>NC_141875.1:45620000-46245000 GCF_056163025.1 Triticum urartu
CTGTAATGTGCATACATCAGCTTTGGTACTCAATTAATATGCAAAAATAATATGGTTGGTACTCAATTAATTATACAAGATATATAACTTTGGTAGTACTCAATTAATCGTGCAGAAATAATAAGTTTGGTACTCATTAATTGCACAAAATATAGAAACTTCAGTACTTCATTAATGAAACGAAGATATAAAAAGTCTGGTACCCAATTAATTGTGCAAAAACAAGAACTTTTGATACTCAATTATTAATTGTACAAGATATGAGATATATATGGACGGATTAACTGTACAAGATATGAGATATATATGGACGGATTAACTGTACAAGATTTGTTTATTCAAATGGTTGAGTGTAGTGCATGCAGCATATACGATCCGATAAAACATGGCATGTATTTTGAGACCACTACCGTATCAAAATCACATATGAATTTTTCTGAATCATTTAATCTTTGTGAGAAGCGGATACGAGATTTGGGAGGAACACGGCGGATCCAAAACTAATGGAGGCAAGTGGAAACTGATAATACCTTAGGGGGTTTCATGCAATTTTGCAAGCCAAATAAGTAAAAATTAATGTCCGGGCACTGCTGAGTATATGGTATCTCTTGTTGGTTCCCTTTTAATTTATTTCCTAGTGGCATATAGTACCTCTTGACCAAGAACAAGTCAATATACACAAGATTTTTTTTGCTTCCCATTTTTTTTTCTTTTTTTTTTTGCGGGTGACTTCCCATTTTCACTTCTGCGTTTCGATGAGTGAATGCGGTGGACCAGTTTGATACGCTAGTGGTCTCAAAAAACACGCCAAGTTTGATCGGATCGTAGCTGCTGCATGCACTACACTCAACCATTTGAATAAGAAAATCATGTACTCCGTCCATTTATATCTTGTATATCGTGTACAATTACAATTGAGTATCAAAAGTTCTTGTTTTTGCACAATTAATTGGATACCAAACTTTTTATATCTTATTGCATTAATTAAGTACCAAAGTTTTTATATTTTGTGCAATTAATTTAGTACCAAACTTATTATTCTTGCACGATTAGTTGAGTATCAAAGTTATATCTTGTACAATTAATTGAGTACCACCTTATTATTTTGCAAATTAATTGAGTACCAAAGCTGAGCTATGAAACATATTGTTCTAACTCGACAAGATCTTTGCACATCGTGATCAGATACAACGCAAATTAACACTCCTTCTGTAAACTTTTAGAAGAGCATTTAGATCACTACTTTAGTGATCTAAACGCTCTTATATTTGTTTACAGAGGGAGTAGATGCCTAGTGAGAAAGAAAATATCATCGGGCTTAGTCTGAGGGACGGAGGGGGCAAATCAAATTAAAAATTTAACTTTCATATAACTCAACATCACGGTGAAAACAAGTACACATGGTGACAAAAAGGAATAGGACACTAGGAATAGTAGGCTTTCAGAAGAAAATAAAGCAAATGGTAGTTTAAAGAAGAGCCTGAAGAAAACACGGCTCGCATACAATTGTACTACTCTCACCCATACTTTGCTTTGATGATTTAATATTAAATGTGGTAGTGTGCCCTTAATTAATTTGCTGCCTAAATGCATGATAAAGACAATCACCTCTATTTTTGATAATCTATTCATTCTCAATCATGGTAGTACATACTAGAACAACAAAGATAATAAAAATTACAACCAGATCCGTGGACCACCTAGCGACGACTAAAAACACTAGAGCTAGCGGAAGGCGTGCCGCCGTCATCGCCCCTCCCTTGCCGGAGCTGGGCAAACCTTGTTGTAGTAGACAGTCGGGAAGTTGTCGTGCTAAGGCCCCACAAAACTAGCGCACCAGAGCAGAAACCATCACTGATGAAGAAAGACGTAAATTGGAAGGATCAAACCTGTAAACACTCAAACGAATACGAACAAAGGACGGATCCACATAGATCCATCGAAGACCAACATCGACCGAATTCCATGAGATCCGACGGAGACACACTGATATGTCTTCGTCGTATCTACTTTTCCTAACGCTTTTCCTTTTGTTTTGGACTCTAATTTGCATGATTTAAATGAAACTAACCCGGACTGACGTTGTTTTCACCAGAACTATCATGGTGTTGTTTTTGTGCAGAAATAAAAGTTCTCGGATTGAAACAAAACTTTGCGAGGATTTTTTATTCAATAAATAAGAATTTCTGGAGCTAAGAACCACTCGAGGGGGCACAACTCACCAGGGCGCCCCCCCCTCCAGGCGCGCCCAGGTGGGTTGTCCCCACCCGGTGGCCCCGCAGACCTCAACTCTAATACTATAAATTCACATATTTTGAGAAAAAAAATCAGGGGGAAAGAATTATCGCGTTTCACGAGACGGAGCCGCCGCCACCTCCTGTTCTTCATCGGGAGGCCAGATCTGGAGTCCGTTTGGGGCTCCGGAGAGGGGGATCTTCGATCTTCGTCATCACCAACCCTTCTCCATCGCCAATTCCATGATCCTCCCCACCGGGAGTGAGTAATTCCTTCGTAGTCTCACTGGTCGGTGAGGAGTTGGATGAGATTCATCATGTAATTGAGTCAGTTTTGTTATGGCTTGATCCCTAGTATCCATTATGCTATGAGATTGATGTTGTTATGACTTTGCCATGCTCAATGTTTATCACTTTGGGCCCGAGTGCCATGATTCCAGATCTGAACCGTTTATGTTATCACCATTATATCCATGTCCTAGATCCGATGTTGCAAGTTATAGTCACCTACTACGTGTTATGATTCAGCAACCGCAAAGTGACAATAGTCGGGACACTTCCCGGTGATGATCGTAGTTTGAGGAGTTCATGTATTCACTATGTGTTAATGCTTTGTTTTGGTTCTCTATTAAAAGGAGGTCTTAATATCCCTTAGTTTCCAAAAGAACCCCGCTACCACAGGAGGGTGGGATACAAAAGATGTCATGCAAGTTCTTTCCACAAGCACGTATGACTATTTACGGAATACATGCCTACATTATATTTATGAACTGGAGCCAGTGTCGTATAGCCCTAGGTTATGACTATTATATGATTAATATCATCCAAAGAATTCACTAATCAAATGCCTACAGATTTCTCTCATATTGTTCTTGCTAAGTTACTACTGCCATTGTTACTATTACACTTGCTACAAAATCATTGCTATCACTGTTACCGTTACTATTGTTGTTGCTACTACTATTAAAGTTATCATACTACTTTGCTACTGATCACGTTGTTGCAGATAATTAATCTCCAGGTGTGGTTGAATTGACAACTCAGCTGCTAATACTTGCAAATATTCTTTGGCTCCCCTTGTGTCGAATCAATAAATTTGGGTTGAATACTCTATCCTTGAAAATTGTTGCGATCCCCTATACTTGTGGGTTATCACACACCTCCACACACCCTCCAATGAAACTAGACGCACCATCAGGACGGGGATAAAACATGGGAGACATTATTCCTACTAAGGGACATCACCGTCACCACACAGCCCCAACCAAGACGCTGAAACTAACAAGAACGAGAACGGGGTCCCTCCCACCGGTGGGGGGCCGAGGTCCTCTGCACCTCCATGGCCCAAAGGACATCGAAGATGAGACATACCGGCGGTGGCGCCGACAGGAGAAGGAGGAAAGGCTTTTCTTGTTAGGGAGGAAAGAGAAGTCAACACCTCGTCTCTTCTCCCGTCCCGCCACCTTTGTTTCTTTTCCGAAGATTCGATGACATGTGCGTTAATTCTCAGCAGTAAAGTGGCAGTCTTGAAAAATATTGAGTGAAATGGGTATGTTTAGTTTTTAATCGGTAACAAAGAATATATATCCAAGATTTGAGCAAGTTAATTTGGGTCCAATAAATGAGCTAAAGATATGTTTGTCACTCAATACCAAGAATATATCCAAGATCTGAGCAAGTTAATTGGGGTCCAATAAATGAGGTAAATAGTTATTTAGCTAAAGAAACATAATTTGGCACAAAATTATTAGTGTCCAACCAAAGTGTTATCATGCAATTAAACATGTTTCTTTCTTTCTAAAAAAAGCTTGGTTACATGGCCAAAGAAAACTTTATTATTTTGCTCAAATTTATTTGTATCCAAATAAGTTGCTCTATGAGTCTTGCAATTTAACACCTCCTTTTCTACTTGAGCTTTTTAAGAAGGATATACAATTCCGCACATTAAACTAAAGATCACAAAAGAAGGAAAGAAACACGTCTCCATATCACAATTCTATTCAGATTTATTTTAAAAAAAACTTGAGATATGTTAACCAAACCAATAGTACGAACATCTCTAAAAAAAAAGAAATTACAACAAGGTCCCTAGAAGGCTCGCCATCTTCTACCTGAATGGCCGATGGCACACCGTCGGAGCCAGCTTATCATTGTTGATTCCGGACCAAAAGTCACCAAGGCCACAATCCCACTTAACCGGTGACCTGAAAAAGAAGAAATCACCGTCAGGAGAGCCGCTGATTCAAGCTCCAGACCTCTAAAACTTATCACAAGCCTCACACCGGCACCAAAGGCGAGAAAATGGGAAGCAAGAAAAACATCCTGTGTATATTGGCTTGTTCTTGATCGAGAGTTGTATGCCATGCAAAAATAATTTTTGCGGGAATTTATAACCCATACGTCATATAAAGATATCAAGAAATGTCATTTTCTTTACTCACATGCTAAATTTAATTAATATTATTTTTTTAGAATTGGAAATTGCATCAATATTCTTTTCTAGGGATGGGGCGAGATATATGTTGCCAATTTAGGCAGTTCAAATTTTTCATAAGAGCAATGCACAATATGGACCATGGTGTCAATTACGAAAATTGGAGGTGGTCAATGAACTTTCACTCAGGAGGAGCATCCAAGCACTGCCATTTGCTTCTTAAAATATGACCAGAGACAATTGCGTCAAAACCCCTGAGCTATTATCATTTCTCACTTGATGATTATGCATTGGACCTCCTTAAACTCGATTGTCTCCGTTTCTCACGGAGATCAAAATGATTCCCTTGAGTCAAGTGTCATCCTCGCTCGTTCTTTTGCACATCTAGATATTAATCTTTTTCTTTCTAGCGATCCAACTGGCCAATGGCAGAAGAGAAGTGAAAACGAAAGTGTAAACCCATACATGGCGAACTTGTATTGACTTGTTCTTTGTCACAAAGCCATATATCACACGAAACTTAATTGCGCATACGTGACAAGGATATCTAGCAATATAATTTTCTTGCTCAGCATAATAATTGTGTTATTGTTTTCTTGGTGTCTAGAATATATAGACTATTTAGTCTACTACAACAAGTTGTGCCCGGCTCCGGCGATGGAGGTGCGATGACGGCGGCGCGCCTTCGGCTCGCTGCGGTGCTTGTAGTTGTTGCTAGGTAGTCTACGGATCTGGATGTAATTTTTATTTCTGATGTTCGTTGTACTGTCATGATTGAAGATGAATAGATTGGAAGTTTTTCCGAAAAAAAAAGACTATTTAGGAAGTAGTTCCAAATATGAAAAGTGGAGGTGGTAAACGAACTTTTACTCAGCAACACCCAGGCATTAAGTAGTAAATTTCTTTTATTTTGTCTACAGAAAATAGCATGAAAGCCCATAAGACATTCCAACATACTCCCTTCGTCCCATAATATACTCCCTCCGTTCATTTTTGTAAGACCTTTTAGACATTTAAGACAGCACCTAAAACAGTTCAATTTTAGCTGTCCTAAACGACTTACAAAAGTGAATAAAGGGAGTAAGAAATTTTGTGTAGTGTCAGAAACAATCTTATATTATGGGACGGAGGGAGTAATTGACAAGGAAATCCAGTTCCATCCAGCTGAAGTGTAGTGTGATGTAGGGAGGACAAATGGCACGCAGCAAAAACCAGTAGGATCGCGATGTGATGATAATCTAATCATTCGAATGTCAGCCCCGTAGTACGTACCCACATGCCACAAAGTGGAGTATCCCTTCCTCTCACTGTCGCAGGACGAGTGACAAACTAAGCTTGTGATCCTGCGTCCAGAGCCGCGGCATCTTCCAAGCACTTGTCCATACCAGTACTACTCTTTGGGCTATGAGTTATAAATAAATCATAAACTATCAGTCTAAGACTCTAGGTCCTAGTACTACTTGAAGATGATGGCCGTGGAATTGCTGCGAAAATTCAGCCCCACATGACACTATATCCACACATGACTATGTGTGCAAAGACAATAATTTTGATGAAGTCAAGTGTTTCTTTTTTCTGTCAACTCAAATGGTGCAAGGAAATCTGCCTAGGGCCTCGTTGGATTCTGGTAGAAACATTCCGTTCCAGCTGACCGGCGACAAGTGCTACCGCGGTGCAGGTCGCCCGGCAGTCGCAGACGACCGGCGACAGCGAGGCAGCACGTGAAAATGATGGTCAGCAAGAACTCTTCCAGTCTGACTGGCTACCGCCCATCAAGGTCTTTTATGTGAATTTCCACATGCATGTACATACAGAAGAGGAGAAAAAAATAGCATTGGTTTTGTGTGACTAGTATTTATTTACTTATTTCCGAGAGAGAAAACACTGACTGATGGTGATAAGCTGACAAGTCACCGGGAAGCTGACTGGCAGAGAATGCAGAGTGGCCATCACCAACCATAAATAAATTAACCAACAGATCATCTCTGTACCATATGCCCTAATTGACCTCTTCCAACGACTTTGTGGATGAGCACGCACAGCAACGTCAAGCAAGCATGCGAACATTGTCAAACTTCAAGTAAGATGACTTAGGAAGGAATGATGATAAAGCATCAGAACGGCAAATGGTTGCATCATCGACTTCTCAGAAGAACGGAACACGGGCCGACACATATCTGATGAATCATCTTAGTGTTGGACTTGACTATGACAACACGTTGCGGTGCGGCGTAAATAAACCCCAGAGAAAGTTTTTCAACAATATGGTACTTCCTCCGTAAACTAATATAATAGTGTTTAGATCACTATTTCAGTTATCTAAACGCTCTTCTATTAGTTTACAGAGGGAGTAAGAAAATACATCCTTCGGATAAGAACATTTGGACTACATAATTGAGGTTTGACAGCTGGTACAAGGCACGATTAGTAGGAATGTTTGAGTGAAATCGATTGATGGCTTTTAACTTTGGAACGCTGGAACAGAATAAATGTTGAATCTCCAGATGCAGGCCTTGCGAGCACCGTGACTTCTTCACAGGAATGGAGGAAGAATCACCCATCGGCGGGGGTACTTGGGCCGCCCGTCCTTCCCGTCGAACAGCTGCACAAGAAAGAAGCAAATGTCAGTAAAGCCATGCAGTTTTCACAGGTTTTGTTCCGTGTTCAGTAATTCAGTGTGCAGAGAAGAGGTACACTTGCCTTCCTTAGGCGGCTGTGCTTCCCGAGCGCCCAGTTGGTCATGATAGCCGCCGCCACAGCAAGGAAGACATAACCCGCCACGGTCTGTGTGGCGATGTTGAACCCCAGCCATTGGTAGATCTCGGTGGTGTAGTTCGCGCACGTCACGATGTTGAACAGGAAGCCCCGTGGGATCTGGTAGCCGCCGCTGCCAGTCGGGCTCCTGAGGTTCCTCAGCAGGATGTGGCAGTAGAAGTTTGCGATCTGGCACACGACCCCGATGCCGAACCCAATCTTCATCTGCAGGTCACTCACAGGGGTGTACAGAGGGTGGTTGCAGTAGTAGGCAATGTACGCTCCAAAGGTCCAGTAGTAGGCGCAGTTCCTGAAGACGTTTGACACGGGGGAAGTCGCGTGGCTGAAGCGGTGGACGAAGAAGGTCTCCATGATCCTCTTGAAGTAGTGGAAGCAGAAGTAGTACATGGCATAGGTCTGGACAGGGTGGATGACCCGCTCTCCCTCATATCCAAAGTATTTGTAGACCGGCAGGTAATAGAAGATGGGGTAGATGATAAGAGGGCCGACGTATTCCCAGAAGAAGAGCGTGCTGTAGTAGACCTGCGGGCCTAAATCTTTGAAGACCACGGTCAGGGAACCGGAACCTTTCTCGCAGTATTCCGATAGGCTGGCCTTTTGACTGAGGACAACTGGCTTTCCAGATTTTCCAGGTTGTGCAGGGAGGGTGAGCCGTTGCCTGGCAGGATAATACTTCTTAGCTGCATGGTGTAAACACAAGTGATTAGCAACTCATACACCATTGCTCTTCATAGAGAAAGAAAGCATAAACAAAAACATGATCAACCATGTCAGTGTAGCCCATTCATATTGTTCTGAACAATAGCAGGGAAGCAAGTTTCATGCATAGGGAAGATCTAATGGTAACACTGTTCTCAACATTAGCAGCTTATGGTGCAGGCTCAAAAGCAGAACAGCAACAGTATGCATCTAGCAGGGCATGCTACACTTAGTTTGGCAGTAAAGTAACTATATTAGTCTTGTATGATCAGAATTAGAAGTGCTGCTTGAAGACAATGTCGAAACATGAGCTACTTATGGCAACAAACAATCAAACAAACTAGTAAAAGTGGAAAGGGTGCAGAATTAGGATGGAACTATTTTCAAAGTTTCCAACATATTTGACCAAGATCGGGACGTGGATTATCAGTTTATCACTATGTTTCAGGAGAATTGTTTCTTAGTTGAGCCGCACGCACCATCAGGATTATAATATTCTATTCTGCAGCTCAAAAGTTCAGACTGGTGGCATTTCATACATTAAACAGTACACTGCATCACCATATGTGGTGATCTGTCTCCTGACTCAATCACATGGCACCAGATCTGCTTTAATGGTCCAGCATGAGTAATAACTGTGTGTAAGCCTCACTTTAAGATTACAGGATGGCAAGTTAATATGCTAACATGGTAGCTCTGTGGGTATGGAAAAGGTTATAAAGGATAAGATGATGCCTACAAACTTGGCAATAAATACCATAAGTAATATAGGATTCTTGATCAGCAAAGCAGCGAAAATTTTGCTCAGTGACAGTCTCAACTAATTCATAGCAAAATTAGATGCTCAAATAGGAAGAACACATAAAAAGGGGTAAAGGAAAAATGGAGTTATCATGGGAAAACACCTAAAGAAAACTAAGTTGCTCAGGAACCATCATAGTACATACTTTCTCCATCAGGCTAAGATATGATAAACAATCATCAGGCCATCTCAAACAAACTTGGCCAACAGAAAAGGGGGAGATTGCATAGAAAATAAATGCAGAACATACCAAAAAACATCCAGTTTCACCTAACAAGCAGGAAAATCACAACTAAACCTTGCAGCATAAACATGTACTAAAAGAGAGATTTCTTGCAATTATTTACTTCTCGTCTTAAATGTGACCAAAGGTTGCAATTTCAGATTAAGTAGCTTAGAACAGAAAACAGAGTACCAATAGACATTATTAGCTTGCCGCAGCAACTTGTTTTATTTTTCAAAGGGATCCACATAATGTTAATTTTCACCCTGTGTCATGATTGTTCTTTTTTCTAACACACAGTTGAAATTATGAAGTATATACCCAAACCAGTCTCCAAACGACACCTAGCCAAGTCCGTCATCTGAATTCGCTTATCCTTCTATAACCTTTCCTTCTCCAGAAACAACAAATCATATGACCGCAATTAACTGAAATACTCATGCGGAAGTGCAATTTTGTATTTAAGAAATAAAAAAAGCACCCACGAAGCTTGTGAGTGCATAGATGTGGACGGCCAACTCCCTCCTACCTAGACAAGATCCTAACAACCTGCACCAGCCACAGGACCCTACCAGATGAGGGCAAGCAAGGAGCAAAACACTGGCTACAGGCCCTTCACTGCACTGATGTGATTGTCAAGCAGTACTTACTAAATATGACCCAAACACAGTGTAGCGTTCAGCTCATCTACTTGTTCACTGACGAATTTGGTACTACTTGGTTTAACCAACGCAGCACCCCCAGCGAACTCATCTGGTCACCACACTGACTGAACTGCGGTTGACGGTGCTAGTATTTTTTTCAGATTTGAACTCAAATCTGGAAGTAGAAGGTATTGGCGGGGAGGAAAGAGAGGTGATGAAACGTACTCTTGGCGTGGATGGCCTCCTGCAGATCCGCGACCTTGGCCTGCAGAGAAAACGGGAACCACGGGGCGAACGGTCAGGCCGAGCTTGGAAACTCCGGTCTCGAGATCTTAATTAAACCCCGGGCAAGAGAAAGCGAAACCCTCCCCCGGCCCACGGCGCGGAAGGAAGAGCGGGCGGGCGCGTACCGAGTCCTTGAGCTCGACGCCGCCCTTGACGACCTCGCGGCCGCTCCGCGACACGACGGAGACCTTCATGCTCCCTCCGGCGTGCCTCCGCTGGTGGCTTCAAGCAGCAAGGCGAGGCGAGCTGAACCTGTGGCGGAGGTGGAGAGGAGGGCAGAGAGAAGGCTGTGTGGGGGAGAAGGGGTCGGAGGGGGAGGCGTATTTGATTGAGATCCCGCGGCGGTGGGGGGAGGTGCGGGCCGGTGGGGCGTTGGGCGGACGGGCCCACCGGAGTTATGCGCAGGCGTTAAGGCGGAGGAGGAGGATGCAGCGTCTTGACGCGGACCGGGTCTCCCTGGTCACGGCCCAGGACTCTTTGCGTACCAGCCGAGTCGTTAACCGGTGCTACCTACAACTACAATCTGCCTAAACAAAAAAAAAGGAGTAGAACTTACACAACCCAGGTGTGTAATATCATAAAGACCAAAATACAAGTAACGCAAAGACTGACATGACAAAACTGAAAAGACAACAGGATGCCTCTGAGCTTGACACCAACGCCCGTCACCTGCCTTCGACACCGCCACAACAGCCACCGAAGGAAAAAAAAGTGACGGATCACCTTCTCATCCGAGCTTGACGCCGCTCCATCGCTGATCTGCAGTTTTGCGGACCTCCAAGATGGCTCACCGAAGGTGAAACCATATGATGTTGAACGAATTAGTCTCACCCGCAAAAAAAAGTGTACTCCGGTGGCGAAACTGATTCGTGGAATCAGCGCGAATCAGCTTCGCCACTGAAGCGGATATCCACATGTGAATAAAATCCAAGCAAAGCTAAAACAAACAGGGCCGAGCTGAGTGAACAAACACACTAAAACGTGAATATATACATTTGATCTAGGGAAAAGTTAAAACATCCTATATTTATTAACTGATGGAGTACTCACTTGCAGTGTGATCTTCCTGTAAAAAAAGGAACTTCTAGTATGATGATCTTGCATGCGTAAGCTCCGCAAAAAAAAACGTGTTTATCACTTTAGAATAACGTGCAAACTTTTGTATCCGCGGTGTGACCCTCCAACATCTTGAGATGGTGTATGGACTGGGTTCAGCACGACGGGATTAGAGAGAGAGGGTCTCAGTTGGTTGGGTGGGGAGTAGGCCGGGCGGCCCAACGGCCCCGAACGACTGAACGCGGCGGCCGGCCGTAATTCCTCGCACGCCATCTTCCCGTGCTCCCGTTCCATCGCATCGCATGATGCACTTGCACGCCGTCCGTCACACGCCCCGCTGTACCACGTTTACCAACACCGACGACCAACCCACACCCGCCCACCTGCACGTATGTATCGCTATAGGCGTGACGATTGAATGTGGTGGGAAGTTTGTGTGCATTCCCGAAGAAATCGTAGTTTTGAAAAAACGAAAACCGTGAGACGATTTTGGCGACGGCTATGCGTCGGCCGACTGACGCGCATATTGAACAGACCATCTTTGGTATCGTTGTCGTTGGATCAATCATGTGACAGCACGTTCGATATGGGCCGCGTCGGCAACCGGCGACTGTTTGCAGCATTGTTGGAGTTGTGTCGAATATAGTGTACGAGGTAGGTTACAGTTGGACTTGTAGTTGTATTGTGTTTAGATAGGATATGGAGTCATGTCCAAATAGGACACTTATATTCTAGGCCTCTCTTATATAGCGAGGGTAGACACACGATGTAACCTATGCCAACATAATAGCACAGGCGCGCAAGGGGGAGCCGGCGGCGTGTGCCGGTGTCCGGGTGGCCGGTGTGCGGTATTGTAGCGGTGTCACGGGGACGAGCGCCCGTAGTCAGGCCCCGGGGATGTAACCATATCGGTGAACCTCGTTAACAAATCTCGGTATCGTGCTCGTGTGATTGCTTGGTCCTCGGATGATCGACGTATGCTTCGGATTTATTCTAACAAGTGGTATCATGAGCTAGGTTATTCGAAGGCTGCGAAAGTTGATCTAGAGGAGGCGGAGTTGGTTTGCTGTTTTGGTTCGCCGCGGCGGTGAACGACTATCAGCGGACGGAAGCCGTGGTTGAGAGCGATCTGGAATTTGGTGAGTACTCCGAGCAGCACGAAGCAGCATAGACGCGGCTCAGTAGCAGGTCATCGTATCGATTGGATCGGGAGTTCTCGTCGAGATCCGATCGATGCAGCGGCGTTATGCATGGAGCGGCAAAGGGCTAGCCGACTAGGGCAGCGGCGCGTCTGGTGGCTGGGAGCTGAGCGAACGCGTGGAGAGCTTCGGCTCGAGGCGGAGGCCCGGCGGTAGTAGCAGCCAGGAGCGGCTGGGCAAGGCCCATGTGGCAGGCGCGGAGCTGAAGTCCAGGAGCACCTGCGTACAAGATGCAAAGCGTGGGATTTGTTTGGATTAAAAAAGAAAGCACGATGTCTTGGTTCACATGATACGAGCGTGCATGTGTGTTATGGGCAGATAAGGTGATGCTTGCTGCTAAGGGTACACGGAGATGCACTAGCAAAATAGTGACCGGGAAAAATAATTGTGCGATGACTTAGGGCCTGGCTTGCATGGAAGTTTTTCTGTCAAGATTGCTGATAGGGCTCGGAGATTATGTGAAGTGGAGGACAGTGTGTCATAAGGATCATGCAAACATACGGCGTCCAAGACATGCACGGATGTGCGAGCGGTCATGATGCAGGGTGGAGCATGGTTGCAGTCGAACAAGTTCGGCTGCGTCGGACTAGATAGTCAGACGGATCGACGCAAATCGGTTGTTACAGAAGACGGTGCAGGATCAGCGATGGCAACATAGGAGCGTGATGCTGATGATGACCGACTTCTGGGGCGTGGAAACACGTGGCGCAGGCCCAAGGGCTTGTGTGGTTTCGACAAGACTATGGCGTGGGGTTGATTCAAGATGGCGTATGCATGTGAGCTTGAAGTCGACGGGACGCGAGGGTGGACTGACCATCTACCATGAAGTCATGTTGAAGGTGGAGCTGGATTGAGGGGCCACGGTGTAAGGATCTAGAGAATCGAAGCCTATTCAGCGGATGAGGAAAAGCGAGTGACACGCAGTTCGGACTGGAGCCCAGTAGTCTGATGGAAGCGTGAAACTCGTCATCGGTCGGTGATGATCGATGGTACTATGTAGTGGGGGTTGAGTGGTGTGGGTTCGCGACCCTTGAGACTCGACCGGGACAGCGGAGGCTCGACGCGGTAATAGCGGCGAGGCGTGCGGTATGCACGGGACATGGAGATGGGCCAGGGCTCTGGTGGTCATACATGTGGTGAGACAACTGCGAATTTGACTCGGGATGACTACAAGCAACAGTGAAATTCTTTCAAGTTTCAGATAGACGGTCAAGAAAGGAGCGGTGATGTTGAGTTCAGGTAACTCTTATGTGTGACACCCAATATGTGAGTTGTTCACTTTCACGCAGGTCAGTGATCGGTGTGTGATGGCGTTGGACTGATACTCTGAAAGCTGGGAGCGCAAACTAGAGTGACGTGGAACTTAATTTCGCTCGAGTGTTGATTGTGGTCAAGAAAAGAAG
Organism: Triticum urartu; assembly: GCF_056163025.1. NCBI lineage: Eukaryota > Viridiplantae > Streptophyta > Magnoliopsida > Poales > Poaceae > Triticum > Triticum urartu. Next base: position 45,633,755 of record NC_141875.1, read on the forward strand.
GGACTACAAGTTGCAGGTGGAGTCACATGGAGTCTTTGGAGTAGCAGCGGTACTCATGGGATAAGCTCAAGTCCAATGTACATGGAAGTTTGACGCATTGACAAATTCAGGGTGGTGGAGGATATTCGCCAAGGTGGAGTTTGTTGGAGTTGTGTCGAATATAGTGTACGAGGTAGGTTACAGTTGGACTTGTAGTTGTATTGTGTTTAGATAGGATATGGAGTCATGTCCAAGTAGGACACTTGTATTCTAGGCCTCTCTTATATAGCGAGGGTAGACACACGATGTAACATATGCCAACATAATAGCACAGGCGCGCAAGGGGGAGCCGGCGGCGTGTGCCGGTGCCCGGGTGGCCGGTGTGCGGTATTGTAGCGGTGTCCCGGGGACGAGCGCCCGTAGTCAGGCCCCGGGGATGTAACCATATCGGTGAACCTCGTTAACAAATCTCGATGTCGTGCTCGTGTGATTGCTTGGTCCTCGGATGATCGACGTATGCCTCGGATTTATTGTAACAATGATCAATGTTGTGCTCGCTCGAAGGTTTGCAAGACAGGTGCTTGCAATGTGACTCATGTTGTGCTCCCGATTTAAGCGTGGTGATTGGCCATAGCATTGTTCGCTCGCAGTGCGTATTAGACCGGCCACCATCCCTTACAACAACAACCATCGGCCATCGGGAGGCACTTCGCTTCCTCACGCTCGCTTGCGCGCGGACTGAGTGGCGGATGTTGAGGGAAATGGATAAACAAACACCGATGAGATCAGAAAGGTGTCGAAGGAGAAGAATCACAAGGAATCGAAGGGCTCACACTAAGAAGATAGCATGTGGTGCGCTCGTCGCATGAGGAGAAAGGGAAAGCCATGAATAGGCCCGCGAGGACACGCGGCAAAAGCGAGAGGCGGTCGAGTAGGATGAAAGATCAGTGGGGTGAGTGTTGGCCCCATGGAAACTAGGGTACCACGGGCCTGCGTCCTTGGGCTTGACTATGCCCCCTGTGGCGTAGCGGCCCCCGGGGTTGATCCACCCAGGAGGGTCTGAAAAACACTTGCCCATGAGGTCCCGGGAAGCCTCTCCACCATGTCGAGAAGGACCACTCGAGAATTGTGAATCCCGGGGGCGTCGCTCGTAGTCCCTCCTCTTCCTTCTGCTACATGCAATGATAATCAGAGGACAGTACAGCGGGAATCGCTTTGGGATGGGCGCAAGTAAAGCCTTCCCCCGCCCGCGGTCATCCACAGTGGCCACGACGGTTCCCTGCCCTTGTACGTTGCTACAGGGCCGGTACTATGGCACTACCACATTGTGCGGGGAAAGAAGCGGGCAAATATCCACGGTGCAATGTGCTACCCCGGCAGCCATTATCACAAGCACGTACGCGCATGACACAATCGACCATACCTCTTCGGTACAAGTTAGAGCTGGCCTATTCAATGTAATATATTGAGCCAATGAGGACCTCTGCGAGGGGCCCGGCAAGGCGGTATAAATAGGCAAAGGTTGTGACCTTCGAGGAGGGGGGGGGGGATTCCTGGAAAACACAAGTCACACATTGTAGCCAACTATCATATGAAATAAAAGAGCAAATGCAGGAGTAGGGTGTTACACCAACATGGTGGCCTGAACCTGGGTACTTCCCGTGTGTTCTTCCTCCTTCACTCGGTCATGACTTATGAAACTAGACGTGTTTAATCCATGACCGAACTTCCAAAGTGTTGTAGCTAACAACACAATGTCCGGTTCTTAGACACTGGCAGTGAGGAAGAGCATTTTCCATAATACTCTTGTAAATTATTTATCGTGTTCACACTATCTTAGAGGATTTCTTTCTTCACTGCTAATTCCCTTATGGAAACCTTCTACCACATCATTGTCCTATAGTTGGCTATGGAGAAGTGATAACAAAGAATACGATAACCACTCGGAAAACAAAAGCATAACATAGTACGTCTTGGTCGAAAACCTTGGTCAAAAACCGGGCAACAGTGGACCGTCATCTCCCTCCGAGCGTATCATTCCTGGTCCCACACAGGTAAGATGAATCGACAGAGCAAGCCATCACACTTCACGGCGTCGACCGCCGAAGATGAGGGCCAGGAGGAGCCGGTCGGGTTCGCGTGCGCGCGCCATGCAGCGTTCCTAGAGCTAATGTCGTCTGAGTTCCCTGGGATACACCACGCTGGAGGGAAACCACCTCACTTTCGCATACTTCGTCGTTGCCGGTCTCCCCGTCCTCCGAGAGCTTGACCGGGTAAGCTAAGCTGAGATCTATCACATCGCCCACCCAGATCCTCTACGTTACTCGAACCAAGCTTGTACGAATTAGGCGAAAATGATCCGGTGACTGCTATTTGTCGGTCGGTTGACAAGTAGATTGGATCGGTCGTCTCCAAAGCCCTTGGATGAACCGCGCGACGGTCGTTCGATTTGGGCCGCATCACTAGCAAGTTTTTGCAATATAAGCCATCTTGTGTTTGAAGGTTTGCAACATGAGCCATGTTTCGCTTGCTTGAATGCGCTCCAAGGTTTGCGATTTGCAACATGGCTCATGTTGTGCTCCTTATTTAAGGTGTGGTGGTAGGCCACTCGCAGCGCCTACGACCCGGCTCGTCGGGCTAAAAACCACCCCTTGCAACATTGTCCATCGGCCATGGGGAGGCACTCCTCTCCCCCACATTTACTTGGGGAGCAACCACAAGTTGGTCAAAAGAGCGTAAGGATTAGGGAGGCGCATCTATGGCTACTGTTGTTGGGAGGGAGAAAATGATGGATGGCGAGATCGGGCGGTGCCGAAGAAGAAGAATCACATGGGAATCAAAGGCTTCGCACTGAGCAGAAAACATGTGGATGCGCTCGCTAACCCTTGTTCAAGAAGGTGTTCTTACTATAGACGTCACCAAGAAGAAGAAGGGGGAACTCCTCTCGTAGTCGCTAAGAGCATCTATAGCCGGACCCCTCAAACGTCCCGAACACTGTCCGGATAGGAGAGAGAGAAAATGCCACCCAACCATAACCCCCACTCTGTCCGGGCGTGTCGAGCAGTCCACATATCTCAATATATCCAACCCATATATGGGGAAGATGCGGGAATGTGTGGGCTGTCCAGGCACCCGTTCCACGTCAGACCATCCCATCCTTGCCCCACATGTCATCCAGTCCGAGCACAAGACCCATCTCCTCTCTCTCTCTCTTCCTTGCCCGCTAGAGAGCCGGACCTCGCAGGCCCGATGCCTACCCTACCACCAAGCTACGGGCAGCAAGAGCTCGTCTGGCTGAGCCTGTCGTGGTTCTAAGTCTGACAGTAGAATGGGGGTAGGAATGTAGATGCGAGATCTTAGTGTTGGAAATATGCCCTAGAGGCAATAATAAAATGGTTATTATTATATTTCTTTGTTCATGATAATTGTCTATTGTTCATGCTATAATTGTGTTATCCAGAAATCGTAATACATGTGTGAATACATAGACCACAACACGTCCCTAGTGAGCCTCTAGTTGACTAGCTCGTTGATCAAAGGATAGTCATGGTTTCCTGACTATGGACATTAGATGTCATTGATAACGGGATCACATCATTAGGAGAATGATGTGATGGACAAGACCCAATCCTAAGCTTAGCTCAAAGATCGTGTAGTTCGTTTGCTGTAGCTTTTCTGAATGTCAAGTATCATTTCCTTAGACCATGAGATTGTGCAACTCCCGGATACCGTAGGAGTGCCTTGGGTGTGCCAAACGTCACAACGTAACTGGGTGACTATAAAGGTACATTACAGGTATCTCCGAAAGTGTCTGTTGGGTTGGCATGAATCGAGACTGGGATTTGTCACTCCGTATGACGGAGAGGTATCTCTGGGCCCACTCGGTAATGCATCATCATAATGAGCACAAAGTGATCAAGTGATTGATCACGGGATCATGCATTACGGTACGAGTAAAGTGACTTGCCGGTAACGAGACTGAACAAGGTATTGGGATACCGACGATCGAGTCTCGGGCAAGTAACGTACCGATTGACAAAGGGAATTGTATATGGATTGATTGAATCCTCGACATCATGGTTCATCCAATGAGATCATCGTGGAGCTTGTGGGAGCCAACATGGGTATCCAGATCCCGCTGTTGGTTATTGACCGGACAGGCTTCTCGGTCATGTCTGCATGTCTCCTGAACCCGTAGGGTCTACACACTTAAGGTTCGATGACGCTAGGGTTGTAGAGATATTAGCACACGGTAACCCGAAAGTTGTTTAGAGTCCCGGATGAGATCCCGGACGTCACGAGGAGTTCCGGAATGGTCCGGAGGTAAATATTTATATATAGGAAGTCCAGTTTCGGCCTTCGGGAAGGTTTCAGGGTCACCGATATTGTACCGGGACCACCGGAAGGGTCCCGGGGGTCCACCGGGTGGGGCCACCTATCCCGAAGGGCCCCATGGGCTGAAGTGGGAGGGGAACCAGCCCCTAGTGGGCTGGTGCGCCCCCCTTGGGCCTCCCCCTGCGCCTAGGGTTAGAAACCCTAGGGGTGGGGGCGCCACCCTTGCCTTGGGGGGCAAGGCACCCCCTTGGCCGGCGCCCCCCTCCCTAGGCACCCTATATATAGTGGGGGGGGGAGGGAGGGCTGCACACCAAAGCCCCTGGCCTCTCCCTCTCCCTCCCGTGACACTCCTCCATCTCCCAGCGCTTGGCGAAGCCCTGCCGAGATCACCGTTGCTTCCACCACCACGCCATCGTGCTGCTGGATCTTCATCAACCTCTCCTTCCCCCTTGCTGGATCAAGAAGGAGGAGACGTCTCCCAACCGTACGTGTGTTGAACGCGGAGGTGCCATCCGTTCGGCACTAGGTCATCGGTGATTTGAATCACGTCGAGTACAACTCCATCAACCCCGTTCTCTTGAACGCTTCCGCTTGTGATCTACAAGGGTATGTAGATGCACTCCTATCTCCCTCGTTGCTAGATGACTCCATAGATTGATCTTGGTGATGCGTAGAAATTTTTTAAAATTCTGCTACGTTCCCCAACAGTGGTATCATGAGCTAGGTCTATGCGTAGTTACTATGCACGAGTACAACACAAAGTAGTTGTGGGCGTCGATATTGTCAATTTGCTTGCCGTTACTAGTCTTATCTTGATTCGGCGGCATCGTGGGATGAAGCGGCCCGGACCAACCTTACATGTACGCTTACATGAGACCGGTTCCACCGACTGACATGCACTAGTTGCATAAGGTGGCTGGCGGGTGTCTGTCTCTCCCACTTTAGTCGGATCGGATTCGATGAACAGGGTCCTTATGAAGGGTAAATAGAAATTGGCAATTCACGTTGTGGTTTTGGTGTAGGTAAGAAACGTTCTTGCTAGAAACCTATAGCAGCCACGTAAAAACTTGCAACAACAATTAGAGGACGTCTAACTTGTTTTTGCAGCAAGTGTTTTGTGATGTGATATGGCCAAAGGTTGTGATGAATGATGAATGATATATGTGATGTATGAGATTGATCATGTTCTTGTAATAGGAATCACGACTTGCATGTCGATGAGTACGACAACCGGCAGGAGCCATAGGAGTTGTCTTTATTTATTTATGACCTGCGTGTCAACATAAACGTCATGTAATTACTTTACTTTATTGCTAAAGCGTTAGCCATAGTAGTAGAAGTAATAGATGACGAGACAACTTCAAGAAGACACGATGATGGAGATCATGGTGTCATGCTGGTGACAACGATGATCATGGAGCCCCGAAGATGGAGATCAAAGGAGCAAATGATATTGGCCATATCATGTCACTATTTGATTGCATGTGATGTTTATCATGTTTTATATCTTATTTGCTTAGAACGACAGTAGCTTAAATAAGATGATCCCTCGTAATAATTTCAAGAAAGTGTTCCCCCTAACTGTGCACCGTTGCGAAGGTTCGTTGTTTCGAAGCACCACGTGATGATCGGGTGTGACAGATTCTAACGTTCGAATACAACGGGTGTAAGATAGATTTACACACGCAATACAGTTAGGTTGACTTGACAAGCCTAGCATGTACAGACATGGCCTCGGAACACAGAAGACCGAAAGGTCGAGCATGAGTCGTATAGAAGATACGATCAACATGAAGATGTTCACCGATGTTGACTAGTCCGTCTCACGTGATGATCGGACACGGCCTAGTTGACTCGGATCATGTTATACTTAGATGACTGGAGGGATGTCTATCTGAGTGGGAGTTCATTTAATAATTTGATTAGATGAACTTAATTATCATGAACTTTTAGTCTAAAATCTTTACAATATGTCTTGTAGATCAAATGGCCCACGTTGTCCTCAACTTCAACACGTTCCTAGAGAAAACCAAGCTGAAAGACGATGGCAGCAACTATACGGACTGGGTCCGGAACCCGAGGATCATCCTCATAGCTGCCAAGAAAGATTATGTCCTAGAAGCACCGCTAGGTGACGCACCCGTCCCACAGAACCAAGACGTTATGAATGCTTGGTAGACACGTGCTGATGATTACTCCCTTGTTCAGTGTGGCATGCTTTACAGCTTAGAACTGGGGCTCCAAAAGCGTTTTGAGAGACACGGAGCATATGAGATATTCGAAGAGCTGAAAATGGTTTTTCAAGCTCATGCCCGGGTCGAGAGATATGAAGTCTCCGACAAGTTCTTCAGCTGTAAGATGGAGGAAAATAGTTCTGTTAGCGAGCACATACTCAAAATGTCTGGGTTGCATAACCGCTTGACTCAGCTGGGAGTTAATCTCCCGGATGACGCGGTCATTGACAGAATCCTTCAGTCGCTTCCACCGAGCTACAAGAGCTTTGTGATGAAATTCAATATGCAGGGGATGGAAAAGACCATTCCTGAAGTATTTGCAATGCTGAAATCAGCAGAGGTAGAAGTCAAAAAGGAACATCAAGTGTTGATGGTGAATAAAACCACTAAGTTCAAGAAAGGCAAGGGTAAGAAGAACTTCAAGAAGGACGGCAAGGGAGTTGCCGCGCCCGGTAAGCAAGCTGTCGGGAAGAAGCCAAAGAATGGACCCAAGCCCGAGACTGAGTGTTTTTATTGCAAGGGAAGTGGTCACTGGAAGCGGAACTGCTCCAAATACTTAGTGGACAAGAAGGCCGGCATCACGAAAGGTATATGTGATATACATGTAATTGATGTGTACCTTACCAGTACTCGTAGTAGCTCCTGGGTATTTGATACCGGTGCGGTTGCTCACATTTGTAACTCAAAGCAGGAGCTGCGGAATAAGCGGAGACTGGCGAAGGACGAGGCGACGATGCGCGTCGGGAATGGTTCCAAGGTCGATGTGATCGCCATCGACACGCTACCTCTACATTTACCTACGGGATTAGTTTTAAACCTCAATAATTGTTATTTAGTGCCAGCTTTGAGCATGAACATTGTATCAGGATCTCGTTTAATTCGAGATGGCTACTCATTTAAATCCGAGAATAATGGTTGTTCTATTTATATGAGAGATATGTTTTATGGTCATGCTCCGATGGTGAATGGTTTATTCTTAATGAATCTCGAGCGTAATGCTACACATATTCATAGTGTGAATACCAAAAGATGTAAGGTTGATAATGATAGTCCCACATACTTGTGGCACTGCCGCCTTGGTCACATAGGTGTCAAACGCATGAAGAAGCTCCATGCAGATGGACTTTTAGAGTCTCTTGATTACGAATCATTTGACATGTGCGAACCATGCCTCATGGGTAAAATGACCAAGACTCCGTTCTCAGGAACAATGGAGTGAGCAACCAACTTATTGGAAATCATACATACTGATGTGTGCGGTCCAATGAGTGTTGAGGCTCGCGGTGGCTATCGTTATGTTCTCACCCTCACTGATGACTTGAGTAGATATGGGTATGTCTACTTAATGAAACACAAGTCTGAGACCTTTGAAAAGTTCAAGGAATTTCAGAGTGACGTTGAGAATCAACGTGACAGGAAAATCAAGTTCTTGCGATCAGATCGTGGGGGGAGAATACTTGAGTCACGAATTTGGCACACACTTAAGAAAATGTGGAATAGTTTCACAACTAACGCCGCCTGGAACACCTCTGCGTAATGGTGTGTCCGAACGTCGTAATCGCACTCTATTAGATATGGTGCGATCTATGATGTCTCTTACCGATTTACCACTATCATTTTGGGGCTATGCTTTAGAGACTGCCTCATTCACTTTAAATAGGGCTCCGTCGAAATCCGTTGAGACGACACCGTATGAACTATGGTTTGGGAAGAAACCTAAGCTGTCGTTTCTAAAAGTTTGGGGATGTGATGCTTATGTCAAGAAACTTCAACCTGAAAAGCTCGAACCCAAGTCGGAAAAATGCGTCTTCATAGGATACCCTAAAGAAACTGTTGGGTATACCTTCTACCTCAGATCCGAAGGCAAGATCTTTGTTGCCAAGAATGGGTCCTTTCTAGAGAAAGTGTTTCTCTCGAAAGAAATAAGTGGGAGGAAGGTAGAACTTGATGAAGTATTACCTCTTGAACCGGTAAGTGGCGCAGCTTAAGAAAATGTTCCTGAGGTGCCTGCACCGACTAGAGAGGAAGTTGATGATGATGATCATGAAACTTCAGATCAAGTTGCTACTGAACTTCGTAGGTCCACAAGGACACGTTCCGCACCAGAGTGGTACGGCAACCCTGTCTTGGAAATCATGTTGTTAGACAACGGTGAACCTTCGAACTATGAAGAAGCGATGGCGGGCCCGGATTCCGACAAATGGCTGGAAGCCATGAAATCCGAGATAGGATCCATGTATGAAAATGAAGTATGGACTTTGACTGACTTGCCCGTTGATCGGCGAGCCATAGAAAATAAATGGATCTTTAAGAAGAAGACAGACGCGGATGGTAATGTGACCATCTATAAAGCTCGGCTTGTCGCTAAGGGTTATCGACAAGTTCAAGGGGTTGACTACGATGAGACTTTCTCACCCGTAGCGAAGCTGAAGTCCGTCCGAATCATGTTAGCAATTGCCGCATTCTATGATTATGAGATATGGCAAATGGACGTCAAAACGGCATTCCTTAATGGTTTCCTTAAGGAAGAATTGTATATGATGCAACCGGAAGGTTTTGTCGATCCTAAGAATGTTGACAAGGTGTGCAAGCTCCAACGCTCGATTTATGGGCTGGTGCAAGCATCTCGGAGTTGGAACATTCGCTTTGATGAGATGATCAAAGCGTTTGGGTTTATGCAGACTTATGGAGAAGCCTGCATTTACAAGAAAGTGAGTGGGAGCTCTGTAGCATTTCTCATATTGTATGTGGATGACATACTGTTGATGGGAAATGATATAGAATTCTTGGAAAGCATAAAGGCCTACTTGAACAAGTGTTTTTCAATGAAGGACCTTGGAGAAGCTGCTTATATATTAGGCATCAAGATCTATAGAGATAGATTGAGACGCCTCATTGGTCTTTCACGGAGTACGTACCTTGACAAGATATTGAAGAAGTTCAAAATGGATCAGTCAAAGAAGGGGTTCTTGCCTGTATTGCAAGGTACGAGATTGAGCACGGCTCAATGCCCGACCACGGCAGAAGATAGAGAAAAGATGAGTGTCGTCCCCTATGCCTCGGCCATAGGGTCTATCATGTATGCTATGCTGTGTACCAGACCTGATGTAAACCTTGCTGTAAGTTTGGTAGGAAGGTACCAAAGTAATCCCGGCATGGAACACTGGACAGCGGTCAAGAATATCCTGAAGTACCTGAAAAGGACTAAGGAAATGTTTCTCATTTATGGAGGTGACGAAGAGCTCGTCGTAAAGGGTTACGTCGATGCTAGCTTCGACACAGATCTGGATGACTCTATGTCACAAACCGGATACGTGTATGTTTTGAATGGTGGGGCAGTAAGCTGGTGTAGTTGCAAGCAAAGCGTTGTGGCGGGATCTACATGTGAAGTGGAGTACATGGCAGCCTCGGAGGCAACACAAGAAGCAGTCTGGGTGAAGGAGTTCATTACCGACCTAGGAGTCATACCCAATGCGTCGGGCCCGATGACTCTCTTCTGTGACAACACTGGAGCTATTGCCCTTGCCAAGGAGCCCAGGTTTCATAGGAAGACCAGGCATATCAAGCGTCACTTCAACTCCATTCATGAAAGTGTTCAAAATGGAGACATAGAGATTTGTAAAGTACATACGGACCTGAATGTAGCAGATCCGTTGACTAAACCTCTCCCTAGAGCAAAACATGATCAACACCAGAACTGCATGGGTGTTCGATTCACCACAATGTAACTAGAATATTGACTCTAGTGCAAGTGGGAGACTGTTGGAAATATGCCATAGAGGCAATAATAAAATGGTTATTATTATATTTCTTTGTTCATGATAATTGTCTATTGTTCATGCTATAATTGTGTTATCCGGAAATCGTAATACATGTGTGAATACATAAACCACAACACGTCCCTAGTGAGCCTCTAGTTGACTAGCTCGTTGATCAAAGGATAGTCATGGTTTCCTGACTATGGACATTAGATGTCATTGATAACGGGATCACATCATTAGGAGAATGATGTGATGGACAAGACCCAATCCTAAGCTTAGCTCAAAGATCGTGTAGTTCGTTTGCTGTAGCTTTTCTGAATGTCAAGTATCATTTCCTTAGACCATGAGATTGTGCAACTCCCGGATACCGTAGGAGTGCCTTGGGTGTGCCAAACGTCACAACGTAACTGGGTGACTATAAAGGTACATTACAGGTATCTCCAAAAGTGTCTGTTGGGTTGGCACGAATCGAGACTGGGATTTGTCACTCCGTATGATGGAGAGGTATCTCTGGGCCCACTCGGTAATGCATCATCATAATGAGCTCAAAGTGATCAAGTGATTGATCACAGGATCATGCATTACGGTACGAGTAAAGTGACTTGCCGTAATGAGACTGAACAAGGTATTGGGATACCGACGATCGAGTCTCGGGCAAGTAACGTACCGATTGACAAAGGGAATTGTATACGGATTGATTGAATCCTCGACATCGTGGTTCATCTGATGAGATCATCATGGATCTTGTGGGAGCCAACATGGGTATCTAGGTCCCGCTGTTGGTTATTGACCGGAGAGGCTTCTCGGTCATGTCTGCATGTCTCCCGAACCCGTAGGGTCTACACACTTAAGGTTCGATGACGCTAGGGTTGTAGAGATATTAGCACACGGTAACCCGAAAGTTGTTCGGAGTCCCGGATGAGATCCCAGACGTCACGAGGAGTTCCGGAATGGTCCGGAGGTAAAGATTTATATATAGGAAGTCCAGTTTCGGCCTTCGGGAAGGTTTCGGGGTCACCGGTATTGTACCGTGACCACCGGAAGGGTCCCGGGGGTCCACCGGGTGGGGCCACCTATCCCGAGGGCCCCATGGGCTGAAGTAGGAGGGGAACCAGCCCCTAGTGGGCTGGTGCGCCCCCCCTTGGGCTTCCCCCTGCGCCCAGGGTTAGAAACCCTAGGGGTGGGGGCGCCACCCTTGCCTTGGGGGGCAAGGCACCCCCTTGGCCACCGCCCCCCCTAGGAGATTGGATCTCCTAGGGCCGGCGCCCCCCTAGGCACCCTATATATAGTGGGGGGGGGGGGGGGGAGGGCTGCGCACCAAAGCCCCTGGCCTCTCCCTCTCCCTCCCGTGACACTCCTCCATCTCCCAGCGCTTGGCGAAGCCCTGCCGAGATCACCGTTGCTTCCACCACCACGCCGTTGTGTTGTTGGATCTTCATCAACCTCTCCTTCCCCCTTGCTGGATCAAGAAGGAGGAGACGTCTCCCAACCGTACGTGTGTTGAACGCGGAGGTGTCGTCCGTTCGGCACTAGGTCATCGGTGATTTGAATCACGTCGAGTACGACTCCATCAACCCCGTTCTCTTGAACGCTTTCGCTCGTGATCTACAAGGGTATGTAGATGCACTCCTCTCTCCCTCGTTGCTAGATGACTCCATAGATTGATCTTGGTGATGCGTAGAATTTTTTTAAAATTCTGCTACGTTCCCCAACACTTAGCTATCGAGGAGTTGTACTCGGGAGTTTTACGAGTTCAGGCCCTTCTCGGAGGAAGTAACAACCCTACGTCTCGGAGCCCGGAGGCGGTCGACTGGATTATATGCGTGTGTGTTACAGAAAGTGCGAACCCTTGTCCCTGAGGGGGTGGCTTATATAGAGTTCGCCAGGCCCCTCCCGCCCTCAGTTACAAAGGGTTTAAGGTACATAAAGATGGAGACGTTATTGGTAACGCCCGTAATAAAAGTACATAATGACCATTAAGGCTATGACTGGAATCCCGACCGTTTTTTTGACTATTTACTGCAAGGCAACAGCCTCACAGTCCTTTATTAAAAGATAAAAAGGGAATAGGTTACAAGTTAAGAATTTACAAAGGAGAGAAAGATACTTACAAGAAAAAGCTAAGAAAGGTTAGTTATCCAAGACAAAAAATTATCTCTATATTTACATTTAATCCTATGAGATAGGAGGGTGATGTCATGAATAAAGTTTCTTCTCCCAGCTCTAAATGATGGTTGTTCATTTCTGAAAATCTTCCCATTCCGCTGTATCCAAATATTCCAGGTAGCAATGAATACAACCTCAGAGAAAAAAGGGAGACCAAAATCCTTCCTAACTGCTTGTGCCATTTTATATGTGGTTTGGTTCGGTTGAACTGTCCAAGAAATCCCAAGATAGTTCCAAACCCTTTGGCTATAGTTGCAAGCAAAGAAAAGATGAGCCCGATCCTCATGTTGTGCAAGGTTGCATAGCACGCATGTGTTATCCTGGATGATCCAATGTCGACGTTGCATCATATCCCTAGTATTCAAGCGATCCATTAACAGGAGCCAACCAAAAACTTTGAGCTTTAGCGTGCATGCACACTTCCAAATCCAGCGTAGTATTGGATCAACCACTAGGTGTGTGAAGCAAGAGTCATAATATATCTTTGACATAAAGACTCCAGACTTTGAGGGCCACTTCCAAATATCCTTGCGCTCAGCATCCATATTGATTAAAGGTTGGAGGGCCTCTAATTGTGTGAGTTCAGAGAAGGCCTCCTGCGATAGAGGCAAATGGAAATGATCCAAGATACCGGTCTGCGCCATAAAGTCCTTGACTGTGATTGCATCATCCACCACAAATGAATGTAGCCTCGGGAAACAGTCCTGCAAGAGAACAACATGATTTCCCAGCTGCCAACGGTCAAGCCAAAAAAGCACTGTGTCACCAGCAAGAACTTGCGGAACAGCAAGCTTGCAGAACTTGGGATATAAGCGCATGATATCACGCCACCAAAATGAACCACAACACTGTGTGCTTTGGGGTGGTGATGCTGCGTAATAAGTGTCCCAAATTAAAGATACCCAAGGCACATCCATTTTATTGAAGAACTTTAATAGATGCTTTAGTAGTAGGGCCTCATTTTGGATGGCCAAGTTAAGAATGCCCAAACCCCCAAAATTCTTAGGGCGACAGACTAAATCCCAAGTAGCCAATGATTGATGTGGATTATCCGTGTTGCCTCTCCACAGACACTGTCTCATGATTCGTTCTAACTGTTGCAAAATGCCCTTCGGGAGAGATAATGTGCACAAAAAATAAATTGGCATGGAGCACAACACTGACTATAGAAGCTGTAGTCGTCTCCCTTGGTTTAGTAAGCATGATGAGGCAGATACACAGCGCTCAACTCGATCGACCAGAGGCAGAAGATCATAGATTGTAGGCCTAGAAGTTCCCATTGGCAAACCTAGGTACGTGAACGACATCGTCCCGATGTCGCATCCAAGCAGAGAGGCCACTCTAGCACCTTCCTCATGAGACATGTTTATAGGAATGAGAGAGGATTTACTAAAGTTGACCCACAAACCAGTGGACTCAACAAAAGTGACCAGCATTTCCTCGAAGGCAATGAGTTGCTCATCGGTCGCAGGCAGAACAATTAATGTGTCGTCAGCATATTGTACTATCAGATAATCATTGGAGTTGGTTGGGATTGGCAGAGTTAGAATATTCCTGGAGCACATATCATTGACAACAGATTGTAATAAATCCACCGCGATCACAAAAAGCAACGGTGAGAGAGGATCCCCCTGACGCACGCCCGTTTTGTAGACAAAGTATTTTCCTGGCACACCGTTGAGAAGCACAGAAGAAGATCCAGTAGACAAGATAGATTTGATCCAACCAGTCCACCGGGAGTCAAAACCCTTACAATGCAGAATTCTGAGGATGAGGTCATGTTCAATTGTGTCGAAGGCTTTAGTGAAATCCAGCTTTAAGAGGACAATGGAGCGCTTCGAGGCCTTGCATTGGTGTTAATACTCAAAACACCACGCTAGACAGTCTTGGATCGAACGAGACCGAAGAAAACCATACTGATTGCGGTGGATGCATCTTAGGATCACGTCCTGGAGACGATTAGCGAGCAACTTAGTTAAAAATTTCAAGCACGTGTTGGTCAGTGAGATTGGCCGAAAATCTTCAACAACTTCAGGGCTCAGTTTTTTCGGTATAAGGGTAATTAAGGAAGTATTAAGACATTCCAGGCTGCACCTTCCTTCATAAAACTCATTCACCAGTTGCATGAAATCCTGCTTTAGGATTGGCCAGCACCTCTTTAAGAATAGACCAGAGAAACCATCGGGACCAGGGGCCCGGTCCGGCGGCATGTGCTTAATGACAGCATCAACCTCGGAATCCGTAAAAGGTTGGGACAACTCCTCAAGGCCATCAACTCTCGGAATTAATGTGTCCAAGTCAAAACCCATGTGAATTCCTTTTGCATTGCCCATTCGTTGATTAAAATCAGACCAAAACATGCTCGCAAGTTGTTGGTGATCCGAGACAACTTCACCATCAGCATTTTTAATTGATGAAATTGTGTTTCTCCTATACCTCTCCGTGGCCATTGCATGGAAAAACTTCGAATCTTCCTCACCAACTTTAATGCTGTGTATAGCACAACACTGCTTCCAATATACAAATTGCCAGTGCAAAATACCCTCCAGATGCAATTTCACAATTCGCCTGAAATTAAATTCCGACCTAGAAAAAGGTCTAATCTCTTCCAGACCATCGAAGAAGAGAATTACTTTGTTGCAATCAGAAATGAGCGCTTTAATTGTGGACAAATTCATGTGCCATTTCTTGAGTGCATAACGTAATGCCTTGAATTTAGAGGAAATGGTTAGGGCAACCGATGGTCTGACACTAGGTTCCAAACTTCAGAAGTATGTTTAGAATGGAATTCCATAATAATACCATAATGTCTTGCCTCAATTAATTTTCCTTCAAAGAAAGAAGAATTCCAAATGATGATCATACCAGCCGAGGCCCCTACCGAAGGCACATAGGAGAAATTATCAAAGCGCCGAGGACAGAATTTCCTAATAAACCTATGATCAATATGCATGCACTTAGTTTCTTGCAAACAAACGACTGAACAACCACTTCCATCAATCTTTTGTTTTACCGCTAACTGCCGTGCTTCAGAATTAAGGCCACGCACGTTCCAACATAATACCTTCCAGTCTCTAAACCTGGACTGATTCATTACAAACCATAATAGAAAGCAACAAAAGTAGATCATGTAATGACCTACACTGACGAACTAAACAGTTTGGATAGGACCCCAACAGAAAACATAAGAGCAGATAAATGGCGTTTGAAATGGTACTCCATGGACCATAAAGCCGTCCGATGCAACTATTCATCAGAACCCTAGCTGCTGGTGGAGGTAGAAGGATCGGCCTCAAGCTTTTCCTTGGAGATCAACTCGGGAGCAATGCGCAAACGTGCCCCAATGCGCTGAAGATCAGAAACAGGCATTGGCGGAGGCACTGACTGATTCTCCTCTGGCTGAGATGATCTGGTTCGACACCTCTTGAAGGAGCTCTGGGTTTTAGCTTGCTGAGAAACTCTGCTTGGAGATCTATGATAGCCATCACGTAGCGCACTTAAGCGTGCGCTGCGATGCACCTCTGTATCAACCACAACCTTAACAGCTCTAGGTTTGTGGCCACGGTTGGTAGTAGCTTCAGGTATAGCAGAGAACTCAAATGACTCACTGACAGGTTCAAAGATATCATCAAAACAGAGTGCCCTTGCAACTGGCCTCTTAGCTGGAGAAGCCTGGTGAGGAATGCAGGATGTGGGCTCTGTCAGAGGCTGTAAAGAGAGACCATCTTCCCCCTGAAAACAAATATCCCAAGAGCTCTTAGACAGCAGTAGATTGCCAAAATCAACCCTGAACACACACTTTGGGATGTCAGCTGAGAAAAAAGTCGGCACTAACTTCTGGAATGCTCTCCGCCATTGCATCACAGGTGGCAAGACAGGGCCAAAAACTGTGAGAACTCTGCCAACATGAAGAGGAGGGTGTAACTGAACTGCTGGTTGTTGCAAGATCGCTAAGTCTTCAACTGGCTGAGCATTAACAGAGTCATCTGAAACCTGCAAGATGATAGATTCCTGGGAGAGGTTCACATCAACCTAGTTTTCCTCCACAACCTCATGCTGAATATTCAGATCATCGTGAGGAGCCTCTTGGAAATTTGGACCATTCTCCTGCGCTGGAGGTGGCAGCTCATCCCAACCAGTTTCGGGGAACTCGGGCATAACCCAATTGTGGTTATTAAACTGCAGATGTCCAGGGAGTGGGTGAGGATTGCCGTCGAAGGGCATCGGATCCTCATCAGGTGGCAGTATATCAGCAAAATCCGCAGAGAAAATGTAGATGGGAGCAGACCAAGAAATGCGTGAACCTCCAAAGTCTGCAAACTCCCGATAAACGACATCACGCGGCACAAGAGTGGTTGCTGGGAAAGAGACATACGCCAATGTACGCACGAGCAGCAGATCATCCTGGTGCCAGTGGTGGAAGCGGCCAATGGTACTGATTGCATCTGCAATGTACTGCGTACGCCTATAGTCCAGGGTTATGCCAACTATCATAACCCAACCCCTGCGAAACCCTGAATAGCTCTGAAGTTGATACCCTCATCATGTGGCACGAATCTAACAAATCGATCAATATCCAACTGAAATGGAGGATGATCTACCAGCGCCTGCTTAGCAACTGGACTATGAAAGCAGAAAAGTCCAACTCCTTGGATCCAAGGCTGGGCATCGAGAACAGCACGGCCAAGATCGTTGACAATGAAATCACTGACCATATTTCTGAAGATTGCAACTTCTTCAGGCAGGGGTGCGGGCTCGACGATGGCAATGGCGTACTCCTCATGCTGACGGTCAGGAGCCACTGTAGGAGAGTAGAAGGTTCGCGGAAGCCGCCGTGGTCCGCCGTCGATGATCTCGAAGCCCGGAGGGACGAAAGGCACAGGGTCAAGGGCGAAGTTAGCCATTGCTGTCTGCAGAGGAGAAGCTGATGGCAGCGCGGTGGATAATGGCGCGGCTAGGATGGGCGATGGTGGCGAGGTGGGTGGCGATGGTGTGATGGGCGGTGGCTCGGCAGACAATGGCGGAAGTGATGATGTTGCAGGCGCGATGGGACTGGGCAAGGCCCCAACTTGGCTAGCTGCGTGGGAAACCGAGGCGTCGGGCGAGAAAATCTCAGCTGACCGGCCCGGGGAAGTAGGATTGACCCACGGGACCCACTTGTAGGTCGGGGAATGCGCAGCGTCGGAGCATCCCTTGGCTCGATGTCCCAGCCGAAAGCATCTACGACAACGAATTGGACTGGTGCATGAATTGGAGTAATGCAGCATAGGTAAACAATTCTGGCATTTCCAAACCTTGAAAACCATATCATCAATGAGATCATTAAATTCAGCAGCATTATCTTGTCTCGGATGAGTTGTACCGAAAATTCAATTGCCGAACCCCCAATCGCTGATTCCAAAGCCGCCGCCATAGAATCATCATTAAGATGGAATATATGTCTGCTGAAACACACGACCATAATGAAATGGCCCATGCCATCCGTGGAATGAATAGATCTCCCACAATGCTTGAAAACCTTGTCCTCAAAGATGGCGCCCACCGAGAAAGCCAGATCCAACGTCGATCCACCAGAAGGACCCATATGAAATGGGTATAGACGTGTAGATCAGATGCCACCGAAGAAGATGGGTGGATCAGAAGCAAAATTCACTGGCTAGAAGAGGAGATCACCGAAAAACCTAGGCCGGAGGTGGGAGGGGTGGGTGGGTGGAGAGCCATCGTCTCCATCATCTCCCGACCGTTGCAGAGTGGAGTGGCTCTAGATCTTCTCGTAGTCGAGTGGTTGTCCGTACGGTCGAGTGTCTTCAAGACTGTCGAGTGGAACACGGCTTCATGGTCGAGTGGATGATGATTTTTCTTCAACTGCTTCTGGTTCTTTTAGGGATGTCCTTGGGGAGTGTATCTTGAACAGATCCATGACCCTACCCTAGGTACATAGCTTCATCATTAGCCCCCGGATGGATCAAGGTTTGAGTGAGGAAGGAGTTGAGAACACTCCCGACTCATTTTTCGTGCTATGAGTATATCTTGCTCTTGATCAATGAACTAAGGGGATGACACCAACTTCTTTTTCACTCGCCTTGGTCCATTCTTAGTTTTTGTCGAGTGAACTTTTACGGTAGAGTTCCGAATGACGATGCGGAGGATGTTTTCCGTCTGACAAGTTGTTCTGCTGCCCGTGGATTTCACGGGATTCGAATTTCGGGAAGCGCGCCGGACGGGCGAGGTCATGGTAATCGGGACAGATTAGGCAGGTCGCCTCGATTCCCGTGCCACCTTTTTTGCCACGTATCACGCGCGCGACTGTTGCAGGATCTGTTTAGATCGTCCGGGCCTACTAGTCAGCACTCGGAAGTGACCTTATAAAAGGCACCGGACCGGGATTTTGAACAGTGCACCCTCATTCTCTTTCTTCTTCCTCAGACTTCTCCGCTACGCCCGCTTCCGCTCTCGGCATTGTAGCCTTGCTCGGACTTGATCCGCCGCCATGGGAAAGGAGAAGACGGTGGCGTTGGAGCACGCGAAGAAGGCGACCGCGAAGGCAAAAGGCAAGAGGACCAGTCGGGGTGGATCCTCGTCGAGATCCGGCCTGCCGCCGGGCTGGATCCAGGGCGACTGGATCCGCTCGACGATCAGCTAGCATGACCTCGACGACCTGGTGGAGGGGGGACGTATCCCCCACGAATCAGCGCGGCTCCCGGGGAACGAGACCGAGCCGCGGCCGCTGGAGGGTGAGTGCGTTCTCCTCGCCACTCATGTCGACCGCGGATTCTCTTTGCCTCCCCACCCTTTATTTCGTGGCTTTTTGAACTTCTTCGGGGCTCAACTCCACCACTTTACTCCAAACACCATAGTGTATCTGGCTGCCTTTGTGTCAATGTGCAGAAATTTCTTGGGTTGTCGACCGCACTGGGGTCTCTTCAAACACATATTCACCTGCCGCTCCCAGTCGGTCAAGAAAGCCAACCTGAGTGACGAGAGGATGCATGTGATACAGATGTGCGGGGCCCTTGGAATCCAAATGAGGAACAAGAGTACCTTCCCAGCGATGATCCTTCCTGACTCGGTCCGGGGCTGGCAGTCGACCTGGTTTTACTGTAAGGACCAGCCAACCCCAGGCCAGTCGACTGGACTTCCCCCCTTTTCCCTGGCTCGAGTGGAAAAGCCCTCCTCCTTGAGGGTGATCCCAGAAGAGAAGGCGCAGGTCAAGGCGTTGGTCGAGCGGGTCGTCCAACTTGTCCGCGACGGGGTGACTGGGTGTTGGAAATATGCCCTAGAGGCAATAATAAAATGGTTATTATTGTATTTCCTTATTCATGATAATTGTCTATTGTTCATGCTATAATTGTATTTACTGGAAACCGTAATACATGTGTGAATACATAGACCACAACATGTCCCTAGTAAGCCTCTAGTTGACTAGCTCGTTGATCAATAGATGGTTATGGTTTCCTGACCATGGACATTGGATGTCATTGATAATGGGATCACATCATTAGGAGAATGATGTGATGGACAAGACCCAATCCTAAGCATAGCACAAGATCGTGTAGTTCGTTTTGCTAGAGCTTTTCTAATGTCAAGTATCGTTTCCTTAGACCATGAGATTGTACAACTCCCGGATACCGTAGGAATGCTTTGGGTGTACCAAACGTCACAACGTAACTGGGTGGCTATAAAGGCACACTACGAGTATCTTCGAAAGTGTCTGTTGAGTTGGCATGAATCGAGACTGGGATTTGTCACTCCGTGTGACGGAGAGGTATCTCTGGGCCCACTCGGTAATGCATCATCATAATGAGCTCAATGTGACTAATGAGTTAGCCACGGGATCATGCGTTATGGAACGAGTAAAGAGACTTGCCGGTAACGAGATTGAACGAGGCATGGGGATACCGATGATCGAATCTCGGGCAAGTAATGTACCGATTGACAAAAGGAATTGTATACGGGATAGATTGAATCCCCGACATCGTGGTTCATGTTCATCCGATGAGATTATCGTGGAACATGTGGGAGCCAACATGGGTATCTAGATGCCGCTGTTGGTTATTGGCCGGAGAGTTCTCTCGGTCATGTCTGCATGGTTCCTGAACCCGTAGGGTCTACACACTTAAGGTTCGGTGACGTTAGGGTTATTAGGAAGACTTGTATGTGATTACCGCATGTTGTTCAGAGTCCCGGGTGAGATCCCGGACGTCACGAGGAGTTCCTGAATGGTCCAGAGGTAAAGATTTATATATGTAAAGTTGTTATTCGGGTTCCAGGAAAAGTTTGGTTTTTTCCGGTATTGTACCGGGGAGCTTCCAGAAGGTTCCGGAGGATTCCGGAGGGGTTCGGAGGTCCGAAAAATGTTCCACGACGTCCAATACAGTAGCATGGGCTATAGGGGGGCTCCCTAGCCTTAATGGGCCAGGGTGTCAGGACCCCGATTCCAAGTCACATCGATCTAGCCGGTAACACCTCATATCACTTTGCGGCCTCACGCACGGTATCCCACGGGTGTCGCCTTACCATGGCCCGGGACCGTTTGCGCCTTTTAGCTCACGTATATGATAGTGTCGCTAGCATCCATATGACAGAGAACCTGGGCCGACATGGCTAGTCGTGAACCCAAAGCGGCACAAACCTATGGAGACAGGCATACATGAATCACATCGAACATGTCGGTCATCAACGAGTGATTCCGGGC
The DNA here is from genome assembly GCF_056163025.1 of Triticum urartu. NCBI lineage: Eukaryota > Viridiplantae > Streptophyta > Magnoliopsida > Poales > Poaceae > Triticum > Triticum urartu. The sequence continues at coordinate 45,654,925 of NC_141875.1, forward strand.
TGTAGCACTGGGCTAACAGGACTCCGGGGAACCCCGGGCTGTAGCAGGCTAGGCAAGACTCCGGAAGTCACCGTGTGACATTTCCCCGAAGGGACGGACATAGGGACGAAGTGAAACACATGCCGGCCAGTCAAGTGTCCTGAACAGTAGTGCTGGGCTAGCAGGACTCCGGTGAACCGGGCTGTAGCGGACTACTATGGCTCGAGGAACACTAGACTACATTTCCCCATAAGAAAGGCTGCCAAGGATAAACAACTAGATTGTCGGATCCCACTCATACCAAGCATTTCAATCATACACACAATATGCCCGATATGAGTACATACAACATGGCATCACAACAAAACTCTACAACTCAAGTACTTTATTTAAAGGCTCCAGAGAGCCATACATAACATGTTCATACAGATAGGGGTCACATGACCCGACACTCAAGTCATACAAACATACAAGAACATGCGGAAGCAACTAGTCTGAGTACAGACTCTAGAAAGAAAGAAGGCTTCTCGAAGCCTGTCTATCTACATAGGGCCCTCCATGGCCAGGATCACCACCTGGGTGGCTAGTCACTCGTCGACGTCAAGGTCTACATAAAACCCATCGGAGGGGGCAGTGTTGTCGTATGAAAACAATAAATAAGCAAACATGAGTACAAAGGTACTCAGCAAGTCTTACATCAGAACCTACTATACATGCTTATTCTCAAGAAGGCGGTGGGGTTGATGCAGCAAGCCAGCTTTGACTCTTGGCTAACCTATCCTACGGAACTCCACCAGTAAAATAGTTTTCGCACACGAGTCCACTACTCACCAACACAATACTCCACCGGGGATCCTCCCTCGTCATCCTACGAGAGGGCCATCCTCGGTACTCACACTTATCTTGAGTCTTTTAGTAGTATCCATTAATTTGTCTATGAACTGTATAGGCAACCAAGTAGTCCTTTACCGCAGACGCGGCTATTCGAATAGTTTATACCCTGCAGGGGTGTACTTCGTCATACATGCTTTCACCACTTACCGCCGTTTACACGACATGTACTCGGCAACCTTCAAGCGGAAGCCCAGCGAGGGTGTCGGCCACGGCCTACCTAAACACTTAAGTCTCTAGTCCAGGTTTATCGCCTATCCAGGTTCCATCCGCAGGGAGTCCGACCGAGGTTTCCACATACGACCCCGAACGATGTGAACAGGGTTCCCGAGACACCAAACGGGTGACTCGGTACACCGTGCCACGGTGTATCTACCGCAACATAGCCCACCCCTAGGGTCAGCGCTACGCACGGCCGCCAACACATAACCTACAAACACCAGAAACTAATTGCAACTCCTGGACAGAGTACTAGGGTGATTAAGAAGCCGAGAGGGTCCATTGGTTTCGGGCCCAATGTACAGTAGTAACTGCATCTTAAATCACACATACAGATCTCAGTTCTTATGGATGGCCTCAATGAAACAACCCACCATGTACTCCTACATGGCCTCTCATCGATACCTTTACCAAAACATGTTCAATACATCCCTCATATTACCGACATAAGCATTTCACTCTAGCTCATCACCCAGATGAACCAGACCCGACTCAACTCTAAGCATAGCAGGCATAGCAAGGTAGGAATCACATACATGGCTCAATCAACTCCTACACATGCTAGTGGGTTTCATCTAGTTACTGTGGCAATGACAGGTCATGCAGAGGATAAGGGTTCAACTACCGTAGCACACAGCAGTTTGAATCGCGATGTCTTAATGCAGTAAACAAGAGCAGGAGCGAGAACATGGGTTGTATCGGAATGATCAATGGTTGCTTGCCTGATGGAGTGGTAACGGGATACTGCCCTTCAGTTGGATACTCGTGAATATCCTCGGAGGCAGAACCTACCACGAAGAACACATCGGAACACAATCAACACATGACGATATGCAACAATATGATGCATGCTATGACATGGCAATATGATTGTGTCTTGGCCTAATGCAAGCTAAAATAGGAAGGGATGAACCCATTTGAATCAAAGATTCAAATATTAGCTCATTAAACATGGCATTTATAGTGCATTTCCTTATTCTGCTTAAACAGCAAGGTAAACTTGTTTTGTCATGCATGAAATCATTACAGATGGATAGATTGAATTTTTCTGATAATTTTTCATATATAATTTATCTCATTTGGAGCTATGGTTGAATTTCTATGAATTTTTGAAGTTTGAACTATTTTCTGGAATTTCCTGAATAAGAATAAATCCAGAAAATCAATTACTGCGTCAGCAATGCGTTAGGGTGACGTCAGCAGGTCAAAGGCGCCAGTCCAGGTCAAACCTGACTGGTGGGGTCCACTGGTCAGTGTCTCTGTGCACTAACTACGTTTAGTTAGCCTAATTGACTGGCAGGGCCCACTAGTCAGTGACTATACTAATTAACTAACCTATTTAGTTAGCACTAACAGAGTAATTAGTCGGGCGGGGCCCGCATGTCGGTGAGAGAGAGGGGGGAGGTCAACCCACGTCAGCAGGTCAACCTCGCCGGTCAGCGGGTCAAAACCTGTCGGCGTTTAGCCGCCGGCGAGGCCAGACGCGGTGGCGCGCTACGGAAATCGCCCACAGGGCACCAATTGATGCGCGGAGAGCAGCTACGGGTAGCTGGGAACGAACCGCGGCGTTTGGTGGTGGTGGTTGGGCTCGGGGTGGCCGGAAACGTCGCTGGCGACGAGCCTTGCGGTCGCCGGAGTCGGGAGAAAGTGAGCCCGAGGCTATGGGGCACGGCGAGGCATGTGGTGAGGTGCGTTGTGCCCCTAGGGATGCAGTGAAGTAGTTAGACTAGGTGGCGTGGCCGGTGTTTGGCCGGAGACACGTCGGCGCGTGCGGGTGAGCTTCGTGTGCTCGTTGTGGTGCACGAGAAGAAGAACAGGGAGGATGGGGAGGTGCAGCAGCTCACGGCGATCACGTAGAGGCAGACGGCACGGTCGGGGACGAGTCGATGCGGCGGCGACGTCGAAAGGGATCTCCGGCGATGCTCGGTGAAGATGAGGTCGAAGAAGACGTTGCAGAGCGTGTGAGCGCTCGGGGCTCAGCTGCTCGACGGAGTCGACGATGGCGGAGAGGATGGACACGGTGGTGCAACACGGGGACGACGGTGGACGCGGTTTCACGGTGGCGCGAGCATGGCAGCGTCGGCCATGGCGGAGGAAGAGCGATGGAGAGGGACCAGGGGGAAAGTGCGGTGTCTGCGAGGTCGGGGGATGCAAGGGAGTTCGTCCCACGTCGACAGGTCGACGAGGGGAGTGGCGAGGCGGCGACAGCTGCGTGGCGCGCATGCGGTGCTCGCCGTCGAGCACCTGCCTGCTTGGCCAAGCCAAGCTGCTCGCTGGCGGGGTGGCTGGGCTGGGCCGGCAGGTGGGCCTGGTAGGTGGCGCCAGGTAAGTTTTTCTGTTTTTTGTTTTCTTTTCTATTTTTTTCTGTAGCTTTAGGGCTTTATTTAAAATACCTAGGCACTTTCTAAAATCCTGAAAATAATTGTGGGCTCTGTTGGGATTATTCCTAACAGCCCTGACTTAATTCCAGAATTATTTGAACATTTAAAATATTTATTAGCATTTAAATGTCCAAAGGCAACATACATATGATTTAATCCAGTGACCTTTTGTTGACCTAGAAAATTGTGCACCTATTTTGCCAGAGGTTCTAACCCAAGGCAAAGAGGGTGAACATTTTAGAAGGGCATTTCAGGTTCATTGAAATTATTTTTAGTAAACCCTAGTTGATTTCAAGAGGGGTGCTGGGGGTTCTGCCTTCCCCATTTCAAGTTTCTGATGAAAAATAAACATGATGCACACTCTAATGCATGGACTAGCTAGGGTGTGACAACTCACCCCCACTCAAAAGAATCCCGTCCCGAGATTTAGGATCCTCTGGGAAGAAGGTGGGGTACTCGAGTCGAAGACGATCCTCCCTTTCCCAAGTGGCTTCTTCCTCGGAATGATGTGACCATTGAACCTTGAGAAACATGATATTATGATGTCGAGTGGTACGCTCGGCTTGATCAAGGATACGAACGGGATATTCCCGATAAGAGAGGTTATCTTGTAGATCAAGCGTTTCGTGGTCCACTCCACGGATAGGATCCGCGAAGCAACGCCTGAGTTGTGAAACGTGGAAGACATCGTGAACTCTGGAAAGATGCGGAGGTAGTTCCAATTGGTAGGCAACTTCTCCTCGTTTAGCAAGAATGCGAAAGGGTCCAATGTAACGAGGAGCCAAATTTCCTTTGATACCGAAACGATGGGTTCCCTTTAACGGGGTAACCCGAAGGTAAGCCTTCTCGTTGACTTCATAAGTCATAGGCTTATGTTTACGATCATATCGACTCTTTTGACGAGATTGGGCTGTTTTTAATTTCTCACGAATAATGCGAACCTGCTCTTCTGCTTCCTGAATCATATCCGGGCCAAAGAGTTGTCTTTCCCCGGTTTCTGACCAGTTAAGAGGCGTTCGGCATTTTCGTCCATAAAGAACTTCGAAAGGAGCTTTGCCCAAGCTATCTTGATAACTATTGTTATAAGCAAACTCCGCGAATGGAAGGCATTTCTCCCAACTCATTCCGAACGAGATAACAGAAGCTCGGAGCATATCTTCCAGAATTTGATTGACTCGCTCTACTTGACCACTTGATTGGGGATGGAAGGCGGTACTAAAGGAGAGACGAGTTCCCATAGCATTTTGGAAACTTTCCCAAAACCGAGAGGTGAAGAGACTCCCACGATCTGAGTTAATTTCCAATGGAACACCATGAAGAGACACTATTCGGGAGATGTATAACTCAGCTAGCTGGCTAGCGGTGATACTCTCACGAACAGGTAGAAAGTGGGCTACTTTGGAAAGTCGGTCGATCACAACGAAGATGGCATTATTCCCTCTCTTGGTCCTGGGAAACCCAGTGATGAAATCCATACTGATTTTATCCCATTTCCATTCAGGAATAGCCAAAGGTTGAAGGGTGCCAGCAGGCCGTTGATGCTCTGCTTTAACACGACGACAAACGTCGCAATTAGCAATGTATTGAGCGATTTCTCTCTTCATCCTAGTCCACCAAAACCTCTGGCGTAGGTCTTGATACATTTTGGTACTACCGGGATGAATGGTGAGAGGGGATTCATGAGCTTCCTTAAGGATCAGTCGCCTCAGGTTTCGCGCCTTTGGAACCACTAGGCGATTCCCAAAGTATACGACACCTTGATCATCAATGGAGAAACAATTCGCGACTCCTTTCTTAATGTTTCTCTTAATACGGGAGATTCCCGGATCTACCTTCTGTGCCTTGATGATCTGATCCGTAAGGGTAGGTTCCGCCACCAGGGTGGATAGGAATCCTCGAGGAACAATGTGAAGGTTTAGCTTACGAAATTCCTCATGGAGAAGTGGTTGTCTTTGTTGTAACATCAGGTTGTTACAATAGGACTTACGGCTTAGCGCATCAGCCATGACATTGGCTTTGCCCGGGGTGTAAGTTATTCCTAAGTCGTAGTCCGAGATCAACTCGACCCAACGTCGTTGCTTGAGATTCAAATCTGGTTGGGTGAAGATATATTTCAAACTTTGGTGATCGGTGAAGATCTCGCAACGATTACCGAGAAGGTAATGTCGCCAGGTTTTAAGTGCATGGACTACAGCTGCAAGCTCTAGATCATGTGTAGGATAATTTTCCTCATGTGGGTGTAATTGCCGTGAAGCATAGGCAATTACCTGATGATCTTGCATGAGTATGCAACCTAGTCCTTGTCGCGAGGCGTCGCAATAGATAATAAAGTCCTTGGAGAAGTCTAGTGGTACCAGTACGGGGGCAGATGTCAGGCGTCTTTTCAGTTCTTGAAAACTGATCTCGCACTGTGGAGTCCACTCGAACTTTTTATCTTTCTTGAGGAGTTCAGTTAGAGGTTTAGCAACCTTGGAGAAATTTTCGACGAAGCGGCGGCAATAGCTCGCTAAGCCAAGGAAGCTCCGAACTTGCTTGACCGTCTCAGGTGGAGTCCAATCAAGGACGGCTTGAACTCGCTCGGGATTGACAGCAATACCCTTACCAGAGATTACATGGCCTAGATAGGTCACTTCTGGCAACCAAAATTCACACTTGGAGAATTTGGCATAAAGGCGATGCTCTTGAAGTTTCATCAATACCAGCCTTAGATGTACGGCATGTTCCTCTTCATTCTTGGAGTAGATGAGTATGTCATCGAGGTATACTACGACGAATTTATCCAAGTACTCCATGAAGACCGAGTTCATTAACTGAGAGAAGGTAGCCGGGGCATTGGTTAAACCGAAGGACATGACGGTGTACTCGTATTGGCCATAACGAGTAACAAAGGCCGTTTTGGGAATGTCCCCGTTTCTAATTTTGATTTGATGGTAACCCAACCTCAAATCCATCTTGGAGAAGACTGAGGATCCAGCGAGCTGATCATACAGATCGTTGATCCTGGGAAGCGGATATTTGTTCTTGATGGTGACCAAGTTGACAGGTCGGTAATCCACAACCATTCGATCCGTTCCATCCTTCTTCTTAACGAAGAGGACGGGGCAAGCCCAAGGAGAGGAACTAGGACGGATGAAACCCTTGTTCAAGGACTCATCGAGTTGGTTCTTAAGCTCGGCTAGTTCTAGGGGTGCCATCTTGTAAGGTCTTCTAGAAATTGGAACGGTTCCTGGAACAAGGTCTATCACAAACTCGACATCCCTGTCAGGTGGAACACCTGGCAGTTCTTCTGGAAAGACATCCAGAAAGTCTAGGACTACCGGAACATCTTCAAGGTCTGGAAGGGGGTTGGCATTTAGGGAGTAAAGTTGGCGCTTGGCCACTCGAGTTAAGACATTAACTGTCTTGCCCGAGGGGTGGGTAAGTTGAACGGTTCTAGTGGCACAATTGATCTTAGCATAATGAGCTGACATCCAGTCCATACCCAAGATGATATTTATGTCGGAGGACTTGAGAGCTATTAAGGATGCAAGGAAGACAAGTCTATCGACAAGAATTTCGTTCCCATGGCTTACTCTAGAAGTTTGCCATTTGGAACCCGGAGTTTGAATTACCATGGAAGTGGGCATGTCGCAGAATGTCGTGTTATGCAATCAAGCATAGTTCTCGGATATGAATGAATGAGATGCTCCAGTATCGAAAAGAACAGATGCCGGATGGCAGTTAACAAGGAGCGTACCAAGGACGACGTTAGGATCCTCATGAGCCTCCTCGGCTGAAACATAATTGACATGGCCACGTGCAGTGGTGGCCGGCTTGGCGTAGAAAGTCTTCCCCGCAGGCTTACCACGGCCAACGGACTTTCCAGTTTGATTGGGGTTGTTGTTCTGGGGACACTCTCGGCTATAGTGACCCGGCTCTCCACACTTGAAGCATGTCACCACATTGGGGCGTGGAGCAGCATTAGCAGCGGGGCCACCATAGGGCTTGGGCGGTGCAAACTGTTGGTTGGGACGAGGCGCCTCAAAGGATGGCCTCGGGATGAACCTGGGTGGCAGTGCCGTGCTTGGAATCCACACACGGCGCTTCTGAGCCCCAGAGCCGGATGAAGAGCCAAAATCACGGGAGTGCTTGCGTGAAGCGTCATAATCAGCCTGGCCTGTCTCAGCACTGATGGCTTTATTGACCAACTTCTGAAAGGATGTGCACTCATGCAGACGGAGATCGCGGCGAAGCTCAGGGCTAAGTCCCTTGCAGAACCTTGCCTGCTTCTTAGCATCAGTAGATACCTCTTCAGGAGCATAACGTGCCAGATTCCCAAATTCACGACTGTAAGCATCCACAGTCAGTCTTCCTTGGGTGAAGTTGCAGAACTCCTCCCTCTTGCGATCCATGAGACCTTCCGGAATGTGATGCTCACGGAAAGCCTCACTGAATTCAGCCCAAGTAGTGATTTGACCGATCGGGCGCATAGCTTCGAAGTTTTCCCACCAAAGGCTAGCAGGGCCTTCGAGGTGATAGGCAGCATAAGTAACCTTGTCGGCTTCGGCTACATTGGCAGAACGTAGCTTGTGGGTGATGCTGCGAAGCCAGTCATCCGCGTCGAGGGGCTCGACGGAATGGTTGAACTTTGGTGGGTACAGCTTGATAAAGTCATTGATTGACACCAAGTCATTTCGCAGGTGGCGTGCAGTGTTCTGCTCAATCCGCTCCAGCAGGCGGTTAGTCTCACGCTTGTTTCTTTCCGCCTCTAGCATCACTTCGGCCAGAGAAGGCGGGTGAGGCAGATTTTCACCTCTAGCTGCACTGGCTTCCCCCTGCTCTGGGACAGCAGGGTTGCCGCGGGTGTTGACCATCCTAGGAGAAAACAAGACAACGGTTTAGACAAGGATGGCTCAAACTTAGCAAGGAAGTGCAGAATGTAATGGATAACACGGAATGCAGAGATGTTCATCCGTATGTCATGGTAATATAAAACTGCCATATATATACCAACGGTCATACACATCATACATAGTTTAGTACAAGCCCAGGCTACAGTACAACTATGATGAAAGACGTTACATCTCATCGGAGGCATTCCAAGCTCCTATACATTATTTGTCTACACCTCCGAAATCGATTACACGCCAAGTCATATTCCACAAGCCACGCAGGACAGTGGAGATACAACTACTACAATACTAGTGGTATTACTACTAACTCAGACAGCTCCGTAGTAGTCCTCATAGAAGTCACCTCCATAGCCTGGAAGTTCAACATGACCATCCAGAAACAGACGGTCCTGAGGAGCCTGTGGACCATAGGGGCTAGGATGAGGTCTTGGACCAACAAACGGTGGCCTGCGGGGACCACGGGGTGGGGTGATGCCTCCCACATCACGCCAATCCACCATGTATGGCAGAGCTGATCTCACAGGATACAGATCCCTTGTATCTATACATCCAGCTTGCACTGCAGGTGCAAACCGAGTCAATGTGGCCCAATGATCAGCACGGGTATTGAAAAGCTCCAACCTCAAGGCCCGATTCTCTCGGTCCTTATCTTTGAGCATCTCGGCAGTGGTACGAGTTAATGAGTCCTCCTGAGTGGAGTCAGCATAGATGGCCTGAAGATACCCTTGCGCTCCCGGAAGTGAAGCTGGCATGTAACGGAAGTCGGTGTTCCGAAGCAGGCCAGTCCGGACTCGCATGATGGTCATCATGGAATAGGCAGCATCCTGCACAGCCATCTCAACGGTAACCCCGAGTCCATAGGAACAGTGAAGGGGCTCGGTAGATCCAGGATAAGAAGGAAATATCCTGACGGTGCAGAAATACTGGCTTTGGTTAAAGTCGCGGAACTGCTCTTCGACAGTGTATTCGGGATACCAACGGTAACCTGTCTCGATCATGACCCGGACTAACATAGCAGTATGACCGGGCATGTCGAGGCACCTGGTCAGGCGAACCACTTGGTTTTGAGGACGGTTGGCCATCTGAAAGCACAACCACAATGCAAAGACATTAGAATTTCTAGGGAAAATTGGACAGCATAACGGCTGTAAATGCTCAGAAAAAGATTTGAGACATCCACAACAGTTCACAATACCACTCAACAACATCATATCAAGGTTCTGATTCGATTAGCAACATACTAAGAATAGTAGAAACTGAACTGGGACTTGTAACAACAATCCTATAAGCTACTACGGATTAGTAACACGTGAACCTGATAGAGGAAGAGAGCCTAGTCCTTAACCCACGTTGAATGAGGAGAGAATGACTCAGATCAGAGGCATAGGTAAAGGAGTAAAAGAACCTTACGTTCCCTCCCACAATCAATTCCCCTACATATAACTAGAGCATTTCTAGACTCGACATCGACCAGTTTGGCTCAACGAACCTACAGGCAATCCGGCTCTGATGCCAACGCTGTCAGGACCCCGATTCCAAGTCACATCGATCTAGCCGGTAACACCTCATATCACTTTGCGGCCTCACGCACGGTATCCCACAGGTGTCGCCTTACCATGGCCCGGGACCGTTTGCGCCTTTTGGCTCACGTATATGATAGTGTCGCTAGCATCCATATGACAGAGAACCCGGGCCGACATGGCTAGTCGTGAACCCAAAGCGGCACAGACCTATGGAGACAGGCATACATGAATCACATCGAACATGTCGGTCATCAACGAGTGATTCCGGGCTGTAGCACTGGGCTAACAGGACTCCGGGGAACCCAGGGCTGTAGCAGGCTAGGCAGGACTCCGGAAGTCACCGTGTGACATTTCCCCGAAGGGACAGACATAGGGACGAAGTGAAACACATGCCGGCCAGTCAAGTGTCCTGAACAGTAGTGCTGGGCTAGCAGGACTCCAGTGAACCGGGCTGTAGCGGACTACTATGGCTCGAGGAACACTAGACTACATTTCCCCATAAGAAAGGCTGCCAAGGATAAACAACTAGATTGTCGGATCCCACTCATACCAAGCATTTCAATCATACACACAATATGCCCGATATGAGTACATACAACATGGCATCACAACAAAACTCTACAACTCAAGTACTTTATTTAAAGGCTCCAGAGAGCCATACATAACATGTTCATACAGATAGGGGTCACATGACCCGACACTCAAGTCATACAAACATACAAGAACATGCGGAAGCAACTAGTCTGAGTACAGACTCTAGAAAGAAAGAAGGCTTCTCAAAGCCTGTCTATCTACATAGGGCCCTCCATGGCCAGGATCACCACCTGGGTGGCTAGTCACTCGTCGACGTCAAGGTCTACATAAAACCCATCGGAGGGGGCAATGTTGTCGTCTGAAAACAATAAATAAGCAAACATGAGTACAAAGGTACTCAGCAAGTCTTACATCAGAACCTACTATACATGCTTATTCTCAAGAAGGCGGTGGCGTTGATGCAGCAAGCCAGCTTTGACTCTTGGCTAAGCTATTCTACAGAACTCCACCGGTAAAATAGTTTTCGCACACGAGTCCACTACTCACCAACACAATACTCCACCGGGGATCCTCCCTCGTCATCCTACGAGAGGGCCATCCTCGGTACTCACACTTATCTTGAGTCTTTTAGTAGTATCCATTAATTTGTCTATGAACTGTATAGGCAACCAAGTAGTCCTTTACCGCGGACGCGGCTATTCGAATAGTTTATACCCTGCAGGGGTGTACTTCGTCATACACGCTTTCACCACTTACCGCCGTTTACACGACATGTACTCGGCAACCTTCAAGCGGAAGCCCAGTGAGGGTGTCGGCCACGGCCTACCTAAACACTTAAGTCTCTAGTCCAGGTTTATCGCCTATCCAGGTTCCATCCGCAGGGAGTTCGGCCGAGGTTTCCACATACGGCCCCGAACGATGTGAACAGGGTTCCCGAGACACCAAACGGGTGACTCGGTACACCGTGCCACGGTGTATCTACCACAACATAGCCCACCCCTAGGGTCAGCGCTACGCACGGCCGCCAACACATAACCTACAAACACCAGAAACTAATTGCAACTCCTGGACAGAGTAGTAGGGTGATTAAGAAGCCGAGAGGGTCCATTGGTTTCGGGCCCAATGCACGGTAGTAACTGCATCTTAAATCACACATACAGATCTCAGTTCTTATGGACGGCCTCAATGAAACAACCCACCATGTACTCCTACATGGCCTCTCATCGATACCTTTACCAAAACATGTTCAATACATCCCTCATATTACCGACATAAGCATTTCACTCTAGCTCATCACCCAGATGAACCAGACATGACTCAACTCTAAGCATAGCAGGCATAGCAAGGTAGGAATCACATACATGGCTCAATCAACTCCTACACATGCTAGTGGGTTTCATCTAGTTACTGTGGCAATGACAGGTCATGCAGAGGATAAGGGTTCAACTACCGTAGCACACAACAGTTTGAATCGCGATGTCTTAATGCAGTAAACAAGAGCAGGAGCGAGAACATGGGTTGTATCGGAATGATCAATGGTTGCTTGCCTGATGGAGTGGTAACGGGATACTGCCCTTCAGTTGGATAGTCGTGAATATCCTCAGAGGCAGAACCTACCACGAAGAACACATCGGAACACAATCAACACATGACGATATGCAACAATATGATGCATGCTATGACATGGCAATATGATTGTGTCTTGGCCTAATGCAAGCTAAAATAGGAAGGGATGAACCCATTTGAATCAAAGATTCAAATATTAGCTCATTAAACATGGCATTTATAGTGCATTTCCTTATTCTGCTTAAACAGCAAGGTAAACTTGTTTTGTCATGCATGTAACCATTACAGATGGATAGATTGAATTTTTCTGATAATTTTTCATATATAATTTATCTCATTTGGAGCTATGGTTGAATTTCTATGAATTTTTGAAGTTTGAACTATTTTCTGGAATTTCCTGAATAAGAATAAATCCAGAAAATCAATTACTGCGTCAACATTGCGTCAGGGTGATGTCAGCAGGTCAAAGGCGCCAGTCCAGGTCAAACCTGACTGGTGGGGTCCACTGGTCAGTGTCTCTGTGCACTAACTACGTTTAGTTAGCCTAATTGACTGGCAGGGCCCACTAGTCAGTGACTATACTAATTAACTAACCTATTTAGTTAGCACTAACAGAGTAATTAGTCGGGCGGGGACCGCATGTCGGTGAGAGAGAGGGGGGAGGTCAACCCACGTCAGCAGGTCAACCTCGCCGGTCAGCGGGTCAAAACCTGCCGGCGTTTAGCCGCCGGCGAGGCCAGACACGGTGGCGCGCTGCGGAAATCGCCCACAGGGCACCAATTGATGCGCGGAGAGCAGCTACGGGTAGCTGGGAACGAACCGCGGCGTTTGGTGGTGGTGGTTGGGCTCGGGGTGGCCGGAAACGTCGTCGGCGACGAGCCTTGCGGTCGCCGGAGTCGGGCGAAAGTGAGCCCGAGGCTACGGGGCACGGCGAGGCGTGTGGTGAGGTGCGTTGTGCCCCTAGGGATGCAGTGAAGTAGTTAGACTAGGTGGCGTGGCCGGTGTTTGGCCGGAGACACGTCGGCGACGAGCTCCACGGCGGCGCGTGCGGGTGAGATTCGTGTGCTCGTTGTGGTGCACGAGAAGAAGAACGGGGAGGATGGGGAGGTGCAGCAGCTCACGGCGATCACGTAGAGGCAGACAGCTCGGTCGGGGACGAGTCGATGCGGCGGCGACGTCGAAAGGGATCTCCGGTGATGCTCGGTGAAGATGAGGTCGAAGAAGACGTTGCAGAGCGTGTGAGCACTCGGGGCTCAGCTGCTCGACGGAGTCGACGATGGCGGAGAGGACGGACACGGTGGTGCAACACGGGGACGGCGGTGGACGCGGTTTCACGGTGGCGCGAGCACGGCAGCGTCGGCCATGGCGGAGGAAGAGCGATGGAGAGGGACCAGGGGGAAAGTGCGGTGTCTGCGAGGTCGGGGGATGCAAGGGAGTTCGTCCCACGTCGACAGGTCGACGAGGGGAGCGGCGAGGCGGCGACAGCTGCGTGGCGCGCATACGGTGCTCGCCGTCGAGCACCTGCCTGCTTGGCCAAGCCAAGCTGCTCGCTGGCGGGGTGGCTGGGCTGGGCCGGCAGGTGGGCCTGGTAGGTGGCGCTAGGTAAGTTTTTCTGTTTTTTTGTTTTCTTTTCTATTTTTTCTGTAGCTTTAGGGCTTTATTTAAAATACCTAGGCACTTTCTAAAATCCTGAAAATAATTGTGGGCTCTGTTGGGATTATTCCTAACAGCCCTGACTTAATTCCAGAATTATTTGAACATTTAAAATATTTATTAGCATTTAAATGTCCAAAGGCAACATACATATGATTTAATCCAGTGACCTTTTGTTGACCTAGAAAATTGTGCACCTATTTTGCCAAAGGTTCTAACCCAAGGCAAAGAGGGTGAACATTTTAGAAGGGCATTTCAGGTTCATTGAAATTATTTTTAGTAAACCCTAGTTGATTTCAAGAGGGGTGCTGGGGGTTCTGCCTTCCCCATTTCAAGTTTCTGATGAAAAATAAACATGATGCACACTCTAATGCATGGACTAGCTAGGGTGTGACACAGGGGCACCAGCCCCCCCAAGGCCCATGCGCATGGGAGAGGGGAAACCCTAAGGGGGAGGGCCTCCACTTGACTTGGGAGGCACTCCTCCCCCCTTGGCCGCCGCCCCCAACCCTAGATGGGATCTAGGGGGCCGACCCCCTCTCTCCCCACCTATAAATAGTGGAGGGGTGGGAGGGCGGCCATACGCTTGCACCTGGCACATCCCCTCCCCTCCAATACCTCTCCTCCTCCATGTGAGCTTGGCGAAGCCCTGCCGGAGAACTGCCACTCCATCACCACCACGCCGTCCTGTTGTTGTTGGACTCTCTTCCTCAACCTCTCCCTCCTCCTTGCTGGATCAAGGCGCGGGAGACGTCTTTGTTCCGTACGTGTGTTGAACGCGGAGGTGCCGTCCATTCAGTGCTAGGATCATCGGTGATTTAGATCACGACGAGTACGGCTCCATCAACCCCGTTCTCTTGAATGCTTCCGCTTAGCGATCTTCAAGGGTATGAAGATGTACTCCCTCTCTCTCGTTGCTAGTATCTCCTAGATTGATCTTGGTGACACGTAGGAAAATTTTGAATTATTGCTACGTTCCCTAACAGTGGCATCATGAGCTAGGTCTATGCGTAGATTCTATGCACGAGTAGAACACAAAGTAGTTGTGGGCGATGATTTGTTCAATTTGCTTGCCGTTACTAGTCTTATCTTGATTCGGTGGCATTGTGGGATGAAGCGGCCCGGACCGACCTTACACGTACACTTACGTGAGACAGGTTCCACCCACTGACATGCACTTGATGCATAAGGTGGCTGGCGGGTGTCTATCTTTCCCACTTTAGTCGGATCGGATTCGATGAAAAGGGTCCTTCTGAAGGGTAAATAGCAATTGGCATATCACCGTTGTGGTTTTGCGTAGGTAAGGAACGTTGTCGGTGTCAAAACCGGCGGATCTCGGGTAGGGGGTCCCGAACTGTGCGTCTAGGCCGGATGGTAACAGGAGGCAGGGGACACGAAGTTTTACCCAGGTTCGGGCCCTCTCGATGGAGGTAAAACCCTACGTCTTGCTTGATTAATATTGATGATATGGGTAATACAAGAGTTGATCTACCACGAGATCAGAGAGGCTAAACCCTAGAAGCTAGCCTATGGTATGATTGTTGATGTGTATGTTGTCCTACGAACTAGAACCCTCTGGTTTATATAGACACTGGATAGGGTTAGGGTTACATAGAGTCGGTTACAATGGTAGGAGATCTGAATATCCGTATCGCCAAGATTGCCTTCCACGCCAAGGAAAATCCCTTCCGGACACGGGATGGAGTCTTCAATCTTGTATCTTCATAGTCCAGGAGTCCGGCTGAAGGTATAATTCGACTATCCGAACACCCCCTAATCCAGGACTCCCTCAGTAGCCCCTGAACCAGGCTTCAATGACGACGAGTCCGGCGCGTAAATTGTCTTCGGCATTGCAAGGCGGGTTCCTCCTCCAAGCACTTCATAGAAGATTTTGAACACAAAGATAGTGTCCTTCTCTGCAAAATAAGTTTCCACATATTGCCATAGAGAGAATAATAATATTAACACAAATCTAATCTGCTGACGTATTCCGTGGTGCGACATGCCACGGCCAAGCCTTTATCCAAATCGTTTCATTATCCCACCTCAGCGCGTTATGCGAGGCGGTTTCCTTGGCACGTCTTGTCAAAGCAGAGATCATGTCCCTTTATTCCGGGATTCTCATCAATACAGGCGTGGGTAACCCAACCGCGCCTTTGATTACGGCGCTTGGAGACAAGCAAGTTTTACCAGGCTGGTGGGGGCATGTAGTCGCGCCCACCCATATAAGGGGATAAGGATCCACCTTTTCACCCACGCCTTCTTCCTCCTTTGCCTATCCATTCTTGCACACTTGAGCTCCAGCGCCCAAGTCCGCACTACCACCTCGACCTTCTCCAGTCATGTCCGGAGCGGGAGGCAAGTGGATGGTCTCCTCCATCACGGAGGGACACATAAAAAAGCTGAGGAAGGCCGGATATCTGGCCAGCGACATCGCGCACCGACTCCCCGAGAAGGGGCAGCTCATCCCCACTCCTAGGCCCCATGAGAGGGTGGTATTTCTCCCCCATCTCCTCTGCGGACTGGGCTTCCCTCTGCATCCATTTTTCCGGGGGCTCATGTTCTACTACGGCCTGGATTTCCACAATCTGGCCCCGAACTTCGTCCTCAATGTCTCGGCGTTTATCGTCGTGTGCGAGGCTTTCCTCTGCATCCGCCCTCATTTCGGCTTATGGCTAAAGACCTTCAACGTCAAGCCGAAGGTGGTGCGTGGCAGCCAGGCGGAGTGCGGCAGTGCCATGGTTGGCAAGATGGCCAGCGTCCTGTGGCTCGAGGGCTCCTTTGTGGAGACCCTGAAGGGGTGGCAATCGGGGTGGTTTTACATCACCGAGCCGTGCGACCCCGAATGGGTCGCAGCCCCCGAGTTTCGGTCCAGACCCCCTACGTGGCTCACCTCCTGGAAGGAGACCGGCCTGTCGTGGGGTAAAAAAGGAGAGCTGACCGGACTCCAAACATGCATCCAAACCCTGGTGGACAAGAAGCTCAAGCTTGTCAACGTAGTCCAGGTTATGCTCATCCGCCTGATCCTCCCGTGTCAATGACGGGCCTTCAACCTGTGGGAGTTCGACCCGGCGCAGCATCAAACTCTAAACAGGCTCTTTGACACGACGTATGAAGATGCCTGGAGGGTGCTTTTCAAGGGCGCCGAGGCTCCCGCATTCGCTGCCGAGGATCGCGGATTCAGTACTCAGCATCACGCTCATGCGGTAAGCCATTTTTGTCCTTTTACAGGGTATCAGTTTTTCATAGCTCGACTCTATGCGGGATCTGAGTTCCCTTATCTTTGATAGGATTGGGTGGCGACGTCCGGACAGATCAACTGTCCGGTTCCTCTGCCCGAAGGCCCAGCGGACACTCGCTTGGCGAAGCTGCTGGTTCCGGCGCCCTATGTGGTGCCGGAGAAGAAGGCCACGAAAAGGGCCACGGGGACTCGAAAGAGTGCCCGGCGCCAGGAGGTGTCGGATTCGTCATCCGACGGTCCCGAAGCGCCTTCCTCTCGTGAAGATGAGGAGGAAGAAGAAGAGACCTCTCCCCCTCTAGCGGGAGGAGAGAATAAAAGGAAGGCCGCCCTCTCCGAGGAGGCCGGAGGGTCCAAGAAGGGGAAAACCCTTCCTCCGGACTGCTCCACCGACGCCGACAATGACGAAGAGGAGTGGCAGCCCAGGGCCAAGCCCCTGGCGAAATTGTAAGTGTATGGATACCGGGGTAATTCATAGTATTCATTTTTTGCACAGCTTTTCCTTATGTCAAATATGTTTATGTAGCCCACCCAAGGACCGGCTCGACGCATCGTTGAGCGGCTCACTGGACCCGTCGGAGGTGAACTCGCTTCCGACGGCTTCATCCCCCCGCCCTACGGACGACACCAAAGTGTTGTCCCAACAGGTTCCAAGCGGGGAGGAGGTGATCCTGGAGGCGCCGCAAGGCGACCTCCCGGACTCCAGGAGTAAAGGGAATGAAACCCCCCAGGGCTCCAAGTCCGGCTTAAGGCCGGACACAGCTCCGGAATCTTCAAGGGTTCTAGAGTCCGGCGGGAGACCTCCTTCCAAGAGGAGCAAGCCTACCATGCCGGTGACCTCCATCCAACTGGAGGCGCCGGACAATATGTTGGAGGCGCTCCAAGGTGCCTCCATCGACGAGGGGCACCGCACTATTATGAGTGCGGTGATCCAGAAGGTTCAGTCCGCCAAAAGCGGACTGACTGAAGCTTGTACAAGCCTTTTAGCAGGCTTTGAGGTAAGTAAAGAATGTTCAAATGATGTTACCGCATAGACAGTAGCCCCTGATGCTCTGTTGGGCGTTCGGGAAGAAAAGCCGAATAGAGGATCAAAGAATTCGCAGGAGTCTAACAAAAGGAGTTAATATGCGTATGCAGGCTTCTCTGCTAGCGTCCGCCACACTGACTGCGGAAGTGGACGTGCTGAAGCAGAGTCTCGAGAAGTCCGAGCAAGAGCTCGGGCGTGCCAAGAAGCAGCTCGAGGAGAAGGAAGGTAAGAAATACCCTGTTTGAATATGTATATAAAAAGGTGCAATTGCAAA
Source organism: Triticum urartu (assembly GCF_056163025.1). NCBI lineage: Eukaryota > Viridiplantae > Streptophyta > Magnoliopsida > Poales > Poaceae > Triticum > Triticum urartu. Next base: position 45,673,102 of record NC_141875.1, read on the forward strand.
AAATGACAGGATTTACATGGCTATTGCAGGGGCCACGTCTGAGGTGGCGACCCTTAAGCAAGCGCTGCTCGAGGCCGAGAAGAGTGCGGCCGTGGAGCGCATCGAGTAGGAGAGGTATGGGGCTGAGGTTGGCAAGGTGCGGCAAGAGCTCCAGGTTCTCATGAAGAAACATGAGAGTTTGGAGCTTGACTCGAAGACACGAGCGTCCGAGCTCGCGGTAGCTATAGAAAATGCCAAGTCAGCCAAGGCCGAGTCCCAGAAGACCCTCCAGGAGTTGGATGAGGTGAAGAAGATTGCGGCGGGTAAGGCATTCTTTATGCAAAGCAAACACATAAACGTGAGTTACCTGTTACTTACCCGAATCCAGAGCTCTCCAGGGGCGTTCGCAGATCTTCCCCGGAGTGTATCTGATGCCGCCGCATTCTATCAAGCCAAGGAGGGTAGCTCGACGGAGAAGGTGTTCTGGTCTCAGTACGCTGAGGCCGGACACCCCATGCCCCTGAGCGACGAGCTGAAGCAACTGGTCGAGCTCCACAAGGCGGCCGAACAGGCCATGAAGGGCCTCCTAGTTCGGCTGTGGCCTAGAGAGGCTCTGCCTGGGAGCTATTTCGGGCTGGTGCGGCGGCTGGTGGAGGCATGTCCGAGGCTTGAAGACATCAAGCGCTCCGTCTGCATTGAAGGTGCCCGTAGGAACCTTGCCCGTGCTAAGGTGCACTGGGGCAAGCTGGATGCGGAGAAGCTTGTGAAGGATGGGCCACCACCGGGGAAAGAGCATCGCAAGCCCGAGAATTATTATAAGGATGTTCTAAAGGGTGCCCGCCTTGTTGTGGATGAATGTACCAACGATGTATTTTTTGAGTAAAACTCGCTCGTTTTATCCTGTGCGCTGAAAACTTGTTCATATGCGCTAAGCAATGCTGCTTGAATTTAAAATATTACCTTCTGTGCGGTTGTTTATCAATACTGAGAGATGGCGAGTCGTCGGCTTCTGCCCCCATGCCGCTAGTGCTGGGGTGTTCGGGGATAAACCTGGGCGCTCTTTTTCCCATATTTGGTTCCTTCGAGGGAGGCGCTCAGCCCAACGAACGAGGCAATCGGACTATAATGCGTGAACACTCTCACTTAGCCATAGAATTCTATAATTTTAAATTTCGGCGAAGCCCCTAGTATTTGGAAGACCGATTTCGGGGTGCTATCCACGCCTTGGCCGGACAGAGCCGACTCCTCGCCCGAAGCGGCATAAGTCTTTAGGGACTCGAAAAAACCTCTCGAACAGCGACCAGCTCTCGCTTCATCATGACAGTCAGTTTTAGCTTTCTCCACTGAGGTGCTCGGCCCAGCTCAACTGGGGCACAATCGCAGTGGTTCTCCTAGTGCTACCTTAGCCGATATAGCGGAACGTAAGGCACCAAAACATAGGAGCCGGGCAAACCCAACTATTGACCCAAGACATGATTCGGAGCCGATGCATATAATGCTATAAGTTCGGGGTGCCGCACTTGTTAAAGTGTTCGGACTTCTCACACCATGTTGAGGGGTACTGAAGCCCCTGGCGTATTTTGGCCGTACCAAAGTGTACGGGTGCAACATGTCATTAAGAAACATATATATATATATATATATATATATTTAAAAAAAAGGTAATGCAAAAAATAGACAAAAGCTATGCATTGTTCATTAAAATAGCTGCGATCAAAGCAAAACGATACAAGTGATGCGATAAATGAAAAGTTGGACTATTTAACATGTCTGCTTCAAGGGCAAGCTGCGGGATAGTATGCGAAAAAGGTATACTACTCGTGATAGAGACCACCTGGGATTTCCGTAATGCGGCATGGCTTGTCTGCTTCCCTGGTCCTTGCATCGTTTGTGCGGCAATTGAACTGCCGAACAAGCCTTCCGAAGAGTAGAGTCCTGGAAGTAAGAGAAAAGTATAAAAAAGTCGGCATCCCCTGGTGCGGTTTAAGCCGTGTTTTGGGCGTGCCGTGATGGTGCCCCTCCCCTTATGCCCATGGTATTTCTAGGGCGTAGTTATGTACGCGAAGTACTGGCGTCGCCTTTTTGCGGGGGTTGGGGCTGGGGACGCATTGCTACGCCTGCTCGGAACATGCCAGGCGGTCTTGTTGTAGGTTACTCCGGGCGCGCTTGACTGTGTCCGGACGTTTAATGGCCGGACTGGGGAACTGCCTGGAGAGGCTACTTTGTACTTCCGCTGCAAGGGCCGCCGTGTGCTCCTCCGTTCGGAGGAAGCGTTCAGTGTTTCCATTGACCGTAATTACTCCTCGAGGGCCTGGCATCTTGAGCTTAAGGTATGCGTAGTGCGGGACCACGTTGAACTTGGCGAATGCGGTTTGCCCGAGCAGTGCATGGTAGCCACTGCGGAACGGGACTATGTCGAAGATTAACTCCTCGCTTCGGAAATTATCCGGAGATCCGAAGACCACTTCAAGTGTGACTGAGCCTGTACAGCTGGCCTCTACACCTGGTATTACACCTTTAAAGGTCGTTTTGGTGGGCTTAATCCTCGACGGATCTATGCCCATTTTCCGCACTGTATCCTGGTAAAGCAGGTTCAGGCTACTGCCGCCGTCCATAAGGACTCTAGTGAGATGAAATCCATCAATAATTGGGTCGAGAACCAATGCGGCGAATCCGCCATGACGGATGCTAGTGGGATGGTCTCTTCGATCAAAGGTGATCGGGTAGGAGGACCATGGGTTGAACTTTGGGGCGACTGGCTCTACCGCGTATACGTCCCTTAACGCGCGCTTCCGCTCCCTCTTGGGGACGTGGGTGGCGTATATCATGTTCACCATCCGCACTTGTGGGGGAAAACCCTTCTGTCCATTGTTGTTCGGCGGCCGGGGCTCCTCGTCGTCATCGCTATGCAACCCCTTATCTTCATTGTCAGCGCTTAATCTGCCTGCCTGCTTGAACACCCAATAGTCCCTGTTGGTGTGATTGGCCGGCTTTTCGGGGGTGCCATGTATTTGGCACAAGCGGTCGAGTATTCGGTCCAGGCTGGACGGGCCCCTGGGATTCCTTTTGAATGATTTTTTCCGCTGACCGGGTTTAGAGCCTCTGAATCCGGCATTAACTGCCGTATCCTTAGCATTCTCGCCGTTGATGCGGCGCTTCTGTTGGTTGCGACGCGACCTGCCGCTAATGTCCCTGGTGTCCGAACGACCAGGGTTCTTGGTCATATTGTTGCTACGAGCAAGCCAGCTGTCTTCTCCCGTGCAAAAGCGGGTCATGAGTGCCGTGAGTGCTGCCATAGATTTCGGCTTCTCTTGTCCTAGGTGCCGGGCAAGCCACTCGTCACGGATATTATGCTTGAAGGCTGCTAAGGCCTCTGCGTCCGGACAGTCGAGTATTTGATTTTTCTTTGTTAGGAACCGTGTCCAGAATTGCCTGGCCGATTCTTCTGGCTGCTGAATTACGTGGCTTAGGTCGTCAGCGTCTGGGGGTCGCACATAAGTGCCCTGGAAATTGTCGAGGAATGCGGCTTCCAGGTCCTCCGAACAGCTGATTGACCCTGTTGGCAGGCTGTTAGGCCACTGCCGGGCTGGTCCTTTAAGCTTGAGTGGGAGGTATTTGATGGCATGGAAATCATCGCCGCGGGCCATGTGGATATGAAGGAGATAATCCTCGATCCATACCGCAGGATCTGTTGAGCCATCATATGATTCGATGTTTACGGGTTTGAAACCCTCGGGGATTTGATGATCCATTATTTCGTCTGTGAAGCACAATGGGTGTGCCACACCTCTGTATTGGGCGATATCATGACATAGCTCCAATGAGCTTTGTCTACTGTGTTCGGCCCTGCCGAATTTGTGGTCGGCGTGACGGTTGTCGTCTCGAGCCGTGGGGTGCCTGCGCGATCCGTAGATCGATCTTGTTTGCCTTGTCTTGTCCTCCAACATGTCTCGTAAGTCCGGCGCATATTCCCGTGCCTTGGTACGGGGTGCGGCTTGGGTGGAGGGCCATGAGGCCTCTCTGTCGCGGCCACGAGGTGGCCTGTCGGCCCCGTCGAGTGCTTCCTCCTCTAATCGGGGTAGCAACCTGCGCTTCGGGTAGCACTTGGAGGGGCGTTCGGGTTTATGCTCTTCGGCCGCAAGGACTTCAGTCCATCTATCGACTAGCCAATCTTGATCAGCTTTAAGCTCTTGCTGTTTTTTCTTGAGGCTTCTTGCCATGGCCATAAGCTTGCGTTGAAAATGCTCTTGTTCGACGGGATCCTCTGGCACGGCGAATTCGTCGTCGTCGAGGCTTGCCTCGTCTTCAGAGGGAGGCATACAATTATTGTCCTCGACCTCTCTATCGGCCGCTCCCTCGTGAGGGCTGGTTTCTCCATCCTCCTGTGCTAAATCTTGCTCGGGGGGATGTTCTTCGGCGCTTTCCGGGGTATTATTATCTCCCGTGCTGGAATCGCCGTTTTTGTGTTGGCGGGATTTTGAGCGGCGCGCTGATGCCGGTGCTTTTGCTGTTTCTTGGAGGGGTCATCCTCCGCTGTTCCATCGCCCTCTCCCTCTTTTGGGGTGTCCACCATGTATATGTCATATGACGAGGTGGCTTTCCAGGGCCTAGTGGGCGCTGGTTCTTCATCATCTCCTTCATCGGTGTCCATACCGTCGATGTCTTCGGAGTCGAAGTCGAGCATGTCGGTTAAGTTGTCAACAGTGGCTACAAAGTGGGTGGTGGGTGCGTTTTGAATTTCTTCATCGTCCGTATCCCAACCTTGCTGACCGTAGTCCGGCCAGGGCTCTCCTGACAAAGAGAGAGACTTCAGTGATTTTAGGATATCGTCGAAAGGCGAGTGCTGAAAGACGTCCGCGGCCGTGAACTCCATGATCGGCGCCCAATCGGATTCGCTCGGCAGGGGCGCGGAGGGTTCGGAGTCTGGAGAAGAATCCGGCTCCATGGAGTCACGAGTCTTGTAGAGTACGGGGCTGGTGTTCGGCTCAACCGCCGTTGGGATCGCAGCCCCCGAGGTGGCGTCCAACCGCCCATCCTCGATCGGCGCGGTCGGCTCCAAACTAGGGGTCGGAGCCGATGCGGGTGCGGCCTCCAGGGCTCTGTTCGGCGGCAGAGCTAGATCATGCTTGTCGTGACAGTGTGGCGCGCCCGGCAGTGGTTCGAATCCGTCGAAGATCAAGTCCCCGCGGATGTCGGCCATGTAGTTTAAACTTCCGAATCTGACCTAACGGCCAGGGGCGTAGCTTTTGATCTGCTCTAGATGGCCAAGTGAATCGGCCCATAGCGCGAAGCCACCAAAGATGAAGATCTGTCCGGGGAGGAAGGTCTCACCCTGGACTGCATCGCCATTGATGATCGTAGGAGCCATCGGGCCTGACGGCGACGGCATAGAGGAACTCTCAATGAAAGCACCAATGTCGGTGTCAAAACCGGCGGATCTCGGGTAGGGGGTCCCGAACTGTGCGTCTAGGCCGGATGGTAACAGGAGGCAAGGGACACGAAGTTTTACCCAGGTTCGGGCCCTCTCGATGGAGGTAAAGCCCTACGTCCTGCTTGATTAATATTGATGATATGGGTAATACAAGAGTTGATCTACCACGAGATCAGAGAGGCTAAACCCTAGAAGCTAGCCTATGGTATGATTGTTGATGTGTATGTTGTCCTACGGACTAGAACCCTTCGGTTTATATAGACACCGGATAGGGTTAGGGTTACATAGAGTCGGTTACAATGGTAGGAGATCTGAACATCCGTATCGCCAAGCTTGCCTTCCACGCCAAGGAAAATCCCTTCCAGACACAGGACGGAGTCTTCAATCTTGTATCTTCATAGTCCAGGAGTCCGGCTGAAGGTATAATTCGGCTATCCGAACACCCCCTAATCCAGGACTCCCTCAAACGTTCTTGCTAGAAACCCATAGCAGCCACGTAAAACATGCAACAACAATTAGAGGACGTCTAACTTGTTTTTGCAGGGTATGCTATGTGATGTGATATGGCCAAAAGGATGTGATGAATGATATATATGATGTATGAGATTGATCATGTTCTTGTAATAGGAATCACGACTTGCATGTCGATGAGTATGACAATCGGCAGGAGCCATAGGAGTTGCCTTAATTTATTTATGACCTGCGTGTCAATGAAAACGCCATGTAATTACTTTACTTTATTGCTAACCGTTAGCCATAGTAGTAGAAGTAATAGTTGGCGAGGAAACTTCATGGACACAATGATGGAGATCATGATGATGGAGATCATGGTGTCATGCCGGTGACGATGGTGTTCATGTCGTGCCTCGAAGATGGAGATCAAAGGCACAAGATGATATTGGCCATATCATGTCACTTTATGATTTGCATGTGATGTTTGTCATGTTTTTACATCTTATTTGCTTAGAACGATGGTAGCATAAATAAGATGATCCCTCATTAAAATATCAAGGATTGTGTTCCCCCCTAACTATGCACCGTTGCTAAGGTCCGTTGTTCCGAAGCACCACGTGATGATCGGGTGTGATAGGTTCTAACGTTCGCATACAACGGGTGTAAGCCAGATTTACACACGCGATACACTTAGATTAACTTGACGAGCCTAGCATGTACATACATGGCCTCGGAACACGGAAGACCGAAAGGTCGAACATGAGTCATATAGTGGATACGATCAACATGAAGATGTTCACCGATGATGACTAGTCCGTCTCACGTGGTGATCGGACACGGCCTAGTTGACTCAGATCATGTATCACTTAGATGACTAGAGGGATGTCTATCTAAGTGGGAGTTCATTGAATAATTTGATTAGATGAACTTAATTATCATGAACATAGTCAAAAGGTCTTTGCAAATTATGTCGTAGCTCACGCTTTGGTTCTACTATTTTAGATATGTTCCTAGAGAAAATTTAGTTGAGAGTTGACAGTAGCAATTATGCGGACTGGGTCCGTGAACTGAGGATTTTCCTCATTGCTGCACAGAAGGGCTATGTCCTTAATGCATCACTCAGTGCGTTGAACCTCGAGCGTCGTCTGTAGATGTTGGGAAACATCTGACATACACGTTTTGATGACTACGTGATAGTTCAGTGCATAACACTAACGGTTTAGAATTGTGGCACCAAAGACGTTTTGAAACATCGCAGAACATATGAGATGTTCCAAAGACTGAAATTGGGATTTCAGACTAGTGCCCACGTCAAGAGGTATGAGACCTCTGAAAAGTTTCTTAAGCCTGCAAACTAAGGGAGAAAAGGTCAATCGTTGAGCATGTGCTCAGATTGTCTGAGTACTACAATCGCTTGAATCGAGTGGGAGTTAATCTTCCAGATGAGATAGTGATAGTTCTCCATAGTCACTGCCACCAAGCTATTAGAGCTTAGTGATGAACTATAACATATCAGGGATAGACATGATGATCCTTGAGCAATTCGCGATGTTTGACACCGTGAAAGTAGAAATCAAGTAGGAGTATCAATTGTTGATGGTTAGTAAAACCACTAGTTTCAAGAAGGGCAAAGGAAAGAAGGGATACTTCATGAGACGGCAAATCAGTTGCTGCTCTAGTGAAGAAACCCAAGGTTGAACCAAACCCGAGACTAAGTGCTTCTATAATGAGGGGAACGGTCACTGAAGCAGAACTACCCTAGATCCTTGGTAGATGAGAAGGCTGGCAAGGTCGACAGAAGTATTTTGAATATACATTATATTATTGTGTACTTTACTAGTACTCCTAGTAGCACCAGGGTAATAAATACCGGTTCGGTTGCTAAGTGTTAGTAACTCGAAATAAAAGGCTACGGAGACTAGCTAAAGGTGAGATGACGATATGTTGGAAGTGTTTCCAAGGTTGATGTGATCAAACATCGCACGCTCCCTCTACCATCGAGATTGGTGTTAAACCTAAATAATTGTTATTTGGTGTTTGCGTTGAGCATAGACATGATTGGATTATGTTTATTGCCATACGGTTATTCATTTGAGGAGAAAAATGGTTACTCTGTTTACTTGAATAATACCTTCAATGGTCTTGCACCTAAAATAAATGGTTTATTGAATCTCGATCATAGTGATACACATGTTCATGACAAAAGATATAAGATAGTAATGATAGTACCACATACTTGTGGCACTGCCATTTGAGTCATGTTGGTATAAAACGCATGAAGAAGCTCCATGTTGATGGATCTTTGGACTCACTCGTTTTTGAAAAGATTGAGACATGCGAACCATGTCTATTGGTAGATATGCATGAAAGAAACTCCATACAGATGGATCATTTGGACTCACTTGATTTTGAATCACGTAAGACATGCAAATCATACCACATGGGCAAAATGACTGAAAGGCCTCGTTTTTAGTAAGATGGAACAAGAAAGCAACTTGTTGGAAGTAATACATTTTGATGTGTGCAGTCCAATGAGTGCTGAGGCGTGTAGTGGATATCGTTATGTTCTTACTTCACAGATGATTTGAGTAGATGCTGAGTATATTTACTTGATGAAACACAAGTCTGAATTATTGAAAGGTTTAAGTAATTTCAGAGTGAATTTGAAGATCGTCGTGACAAGATGATAAAATGTCTATGATATGATCATAGAGATGAATATCTGAGTTACGAGTTTGGCACACAATTAAGACATTGTGGAAATTGTTTCACAACTAATACCGCCTGGAACACCATAGTGTGATGGTGTGTCCGAACATCATAACTGCACCCTATTGGATATGGTGCATACCATGATGTCTCTTATCGAATTACCACTATCATTTATGGGTTAGGCATTAGAGACAACCGCATTCACTTTAAATAGGGCACCACGTAATTCCATTGAGATGACACCGTATGAACTATGGTTTAGAGAAACCTAAGCTGTCATTTCTTAAAAGTTTGGGGCTGCGATGCTTATGTGAAAAGGTTTTAGCCTGATAAGCTCGAACCCAAAGCGGATAAATGCATCTTCATAGGACACCCAAAACAGTTGGGTATACCTCCTATTTCGGATCTGGAAGCAATAGTGTTTGTTTCTAGAAACGGGTCCTTTCTCGAGGAAAAGTTTCTCTCGAAAGAATTCAGTGGGAGGATGGTGGAGACTTGATGAGGTTATTGAACCGTCACTTCAACTAGTGTGTAGCAGGGCACAGGAAGTTGTTCCTGTGGCACCTACACCAATTGAAGTGGAAGCTTATGATAGTGATCATGAAACTTTGGATCAAGTCACTACCATACCTCGTAGGTCGACAAGGATGCGTACTACTTCAGAGTGGTATGTAATCCTGTCTTGGAAGTCATGTTGCTAGACAACAATGAACCTACAAGCTATGGAGAAACGATGGTGGGCCCGGATTCCGACAAATGGCTCGAGGCCATAAAATCCGAGAGGATCCATGTGTGAAAACAAAGTATAGAATTTGGAAGAACTACTTGATGGTCGTAAGGCTATTGGGTACATATGGATTTTAAAAGGAAGACGGATAATGATGGTAAGTATCACCATTAAGAAAGCTCGACTTGTCGTTAAGATGTTTTCCGACAAGTTCAAGGAGTTGACTGCGGTGAGACTTTCTCACTCGTGGCGATGCTAAGAGTCTGTTGGGATTGTATTAGCAGTTACTGCATTATTTATGAAATCTTGCAGATAGGATGTCAAAACATTGTTTCCTCGACAATTTTCTTGAGGAAAGGTTGTATGTGATACAACCAGAAGGTTTTTGTCAATCCTAAAAGATGCTAACAAGTATGCAAAGCTCCAGAAAACCTTCTAAGGACTGGAGTAAGCATCTCGGAGTTGGAATATACGCTTTGATGAGATGATGAAAGATTTTGGGTTTATACAAAGTTTATGAGAAACTTGTATTTCCAAAGAAGTGAGTGGGAGCACTATAGAATTTTTATGAGTATATGTTGTTAACATATTGTTGATCAGAAATGAACTAGAATTTCTGGAAAGCATATAGGGTTATTTGAACAGTGTTTTTCAATGGAAAACCTGGATTAAGCTACTTGAACATTGAGCATCAAGATCTATAAGGATAGATCAAAAACGCTTAATAGTACTTTCAAATGAATACATACCGTGACAAGATTTTGAAGGAGTTCAAAATAGATCAGCAAAGAAGGAGTTCTTGGATGTGTTACAAGGTGTGAGTATTGAGTAAGACTCAAGACCTGACCACGGTAGAAGAGAGAGAAAGGACGAAGGTCATCCCCTATGCTTTAGACGTAGGCTCTACAGTATGCTATGCCGTGTACCGCACCTGAAGTGTGCCTTGCCATGAGTCAGTCAAGGGGTACAAGAGTGATCCGGGAATGGATCACATGACAGCGGTCGAACTTATCCTTAGTAACTAGTGGACTAAGGAATTTTCTCGACTATGGAGGTGGTAAAAGAGTTCGTCGTAAAGGGTTATGTCGATGCAAACTTTGACACTAATCCGGATGACTCTGTGTAGTAAATCGGATTCGTATAGTAGATCAGTTATTTGGAATAGCTCCAAGTAGCGCGTGGTAGCTGCATCTACAAGATGACATAGAGATTTGTAAAGCACACACGGATCTGAAAGGTTCAGACCCGTTGACTAATAACCTCTCTCACAAGCGAGATATGAACAAACCCCATGGGTGTTGGATTCATTACAATCACATAGTGATGTGAACTAGATTATTGACTCTAGTGCAAGTGGGAGACTGTTGGAAATATGCCCTAGAGGCAATACTAAAATGGTTATTATTGTATTTCCTTATTCATGATAATTGTCTATTGTTCATGCTATAATTGTATTAACTGGAAACCGTAATACATGTGTGAATACATAGACCACAACATGTCCCTAGTAAGCCTCTAGTTAACTAGCTCGTTGATCAATAGATGGTTATGGTTTCCTGACTATGGACATTAGATGTCATTGATAACAGGATCACATCATTAGGAGAATGATGTGATGGACAAGACCCAATCCTAAGCATAGCACAAGATCGTGTAGTTCGTTTTGCTAGAGCTTTTCTAATGTCAAGTATCGTTTCCTTAGACCATGAGATTGTGCAACTCCCGGATACCGTAGGAATGCTTTGGGTGTACCAAACGTCACAACGTAACTGGGTGGCTATAAAGGCACACTACGGGTATCTCCGAAAGTGTCTGTTGAGTTGGCACGAATCGAGACTGGGATTTGTCACTCCGTGTGACGGAGAGGTATCTCTGGGCCCACTCGGTAATGCATCATCATAATGAGCTCAATGTGACTAATTAGTTAGCCACGGGATCATGCGTTACGGAATGAGTAAAGAGACTTGCCGGTAACGAGATTGAACGAGGCATGGGGATACCGATGATCGAATCTCGGGCAAGTAACGTACCGATTGACAAAGGGAATTGTATACGAGATAGATTGAATCCCCGACATCGTGGTTCATCCGATGAGATCATCGTGGAACATGTGGGAGCTAACATGGGTATCCAGATCCCGTTGTTGGTTATTGGCCGGAGAGTTGTCTCGGTCATGTCTGGATGGTTCCCGAACCCGTAGGGTCTACACGCTTAAGGTTCGATGACGCTAGGGTTATTAGGAAGACTTGTATGTGATTACCGAATGTTTTTCGGAGTCCCGGATGAGATCCCGGACATCATGAGGAGGTCCGGAATGGTCCGGAGGTAAAGATTTATATATGGAAAGTTGTTGTTCGGGTTCCAGGAAAAGTTCGGTTTTTTCCCGGTATTGTACCGGGAAGCTTCCGGAAGGTTCTGGAGGATTCCGGAGGGGTCCGGAGGTCCGGAAAATGTTCCACCACGTCCAATACAGCAGCATGGGCTGTAGGGGGGCTCCCTAGCCTTAATGGGCAAGGGGCACCAGCCCCCCAAGGCCCATGCGCATGGGAGAGGGGAAACCCTAAGGGGAGGGCCTCCACTTGACTTGGGAGGCACTCCTCCCCCCCTTGGCCACCGCCCCCAACCCTAGATGGGATCTAGGGGGGCGGCCCCCTCTCTCCCCACCTATAAATAGTGGAGTGGTGGGAGGGCGGCCATACGCTTGCACCTGGCGCAGCCCCTCCCCTCCAATACCTCTCCTCCTCCACGTGAGCTTGGCGAAGCCCTGCCGGAGAACTGCCACTCCATCACCACCACGTCGTCGTGCTGTTGTTGGACTCTCTTCCTCAACCTCTCCCTCCTCCTTGCTGTATCAAGGCGCGGGAGACGTCTCCGTTCCGTACGTGTGTTGAACACGGAGGTGCCGTCCGTTCGGCGCTAGGATCATCGGTGATTTGGATCACGACGAGTACGACTCCATCAACCCCGTTCTCTTGAACGCTTCCGCTTAGTGATCTTCAAGGGTATGAAGATGCACTCCCTCTCTCTCGTTGCTAGTATCTCCTAGATTGATCTTGGTGACACGTAGGAAATTTTTGAATTATTGCTACATTCCCAAACACTGGGATGGACCTGCTGGAGGTCTTTCTCAGTCGATGCATCCAACCGCTCCAAGCCCGTGACCATCCGATGTGGATGTACTCGGGTCTCGAGGACTCCACTCGGATCCACCCGGAGGACGTTAGCGAAGACATGGTGGAGAAGTGGCTGAGAGGAATCACCGGCAACAAAGATAATCCCCGGGGGTCTAGGAGGGTGATTCCATTCGACCATTCACGCCAGCCGGAACAGGTGTGATTCTGCATTGTCAAGTTTCTTCTCGATTCATTGTGTAGCACTTTGTTGATGGTCAACTGTATTTCTTTTGCTCGTTGTCCTTTCAGGCTCTCATTGATATGTACTCGATGCCCAATGGACTGCAGGAGCAAGACGTCGAGGAAGGGGGGAGCGGGGGCGAGAGTGGCGAGTGGCACTCGGATGTAGAGGAGGACGAGGAGAGCGACGACTCGAGTGATGACGAAGAGGTCGATTCGCCTCCTCGCAGAGAGAGGAGATCCAAGCACGCTCATGACCCGGCAAGCACCCCGGTCCTGGCGACCGCGCCGACTGGGCAAACTTCGAAGCGCCCCCGGACGTCTTCCCCAGCGCCGACTGAGAAGGCATCGAAGCAGCTCAAGGTTGTGCCGCCTCCTGCGCCAAAAGCATCGAAAGCCACCTCCTCTAAACCACCGAAGGCTTTGCCCAGAATCAAAGTGATCGTCCCCACCATCTCCAGGTAATCATCTGATCCGTTCTTTTCATCGACTCGAGCAACAGAACATAACCGACTGAGTGTGGACATTTACAGTGCTGCTACATCGGGAACCTCTTCCTACCAATATCGAGACGAGGAGATGGAAGACACGGTCACCTCCAACCCAGGTAAAAACTCTTATGATCTTGTTCTTGGTTACTCGGTTGATTGAATTCTAGCGATTCACTTGGGGTCGACTGATTTCTCTGCAGCTCCACCCAACGTCATCGATCTTCCAGATGATGATGAAGACGTGGCCCCTAGACCCAGAAAGAACAAAAAAGTAGCAGCTGGCAAGACGTCTCAACAGGGACCGACGACCACACCAACCGCCCGGCAATCTGAAGACGCAGGCGGGGCCTCTGTAACTTTCGATGTACCATTATCGAGTGAGCGCCCTGCACCGTCAATTGAATCGGTGTTCCCTTCAGTCGTCCAGCCTCATGCTTCGGAGCTCCAAGCTGCCGCAGGTCGTCTGCCCCCTTCTTCACCAACTACCATGTTCCGGAAAACCAGTCGGGCGCGGCTGCAGAAGCCATCTGTCAGGCTGACATGATGATGGAGCGGATGAAGACGGTGCACGAGCATAGCCAGGCTGCTTACGACGCCAGCGCTGCTCTCCGGGCCAATGTCCAGGTAAGTAAACTTCCGACTGACCTTGTTCTATTAGGATATGCTACCTGAAATATTTTCTTCCATACAATCTCTTATTGTCTGCGTCGAATTTGTACACCCACTGGGTGTTTTGTTGTCTTTGGTATTTGCGCTCTTCCACTCGGTCTGGGCGAGTAGGATCTGAACCGGTGGGGGCACTCTAAGTGCACCCACTAGGCGTAGTCCCCGAGACCGCAGTCGACTGCGGGCAGTCGACTGGGGTCTGAGTTCTTTTTTCTTTCTTTTCTTCCACCCGACCCGGGCAGACCGGTCGAATGAGATCTGAACCAGTGGGGGCAAGTTAAGTGCACCCACTGGGTGTAGTCCCCGAGACCGTGGTCGACTGCTGGCAGTTGGCCGGGGTCTGAATAGTTCTTTTCTTCTCTTTGTTTTTTTACTCGACCCGGGTGGACCGGTCGAGTTGGGTCTGAATCAGTGGGGGCACGCCAAGTGCACCTGCTGGATGTAGTCCCCGAGACCACAGTTGACTGCGGCAGTCGACTGGGGTCTGAGTAAATAACCTTTGATCTTGTCGATTGACATGTCTTTTACCTCCTGCAGAAATCTTGTACTCTCATTTCCAAGTTTGATGAACTTGAGGAGAAGCAGAGGCAACTCAACCTCGACTTGGAGCTGGCCCAACAGAATTTGAAGAAAGCTCAAGATGAAGCTGCTGGTATGGAAGGTAACTGCCTGTCGACTGTTCACGTCGATCGTCTTTTAAGATATTTCTTCGATCTCTTGTTTGATCTAATTGCTTCTTTTGCAGAGAAAATGAGGTTGGCTCTGGAGAAGGACTTGGACCTTGCAGCTGCGCAGAAGGAAGCCCAAGATAAGACTGCCCTTGCACACCAGAAGCTGGCTTCAGTCGGAGCGTTGGAAGGGGAGGTGAACAAGCTGAAGTCCCGTCTCAATGAGTCTAACCGAGAAGTGAGTCATCTGAAGAAGGATAAAATTGCCCTAAATGAGAAGTTGGAGTCTGCGGTCCGCAAGAGAAATGACACGGAAGCCTATCTGAGAACTCTTGCTAAGAAGCTCTATCTTATACTGGAAGGTACTCCTTTTAAACCGACTGTTTTGCTGCTTGCAAGTTAATCCTGTCCAGTCGACTCACTAACTCTTTGACTGCAGAATTCTGCCAGAACTTTGACGAGGAAATCGGAAGGATCGAGACGGGTCTGGACCCTATCGCTTCTCCGGTTTGCGACGAAACTGCCATGAACGTGCTCCGACTGGAGTCCCGTGTCGCCAGCGTCACAAGTTACCTTGCGCGTCTAAAGGTGGCAGTTTCAAAATGACCTGGAATCTCTGATGGCTCAGCTCGACGAGATCCCTGGTCGAGTGCAAGAATGGAAGAAGTCCTCTGCCCGGTGTGGTGCTGACGTGGCGTTGTCCTTGGTAAGAGTCCACTACAAGGAAGCTCATGAAGACAAGCTGGCGACGATCAAGGTTACCAACACCAAAAGGCACGACTTCCAGTCCTTTATGGAGACTTTCATCGCTGCTGCCACTCGGATCGCAGATGGAATCGACTTGGACGAATTCGTCGAACCCTCCAGCCCTCCTACTGCCGAGTGAACAAACTATGAGATTTAAACCTGTCTTAAATTTGCCTCGGAATGCTGAGTGGTTGCTGTAACCATTACACTCCTTCGGGCTTGATGCTCGAATACTTTTGATCTGTTGCTTGGAACTTTAGGATTTATCCGAACTACTTTTGAGTATACTTGCTTGCTTTTGGGATCTGCTCCGTTGTATTTGTGGCGTAGCTCAGAGGAGAAGGTTGCAGTCGACCTGCGCCTCGCCGTCCTTGCGGACAAAGATGGAGCGCACGTTGTACTTGTGGCAAAGCTCGGAGCAGAGGGTTGCAGTCGACCTACGCCTCGTCGTCCTTGCAGACAAGGGTGGAGCGTACGTTGTATTTGTGGCGTAGCTCGGAGGAGAAGGTTGCAGTCAACCTGCGCCTCGCCGTCCTTGCGGACAAGGATGGAGCGCACGTTGTGCTTGTGGCAAAGCTCGGAGAAGAGGGTTGCAGTCGACCTACACCTCGTCATCCTTGCGGACAAGGGTGGAGCGTACGTTGTATTTGTGGCGCAGCTCGGAGAAGAGGGTCGCGGTCGACCTGCACCTCATCGTCCTTGCGGGTAGGGATGGAGCGTACGTTGTACTGGTGGTGCAGCTCTTAGGGAAAGGATTTTACAAACTTAGGAAAGTACTGGACTGCAGCTAAGCCCCCGAGTGGGAGGATTTCTCACCACTCGGTAGAATTTTTTAAACTTAGGCGAGTACTGGACTGCAGCTAAGCCCCCGAGTGGGAGGATTGCTCATCACTCGATAGGATTTTATAACCTTAGGCGAGTACTGGACTGCAGCTAAGCCCCTGAGTGGGAGGATTGCTCACCACTCGGTAGGATTTTTTAAACTTAGGCGAGTACTGGACTGCAGCTAAGCCCCCGAGTGGGAGGATTTCCCACCACTCGGTAGGATTTTTTAAACTTAGGCGAGTACTGGACTGCAGCTAAGCCCCCGAGTGGGAGGATTGCTCACCACTCGGTAGGATTTTTTAAACTTAGGCGAGTACTGGACTGCAGCTAAGCCCCCGAGTGGGAGGATTGCTCACCACTCGGTAGGATTTTACAAACTTAGGCGAGTACTAGACTGCAGCTAAGCCCACGAGTGAGAGGATTGCTCACCACTCGGTAGGATTTTACAAACTTAGGCGAGTACTGGACTGCAGCTAAGCCCCCGAGTGGGAGGATTGCTCACCACTCGGTAGGATTTTTTAAACTTAGGCGAGTACTGGACTGCAGCTAAGGCCCCCGAGTGGGAGGATTGCTCACCACTCGGTAGGATTTTTTAAACTTAGGCGAGTACTGGACTACAGCTAAGCCCCTGAGTGGGAGGATTGCTCACCACTTGGTAGGATTTTACAAACTTAGGCGAGTACTGGACTGCGGCTAAGCCCACGAGTGAGAGGATTGCTCACCACTCGGCAGGATTTTACAAACTTAGGCGAGTACTGGACTGCAGCTAAGCCCACGAGTGGGAGGATTGCTCACCACTCGGTAGGATTTTTTAAACTTAGGCGAGTACTGGACTGCAGCTAAGCCCCCGAGTGGGAGGATTGCTCACCACTCGGTAGGATTTTTTAAACTTAGGCGAGTACTGGACTGCAACTAAGCCCCCGAGTGGGAGGATTGCTCACCACTCGGTAGAATTTTACAAACTTAGGCGAGTACTGTACTGCAGCTAAGTCCCCGAGTGGGAGGATTGCTCACCACTCGGTAGGATTTTCTTCCGAACCTAGGCGAAACGGATTCGTGGCTAAGCCCCCGAGTGGGAGGATTGCTCACCACTCAGTAGGATTTTTTAAACTTAGGTGAGTACTGGACTGCAGCTAAGCCCCCAAGTGGGAGGATTGCTCACCACTCGGTAGGATTTTTAAAACTTAGGCGACTACTGGACTGCAGCTAAGGCCCCGAGTGGGAGGATTGCTCACCACTCGCTAGGATTTTTTAAACTTAGGCGAGTACTGGACTGCAGCTAAGCCCCCGAGTGGGAGGATTGCTCACCACTTGGTAGGATTTTACAAACTTAGGCGAGTACTGGACTGCGGCTAAGCCCACGAGTGAGAGGATTGCTCACCACTCAGTAGGATTTTACAAACTTAGGCGAGTACTGGACTGCAGCTAAGCCCACGAGTGGGAGGATTGCTCACCACTCGGTAGGATTTTTTAAACTTAGGCGAGTACTGGACTGCAGCTAAGCCCCCGAGTGGGAGGATTGCTCACCACTCGGTATGATTTTTAAACTTAGGCGAGTACTGGACTGCAACTAAGCCCCCAAGTGGGAGGATTGCTCACCACTCGGTAGAATTTTACAAACTTAGGCGAGTACTGTACTGCAGCTAAGCCCCCGAGTGGGAGGATTGCTCACCACTCGGTAGGATTTTCTTTCGAACCTAGGCAAAACGGATTCGCGGCTAAGCCCTCGAGTGGGAGGATTGCTCACCACTCGGTAGGATTTTTTAAACTTAGGCGAGTACTGGACTGCAGCTAAGCCCCCGAGTGGGAGGATTGCTCACCACTCAGTAGGATTTTACAAACTTAGGCGAGTACTGGAGTGCAGCTAAGCCCACGAGTGAGAGGATTGCTCACCACTCGGTAGGATTTTACAAACTTAGGCGAGTACTGTTGGGGAACGTAGTAATTTCAAAAATTTCCTACGCACACGCAAGATCATGGTGATGCATAGCAACGAGAGGGGAGAGTGTTGTCTACGTACCCTCGTAGACCGAAGCGGAAGCGTTGACACAACGTAGAGAAAGTAGTCGTACGTCTTCCCGATCCAACCGATCCAAGCACCGAACGGACGGCACCTCCGAGTTCTGCACACGTTCAGCTCGATGGCGCTCCCCGGGCTCCGATCCAGCAAAGCATCGGCGAGGAGTTCCGTCAGCACGACGGCGTGGTGACGATCTTGATGTTCGACCGTCGCAGGGCTTCGCCTAAGCACCGCTACAATATGACCGAGGTGGAATATGGTTGAGGGGGGCACCGCACACGGCTAAGGAACGATCACGAAGATCAACTTGTGTGTCTATGGGGTGCCCCCTGCCCTCATATATAAAGGAGTGGAGGAGGGGAGGGCCGGCCCTCTCTATGGCGCGCCCTAGGGAGTCCTACTCCCACCGGGAGTAGGATTCCCCCTTTCCTAGTCCAACTAGGATTCCTTCCATGTAGTAGGAGTAGGAGACAAGGAAGGGGAAAGGAGAAGGGAAGGAAGGAGGGGGCGCAGCCCCTCCCCTAGTCCAATTCGGACTAGGCCTTGGGGGGGCGTGCAGCCTGCCCTGGGCAGCCCCTCTCTCTTTCCCGTATGGCCCAATAAGGCCCAATACTTTTCCCCCGTATTCCCGTAACTCCCCGGTACTCCGAAAAATACCCGAACCACTCAGAACCTTTCCGATGTCCGAATATAGTCGTCCAATATATCGATATTTACGTCTCGACCATTTCGAGACTCCTCGTCATGTCCCCGATCTCATCCGGGACTCCGAACTCCTTCGGTACATCAAAACTCATAAACTCATAATATAACTGTCATCGAAACCTTAAGCGTGCGGACCCTACGGGTTCGAGAACAATGTAGACATGACCGAGACACGTCTCTGGTCAATAACCAATAGCGGAACCTGGATGCTCATATTGGCTCCTACATATTCTACGAAGATCTTTATCGGTCAGACCGCATAACAACATACGTTGTTCCCTTTGTCATCGGTATGTTACTTGCCCGAGATTCGATCGTCGGTATCCAATACCTAGTTCAATCTCGTTACTGGCAAGTCTCTTTACTTGTTCCGTAATACATCATCTCGCAACTAACTCATTAGCTGCAATGCTTGCAAGGCTTAAGTGATGTGCATTACCAAGAGGGCCCAGAGATACCTCTCCGACAATCGGAGTGACAAATCCTAATCTCGAAATACGCCAACCCAACATGTACCTTTAGAGACACCTGTAGAGCTCCTTTATAATCACCCAGTTATGTTGTGACGTTTGGTAGCACACAAAGTGTTCCTCCGGCAAACGGGAGTTGCATAATCTCATAGTCATAGGAACATGTATAAGTCATGAAGAAAGCAATAGCAACATACTAAACGATCGGGTGCTAAGCTAATGGAATGGGTCATGTCAATCAGATCATTCATCTAATGATGTGATCCCATTAATCAAATAACAACTCTTTGTCCATGGTTAGGAAACATAACCATCTTTGATTAACGAGCTAGTCAAGTAGAGGCATACTAGTGACACTCTGTTTGTCTATGTATTCACACATGTATTATGTTTCCGGTTAATACAATTCTAGCATGAACAATAAACATTTATCATGAAATAAGGAAATAAATAATAACTTTATTATTGCCTCTAGGGCATATTTCCTTCAGTCTCCCACTTGCACTAGTCAATAATCTAGTTCACATCGCTATGTGATTAACACCAATAGTTCACATCTTTATGTGATTGGTTCACATCTCCATGTGACTAACACCCAAAGGGTTTACTAGATTCAATAATCTAGTTCACATCGCTATGTGATTAACACCCAAAGAGTGATCATGTTTTGCTTGTGAGAGAAATTTAGTCAACGGGCCTGCCAAATTCAGATCCGTATGTATTTTGCAAAATTCTATGTCTACAATGCTCTGCACGGAGCTACTCTAGCTAATTGCTCCCACTTTCAATATGTATCCAGATTGAGACTTAGAATCATCTAGATCAGTGTAAAAAACTTGCATTGACGTAACCCTTTACGACGAACCTTTTTGTCACGTCCATAATCGAGAAACATATCCTTATTTCACTAAGGATAATTCTGACCGTTGTCCAGTGATCTACTCCTAGATCACTATTGTACTCCCTTGCCAAATCAGTGCAGGGTATACAATAGATCTGGTACACAGCATGACATACTTTATAGAACCTATGGCCAAGGCATAGGGACTGACTTTCATTCTCTTTCTATCTTCTGCCGTGGTCGGGCTTTGAGTCTTACTCAACTTCACACCTTGTAATACAGGTAAGAACTCTTTCTTTGACTGCTCCATTTTGAACTACTTCAAAATCTTGTCAAGGTATGTACTCATTCAAAAAACTTATCAAGCGTCTTGATCTATCTCTATAGATCTTGAAGCTCAATATGTAAGCAGCTTCACCGAAGTCTTTCTTTGAAAAATTCCTTTCAAACACTCCTTTATGCTTTACAGAATAATTCTACATTATTTCCGATCAACAATATGTCATTCACATATACTTATCAGAAATGCTGTAGTGCTCCCACTCACTTTATTGTAAATACAGGCTTCACCGCAAGTCTGTATAAAACTATATGCTTTGATCAACTCATCAAAGCATATATTCCAACTCCGAGATGCTTGCACCAGTCCACAGATGGATCGCTGGAGCTTGCACATTTTGTTAGCACCTTTCGGATTGACAAAACCTTCTGGTTGCATCATATACAACTCTTCTTTAATAAATCCATTAAGGAATGCAGTTTTGTTTATCCATTTGCCAGATTTCATAAAATGCGGCAATTACTAACATGATTCGGACAGACTCAAGCATAGATACGAGTGAGAAACTCTCATCGTAGTCAACACCTTGAACTTGTCGAAAACCTTTTGCGACAATTCTAGCTTTGTAGATAGTAACACTACTATCAGCGTCCGTCTTCCTCTTGAAGATCCATTTATTCTCAATTGCTTGCCGATCATCGGGCAAGTCAACCAAAGTCCAAACTTTGTTCTCATACATGGATCATATCTCAGATTTCATGGCCTCAAACCATTTCGCGGAATCTGGGCTCATCATCGCTTCCTCATAGTTCGCAAGTTCGTCATGGTCTAGTAACATGACTTCCAGAACAGGATTACCGTACCACTCTGGTGCGGATCTCACTCTGGTTTACCTACGAGATTCGGTAGTAACTTGATCTGAAGTTACATGATCATCATCATTAGCTTCCTCACTAATTGGTGTAGTAGTCACAAGAATAGATTTTTGTGATGAACTACTTTCCAATAAGGGAGAAGGTACAATTACCTTATCAAGTTTTCTACTTTCCTCCCACTCACTTCTTTCGAGAGAAACTCCTTCTCTAGAAAGGATCCATTCTTAGCAATGGATGTCTTGCCTTCGGATCTGTGATAGAAGGTGTACCCGACAGTCTCCTTTGGGTATCCTATGAAGACATATTTCTCCGATTTGGGTTTGAGCTTATCAGGATGAAACTTTTTCATATAAGAATCACAATCCCAAACTTTAAGAAATGACAACTTTGGTTTCTTGCCAAAACATAGTTCAGATTGTGTCGTCTCAACGGATTTAGATGGTGCCCCTTTTTAACGTGAATGCAGTTGTCTTTAATGCATAACCCCAAAAACTATAGTGGTAAATCGGTAAGAAACATCATAGATTGTACTATATCCAATAAAGTACGGTTATGACGTTCGGACACACCATTATGCTGTGGTGTTCCAGGTGGCACGAATTTGTGAAACTATTCCACATTGTTTTAATTGAAGGCCAAACTCGTAACCCAAATATTTTACCTCTGCGATCATATCGTAGAAACTTTTATTTTCTTGTCATGATGATTTTCCACTTCACTCTGAAATTCTTTGAACTGTTCAAATGTTTCAGACTTATGTTTCATCAAGTAGATATCCCCATATCTGCTCAAATCATCTATGAAGGTCAGAAAATAATGATACCTGCTGCAAGCCTTAATATTCATCGGACCACATACATCAGTATGTATGATTTCCAACAAATCTGTTGCTTGCTTCATTGTTCCGGAGAACGGCGTTTTAGTCATCTTGCCCATAAGGCATGGTTCGCAAGCATCAAGTGATTCATAATCAAGTGATTCCAAAAGCCCATCAGCATGGAGTTTCTTCATGCGCTTTACACCAATATGACTTAAACAGCAGTGCCACAAATAAGTTGCACTATCATTATTAACTTTGCATCTTTTGGTTTCAATATTATGAATATGGGTATCACTACGATCGAGATCCAACGAACTTGTTTCATTGGGTGTATGACCATCGAAGGTTTTATTCATGTAAACAGAACAACAATTATTCTCTGACTTTAATGAATAACCGTATTGCAATAAACATGATCAAATCATATTCATGCTCAACGCAAAAACCAAATAACACTTATTTAGGTTCAACACTAATCCTGAAAGTATAGGGAGTGTGCGATGATGATCATATCAATCTTGGAACTATTTCCAACACACATCGTCACTTCACCCTTAACTAGTATCTGTTCATTCCGTTTTGGGTTACTACTCTTAGCAACTGAACCAGTATCAAATACCGAGGGGTTGCTATGAACACTAGTAAAATACACATCAATAATCTGTATATCAAATATACCTTTGTTCACTTTGCCATCCTTCTTGTCCGCCAAATACTTGGGGTAGTTCTGCTTCCAGTGACCAGTTCCTTTGCAGTAGAAGCACTTAGTATCAGGCTTAGGTCCAGACTTGGGCTTCTTCACTTGAGCAGCAACTTGCTTGCTGTTCTTCTTGAAGTTCCCCTTCTTCCCTCTGCCCTTTTCTTGAAACTAGTGGTCTTGTCAACCATCAACACTTGATGTTTTTCTTGATTTCTACCTTCGTTGATTTCAGCATCACGAAGACCTTGGGAGTTGTTTCCGTTATCCCTTGCATATTATAGTTCATCACGAAGTTCTAATAACTTGGTGATGGTGACTAGAGAATTCTGTCAATCACTATCTTATCTGGAAGATTAACTCCCACTTGATTCAAGCGATTGTAGTACCCAGACAATCTGAGCACATGCTTACTAGTTGAGCGATTCTCCTCCATCTTTTAGCTATAGAACTTGTTGGAGACTTCATATCTCTCAACTCGGGTATTTGCTTGAAATATTAACTTCAACTCCTGGAATATCTCATATGGTCCATGACGTTCAAAACGTCTTTGAACTGCCGATTCTAAGCCATTAAGCATGGTGCACTAAACTATCAAGTAGTCATCATATTGAGATAGCCAAACGTTCATAACGTCTGCATCTGCTCCTGCAATAGGTCTGTCACCTAGCAGTGCATCAAGGACATAATTCTTCTGTGCAGCAATGAGGATAAACCTCAGATCACGGATCCAATCCGCATCATTGCTACTAACATCTTTCAACACAATTTTCTCTAGGAACATATCAAAATAAACACAGGGAAGCAACAACGCGAGCTATTGATCTACAACATAATTTGCAAAATACGACCAGGACTAAGTTCATGATAAATTTAAGTTCAATTAATCATATTACTTAAGAACTCCCACTTAGATAGACATCCCTCTAATCCTCTAAGTGATCACGTGATCCAAATCAACTAAACCATGTCCGATCATCACGTGAGATGGAGTAGTTTCAATGGTGAACATCACTATGTTGATCATATCTACTATATGATTCACGCTCGACCTTTCGGTCTCCGTGTTCCGAGGCCATATCTGTATATGCTTGGCTCGTCAAGTATAACCTGAGTATTCCGCGTGTGCAACTGTTTTGCACCCGTTGTATTTGAACATAGAGCCTATCACACCCGATCATCACGTGGTGTCTCAGCACGAAGAACTTTCGCAACGGTGCATACTCAGGGAGAACACTTCTTGATAATTAGTGAGAGATCATCTTAAAATGCTACCGTCAAACTAAGCAAAATAAGATGTATAAAAGATAAACATCATATGCAATCAAAATATGTGACATGATATGGCCATCATCATCTTGCGCCTTTGATTTCCATCTCCAAAGTACTGTCATGATCTCTATCGTCACCGGCATGACACCATGATCTCCATCATCTTGATCTATATCAATGTGTCGTCACGTGGTCGTCTCGCCAACAATTGTTCTTGCAACTATTGCTATCGCATAGCGATAAAGTAAAGCAATTATTGGACGCTTGCATCTTATGCAAATAGAGAGACAACCATAAGGATTTTGCTAGTTGCCGATAACTTCAACAAAACATGATCATCTCATACAACAACTTATATCTCATCACGTCTTGACTATATCACATCACAACATGCCCTGCAAAAACAAGTTAGACGTCCTCTACTTTGTTGTTGCAAGTTTTACGTGGCTGCTACGGGCTTAGCAAGAACCGTTCTTACCTACGCATCAAAACCACAACGATAGTTTGTCAAGTTGGTGCTGTTTTAACCTTCGCAAGGACCGGGCGTAGCCACACTCGGTTCAACTAAAGTTGGAGAAACTGACACCCGCCAGCCACCTGTGTGCAAAGCACGGCGGTAGAACCAGTCTCGCGTAAGCGTACGCGTAATGTCGGTCCGGGCCGCTTCATCCAACAATACCGCCGAACCAAAGTATGACATGCTGGTAAGCAGTATGACTTATATCGCCCACAACTCACTTGTGTTCTACTCGTGCATATAACATCAAACCATAAAAACCTAGGCTCGGATGCCACTGTTGGGGAACGTAGTAATTTCAAAAATTTCCTACGCACACCCAAGATCATGGTGATGCATAGAAACGAGAGGGGAGAGTGTTGTCTACGTTCCCTCGTAGACCGAAGCGGAAGCGTTGACACAACGTAGAGGAAGTAGTCGTACGTCTTCCCGATCCGACCGATCCAAGCACCGAACGGACGGCACCTCTGATTTCTGCACACGTTCAGCTCGATGATGCTCCCCGGGCTCCGATCCAGCAAAGCATTGGGGAGGAGTTCCGTCAGCACGACGGCGTGGTGACGATCTTGATGTTCAACCATCGCAGGGCTTCGCCTAAGCACCGCTACAATATGACCGAGGTGGAATATGGTGGAGGGGGGCACCGCACACGGCTAAGGAACGATCACGAAGATCAACTTGTGTGTCTATGGGGTGCCCCTGCCCCCGTATATAAAGGAGTGGAGAAGGGGAGGGCCGGCCCTCTCTATGGCGCGCCCTAGGGAGTCCTACTCCCACCGGGAGTAGGATTCCCCCTTTCCTAGTCCAACTAGGATTCCTTCCATGTAGTAGGAGTAGGAGACAAGGAAGGGGAAAGGAGAAGGGAAGGAAGGAGGGGGCGTAGCCCCTCCCCTAGTCCAATTCGGACTAGGCCTTGGGGGGGCGTGCGGCCTGCCCTAGGCAGCCCCTCTCTCTTTCCCGTATGGCCCAATAAGGCCCAATACTTTTCCCCCGTATTCCCGTAACTCCCCGGTACTCCGAAAAATACCCGAACCACTCAGAACCTTTCCGATGTCCGAATATAGTCGTCCAATATATCGATATTTATGTCTCGACCATTTCGAGACTCCTCGTCATGTCCCCGATCTCATCCGGGACTCCGAACTCCTTCAGTACATCAAAACTCATAAACTCATAATATAACTGTCATCGAAACCTTAAGCGTGCGGACCCTACGGGTTCGAGAACAATGTAGACATGACCGAGACACGTCTCTAGTCAATAACCAATAGCGGAACCTGGATGCTCATATTGGCTCCTACATATTCTACGAAGATCTTTATCGGTCAGACCGCATAACAACATACGTTGTTCCCTTTGTCATCGGTATGTTACTTGCCCGAGATTCAATCATCGGTATCCAATACCTAGTTCAATCTCGTTACCGGAAAGTCTCTTTACTTGTTCCATAATACATCATCTCGCAACTAACTCATTAGCTACAATGCTTGCAAGGCTTAAGTGATGTGCATTACTGAGAGGGCCCAGAGATACCTCTCCGACAATCGGAGTGACAAATCCTAATCTCGAAATACGCCAACCCAACATGTACCTTTGGAGACACCTGTAGAGCTCCTTTATAATCACCCAGTTACGTTGTGACGTTTGGTAGCACACAAAGTGTTCCTCCGGCAAATAGGAGTTGCATAATCTCATAGTCATAGGAACATGTATAAGTCATGAAGAAAGCAATAGCAACATACTAAACGATCGGGTGCTAAGCTAATGGAATGGGTCATGTCAATCAGATCATTCATCTAATGATGTGATCCCGTTAATCAAATAACAACTCTTTGTCCATGGTAGAGGCATACTAGTGACACTCTGTTTGTCTATGTATTCACACATGTATTATGTTTCCGGTTAATACAATTCTAGCATGAACAATAAACATTTATCATGAAATAAGGAAATAAATAATAACTTTATTATTGCCTCTAGGGCATATTTCCTTCAAGTACTGGACTGCAGCTAAGCCCCCGAGTGGGAGGATTGCTCACCACTCGGTAGGATTTTACAAACTTAGGCGAGTACTGGACTGCAGCTAAGCCCACGAGTGAGAGGATTGCTCACCACTTGGTAGGATTTTACAAACTTAGGCGAGTACTGGACTGCAGCTAAGCCCCGAGTGGGAGGATTGCTCACCACTCGGTAGGATTTTTTAAACTTAGGCGAGTACTGGACTGCAGCTAAGCCCCTGAGTGGGAGGATTGCTCACCACTCGGTAGGATTTACAAACTTAGGCGAGTACTGTACTTCAGCTAAGCCCCCGAGTGGGAGGATTGCTCACCACTCGGTAGGATTTTCTTTTGAACCTAGGCGAAACGGATTCGCGGCTAAGCCCCCGAGTGGGAGGATTGCTCACCACTCGGTAGGATTTTTTAAACTTAGGCGAGTACTGGACTGCAGCTAAGCCCCCGAGTGGGAGGATTGCTCATCACTCGGTAGGATTTTTTAAACTTAGGCGAGTACTGGGCTGCAGCTAAGCCCCCGAGTGGGAGGATTGCTCACCACTCGGTAGGATTTTACAAACTTAGGCGAGTACTGGACTGCAGCTAAGCCCCCGAGTGGGAGGATTGCTCACCACTCAGTAGGATTTTACAAACTTAGGCGAGTACTGTATTGCAGCTAAGCCCCCAAGTGGGAGGATTGCTCACCACTCGGTAGGATTTTCTTTCGAACCTAGGCGAAACGGATTCGCGGCTAAGCCCCCGAGTGGGAGGATTGCTCACCACTCGGTAGGATTTTATAAACTTAGGCGAGTACTGGACTGCAGCTAAGCCCCCGAGTGGGAGGATTGCTCACCACTCGGTAGGATTTTATAAACTTAGGCGAGTATTGGACTGCGGCTAAGCCCCTGAGTGGGAGGATTGCTCACCACTCGGTAGGATTTTTTAAACTTAGGCGAGTACTGGACTGCAGCTAAGCCCCCGAGTGGGAGGATTGCTCATCACTCGGTAGGATTTTTTAAACTTAGGCGAGTACTGGACTGTAGCTAAGCCCCCGAGTGGGAGGCTTGCTCACCACTCGGTAGGATTTTCTTTCGAACCTAGGCGAAACGGATTCGCGGCTAAGCCCACCCACTGGGGGATTTCAGAGGTAAACAACAACAATCGTGCGAGAAGACTGTAAAGCTGTTGTCTTTGATAAACAAATTACAAAGGTACTCCTTATTACACTTTATTGGAACGAGTACTTAAGTATAAAAGGGGCGGAGTAGCTCCGCATTCCAAGCTCGTGGCTCGTCTTTCTGATGCTCGACACTGTAAAGATGGTATGCTCCATTGTGGAGAACTCTGGCGATGATAAAGGGGCCTTCCCAAGCAGGGGCAAGCTTGTGTGGCTTCTGTTGGTCCACTCGAAGAACCAAGTCTCCCTCTTGAAAGGCTCGACCCGTCATGTTTCTGGCGTGGAATCGACGCAAGTCTTGCTGATAAATGGTCGACCGGATCAAGGCCATCTCTTTTTCTCCTCTAAGAGATCGACTGAATCTTGCCGGGCATGTTCTGCTTCTTCTTCAGAGAAGAGCTCGACTCGGGGTGCGTTGTGGAGCAGGTCACTTGGTAGAACAACTTCGGCTCCATAGACCAAAAAGAAAGGAGTTCGTCCAGTCGACCGATTAGGAGTTGTCCTCAAACCCCAAAGAACTGATGGAAGTTCATCGACCCAAGCGCCTGCTGCGTGTTTGAGATCACGCATCAGTCGGGGTTTCAGTCCTTTGAGAATTAGGCCATTTGCTCTTTCTGCTTGTCCATTCGACTGCGGGTGAGCGACCGAAGCATACTCGACTCGTGTGCCTTGAGAAGCACAGAAAGCTCTAAACTCATCAGAATCGAAGTTCGACCCATTGTCAGTGATGATGCTGTGTGGAACTCCATATCTGAATGTCAATTCCCTGATAAAACTGACAGCGGTGCTGGCTTCAAGATTCTTGATAGGTTTAGCTTCAATCCATTTGGTAAACTTGTCGACTGCTACGAGCACGTGAGTGAAGCCGCTCCTACCAGTTCTCAGTGGTCCAACCATATCTAATCCCCAAACAGCAAAGGGCCAGACGAGGGGAATGGTCTTCAGGGCTGACGCTGGCTTGTGAGACATGTCAGAGTAAAACTGGCAGCCTTCACATTTGTCGACTATATCTTTCGCCATTTCATTTGCTCGTGGCCAATAAAATCCGACTCGGTATGCTTTAGCCACGATGGCCCGAGAGGACGCATGGTGACCATAGGTCCCCGAGTGGATGTCGTTGAGGATCATTCGACCTTCTTCTGGCGTTATGCATTTCTAACTGGCTCCAGTCACGCTTTCCCTGAACAGTTGTCCTCTTATCACAGTAAAGGCTTTGGATCGACGGACGATCTGTCGAGCCTCTTCTTCGTCCTCTGGGAGTTCCTTCCTAAGGATGTACGCAATGTATGGCACTGTCCAGTCGGGAGTAATGACCAGGACCTCCATGATTAGATCAACCACGGCTGGATCTCGACTTCAGTCGGATCTGTGGCGCTCTTAGGCTGCGGGGGCTCTTCCGTGAAAGGATCTTCCTGAACTGTCGGTGTGTGAATATGTTTCAAAAACACATTGCCGGGAATGACTTCTCTCTTGGAACCTATCTTTGCCAAATCATCGGCTGCTTGATTTTTCAGACGGGGTATGTGATGGAGCTCTAACCCCTCAAACTTCTTTTCCAATTTCCTCACCGCATTGCAGTAACCAGTCATAGCTAGGCTTCTAACGTCCCATTCTTTCATCACTTGATTGACCACCAAATCTGAGTCGCCTAAACCATGAGGCGACGGACGCCGAGTGAAATGGCCATACGTAACCCATATAGGAGTGCTTCATATTCTGCTTCGTTATTGGAGGAATCAAAGTGAATCTGGAGGACGTATCTGAGCTTGTTCCCTCAGGGGGATACCAGAACCATTCAGCATCTTGGATCCATCAAAGAACATGGTACAGTGCTCCGAGTGAACTTGAGTCGGCAGTTGTTGTTCGATCCATTCGGCGAGGAAATCTGCCACTGCTTGGGACTTGATAGCTTTCTTTGCCTCAAACTTGATATCTAAAGGAAGGAGTTCAATCGCCCATTTTGCCACTCGACCAGTTGCATCTATGTTGTGCAGAATCTCCGACAATGGAGCGTCGCTGACGACTGTAACAGAGTGATCAGAGAAATAGTGTGCAACCTTCTTTGTGGTCATGTAAATCCCATAAACAAGCTTCTGATAGTGTGGATATCTCTGCTTTTATGGAGTCAGAACTTCAGAAACATAATAAACCGGGCGCTGGACTTTATAGGCTTTTCCCTCTTCTTCCCGCTCGACCGTAAGTACTGTACTGACGACTTGTCCAGTGGCTGCTATATAAAGAAGTAAAGGCTCTTTGCTGATTGGGACAGCAAGCACCGGCTAGGTGGAAAGCAGGGCTTTTAGCTCTGCAAATGCTGCATCAGCTTCAGGAGTCCACTCGAACTTATCTGATTTCTTCATCAGTCGGTAAAGAGGCAGTGCCTTTTCACGGAGGCGAGAAATGAATCGACTTAGGGCGGCCAAACAACCAGTAAGCTTCTAGACATCATGCACATGCACAGGGCGTTTCATCCGGAGTATGGCACCCACTTTCTCTGGGTTAGCGTCGATCCCTCGTTCGGAAACGAGAAAACCGAGTAATTTTCCGCCTGGAACTCCAAACGTGCACTTTGATGGATTAAGCTTGATATCATACCTTCTGAGGTTGGCAAAGGTTTCAGCAAGGTCAGCCAGTAGGTCGGAACCTTTACGTGACTTGACCACAATGTCATCCATGTATGCTTCCACATTCCGACTGATCTGAGTGAGCAGGCACTTCTGAATCATCCGCATGAATGTGGCTCCAGCGTTCTTCAAACCGAATGGCATAGTGACATAACAGAAGCACCCGAATGGGGTGATGAAAGCTGTTTTTATCTCGTCGGGTCCGTACAGACGAATCTGGTGGTACCCGGAATAGGCGTCCAAAAAGGACAAACGCTCGCACCCCGCAGTCGAGTCAACTATTTGGTTGATGCGAGGGAGAGGAAAGTGATCTTTCGGGCAGGCCCGATTGATATGTTTGAAGTCGATGCACATGCGAAGTGAGTCGTCCTTCTTTGGGACCATGACATCATTAGCTAACCACTCGGAGTGGTAAATCTCACGGATAAACTCAGCTGCCAAAAGCTGAGCCACCTCTTCACCGATTGCCTTCCTCTTCTGTACGGCGGACCGTCGAAGATGTTCTTTGACTAGTTTCACTTTTGGGTCGACTCGCAAACGATGCTCAGCCAGTCCCTGGGAACACCTGGCATGTCCGAAGGTTTCCATGCAAAGATGTCCCAGTTCTCACGGAGGAACTGAATGAGCGCTTCTTCCTATTTGGAGTCGAGTGTTGTTGAAATGTGAGTCGGAGCAGCATTGGGATCCATCGGGTGAATGTGAATCGACTTTGTTTCGCCAGACGACTGGAATGCTGAATCTATGGCAGGCTTCTTGGCTCGCAACAAATCACTCGGATCTGCATTTTTTTGATATTCCTGCAATTCTACTACGGCCATTTGTGCATCGGCGATCTTTGAGCCCTTCTGGAAGCACTCTTCCGCCTTCTTCCGACTACCACTGATAGTGATCACCCCTTTGGGACCATGCATCTTCAATTTGAGGTACACATAACATGGTCGAGCCATGAAATGTGCATAAGCTGGCCTGCCCAGAATAGCATGATAGGCACTCTGGAAATCCACAACTTCAAATGTCAGCTTTTCTTTGCGGTAATTCTTGGAATCACCGAAAACCACGTCGAGAGCAATCTGGCCGAGTGATGCAGCCTTCTTGCTGGGAATGACCCATGGAAACTCATATGCTTTCACTGAGTCTGGACATCGGAATGCCCATTCCTTTCAACGTTTCTGCATACAGTATATTTAGGCCACTGCCACCATCCATCAGAACCTTAGTCAGTCGGGTGCCTTCGACTATTGGGTCGACCACCATCGCTTGCCTCTCAGGGGTGGCTATGTGCGCTGGGTGATCGGATTGGTCGAATGTAATGGCAGTCTGGGACCACTTCAAATAACTGGGTGTCACCGGAGCGACCATGTTCACTTCTCTGTTGATGACTTTCAATCGAATTTTACTCTCAACGTCAGCGAAAATCATCAGAGTGGAATTCACGTGGGGATAACCATCATCATCCTCCTCCTCGTCCTCAACCTTGTCTGCTTCTTTCTCCTTTTCCTTGGGCTGTTTCTCTCGGAATTGCTGGATTAGGAGTCGACGTTGTCGAGTGGTATGCTTCGGGTAAATGAAATTACCCTCTTCATCTTTTTTGGTGTGAATGTGGCATGGTAAATCCAGCACATCATTTCCATCTTGATTTTTTTACTTTCTTGGGGTTCCACGGCCCTTTGGGCTTCCCCTTGAACTTTTCTTGAGTCACGACTAAGGCTTCACCAGGAGCGGCTGGCTCGGCTTTGCGCTTCTGCTTCCGACTGGAGTTTCCTCCTCCGGTTTCATGGGCGACTGTTTTGTGCTTGCCACTCCGGAGTCGGTCTTCTTCTTCACCGTTGGCATACTTGGTGGCAATTTCCATCATCCGAGTCAGAGTCATATCTCCTGTCCGACCAAATTTCATATTCAACTCCCGATATTTGACGCCTTCTTTAAAGGCACAAATTGCCTGATGATCTGACACATTCTCCACTGTGTGGTGCAATGTGATCCATCTCTGGATATAATCTCTCAAAATTTCATTCGGTTTCTGAATGCAACATTGCAATTCTGTCAGCCCTGCCGGCCATTTGCAAGTACCTTCAAATGTTCTGACAAATACTCGGGCAAGATCTTCTCAAGTATAAATGCTATCAGGTGCTAACTGATTCAGCCACGCTCTGACTGAGCCCTCCAACATCAAAGGAAGGTGTTTCATGGCCACCTCATCTTTGCCACCACCGATCTGAACAGCCACTCGGTAATCTTCAAGCCAAGTATCAGGCTTGGACTCACCAGTGAACTTACTGACTCCAGTCACCAACCTGAAGTTGGGAGGAATCACCGCAGCCCTGATGGCTCTGCTGAAGCACTCTGGACCTGCGCGCTCTGCTGCTGGTTGGAAAATCTCCGTCGGGACCTTCCCTGTGAGCTCTGTTTCTGTCGATCAGACCCTGAACGAGAATAGATCTCGCGTCCAAGCCCGGTTCCCTGGGGTCGACTGGAATCCTTCGCCCACCACTGTGAGGGCGTCTGTCATCCTGTTGCCAAGGCACGTACGATCAACTCCTTGGGGGTGGCGTGGGCACTCGACGACGATCGTCGTGATCGAGTCGGTGATCATACTGCTCATGGCTTCTGTACTGATCTCATC
Organism: Triticum urartu; assembly: GCF_056163025.1. Classification (NCBI taxonomy): domain Eukaryota; kingdom Viridiplantae; phylum Streptophyta; class Magnoliopsida; order Poales; family Poaceae; genus Triticum; species Triticum urartu. Next base: position 45,706,066 of record NC_141875.1, read on the forward strand.
GATCTCCACGTCCCTCACGCCTCGGGGGCAATCTTGGGCTGTGAGCCGACTGGACTGTGTCTGCAACCACGGATCAGCTGTGAATCCTATTCCGCAACTGAGATACTACTGTGTTCTTCTCACCCGCGGCTCGGAGCAAGGCCCGGATCTGCACCAAACCCCGACCAGCTTCTGACTGGGAAGGTTGAATTGACTCCGCTATTCGGGCCGCAGCTGCGAGGTTCTGTATTGGAGTTCGGTATACCTGAGTCGGAGGCGGAAAAAGTTGATGTCGACTGGATTCGGGAGCACGCTGCCGAGCACGCTCGTCGAGTGCGCGCTGGAGGTTCTCCAGTCGAGTGCGCTCAGCCAAGTTGGCCAGGCGCGCCTCCTCCAAGGCCTGGGCCTCAGGGGTTTCTCCAACGATAGGAGTGTGAAGTGCATCCATGTTCCGGCGGCAAAGTTCTTCTCTCCGCTGCGAAGAGAGGGGTTCGGGGCGGTACTCTTCATGAACACGCGACGGATCACCGCCCCCATCGCCTCTGTCTTCACGGGTGAAGCCAGAAGGACTGAGTGGTCCATTGACCATCAAAACTTCCGCCGCAGGGTCACTGCTGTCGCACTCGGATGCAGTCTCTACGGAGCCAATCGACAGATCGAACATGCCGTAGAGGGTTTCGTCGGGCTCGATTGCCGCGACTTGGGGGGTGGCCGACTGGCGAGCCACCGCATGCTTCACCCACCGCTGAAGCCTCGATCGACCGAAACGTTTGCTCCGGCGGGCCGCATGGAGGGGGGAAGCTACAGGAGCCAACCGATACTGGGTCGACAGCTGCCGCAGGAGGACGCCGTGGACGCACGCGCGAAAGTGCGTTGCCCCGCGGACGGGGAGTGCGTCGACGTCGAGTGGAGCCTCCTGAAGCCAAGCGGAGTCGTCGGCGACAAACACGAGCGCGCCGAGACGGATCTCGCGGCCCTCAGCCAAACCTCCGCCCGAAACCATGATGAAGGGGATCGGAAAAATTGCAACTTCTTCAAAAAGTTGCTAAGACACCTGCCCCACGGTGGGCGCCAACTGTCGTGGTTCTAAGTCTGACAGTAGAATGGGGGGTAGGAATGTAGAGGCAAGATCTTAGCTATGGAGGAGTTGTACTCGGGAGTTTTACGAGTTCAGGCCCTTCTCGGAGGAAGTAACAGCCCTATGTCTCGGAGCCCAGAGGCGGTCGACTGGATTATATGCGTGTGTTACAGAAAGTGCGAACCCTTGTCCCTGAGGAGGGGGTGGCTTATATAGAGTTCGCCAGACCCCTCCCGCCCTCAGTTATAAAGGGTTTAAGGTACATAAAATGAAGAGATTACAGGTAACGCCTGTAATAAAAATACATAATGACCATTAAGACTATGTCTGGAATCCTGACCGTTGCAGAGTGGAGTGGCTCTAGATCTTCTGGTAGTCGAGTGGTTGTCCGTACGGTCGAGTGTCTTCAAGACTGTTGAGTGGAACATGGCTTCATGGTCGAGTGGATGATGATTTTCTTCAACTACTTCTGGTTCTTTTAGGAATGTCCTTAGAGAGGGTATCTTAAACAAATTCATAACCCTACCCTAAATACATAGCTTCATCAGGGCCGGAGCGGGAGCTCTCCGCCCCCCATTCGAGTCGGAGCTTACCTATTTTCGCTTCGATGAGCCCTGGAGACCCCGCTCTGGGAGCTCGACTGCGCGCTCTACGTCGCCGCGTGCTGGCGGGCTTGTCGGCCGCAACCACGCGCTGGCTGGTTGGCTGGACGTAGCCGTGTACCAGCGGGCTGGCTAGCCAGGCCGTGCCGCCGCGTGCTGGCTGGCTGGACGCAGCCGCGTGTCCGTGCGTCCGTGGTGCACATGTCAACTGTTTGATAAAATGTCTAAAAGATGTCCGGTCATTTTGAGTCGAATTTTGAGAAGTGTGATTGGATGCAGAGACATATAGGGGTTCAAAAAGGACGCGACCCGGCACTGTCCTGACGTGCAGGCATTTGGGAACCGGAATTTGGTACTTCTTGTGATAGATGCTCTAAGCAAGCAATGCTACTCTCGGGAGGAGAAAGGGAAAACGATAGATACCATAATACTATGATAAATTATTTTTACTTTTAGTACAATGTTTAAACTATTTTAGAAAACAGTTTGTTTAATTCACATTTAGATGTTTTCTAAGGATGTTACATCTAATTTTCCACAAGTAACATAGCAATAAAGAAAAAAAAAGCAGGACAAAAAAACCAAACCACAAGACATCACGTTAGATATAACATAACTATGTCACATCTAGATGTGTCCTAAACAGACCCGAGAACAATTTATTTTTTTTCCATTTTGTTAATACTTTGTTGGTTCTCTACAGGTAGTCGATGATGATTGTAAGGACTGGTGAGTTGAGTAATACAATTGTTTCACAAGCAAAAAAAAAATCGAAAACACTAATGCCCACACGTGTAGCAACATTGCAACTCGTCCACACGTTTGGATCACCGTCTAGTTAAGTTTGCACGAATCTTGACACATCGAGACAGTTTTCTCGTGCTACGTAGGACAAGGCCGGTGTGTAGGCGTTGGAGAGGTCGCCCACACGCCCCACAACACACAGTTGCCAGCTGCGCTGTATGGACGAACTAGTTTCTGCCCACACAGCCACCACCTAGTCCACACGCATGTGGACGAACTGCTTTTCACCCACACGACAGTCGTACGTTGTTGGATGGCAACTGTAGTTGCACGTACATGACAACTAGGCAAACACGCATGGCAACTATGATTCGTTTGCTAGACGGCAACTGCAGTTGCGCGTATGTGGCAATCAGATAAACATACATGGCAATTATGATTAACCACACGTGGCAACTAGATAAACACACATGGCAACTATTGTTTGACCATATGTGGCAACTAGTTAATCACACACGGTTTGAGTACGCGCAGCAACTACCATAAATTAGACATGACAACTATAGTTAACCAAAACAGAAAGAGTTGTCATACTTTTACAATCATATTTATCATCCCGGATAACTACATCTGCCATTCTAGATGGCAACTAAATCGTCATCTCGTGGGTATCTAATATAGCTGCGCCACGACGTGTGGGCATATTTGCTTCGTGCCACACGCGCAGGGTGGGGATGCGTAGTACTTGTTGGGCGTGTGGCACGTAGTAGCCACGCCCATGCGTGTGGACAATTCTACTATTCGCCCACACACATTCCGTATCGGCTGCCCCTGCTCATGCCACACATGATGTGTGTGCGAATGTCTATTATGTCACACTGTGGTGGATATCGGCGTAAAAAAAAACCTTTGTTGCAAACCTTCTACGGCATCGTGTTCGTCACGGAGAAGAGATAGCAGGGAATACGATACCCGCCCGAAAAACAAAAACAGAAGTGTAGTACGGCACGGTCGGAAACCGGACACAAGTGGGACCGCCATCTCATCTCAGCCCCCTCGCAAAGTCCCAAGCGCGCCAGGATTCGTGCTCCCGCACCGGCCAGACCAATCGGCGGCGACGAGGAGAGGGCCTTCACTTTCCACGGCCGACGACCGCCGGAGATGGGGGACCAGGAGGAGGGGCCGGCCGGGTTCGCGCGCGCGCGCCACGCAGCGTTCCTGGAGCTCATGTCGTCCGAGCTCCCCGACGGCTACGCCACGCAGGAGGTCAACCACCTCACCCTCGCCTACTTCGCCGTCGCCGGCCTCTCCCTCCTCCGGGAGCTCGACCGGGTAAGCTCAGCCGAGATCTATCCCGCTGCCCGCCCTCTAGGCATGTACTCTGCCCACGGTTGAACGAATTGCGCGGAATTCTAGGGAGTTTCCGAGTGATCTGTATTCTGTCATGGTCTAGATGCGGCTGTCCTCTGTTCATAGCTTTGGATCTCGCGTGAGGTACTGATTACACTAGGCCATTGTATGCTTGTGCTCAGTTTATTCAAATATTTTTGAAGCATGCGCACACACATCGGTAGATTTCTGCGCTACGGTGTAGAAGAAAAGGGTGGCAAATTTTTGAAAAATTTGGTTGCGGCGACTGAACTTAAGCTGCCCTGTTTTTATTTTCGAATCGAATTGCAAAATATGTACAGGTTCAAGTATTACTCAGGATAAAAAATAAGTTACTCCACGTATTCAATCAACATACGAATCCACCATCGAACAGTATGACTTATCAAGGCAATTCGCCATCAGACAGTAGGTCTGGTCTGGTTCAGAGCAACGGATGCTTGTGCACAATTAGAAGTATGAAAAAAAAATGATTCGATGTTTTTCTAGGGGCAGGTGCGAGTAGTATTCATAAGCAATAAATGCAACTAATCACAAATATGGGGACACGTAATGCAGTTCGCAGATCAACGTTATCAAACGCTTGTAACAGCAACTGCTAGCTGCAAGGCTTAAGCATTTGAGTCCACTACCCAGTCCACTAAGACTTTAACTCCCAAGTAGTTAGAGGTTAGCGAGGTTATTGGATGCAGACCTGCCTGACAACTAGATGTCATAACTAAGCTCAACAAGGTTTGGTGTCTGGTGATAAGAGCAAAGGGACCCAGATGATGTTGATGCTGGTTTGTAGCAACAAAGTGGTACTGGTGCCCTCAGTTTTGGTTATTTGGTCTAAGCCCTATAAGATTTTGGCTGAATTCTTCGTGCAGTTGGGAGCTGTCTAGTTGGTTAGCAATTAAGGGTATCCTTCTCAATGTCGATTGCTTGCGTGAACACATGATAATAACCTTTCAGGTTTATCAATCAGCATACTTTCCCTCTGGTGAATTGCATAAACCAGATATAGAAACATCAAAGAAGTTCTACATCTTCCGAGCCTTTAAATGAATAGCATTTGCATAAAATAAGTAAAAGCTATCTGCCAGCAATCACTTTTGTGACTTGAAGTTCTTTTAGAATGATCAACCATGTTAGGTTGCTAGTTTAATTGTTTATTGGGGAAATTTCAGTTTACCTATGCACCTTGACTGTTCAGGAAGAAGTAATGTAGTAATAATTTGTGTACCTATCTTTTTTTTTAGGTTAACAAGGATCAAATTGCCAAATGGATTTTGTCGTTTCAAGTACACCCTGAGGAAAACGACGACTTAGATAATGGTAAGCAGACTCTTCTGATGTATATAATTCGTATTTCTAGATGCAATGTGTTTATTACATAACAATTCACTCATTTGCAGGGCAATTTTATGGATTCTGTGGCTCTAGAACAACCAAGTTTCCCTCAAATTTGGTGAAGGTATGGGTGATTAATGCTTGACTCAACCTTTTCTCGTCATATAAGTCCACATTTTTTGCCATTTTATTTATTTGTTGTGACAGTTCCATATACTGACCTGTGCTCTGTTTCAGGACCCTTGCCACAATGGTAGTCATCTAGCAAGCACTTATTCTGCTCTTGCTACATTGAAGATTGTAGGTTATGATGTACTAAACCTTGATAGCAATGTTCTTCTACTGTCGATGAAAAAACTGCAGCAACCAGACGGAAGGTATGTGTTTAGCTTTGGTCTCCATGGTACTTAGACTGTTAGGCTTCAAAATTTACCTGGGAAGTATCTAGGTATTTCCATCTATGACCTGCATTAACATTATCACTAGAATGTTTTCTAGGAAATAATCACCGGAATAGTTTCACCTTGTCACATACCTCACATGCTGTTTTACGATTTTCATAGCACCCCATGGTTGATTCACAATCCACATCCTTCATTATAGTTTTGTTTCAGGAACATATGCATTAGTTGTAAGCCTTTTCATTTACCATGTGTAATTTCATCTGCATGAACTTAAACTATGTACTCTCATTGCAACAAACTTTACACCGGTGAACACCACTTTTCTGGTGTGTATTTGTACTAGAATGTTCAGGCGTTGTACTGATGATACTCCGAAATGTTTGCAAGTAGTCTAGTGCTTCTCTGCTCATTTTGCTTTCTTTCCTGTTTTATTGGTCAACTCAGAAGGCTTTGATTTTGTGCATCTGACATTAGCTAACTTAACATGCATCTTTTTATAGCTTCATGCCTACTCATATTGGTGCAGAAACAGACCTACGCTTTGTATACTGCGCAGGTGAGGAGCACTGTTCTTTGTATATGCTAATAATAGATTTTTTTTGTTGGATGTAATGTTATGCATTTGAGCTCTGTTCTCAGCTGCGATCTGCTCAATGCTAAAAGATTGGTCAGGAATGGACAAGGAAAAGGCCAAGGAATACATTCTTAACTGTCAGGTTGGCTTGCGAAAATTCCTAATGCACCGTAGTTTTCATTTTTCAGTGATGTAAGAGTGTTCTGCACCATGCTATTTGCCTTTCCTGATTCTGTTTCTACTGCGTGCAGTCATATGACGGTGGCTTTGGCATGGTTCCCGGTTTAGAATCTCATGGTAGGCAGCGCATTTCTTTACCTGGTTACTTTATGGAGGTTATTCTTTAGAGTTTCAATTGTGTGGCAACTAAGTTAAGTCTTTGTTTTGCAAAATTTGGTTATGGATTCTCATTGTATGACTTTGTGTTAGTGAGCCAGGTGGGGGAACTTTCTGTGCTGTTGCGGCCCTATATCTAATGGGTTTCATTCAAGTTGATTTGGCATCGAACTTACGAGAGTCTGCGGCGATTGACGTACAATTGCTCCTGGAGTGGTGCCTTCAGGTCAAATTCTGCTTAAATGTGTCTCTGCAGTTATCCATTAAAATCTGCCGTTTTACATGACGTAAAAATGCACAATAGTCTACATGAGAAGTAAATCTGAATTATCAGCAAAAATCTCTTTATTAGCTTACCGGTGAACATTACTGACGCAATGCAGTACCATTGTGTAGAGGCAAGCGGCAGACGGGGGATTTCAGGGCAGAAGAAACAAGCCAAGTGATACGTGCTACGCTTTCTGGTTAGCACATTAACATTCCTGTGTATACTGCTATTTGGCTGAGAAGCAGGCGGTAGCAGCAACACCTCGATAAAAATTTGTTTGCTGCCCATTTGACTCGTCTTCATTCATTCAGGATTGGAGGCGTCTTGAAGATGATTGGCGCCTACCACTTGATCGACCACGGCGCGCTGCGGGGGTTTCTGCTCACCTGCCAGACATGCGTAATTATCCCAAACTAGAGCCTCCATTGGCAACTTTTTTTTCCAAGATTTCAACCAAATATAAAACCTTAAATCAAGTTTTCAAACAGGTCTATATGTATGGTCCTTTACTGACTCGTTTTTTTTCCTCGATTTTTTGCTTGGACAACAGTACGGAGGTTTCTCGAAATTCCCGGACGACGAGCTGCCAGACATCTACCACTCATACTACGGGCTCGCGGCCCTCTCATTGCTGGGGGAGGAGGAGGTCGAGCCGCTCTGCGCCGAGCTGGGGATCATCGCCGCCGCACTGTAGCTAGCCCAAGGCACCGATCCTCCCCGTTGTACCCCCCTTGTAACTCACAGTTTTGTTGCGATCGACAGATGCTGTAAGATCCATCCACCATTACAGCGTGCGGCTGAAAACACGGAAGCAATTTTTGCGTGAGGTTTCTTGATCCGTCGCGCTTTCGGCGTGTTTATTATTTTCCGGTTGAGCTGTTTGATGTGCTCGAAAGCTACTGAGAACGGCGCGGGCGGCAGAATCGTCTGCCCGGATTTTGCATCGGCGTTTGAATTGCGTGCCCGATGAGGAAATGGCGCGTGTGGTGGGGATTGGGCAAGCTGGATTCGGGCGGGCGGGCGGTTGGGTAGATGGGAGCAGCTGCAGCGGCAATAACTAACTGCCACGAGCTGCTGGCCGCCACTCGCTCACTCGCTCGTCGTGTCCGAACGATCCGATCTCGCCAGATTCCGTCCGGATTCAAACCGATCGCGTGTCGATCCCGGCAGAGTTTGTTGGCCAGCCGCCTCCTAATCCAACTCCCGATCCGCGTGCTATTTCTTCCTTCCGCCTCCGTGTTGCAGCGGGACACATCGGCGGCCATTATTTGATCCGCCTCGCTGCAGCCGCATCCCAGCCCTGCGGCGTCTGCGGCCTAGAGAACAAATAAATGGCCGGCGTCGGGTCGGCGGTGCGGCGGCTCTACCTCGCCGTCTACAACTGGGTCGTCTTCGTCGGATGGTGCGCCTTCTTTCATTGGATTTGATGGATGGATGGATGGATGGATCTCTCGTTGCTTGCTTTGGGTCTGACCAGTTCGGATCTCTTTGGTTTGGTTGGCAGGGCGCAGGTGCTCTACTACGCGGTGACGGCGCTGCTGGGCGGCGGCCATGAGGGCGTCTACGCCGCCGTCGAGCGCCCGCTGCAACTCGCGCAGACCGCCGCCGTCATGGAGGTCCGCTTCTCTCTTCTCTTCTCTTCTTCCCCCCTCTCTCTCCCCCCTCTTTGAGTTGACTCCTAGCTTCAAAATTTGACTTGGTAAAAGAGCATGAATGTTAGTCAAAATATGCAGTAACTTTTACCCTCTTAAGGTGCGGTTTCTCATATAGATCAAGTAGGATGGATTACTGCTCTGAACTGAGTTAAGGCAGAGACAAAATGTGGAGTTGACCAAACAGTAAAAAAATGTGGTGCCCCAAATCGACCAGATTACTCTGTGAACCGAGCCGAGTACCGCTAAGAGAGACTTATCGAAACACCATGATGATGATTCAACTCCATTGTTATTTCCGTGCTTATTACAACTTTGTTCTGAATTTAATGTGGTGTCCTAGTTCTTTCTGGACTTATATATATACAGTAGCAATCTACTTTATTTCTTTGCACATCCAAGTTTGAGAGTTACTGACAATCTTGTGTTTGCCTGGCACTGGCGCTCGTGCTGCTGGTGGGCGCAGATTCTTCATGGGCTTGTAGGTATGAAGTTATTCTTACCTTTCTTCAAAAATCGTCAAGTATCAGATTTTCAAAACAAGATTGCTCTTCGTCACTCTTTTGGTATCTATTCAGTTTTAGTAACTATTGCATAATCTGAATTTTAGGGTTGGTAAGGTCTCCTGTCACTGCAACCCTTCCACAAATAGGATCAAGGTTGTTTCTTACATGGGGCATCTTGTGGAGCTTTCCTGAGGTATCGTCCTTGAGCACTGGCGAGTTGTATCTTTTCATATTGGATGGATAAAAGTAAAATTTTGTTTGACAATGTTGGTTCATCACTTTGTACATCTATCTTGCAGACACAATCTCATATTCTTGTAACTTCTTTGGTCATAAGCTGGTCCATCACGGAGGTACTTCTTACAAATTTCCTTTGCTGAGGTTAAAATCAGAAATTTTGGATGGTCTCTATCTATATTTGAGTATGTACCATAACGCGGAATTTGTTGGTTTCATGTAGATCATCAGATATTCCTTCTTTGGCCTGAAGGAGACGCTTGGGTTTGCACCTTCCTGGCTTTTATGGCTCAGGTTAGTACTATTTCCGTTCCAAGCAGGGCATCATCTCATCAAATTTAGAGGAAATTTACTACCTTTTCAAAAACATTATCTTGAAAGTGAACTTCATTCATTTGTCGTGGCATTGCTTGTATGCAGGTATAGCACATTTCTGATATTGTATCCTACCGGTATCCTTAGCGAGGTCGGTCTGATCTACATTGCTCTTCCTTACATTAAGGTAACTAGAATAACCAAAGAGGATTAGCAAACTCCATGTTATTCATTTGATAACAATCTTGTCTAACTACTTTTATCTTTTGGGTGACCAGGTATCCGAGAAATACCTTGTTAAGATGCCTAACAAATGGAATTTCTCCTTTGACTACTTTTACACATGTGCTATCGCCATCGGTGTCTATGTTCCAGGTACATAAACCCTCTTACCTCGCCTTTACCCTTCGCATTTGTAGTGATTGTCATCCTTTTTGACATTATTAATAAAGCGATACTATAAGTGAAGTAGGACCTCACGGAACATTTTGTTGTTGAACTTGGGTGACCGCAGGTGGGCCGCACATGTTCACGTATATGCTTGCCCAGAGGAAGAAGGCCCTGTCAAAGGCAAAGACTGCATGAAGTTGCTGTGAGCCTTGTAGCTGGAGCATGCAATGCAAACTCTCCAGTCTCATGTTGTACGAATAGCTGGTGTGAGTTGTCATTGTTAGACATGAATTACTCGACATGTGTTGTAACAATGATGATTGTTGGATTTCTCATGGTTGAATTAATCATTGATCAACCTCTGCATTGAGCCAATGATTATAACCATCAGATAAAAACAATATTCATCTTTGGAAGTGCTCATCCGTTATGAGCCAATGGCTATATCACATCTTAACAAGGAGAACTTTGTGAAGCAAATGGTACACTGGTTATTGCAGAGGACATGTGCTGTCTTTATTCTAGTACATGCATGTACAATCTTATTACAACATCCTTAACTTTTACACAGGGGCAATATACAGTGGATACATTATTGTGCATCTTTACACAGGGGCAATATACAGTGGATACATTATTGTGTATCTGGGGTTTGCAAGCTAAATAAGTGTGTGGACATCTGCTCCTAAAAGAGAAAATCTGTCAATTTATTGGATGTACAACATTCTGAATTGGAATGAGATGAGGGCTTCCTTCAAAGTCCCAAAGATTATTCCTTAAGAGGTCCCTTCCAATTTAGTGTCCCTGTTAACCAATATTAAACAGACATGTTCATATTAGCACATAATGCAATAGAAAAAAGCAGAAAATCTCAGATGGTTCAGGGGTTTCCCCCTTCGTATCTTAGCAAAAGCGAAACCAGGCTATATTGTTTATACAAAAAGCTCGGCTATCTTGTCAGAATGTCATATAAGATATTATAACCTATGCAGGTGAGCACAGTATGGTTTGAAGTGATTGGGGTGTATAACTGAAGAGAGTGCAACACTCTGAATAGCCACACTCCGTGACACACCAGGCCACGCTGTTCCTGTCTGAATTTTCTGAAGACCAGCATGGCCCAATTCCTCGCCAAGTCGCATCAGCTCTTAACCACAGTCCACAAGAGTAATCGAACTAACATTTGATATCAAACTGGCTGTCTCAGCAGCTAGCTAGCTACAAATAAGGCTTTATGGACATTCTCCTGTGTTGAAATATACATGGATTTGCCCAACCTTGTCCATCGGTTCGGACTTTTAGTTCCACTGGTCGGTTGGTGCATGAAACTCAATATCTTCAATAATCTCATTGCTGTCCAACCATGTTCCCCGCAAGTTTTATAGAAAGGGTAACAAGTTTTGAAACAATATGGCTGCAAGTTAAATAGTTGTGCTCTCTAAGAGTGACTAGAAGTGCTGCTCTAATAATCCCTAGAATGCAGGCAGCTCTGAAACAACCAGCGGCAGCTAATCGTAACATCATATTTGTCGATTAACCAAAGCCACTTTGTTGGATAGACCAAGTGCATCCAAATCCCAGCAGATCAGATACTCTTGAACTGGAACAGAAGCGGAATAAAAATCTTGGTTAGGCCCCTTGGGGGGACATCCGAGAAATCTAATCTTGGTTACTTCGTTCACCTCTGCGCTTCTGCCTGCGACTGGTAGAACCTGCCGATGCGACCGCGGTTGGGGGGCTTGGGCTTGGCGGGCTTCTTCTTCGGGCGCAGGCCGGCGACCTCCTGCACGAGCGGGACGTGCACCAGCACCGTCCTCCACGCCACGTACCAGCCTGAGGGATCTCAATCAGGAAACCGGCCAGACGAGAGGAAGAAAAAAGGGGGGCGGCCGCCGTACGTACTCAGGAGGATGAATGAGAGGGCGAAGGAGATGGCGAGGACGGGGCGGAGGACGAATAGCTCGGCGAGCTCCCACGCCGTCTCGGCCATGGCGCCGCCGGCCTTCCTTGGGGAGGGAGGGAGAGGATCGAAAGGGACGAGAGGAAAAGAAAGGAATCTCGTTCGGTGCGAGGAGAGGTACATACGAGTCCATGACATGTGGGTCCGTGCTAGGCAAAGAGATTGCAGCCCCTTTTACTATTCGTTGAAGCAAAGGTCTTGTATTCACAAATCGAATCGAAATTCAACTCTTGTTCCGATTCCGCAAGCCCCACCGAATTCAACTCTCAATTCTGAGGTGCCTCTATTCCTCGCGCCTCCCTTGTCTACCAGCATTGGCGCGACATCCTCGCCAACCACAAATTCCTTTGCCGCTTCCGCAAGCATCATCGAAACCCCCTCTGTTTAGCTTCTTCGCAAGGTGTTCACTCACTGGTGAACAACACAATCATTTGACAATTCCATTGGTGTTCAAGGGCGACAAATGGAAATGTCGACAGGCATGTTTACTCTTGCATTTTCGGGGCCTGATCTGGTGGATATGGAATTGCTCGGACTCAAGGCCAGGCGAAAGCCATGCTCGATGCTGGTAGCGGCAACACCCGTGGATGTCGTTTCCCTTCTTGGAGGCGTTGTCACGACCTTTATCCGAGCCCCTCTGCGAGCATCAGGGGAAACCCTAGGTCCGGCTTTTCGGAACGGATGGCGACGGCGTCACGACGTCGTTCCTCTTCTTGAAGGCGCTATCTTGCTCGCTCGTGGAGTCCCTAGTGTTGGAATTGAAGATGCTCGATGTTTGCTCTTTTGGTCTGCTACTCTAGTTTTAGGCTCGGTGGGTTTAGCTGTGTGTTTCTTCCTGTTCGGGCTGAGCACCCCTTCTCTCTGCTCCGGGTACCATGTGCATGCCTTCTTGCGTTCATGTCATGTGTTGTATCCTCGGTTGTACTCATTCTCCTTCTATCTATTAATGAAAAGATACACAAGCTTTGTGTATTCGCGAAAAAGAAGTGTTGGAATGCCATTGTGTTGTGCACTAATGTTGAAGATGGGCCTGTGCATGGTGATTGCTTCTCGAACCCGTTCAAACTGGTCTTGATTTTCAACACAGATACCGAAGCTTCAGCTTGCGTCTATGAATCAACATCTAGTGTATGGTCTCTATGGTGACCAAGGAATTACTTTCATCCCTAAGACCCAACATCCTGGTTGGAAACGTACTTTAGTGGTTGTTTGTTGGAGGTGACGTTCTTGTGCATGATTTTGAAAGACAGTTTTGATGTGATTGAGAAGCCAACATGCACACCTAAGTGCCATGTCAAGATTTCTTATCATCTCTTACATATAGAGGGTAATTGACTTGGTCTTGTTGTTGTGTCAATTCGTACAATCAAATTATGAGAGAGGAAATCCAACTGTGATGGTGTTGTTGGATGGGTGTTGCTGAAGAAAATTTCTCCATCGGGCAAGGTTGTTTCCGCAAATAATGCATGGCGATCACATGTGGATATTTCTGATGGGGTATGATGAGGACACAAATATGATTGTTCTGTCTTTGATGAGTGGCATGTTCATGCTCCGACTTGATTCTATGCAAATCAGAGATATTTCTATAAAAAATAATCTATGTTACCCAGCCATTTATCCCTACAGAAATTCCTATACTCCAGATAATATATCACTATCTAGATTGCACAAACTAAAATAATCCGATTAATTTTTATTTGTTAACATTCATTCTAGTTACCTTTAGTTCGTGTTCCTTTGTTAAGGATGGACTAAGATATATAAAAATACATTTCTTCTTCATTTCTTAGTATGTGTGGTGATCTTATGGTGATGTAATTTCTTATACCGGGCTACACTTTATTAACTAGAAGGGGAAGAACCATAACTATAGTTATCTCTCATTGATCTTTCCGCATGAGTTTTCTAGCAACCGGAAACTGGTAACGACCACACTGAGAGAATATAATGAAAACATATAATATCTGAAATATTATTTACAATAGGTGCATTGGGAAGATTAAAGCCCGTTGTCTTTTTCATTCACTATTTTTCTTCACAGATATATCTTGATAGTAATCATCAATTCAAATATCATGTAGTTCTTCTTTTTTTATCTAAATAGTACTGTGCCGATTGAAGAACTTGTTGAGGGGACAAAAAAGCAGGAACACAGCTCAAGGCTGATACAACTTGGCACTGGGGAAGAATCAAATTAGACGTAGTTTAACCTCATAGTTGATTTGAAGAACTGGTTGCTCAAAATGAGAACTTACCCCTGAGTTAGAGGATAGAACCTGCTCGAACACCATGAACAGATGACTATATTCTTTGAAAACATATTTGTGGGCAAGTAGCACATCGTCATTCTAAAGTATAAATTGATTTTGAAAAGAAATTTCAAAAAAGAAAATAAAAAATATAACAAAATAATTCATGAAAACGGGTAGCAAAGGAAAGCCAATTGCGGGAATATAATCCATTTTCCTGATAGATAACCAAGAGACAGCACCTAATGCTCTAAATATGTTGGTTTGCATATATTTAAGTCTATCCAGATATATATTTATGTCCAAGTTCATTCAGCAAAGTTCAACTCGGCTTAAATGAAAATTTGAAAATGCAAATAACCAAGAAGAACTCAGCAACCTTTGAATTAACAAGATTGTTTTAATAAATAACAAAAATATGCTAGAGATGTCTTTTAAATAAGTTTCAAACTCCTACAAATTTATAAATTTTCTTTCACATGTGACGTGCTAACAGCAGAAAGAGACCGGCGTAGCCAGCGATGCCAGTTCTACTGGTTGAGCCACATACTGCTACATATGCTCATTCTAAAACCAAAGTTTTTAGATACCTGAACAAAGTTGGTGGGCTATTTTTTCGCGAATCCACAACAAAGTAGCTAGCTAGCTTGAAATGTTTCCTATACACATCTCATTCAACTCTGACACGTATTGATTACAACACTGCTGGTTCAAAGCGAACTTCCTTAAGTTGAGTACTTGATTATATTAACGGAGCTGCATCCTAGTACTTACTGATGCTCATTTTTGAAGTAAATTTTGTCTTACACGTAGCAATAGAATCACTATCAACTCCGCCACGGGCGACCTGCTCAGTTGCCACTCGCTCTGGGATTACCGCTCCAACACTCAGCGACACCATCAAATCCAAACGCATCGTCATTACACAAGCACAAAGTGACCCCAAAACAAGCCGTTAATTAGTCCCATATATCGAGCACACCGACCGATGCAAGAACCAATGCAAGAAAGACAGCGATTGTTGTCTATATAAACCGCCGGAATTCAACGCCATAAGCACCCCACGAGCAAGCCGATCTAGCGCATGCAAGCATAGCTAAGCGAGCAGGAGCATACTTAGGAGGCTTAGCAATGGCGTACGGCAAGCTCGCAGCCCTGGCCGTGCTCGCGGTCCTACTGCAGGCGTCGACCCGCGCCGTCGCCCGCTCGTCGCCGGACGTTTCGACGTCCAAGGTCGACGGCATGCCGGGGGTGATGACGGTCAACGGGTTCGAGCGCGGCGAGGACGGCGGGGGGCCGTCGGAGTGCGACGGCAAGTACCACAGCGATGATGACATGCTGGTGGCGCTGCCGACGGGGTTGTACCAGGGCGGGGCCCGGTGCTTCAAGATGATCCGCATCACCAGCGCGAGCACGGGGCGGAGCGCGGAGGCCATGGTGGTGGACGAGTGCGACTCCAGGAAGGGCTGCAAGAACAACATCGTCGACACCTCCAAGGCCGTGTGGAAGGCGCTCGGGCTCGACACCAACGTCGGCGAGGTGCCCGTCACATGGTCCGACGCCTGAGTTAGACGCGTCCATCGCTCGACCGTTGAATAATTGGCTGCGCGTCAGCGCGCACGGCAGCTGGGGGCATTCGCAAATCGAAATGTCTGTTCTCTTTTCTGTTTCTACGTGCACCTAGTATGTACGTATGCGTAATAAGACGAGGTTTTCTTCCTCAAGATCGACGGGTGAAGTGCGATCATATTTCCTACTACAGTGTATGCATGCAAGGAGATGTAAAATCAATCCAGTTATCGAAAAGCTGAGCTGATTTTAAGATCAATCCAACATGCAAGGATATTATGCGCAAATTTTGCCATTTCTTATTTTTATTTTATTCTGAAAGGGTACCAATGTCACTAATTCATTTTTTCTTCGAAAACTTAATTTTTTTTATTTTTGTTTTAGTTTTTTCATTCTTTTTTAAGTGTAATATCAACGCTACTAATATATTCTTTCTTAGAAAATTCACTTTTTCCTAAATTTTACTATTACATGTTTATTTTTGCATATTATAAAAAGCAATATTTATGTGTAAACTGTGTGCAATTTTTTCCATTTTTAATTTTGTTTTCCTTTAGAACCAGGGTTAA
Organism: Triticum urartu; assembly: GCF_056163025.1. Taxonomy (NCBI): domain Eukaryota; kingdom Viridiplantae; phylum Streptophyta; class Magnoliopsida; order Poales; family Poaceae; genus Triticum; species Triticum urartu. Next base: position 45,722,222 of record NC_141875.1, read on the forward strand.
TACCAATGCCATTAATTGAGTACTTCTTAGGAAACTTAATTTTAGTGGCATTCCACTAGTATATGCATATTCTTGCATGTTATTAAAAAAAATCAATTCATGTTTAAACTATGTGCAAATTTTGTCAATGTTTATTTAAAATTTTATTTTACTTTTTCTTAAAGTGTAATATCAATGTCACTAATTCATTCTTACTTGGAAAATTTTATTGTTTGTTTTTATTTATTTATATTTATATTTATCTCTATTCTTATAAAAAACTGAGTTGTTGATGATGGTGTGCCTGTCATCTTGCAATATAGGCCATCCGATCTATATCTGAGGGATAGAAAGCAAACTATGGCAATTTTGCAAAAAGATACCTGCACCTTTCTTCACATTTCCAAATAAGGCATTCACTCGTTCATCCTTATCTCGCACAACCTCATTGTCGAGCAATTAAAAAAGAAAGCCTCTGGAACAATATGGCATGGTGGCCGCTGCCGACGACGTCCATCCCCATGACTACGCTCGGTCCGACCACCAATCACCACCACGCCTTGCTCCTCCTCATCTTATCTCTCCTCTTTCTCGGGATATCATTAATTTTCACACATGGAATTACTCCCGCATGGGTCAATCACAACAGGTGTTTTATAAAGAAAATGCATCTTGATGTTCCGTGCAATGCACAGGCATCTTGCTAGTTTATTCTTTACAGGTGACTGGCCCATTTTCTTCTTTTGGTTATTAGGTTAACAACTCATGGAAACGTGTACCATTGTTATTAAAAAGAAATTGTGATATTCTAAGTAAAATGTGCATTACGCTAATAAGTAACAAAAAAATAATATGGTATTCTCTTGGTTAGTGTGTATTCCAATAATTTTAGTTCCAAATAACATTTCATGAATGTCTAGTTGGAAATTTTGTCGATGCAAGGCTGGGTGTCATTAGATCTTCGCGATATTAATATTTGTAAAATATGTCGGTTTGCCTATATTTTATAGTCGTCGCTTGGTGGTCGACGGATTTAGATGTAATTTTTATTATTTCTGACGTTCGTTGGACTACCATAATTAAAGATGAATAGATAAAAAAATTCCAAAAAATAAAAACCTAAACAAAGTAGGTGGGCTGTTTTTTCGCGAAACGACAACAAAGTAGCCTAGCTTGAAATGTTTTCTCTACACATCTCAATCAACTCTGACACGTATTGTTTACAATACTATTAGCTCAAAGCGAAATTCCGTAAGTAGCATTCTACTACTGGAGCACTTGATTATACTAACAGAGCTGCATACAACCACTGATGCTCATTTTAGAAGTAAAATTTGTCTTACGCGGAGCAACAGAATCAGTATCAACTCCGCCACGGGCGACCTTCTCAGTTGCCATTCGCTCTGGAATTACCGCTCTAACACTTAGCGACACCGTCAAATCCAAACGCATCGTCATTACACACAAGTGACCCCAAAACAAGCCTTTAATTTAATCCCATATCGAGCACACCGGCCGGGAATAGACTAGCCAGTGGCGCAGTTCTGAAACAAGAACCAATGCAAGAAAGACAGCGGTGCACACGAGACAGTGATGGTTTTCTATATAAACCGCCGGAATCCAACGCCATGAGCACCCCACGAGCAAGCCGATCCAGTGCATGCAAGCGAAGCAAAACGAGCAGGAGCTTACTTCGGCTTAGCAATGGCGTACGCTAAGCTCGCAGCCCTGGCCATGCTCGTGGTCCTACTGCAGGCGTCAACTGGCACCGCTGCCCGCTCGCCGCCGGCCGTTTCAACCTCCAAGACGGACGGCATGCCAGCGGTGATGACAGTCAACGGGTTCGAGCGCGGCGAGGACGGCGGAGTGCGACGACAAGTGTTAGAAATTTAGGGTTTTGCGGTCTACCCCTAATTTTTCTGTACTTATCCGTGGTGCCGCTCACAATTCGCATATCTGAGGTTAGGCGGTAGGGACTTTCTTATATTGTCTTTTCAAAGAGTCCATCTCTTATACAGATAAGATTCCTAGTCTTTTCAACTAGTTTTCCGGGATAGACTCCAGACCAAATTACCAACCACGATCAAATTTGTCTGTTAACGGATTCTACCCGTTGTGTCCCCGGAGCACGCGCTTGTGAGCAACGCGCTATAATAGAGTGTAAATTTCTCTAATTATGTAGATCAACATTAGGGCTGTAATCTAACTATATGATCTAGCTCCTTCCGATTATCACTGTACCCGGGTAGTGTTTCCAATATATATAGCAATATTATATTCCACTGATAATCGACCAGCTTCCTTAAGCATATAACTTAAGTACGTTCCAACAAGTGATAATTCCATGATAATCATGTAAAGTAATTCCATGCATAACTACATGTATAATTACATAATGAGGTATTTCGAATATTAGTAATTCCTAGTAATTTGAATATAGTTGCAGGACACATAATTCCAACATCTCCCACTTGTCTAAAACGATCATTCAAATATCCGTAAGCCCATCGTATTAACAAGCTTACCAAATACCTCCTGAGTAAGAAGCTTAGTCAGGGGACTAGCAACCATATTAATACTAGGTAGAAAATCCAAAGAAATATACCTTCCCTCAATATGTTTGTTTGCTGTGACACTTAAGATCTCTAAAGACCTTCAGTTTCCGCCTAATAATTCCAGCATAGCTGTCCTCGGCGCCTCGAGTATTATTTCCTCGAGTGTAATTCCACCTTTATAGGCACCTTGAGTATTTTGTTTCCTCAAGTGAAATTCCGCATCAATTATTTCCGGTCACATATATCAATAATTTGAATAATTCCACATTGACTCATAATATATGATAACCATGTTGAATAAATTTTCAAAACCACATAAATATCAAATCCAATCCGTAAATGTAGTTCCATAATTAACCATGTTTTGAACGAAATTCCTGACTTCAGTCAGTGAACCTGGACCATATTAGTACTACAAAAAAAATTGAATATGTGTACCTGGACTTATTTCTCATCTTGTGGATAGAGTAATAGCTTCCTCAATGTGTTTACCTTTAATATAAATTTCAGAATAAGTGACAAGTTGTGATGCACTTTCCACAATCTTAAATGATGTGTGAGATTCCCTCAGCTGCTCATCTTTCCTTCCACTGCTTGAATGCGGCATAAATTCCGGTAGCTAAGGTATGATAATGTAATGAAGATACATACGAATTACAGTACCATTTATTATTCCATTTTCCTTAGGTGTTCAAATATAATTCCTCATCGAGTATGATTCCCTTTATCAAAGGTATTTTAACGGATTTTCAATTTTCCATAGAGAAACACTTCAAAATATTTTCTATGTATTTCAACTCGTAAAGCATAGGATGTTTCAAATGTTCCTTTCATATGAAAGTTAAAAGATGACCAAGCTTTCACTTCCATCAATGTGACTTATCATTGCAAACAACAAAACAATGTTAACATATACAATAATAATGCAAAATACTTTACACTTACGTGTGTAGATGACCGCCTTGCTTCATTTAGAAAGCCATATGACCTGCTATTCCATTGATGTGAAGCTTGTTATAAGACCATACATTAATATACTCAATTAGCAAACCATGTCTTTAGTTCCTCTTTCCCAAAATTCCAGGAGAGTGAGTTTCCACAAAGTATATTTCCCTCTATGTGAATAATTGAATAACAAGAGTGACATTATAATATTCCAGTGAGCCAAATATCCTTACAAAAAAACACTTCCAAACAATAGGCTTGCGGTTATATGGTATGGTCTTAAGTTCCCAAACTAGGCTCCTCCTCATTCGAGTTTATTCCTTCCCGCAATTCTTCCACCCATAGTTGACATTGAAAAAAAAACTTTCTTAAGTGAATTTAGCGATTCCTCTAAAATTTAGAGTGACATCCCCCAATAACACATAATAATTATCCAGACATGATAGTCCAAGCTAATTCCTCCCACTTATCCTAAGCATGTTAGTATCGGGAGTTTCACTTGTAGTTTCCTTTGAGGTCAAGATTATATTCCATTATGATTGTTAATATTTCCACCCTGGATCATAAAAAACAATTGTTTTCCTACTTTCCACCACTTTTCTTTTTTCAAATCAAAAAGAAAATAACCTTTGATCCACTAGAATAACCATGAAAAAATTCCTGGTGTGTGCTTTGTAGTAACTGAGAATTTACTTTTTATTTCCTTCCACCTTAAGAAAAGGTGTGCAAGTCAACATACTCTTATATATGCTTCCCAAGTACCACAATCCTCCCACTAAAGTTTAGAATTCTAGAACCAGTAAGCCACTCAATTCTGTTCCATGATATCTGACCAAGTCGTCCATGGCACAATAATAGATTCCAAGCATGTGTTCTCATTATCAGCATTCCTCTCCATGAGTTATCTTCCCCAAATGACAATTTGGGTTGCTAACTTCCAATGGACCATCAAGAAAGAATAAACCATTGTTCAAAATTCCGTAATGCACTAATTTTATCATTGAGCAATATTTCAACTCTTCCTTTTCCAAATAGTATTTCATAAACAATGGGTTTCAAGATAGAACCATAAATCAAATCCCTTCTTACTGAAGTTGCACAGAATGTCCTATAACAACAATAGTTTTCCTCCACATGGGAGTTTCATGGCATAATTTCCAATCCAAAGTACATCGATTTTCCTTTGAAATTGTTGAATGCCAATAAAGTTGCTATGGTATTTCAACAATAAATGATATATATAATCGAACACCATAATCCAACTATTTGAAAGAGTATCCAAAATAAATAAATAAATAAATAAATATAGTGCAGATATTATCATTAGACATACCAACAAATGAAGAGCTAATTTCCTTATCCTTGGAGTGACTCCTATCTTCCTCCATTAACAAGTGGTGCTCAATAATAATAGTTGTCTGAAACCCCTTTCAAGATTATGCATTATTTTCCATGGAATAATTCAACCATGGCAATTTTTAGTACGTAATCATCTTCTGTGTGCAGTCCATCCACATATTTAATCAAAAGTCCCTCCTTACTTCTTCCAAGGAGCAGACGTATTTTCCTTGTTGTGACGTAAAGTCAAAATTATTAATTCCTTTTTCATGGAGTGTCTCCCACTTCCTCCAAAATAAGTGCCGTCAACTTCCGAAGAAGAAACTAGAAAAAGAAAACCATTATCCTCAAATATTCCGTCTTCCATGTGCATCAACAGTAACATGTCTAATTCCTTCTCTTCCTTGAACGTTTTCCAGCAGCAATTTATGTGTAATCAAGATTCTAGCAGAACAACAACTAGCAGTGCGGACACAACCAACATGGTGATTTCTATTTAATCTGTGTATTCCAATTGCAAGAGTATGCGTTCCCGCATACACCAAATTCCGGTGTACGCCGTCAAGTGCGGCTGACGGTTGACAACGATCACTATTCCGATTTGATCATGAAATCATTACCTTACAAAAACAGCACTGGTTCCTTGGCAAATAGTTTGAAACAACCGTGATATGTCCGAGAAATTGTGATTTGAAGAAGTCGATATACAGACATGCCGAAGAAATTCCAATTCGAGTGAATCAGCCGCAGGCAGGCTCAATTCCTCTGAGCATGCAAGTAGCAGCAACAAATTTTCCTCGTTCCTCATGCAAGATAATACCTGTGCCTTTTCTTCCAATCTTCCTTGTTCTTCGTAGTGCAAGATAAATAATAGTAGTAAAAGAAATAACAACCTGAACTTTCATGATTGATGACGGTAATTGGCTATGATCCAATTGAATTTGTCTCTCCACATGAAGTGGAAATAGTACGTACACTACTTGAGTTTGACAACTTCCAACCGAGCAACTCCTTCCTTGATTTTCTGGTTCCACGTTTGCAGCTTATCGTGTGAAGCTGGCGTGTTTTGCTGTAGATTCCCTGATCCCGGTGAATTCTGCAGGCGGTGAATACAGCGGAGGCTACCACAGGCTTGTGGGATTCCGTGGATTTGTAGATCCACGCAGAGGCAGTATTAAGCCTCAATACTGTAGGCGGCGGTTCCCACGCAGCTAGAGCAGCCTAAATCACGCGGCGACAAAATCATCTAACGTGATGGAGCGACACCGTCGAACCTGCTGCGTGAGGTGAAGAAGCGAAGCAGAAGCAAGGGAATCATCGGGCGGCTTGGCGCTTGCAAGTTGCTAGATGCAACAAGAGCACGTGGGATCCTGTAACAGCTAGCGCAACTTTGACAAGGACGTGAATACGTGATACCTCCATCGTTGATTTGATCCGAAGTTTTTTTCTCCGATCCAGCAAAGTCCGACGGCAATCGGGAAAAGTTGACTGGATCGATTCGCAGCGGAAGATCTCAGCGAAGCCTCGAGGCAGATATGAGCGCAGCCTCTTATACTGCGGATATGAGCGCAGCCTCTTATATTGCGATGAACGCACGTCCGGACCAATTGACGACAGAGACCAGCAGAGTACGAGGCGGCGAACCTAGCTCCGATGCCAATATTAGAAATTTAGGGTTTTGCGGTCTACCTTCTAATTTCTCTGCGCTTATCCGTGGTGCTACTCACAATTCGCATATCTGAGGTTAGGGGGTAGGGACCTTCTTATAGTGTCTTTTCAAAGAGTCCATCTCTTATACAGATAAGATTCTTAGTCTTTTCAACTAGTTTTCCGGGATAGACTCCAGATCAAATTACCAACCATGATTAAATTTGTCTGTTAACGGATTCTACCCGTTGTGTCCCCGGAGCACGCGCTTGTGAGCAACGCGCCATAATAGAGTGTAAATTTCTCTAATTATGTAGATCAACATTAGGGCTGTAATCTAACTATATGATCTAGCTCCTTCCGATTATCACTGTACCTGGATAGTGTTTCCAATATATATAGCAATATTATATTCCACTGATAATCGACCAGCTTCCTTAAGCATATAACTTAAGTACGTTCCAACAAATGATAATTCTATGATAATCATGTAAAGTAATTCCATGCATAAATACATATATAATTACATAATGAGGTATTTCGAATATTAGTAATTCCTAGTAGTTTGAATATAGTTGCAGGACACATAATTCCAACAGCAAGTACCACAGCGACTACGACATGCTGGTGGCGCTGTCGACGGGGTTGTACCAGGGCGGGGCCCGGTGCTTCAAGATGATCCGCATCACCAGCGCAGGCACCGGGCGGAGCGTGGAGGCCATGGTGGTGGACGAGTGCGACTCCAGGAAGGGATGCAAGAACAACATCGTCGACACCTCCAAGGCCGTGTGGAAGGCGCTCGGGCTCGACACCAACGTCGGCGAGGTGCCCGTCACATGGTCCGACGTCTGAGTTAACCGTGTCGATCGGTCGGCTGCTGAATAATTGGTTGCTCGGACGGCAGTTGTGGGCATTCGCAAATCGCAATGTCTCTTCTGTTTTCTGTTCTTCTAGAATTCTACGTGCACCTAGTATGTACGTATGTGTAATAAAACGGACATGGCGTATTTGCTCCAGAGCTCAAATGCTTTCTGATGAACAGTAAAATAAAAAATATTCTGAATTTTTTTTGGTAAACTTTGACAAATGTTTTGTATGCTTGCAAATTTTCAGCACGAAATGACATCGTGAAAGTTGTGACAAAAAGACAGAGTCGATGTTTCAAAAATGTGAAAATATTTTGGAGTGCTGATTTTTTTCACGCCTTAAATGAATGTCATTTTGTGCTGAAATTTTGCAAGAATACAAAACATTTATCAAAGTTTACCAAAAATCAGTTTTTTTAAAAAAATTACTGTTCATCAGGGAACATTTGATCTCGGGTGCAGAATAGTACTTTCGAAACGAGGTGTTCTTCCTCAAGATCGACGGGTGAAGTGTGATCATATTTCCTACAATGTATGCATACAAGGATATGTAAGATCAATCCAGTTACCGAAAAGCTGAGCTGAGTAAAAAAATTATAACCATGTGCGGGTGGGGTTTCGGCTGGCGGGCCAATGACAACAATAGGATGGATGACAATGCCTATGAGGTTGGCAGCATATAGATGAGTCACCGAGCGCAATGTAGGTTTGCGACGGTCGATGTAGATTGAAAGGCGAAACTCATTCTCCATGATGGATGGTTCGATCGATTTTGTTCGTCTTAATGGATTCTCATATTGATTTGAACAGGTGGAAGGGAAGCATGGACATAGAGAAAAGGATTTGTGAACGCATCTTGTGCAATGTTTCTATGGTTTCAAGAAGCATCTCTGCATGGTTGGAACTTTTTAATGCATGAAAGCCGAGAAGCCCTGGAAAATGAATTTGATAAGTCTTTTTTTTAGCCATTGATTTCTGCTTCAAGATTTGTGCTTCTTGTTTTCTTTCTATTGTGTCTTCTATCATGGTTTGGGCCAATTTTTTTGACAGACCACTTCTTTGGGTCAGTCGATTCCTTATTGGGCTGAAGCCCATTTCATGTTATATAGCCGACAATGCTTACTGTTTTTCTTCTGTTTCTATACCTCCTTTTTCTTTCTTTTTTCTTTTTCTTAGTCGGTTTTTATGGCTATTTTTTGGGATGTTGGCTGAGTGTAAAATGTATACACGCAAATATTATATAACATGTGTATAAATTATGTTAGAGTGTGAAAATTAAATTATTATATGCTTATTTCTTACTCCATCCGTCTCATAATATAAGAGCGTTTTATAGTGTGAAAACGCTCTTATATTATGAGACGGAGGCAGTACATACTTAATAAGTGCAAAGTTGTGTGCACTTTTTTTTTTAATTTCTTTCTACTTAATGGAAAAACTTTATTATTTTGATTATGTTTTAGTTTTTGTCCCATTTCCATTCTTTTTAAGGTTGACACTAATGTCTCTAATTCATTCATTTTTAAGAAACATATTTTGTCCGAGAATCCACCAGTATATGCTCATTCTTGCATATTATAAAATGCATAACTTATGTGCAATTTTTTTCATTTGATTTTTCTGTATTTTTGTCTTCTTAAATGGTAATGACAAGCCACTACTTCATTCTCCTTATAAAACTTCATTTTTTTTGCTTAATTTTGTTTTTCTTCATAGATAATGCGAATGCCACTAAATCCATTCCTTCTTAGAAAAATTTATTTATTAAAATTCATGTGTTATATGCTTATTCTTTCATATTATAAAAAGGTGCAACTTTTGTGCAAATTTTGCGATCATTTGTTTTTTCTTTTAAAAGGGTAATACCAATGACACAAATTCATTATTCCTTAGAAAAACTTCATTATTTTGCTTTTCTAGCTTTTGGTTCATTTTCTTTCTTCTTTAAGGGTAATACCAATGCCACTAAATTCTTTCATTTTTAGGAAACTTCATTATTGCAAAATTCCACTATCTTATGCTTACTCTTGCATATTATAAAAAGAAGCATAACTTCTTCGTAAATTGTGTGCAAATTCAGTAATTGTTTGTTTATATGATTTCTTTCTTTTTTTTGACTGGAAACTGTGAGGCAACAGCCCCACAATACTTTATTAAAACTCAACCAACAAAATACAAAAGGTTCTGGTAAGTAACGCTAGAGGAAAACTACTTGCATATGAGCCTATGTACATATATACATGAAAATTTACATATTTACATGGAGCCAACTAGGGCAAAGAATTAATCCAATGCAACAACAAAGGCTTCAGGTTAGGCTTGAATCTGTGGGACAGCAGGGTAATATCATGGATAAAGCTCCTCTTCCATGCTGCAAAGGTGTGCCTTTCATTTCTGAAGATTCTTCCATTTCTTAGCAACCAGACATTCCATGCAGCCAGATAAATAACCTCTTTGAAGAAAGGTTGGCCAAAACTTTGCCTTGCAACAATCAAACACTTTGTGGGAGACAGATCAGCTAGCCATTGAATTTGCAAATAATTCCAGATCCTTGTACTGAATTGGCAGGTGAAGAAAAGGTGGTCTCTGTCCTCATCAGCTTGAGCATGACATAAGGGGCATGTGTTGTCCTCCTGAGGCGATCTCCAGTGCCTCCTGACCAGCAAATCTCTGGTGCTGAGCCTGTCATTGAGCATTAACCACGCAAATACCTCGATCTTCATTGTTGACCTACTTTCCCAAATCCATTTAGCCGGCGTATCAGTAGGGAGATGAGCATGCATCACTGTATAGTAGCTCTTAGCATAAAATTTCCCTTTGCCAGGTGTCCAAGACCAATAATCATTGGTGCTATCATCTGCATTTAGTTCCAGAAGGCCAGCCTATACAATGATCATCTCCTCCATTGCTTCTGGCGACAAGGATAGATGAAAAAGTTCAGACATATCGAGAGTATTAATAACATCTCTCACAGATACCTTGTCATCAATGGCAAAAGAAAAAAGCCTGGGAAACCTCTCCCTGAGAGGAACAAATGATCCCAAGAAAATCCAAGCATCAAATTAGAAAAGAGCATAATCTCCCATATTTGTAGTAACCACAGAATGCGGCCTGAAAGCTTCATTGATTTTGATGATATCCCTCCACCAATAAGAACCCCATAACATTGTTCCATGGGGTACAACTCCATCATAATAGGTATTCCAAATGAGAGAGACCCAAGGAATGTCTGCTTTGTTATAGAACTTATGTAGGTGCTTGGTAAAGGGTAATATCAATGCCACTAATTGAGAACTTCTTTGGAAACTTATTTTTGGCGACATTCCACTAGTATACACCTATTTTTGCATATTATTAAAAAATCAATTCATGTTTAAACTATGTGCAAATTTTGTCAATATTTATTTAATTTTTTATTTTGTTTTTTCTTAAAGTGTAATATCAATGCCACTAATTCATTCTTACTTGGAAAACTTATTTATTTATTTATTTATATGTTTTATCATTTATTCTTTACAGGTGACTGCCCCCTTTTCTTCGTTTTGTTATTAGGTTAACAACTCATAGAAATGTATACCATGGTTATTAAAAAGAAACTGTGGTATTCAAAGTAAAATGTGAATTACGCTAATAAGTAACAAAAATGAATATGGTTAGTGTGTATTCCAATAATTTTAGTTTCAAATAATATTTCATGAGACATGAAGTTAAAAGCACTAGCCCCCATAGCAGGCGCATGTACGCACAAGGCAAAACCCATCGATTGAGCCTGGGCCAGCCTTGCATCGCTAGCCGATGCTCTGGTTAGATGAGTCAAGACCACGCTTTATGCTTGGGGAATTCCTATGCGCCGCATTTTGCGGAAAGTAGCCACCCGACCCACACAGAGGCAGCGAACTGAGCCGGCGACCTCACGTACTACACACGGGCTAATAACCAGCGTAGCTGAAGAAACTAATGAAAATATCTAGCTTGGGGTTTAAATAACACAGTATTGTTAGATTGAACGTTTTCTGATAATTCAAACACGTTCTTTTTAAGGAAGTAAATACTTTTTGAAACATGAAATATTAAGAAAAATTGAACAATTCTTTAAAAAAATTCATTTTTTATAAAATGGAAATATTTTTTTAAATTGTAAATAGAAGTGGAAACATGAATATTTTTTGAAACTGAATAAAAATTAAAAACATGAACATATTTTGAATTGTGAGAAAAAATTGAACATTTTTTGAATCTCTGACTAATTTTTGGAAACACGTACAGTATTTTTAAAAATCAAACGTATTTATAAAAAATTCAAACAATTTTTATTTGTGAAAAAAATTGAACGGGGGCATTTTTTATAGTCTCAAACATTTTTTGAATTTGTGAACAATTTTAAAAAGAAAGGAGAACAATTTTTGAATGGAACTGTTTTTTTAAGTTTTGAACAATTTTCAAAAACAAGAAACGTGTTTTGAATTTCAAACAATATTTGAAATTTTCAAATTTTTTTGAAATAAAAATAAAAAGGGGGAAAATAAAGAAATATGAAACAGATTAAGTGGAAAATAAAATGTAAAACCGAAACAGAAACGGAAGAAAAAAATGAAAATAGAAAACCAGCTTAAGGTACCTTCTAGAAGGTTCCAAACCCGATAAAAACCGACTGGGAAACTTATAGTTAGTTCCCAAAACAGGAACTGCCTACAGCACGAGATGGGTCGGCCCAGTTGATCGCGCCCGATGCGATCGGTCGACTGTTTGATGCAAAGAGCGTCAAATAGGATCAGATGACGTCTGGCTCTGCATGTGTGGTAAATCTACTGCTCATTCCGTCCTACTCCCTCCATTCCAAAATATTTAGTATAAAGTTAGTATAAGATTGAGTCATCTATTTTGAAACGAAAAAAAATATAATATAAAATCGATATTAGTGTAAAAAACACTTATATTATAAGGTCAAATTGACTGAAAGAAATTTATGGTCAGTCGACGGGGTTGCAAGTTAAACAGCCATGTCCCTGTCAACCAATATTAAATAGCCATGTTCACGTTATTCTTTACCTAATAATAATAATAATAATAATAATAATAATAATAATAATAATAATAATAATAATAATAACAATAATAATAATAATAATAATAATGAGAGGAAGCTTCCATATTTCTTCAAACGTCACCTTTTTGTATCTGTTGATTTTATGTTACGGATGAGATTTAAAAGTAGATCTATGTTTATCTAAAAGTTTCCGATTGATCTCATCTGGCTAGCTCGACAAGTGTCCCTAGCGACCGATCTGTTCTGCTCGATCAATTTTTTTAGGAATCCCTAGCAATGGATCTTTGGTTGGCCCAGGCTAACTCGATCCGATGAACCGGCCCAAGCTCATCTAGCGTTCATAACTGAAATAGATCGTAACCCTCAAAAAAAAAGAACTGGAATTGATCGTGTTGCTAAAAAAACTAGAATAGGTCGTGATCTTTCTTGCTCCCACCCTCCCACGTTGCACTCGATGGATTCTAAAAAAAAGTTCCGCTTGATGGAAACCGAACTTTGCCCGTACGTTCAAATAAACTGGAAAAGAAGCAAATCAATCTGTGATTGAATGGTTAGAGGGACTATGGTATTCCCATCCCATTAGGGTTCAAATTCTAGTGCTCGCATTTATTCCTAGATTTATTTCAAGATTTTCGGTGATGCGCATTCTGTGGGAGGAGACACTTGAAATGTTGTCAGTATTGGATATAATAAGGACACATCTATCGGGGACAACTCTCTCGGACTTGCAAAAATGGCACGTATGTCAGCTATGATAATCTATCGCACTCAGCTAATGAAAGATTGAGAATGTCGCTTAGAGGGGGGGGGGGGGGGTGAATAGATGCTTTAAAATAATTACGGTTTAGGCTTGAACAAATACGGAATAAACCTAGCGGTTAATTTGACAAGCACAAAACCTACAACAACTAGGTTCACCTATGTGCACCAACAACTTATGATAAGCAAGATAAACTACTTGATGATAGCAAGATATATGACAAGAAACAATATGTCTATCACAAAGTAAAGTGCAAAAGTAAAGGGCTCGAGTAAGAGATAACCGAGGCACGCGGAGACGACGATGTATCCCGAAGTTCACACCCTTGCGGATGCTAATCTCTGTTTGGAGCGGTGTGGAGGCACAATGCTCCCCAAGAAGCCACTAGGGCCACCGTAATCTCCTCACGCCCTTGCACAATGCAAGATGCCGTGATTCCACTAAGGGACCCTTGAGGGCGGTTACCGAACCCGTACAAATGGCAAGCCTTGGGGGCGGTCACCGAACCCGTACACTTTGGCAACCCTTTGGGGCGGTCACCGAAACCCGTCAAATTGCTCGGGGTGATCTCCACAACCTAATTGGAGACCCGGACGCTTGCCCGGAGCTTTACACCACAATGATTAAGCTCCGAACACCACCAACCGCCTAGGGCGCCCAAGCACCCAAGAGGAACAAGCTCAAGGGCACCAAGCACCCAAAAGTAATAAGCTTCTTAACTTGTAACTTCCACGTATCACCGTGGAGAACTCAAATCGATGCACCAAATGCAATGGCAAGGGCACACGGAGTGTCCAAGTCCTTCTCTCTCAAATCCCACCGAAGCAACTAATGCTAGGGAGGAAAATGTGAGGAAGAACAAGAAGGAGAACACCAAGAACTCCAAGATCTAGATCCAAGGGGTTCCCCTCACATAGAGGAGAAAGTGATTGATGGAAGTGCGGATCTAGATATCCTCTCTCTTTTCCCTCAAAAACTAGCAAGAATCCATGGAGGGATTGAGAGTTAGCAAGCTCGAAGAAGGTCAACAATGGGGGAAGAACACGAGCTCAAGAGAGATAAGATTCATTGGGGAAGAAACCCCCCTTTTACAGGTGGGGAAAAATCCAACCGTTACCCGCGCTCAGCCCCGCACAGGGCGGTACTACGCTGGGGGGCGGTACTACCGTTGTGGCCAGCGGTACTACCGTTCCACCTCGCGGTACTGCCGCGAAGTTAGAAGAAAGCGAGAAGCAAAGCGGGACCTGGACCCAGGGCGGTACTACCGTGGTGAAAAGGGCGGTACTACCGCCTATGAGCGGTACTACCGCCTCTACTACCGCAGCTAGTGCCGCAAAACCCGACACGAGAGGAGAACCCTCGAATCGAGGCGGTAGGAGCACGGAGCTGCAGCGGTACTAAGGCTGAGAGCTCCAAGCGGTACTACCGCTGGGGTTCGCGGTACTACCACTGGGACCAGATCTCAGGGAGAAGGCCGCAAGAGAGCCTTCAACGAAGGGGAAAAGCTCAAAGGGTGCAAAGGGGATCTGTACGTGATGAATCCACCCATACTATTCTGAAACAGATCCCATAAAACCAGATGTAACGCCCTCGATGCGGCTATATCTCCCACGTGTCGAAGCACGACTTAGAGGCATAACCGCATTGAAAGCAATGTCGCAAGTGAGGTAATCTTCACACAACCCATGTAATACATAAGGGAAAGAGATACATAGTTGGCTTACAATCGTCACTTCACACAAATACATGAATAAATCATTACATCATCCAGATACAAACAAGGTCCGACTACGGAACCAAAATAAAATAAGACTACCCCAAATGCTACAGAGATCCCCGATCGTCCCAACTGGGCTCCATTACTAATCAACTAGAACGAAACAACACAAAGGGCAAGATCTTCATCGAGCTCCTCCTTGAGCTTGGTTGCGTCACCTGCACGGTTTCATCGGCACATGCAATCTGGTTTAGGAAGTATCTGTGAGTCACGGGGACTCAGCAATCTCACACCCTCGCGATCAAGACTATTTAAGCTTATAGGTAGGATAAAAGGTACAAGGTGGAGCTGCAGCAAGCGACTAGCATATTTGGTGGCTAACATACGCAAATGAGAGCGAGAAGAGAAGGCAAAGCACGTTCGAGAAATCTATGATCAAGAAGTGATCCTAGAACAACCTATGTCAAGCATAACTCCAACACCGTGTTCACTTCCCGGACTCCGCCGAGAAGAGACCATCACGGCTACACACGCGGTTGGTGCATTTTTAATTTAAGGTAAGTTTCAGGTTTTCTACAACCGGACATTGACAAATTCCCATCTGCCCATAACCGCGGGCACGGCTTTCAAAAGTTCAATCCCTGCAGGGGTGTCCCAACTTAGCCCATCACAAACTCTCACGGTCAACGAAGGATATTCCTTCTTCCAAGACAATCCGATCAGACTCGGCATCCCGGTTACAAGACATCCTCAACAATGGTAAAACAAGTCCAGCAAGACCGCCCGATGCGCCGACATCCCGATAGGACCTGCACATATCTCGTTCTCAAGGCACACCGGATAAGCAATCCGTACAACTAAAACCAGCCCTCGAGTTTCCCCGAGGTGGCGCTGCAAGGGGCTCTAGTTTGGACCAACAATTAGACAAGCACTGGCCCGGGGGGGGGGGTTAAAATAAAGATGACCCTTGGGCTGGCCTAACCCAAGGGAAAAAGAGGCTAGGTGGCGAATGGTAAAACCAAGATTGGGCCTTGCTGGAGGAGTTTTATTCAAGGCGAACTGTCAAGGGGTTCCCATTATAACTCAACCGTGCAAGGAACGCAAAATCCGGGAACATAACACCGATATGATGGAAACTAGGGCGGCAAGAGTGGAACAAAACACCAGGCATAAGGCCGAGCCTTCCACCCTTTACCAAGTATATAGATGCATTAATTAAATAAGAGATATTGTGATATCCCAACAAAATATCCATGTTCCAACAAGGAACAAACCCCAATCTTCACCTGCAACTAACAACGCTATAAGAGGGGCTGAGCAAAGCGGTAACATAGCCAAACAACGGTTTGCTAGGACAAGGTGGGTTAGAGGCTTGGCTTAACAATATGGGAGGCATGATAAGCAAGTGGTAGGTATCGCAGCATAGGCATAGCAAAAGAGCGAGCATTTTAGGAAGCAAAGATTGAAGTGATTTCGAGGGTATGGTCATCTTGCCTGAGATCCCGCAAGGAAGAAGAATGAGTCCATGAAGAAGACAAACGGACGTAGTCGAACGGTTCCTCACAAATGCGATGTTATCGGAACCAACCTGAAGAAGCAACACCGGAAAGAAGCACACAACATAGTAAACAACCAACACATGAACATGGCATGATATGCGGGATGCGGTGCATATGCATGATTTGGAAAGGAATGATTGAACCTGGCCTCAACTTGGAAATCCAAGAGTGTCACTGGAAAGAGGAGTTGATTTTGGTCGAAATCGATATAAAGATCACCGGAATCGGATGCACGGTTTGGAAATGGCAAGCAAAACAAATATGGCACCGGTCTGCGATTAACAGCAAGTAGCCTTCTAAATGCATCAAGATAATTAAGCTACTGCACTCAAACATGGCAACAAAATACATGGCAGGGATCCACTCAAGATTCTAGACAAAAGATGAACACTGAGACACGGCTAAATCACTCATTAACAGGTTCAAACAAGCATGGCAAAAATGCAAATGATAACATGTTACAGACTTAGAGAAAATAACACGAGTCAAGAATTTATCATCAGGAAGCAATGTTTAGAGCACGATAACTACATGCTACAGGAACATATCATGGCAAAGCAAGGCATGGTATGAAGCTACTCAAAGCATACAACAAAAGTCCCTTAGTGACCATGAGCCAAAAGGGATAAGAAAATACAATTGCAAGCATGTGAACATAGCAAAAACATAAACAAATTCAGACTTAGTGAAAACTGGAGCATGGCAAAACAGATATCAAGTAGGCATGTTTACGAGCTCGATGCACTCACTACTAGGCATTGCATGACAAACTAAGCATACACCCAGCAAATAGACATGACATAGAAGCTAGACATGGCAAGAACAACAAGATAGCATGCACGAATCAACAACAACAAGCTCGGCAAAAGCGCTAAACATGTTAACAATCTGCCAGGAACATTTTATAGCAAAAGTAGAGCTCGATTGACTCAAGCTAGGGTGCTCCATAAATGCAAACAAAGACATGGATGGATAGAGCACCACAATATCTACAAAACATCCTTACTGATCATGCTCAAAAGAGGCACGGATCACTAGGAAACAACATGAACATATGGCATAAAAATAATGACAGGGCAAGAACTTAGTGAAATTCTAAGTCCCTGAAATCAGCATCATCGAGTAAGCTACTTTGCATGCTTGTGCTAGTCACCACAAAGATCACAAAAATACATGGCATTCCCCTGTAAAGATGGCATGGCATTCTACAAAACACATGTAGAGCTCAAGATCATAGCATGCACACATTAATCATGACAAAAATGACAAAAGTGCATTTGCTGAAACAGATCTGAAACTATCATCACATAGCCCTCTTCCAACAATATTTAGGGCATCAAGATGAGCTCAAATGAAAATGATGCAATAAGATGAAATGATGTGCTCGTCGAGACGAACATTTTGATATACTACACGCATGAATCGGAGCAACGGTGATGAAGTTATGATGCGTTGAAATATGCATAAAATTACTGGGGCTTAGACGAAGATATCACCTCCCGAAAACAGATCTAGGGTTTCGGGGCACGTGGATCGAAGTTCGCCGGAGAAGGACGCGAGGAGGTGGTCGGAGCTGAGGAAGAGGCCGGCAAGGTCCGTGGGCGCCGGATCAGGGGGCGCGGGCTCCATCCCGGTCGGATCCATGGCCGCCGGGGTCGGGGCGGGCGACGACGCTCGGAGGCGGCGGCGCAGAGCTGCAGCTTCGGTGAGGGAGGCGGGGCCGCACCCGCGGCAGGGCCGGTCGCCGACGGAGGCGGAGGTTGGCGGCGGCGAGCGGGAGGCGAAAGCTGAGGCGGCGGGTCGACACGGGGTCGGGCGCGGAGGCGCCGGCCGGCTCAGGGCCCGGTCACGGCGCGGGCGGGCCGGCCTCGGGCCCGGTGGGCCGCGGCGGCGGGGAGGAGAGAGAGGAGGCGCGGGCGACACGTGGTGGTGGCGGATTGGTTGGAGGGCGGCGGCGGACATGTTCGGCGGCGGGGAGGATTTGTCCGGCGGCGGGGAGAGAATTTGATCTAGGGTTTGTCCGAAATTTCGGGGACAGAGGCCTTTTTATAGGTAGAGGGAACTAGGAGGCTCCAAATTGAGCACGGTTTGCGGCCACGCGATCGTGATCGAACGACCTAGATGATGGAAGGGGTTTAGGTGGGTTTTGGGCCACTTGGGAGGGGTGTTGGGCTGCAACACACACGAGGCCTTTTCGGTCCCTCGATTAACCGTTGGAGTATCAAACGAAGTCCAAATGGCACGAAACTTGACAGGCGGTCTACCGGTAGTAAACCAAGGCCGCAGTACAAGTCTCGGTCCAATCCGAAAACGTTTAACACCCGCACATGAAAAGAGGTAGAAAGGAACACCGGAGGACATAGGAGTGCCGGATTGCAAAACGAACAACGGGAAAAATGCTCGGATGCATGATATGAACATGTATGCAAATGAAATGCACATGATGACATGATATGAGATGTATGACACGCAAGCAATGACAAGGCAACAACAGCGAATAACTGGAAGACACCTGGCACATCGGTCTTGGGGCGTTACACCAGAACTGTCATAACTTCTACAAAAGAGCTCCGAATTGAGCAAACTCAAGCTTATAGAAAGAAGAGGCAGGGGAGGTATGCCTAACAAATGGAGGAGTGAGACCTCCAATAGAGAAGAAACGGGCATAACCTCCAACATCGAAAACATCATAGAATATGCAAGTGAACTCCGTTTTCGATGAACTCGAGCTTGTCATCAAGATGACCATAAGCTCCAAAACTCTCAAAGAGAACCAAACAAGAACCAAGAAAGATGATGCATGGATGCAATGGTTTGAGCTCTCTACGAACGATACGATCAAGCTACTCATCGAGAGCCCCCCTTGATAGTACGACAATCGATCCTATAACCCGGTCTCCCAACTACCACTATGAGACCGGTAAAATAGAAAACCTATCAAGGGCAAACCTTTGTCTTGCACATAGTCCACTTGAGCTAGATGATGACGATCTTGACGTCCTCAAGTTGGACCATCTTTCTTGATTGTGTTGGCTCGATGAAGACTAGTTGATTGCTCCCCCATACTCCACTATGGGTGAGCCACTCTTCGGCATATCTTCATAAATCCATTGTTACCGTAATGGACGGCAAGCTTCAAGCATTTGATCTCTTCATGATGCTCCACTTGAACTTGCACATCACAACCTAACCCCACAAAGAACTCTCACAAAAACCATGTGTTAGCAAACAAAGCGTAATGGACAATGCTTACCATACCATGGGATCACTTGATCCCTCGGTACATCTTGTATACTTTGTGTGTTGATCAACTTGATTTATTCTTGACTTAATCTTGATCAACCTTGAAGCTTTCCAATTCTCTTCATTTGGATGATGTCTTGAAGGTAGACATGAATGATCACACAATCTTCTTCTTCAAGACATGCTTGTAATAAGCTCAACACTCACATGACTAATCTTTGGATAATTCCTTGAATAGCACCTTGGTCGACACAAACTCTCCTTGAAACCAACACATGTACTCCAAGAAAAGCCTATGGACAAAAGCTTCAAATATAACTCAAGGCAACCATTAGTCCATAGAGATTGTCATCAATTACCAAAACCAAACATGGGGGCACCGCATGTTCTTTCAGCTAAGATGACAGATATGAAAGAAAATTGGAGCCAATGTAAGCATGAACATGTGAGGCAATACCTGTCAGAATGAGGATACAGTGAAGCAAATCACCCCAGAGCAAGGCCGTCGGTCATATGAAATTCAGTGGGAGCATCATAGAAAGGAAAAAATGACACCCAAGTTGGAGACGGTTTCCTTAAGTCAGAATATTCATGCTTGTCCCGTGAGCAACAAAATCTCGAGGATGAGATTTCTTTAAGGGGGGAGGTTTGTAACACCCTGGATTTTGGCTCTTTCTTTTTCTTTTGATTTTCTGTGGATTTTGCTTTGGATTTCTTTTTCTGTGGCTCTGTAATCTGAAAACCGGAGAAGATGACCTCTTCTTCCTTTCCAGAGTGGTTTTTCATTCTCGAAACCATCCCAAGATCATGTCATTTCCCATCTTGTAGGTCAACACAAGGCCAGTCGACAACGGGGAGGGGAGGCGTCCTGAAGGACAGTAGTATTGGGCGGTGCACCATTGCTACCCGAGTTGCCTAGGAGGCACACAGGACTAAATCAGTTTATGTGCATCAAAGCAAAGGTATGGTAGGATGTACCAACAAATATATTTACAAATCAAAAAATCAACTCTCGTTCCAACCAGATTCAGCCAGAGCTATCTCTCTCCATTATCTACCACATAAAAAATGTATTCAACCATTTGTAGAAACAATGTTCCTCACATTAGAATTTTAAAATAAAACAATGGATAAGAAAGGAAGGCATTGCTAAGCTAATAAATTTCAATTTAATGCGCATGCTTCATGGCGCAACATGGCGTATAGTCGAAATAAAACCTCCACCGGATTAGGTCACTCCCACACACTAATCCACTAGTTCTATCTCAAAAAGTTTGGCCTACTAAAAAAGGTGTATTCGCAATATGCCGATATTTTGGTATCATCTCTCTCTCTCCCTCCCCCTCCCTCTCAGCGCGTGCATCTCTCCACTGACTCTACCAAGCAGTCACCGACATTCGCCCCTCCTAGTGACCCTATGGCGCATCTCCTCCATGAGAAAAGGTGAGTGCCCCTGATTTTTCCTACCTTCTCCCTGAGATCCAACTTCCCCAATTTCAGTTTTGTTTATTGATGATTCACTTCTTCTCTTTAATTTTAGGAACCCTAGATCCAAATTGACTGAGGGGATTTCTGACTCGATTCTGAGCCGCCTCGCTTCCTCGTCGGTGCTACCGCTCGATGATGAGGACCTTCTCCAGGAGATCCTCCTCCGCCTCCCTCCACAACCATCCTCCCTCCCGCGCGCCTCCCTTGTTTGCCCATGCCGGCGTAACATCCTTTCCAACCACAAGTTTCTCTGCCGCTTTCGCAAGCATCACCGGAAACCACCTCTGCTTGGCTTCTTTGCAAGGTGTTTAATCAGTAAAGCGACTGTCTTCACTTCTGTCCTTGACTCGCTTGACTGCATCCCTGCTGGTCGCTTTCTCGTGCCGCACAGCCACAACCCGTTCAAGGAGTTGCGCTTCATGGGATGCCGCCATGGCCTCGCTGTCCTATTCGAAATGTCACTACATTCCCCCATGCCAACGGGTTTGATTGTGTGGGATCCACTCAATGGTCAACAACACAACCATTTGACAATGCCATCAGGGCTCAATGGTGACAAATGGAAGTGTTGGAATGCCACTGTGTTGTGCACTAATGTCGAAGATGGTCATGTGCACGGTGATTGCTTCTCGAGCCCGTTCAAATTGGTCTTGATCTTCAACAGAGACACAGATGCTTCAACTTGCGTCTACGAATCGATATCTGGTGTATGGGGAGATATTGTCTCTGTGGTGACCAAGAAAGTAATTTCTCCTTTGAGACCCAGCATTCTGATTGGAAATGTACTTTACTGGTTGCTTGTTGGAGGTGAAGTCCTTGTGCATGATTTTGAAAGGCAGAGTCTTGGTCTGATTGAGAAGCCAGCAGACACACATAATGGACATGTCGAGCTTTCTTATCATCTCTTACGGATAGAGGATAATGGACTTGGTATGGCCATTGTGTCAGAACTTACAATTAAATTATGGGAGAGGAAATCCAACTGTGATGGTGTTGCTGGATGGGTGTTGCTGAAGAAAATTGCTCCACTGGATGGGTTGTTTCCGCAGACAATGCCTAGTGGTCACATGTGGATATTTTTGGTGGGGTATGATGAGGAAGCAAATGTGATTGTTCTGTCTACTATGAGTGGCATGTTCATGCTCCAACTTGATTCTATGCAAATCAAAGATATTTCTATGAGAATTAATCTATGTCACTCAGTCATTTATCCCTATAGAAATTTCTATACGGTAATACCTCACTATCTACATTGCACAAACTACAGTAATACAATTAATTTTTATTCGTTGACATTCATTCTAGTTACTTTTAGTTTCTTAGTCTGTGTGGTGATCTTATGGTGATGTAATTTCTTATACTCGGCAACACTTGAACTAGAAAAGGGGAAGAACCATAACTATTGTTGTCTCTTAGTTGATCTTTTCGCATGACTTTTCTAGCAGTTGGAAACTAGTTGATCTCTAATTTCTAAAATAGTATTACGGTAGGTACATTTGGAAGTTTAAAGCCTGATATCTTTTTCATTCAACATTTTTCTTCACAGATATATCTTGATAGTAATAATCAATTCAAATATCATTTAGTTTTTTCATCAAAAACAATATGTCATTTTCTTAATATGTGTATTATGTTTTGGCCCATTGGATATATCTAGTACATGTTCTCACAAGAATAATTCTGGATTACTATTTTTTTTGAACATGTAAATAGTCTTTACATATCTTGAAAAAGTATTATTATTGTTGTTTCTTGATATTAATCCCCTCTCACTTAGAGCAAACCATATTAGTGAATTTGAATAGGTGAGGAGAAGGGTACCCAGGCGAGGACTACTACAACTACACATATGGTGAATTGCGGAATATGACCTAGAAGGCACATGTGGGGGCTGGAATTAATGGGCATCATATAATCTAAAGCTTTGTATTTCCTGAATACTTGTATGACCATCTATCTAGTATGGCTAGCTTGAGCTCAAGTGCTAAGAGATGTAATAATAAATAAAGTTGTGAATCCTACTTAAGACTTCTAGCCCAATGTGGCATCTTATTCTAGTTTTAATGACGATCTAGCTATTCCATGTTGCAATACCAGATCGTGGCTTATTATCTGACAAATAATATTTTCTCAAGCCATAATTCAAGTGGTGTACCATATTTTTATAGAAGGAAGGGGATAATGCACAAGAAACTTGTGAGCCATGCAAACATCAACGCAAGCGGAACCACTCAACACCTACAACTCCAGTCACCGTCATTATATAAGGTAATGATGGCACATGGTGTCACAATTCTGCTACGTACACTCGTCTGTGTATACATCTATATAAATCATACCATAGAGCATGAATTCGACACTTTTTTTTTGATTCGGGAACTGAGGAGGCGAGATGAGTAAGTAGAGAAGAGATGCGTCGAGTCGTATTTTGGTAAATGCCCTCAACACTAAAATTTCCGTTTTAAATATCCATCTCTACCACTTGTTGTCCTCAGATTTTCATTACCCAAGAAATATTTATTATCACAAACCATATTTTTTTTAATTCATGACATAGTTTAGACTTTGATTGTTGCTTCAATATTTGAAAGTTTGCTATTATTGTCTTTTGCTTGAAAGGTAGTGAGATATTTTAAGTTTGCTACTCCCTAGTATTATTGTTCGACGAGCTCCCACACCGTCGTCTCCAGGCTGCCGCCGGCCTTGGGGAGGGGAGAGGAAAGGGGCAAAATGAAGGAATCTCCCGCACTCGTTGAACCAAAGGAACCGTAATCGTTGTTTGGGAGAGGATAGAACAACATAATTCAAATTGGGCGCTGATCAAAATCATACACACCTGAACATATCAGCATATTCACAAATCAAATTGAATATGAACTCTCGTTCTGATCAGATTCAGAGATATCTCTCCCATTATCTATGAACATATTCAGCATGTTAAACCATGTTGAATCAAGTACATGAATGGAGATCAGTTTTCGAGGGAAACTACATGATTTACAACACAAGTGTTCAAAATTCCTCACCGCCATTTGGCTAACAATATAATAATAGCCTCTACACCTCCCTTTTATATAGGACGCGGTAGGCCAATCATACACTAAGATAGCCTTCCTCTTCCAAAATTAAGATGGGGATGACTACTCATGCTATCTGTCATCAGAAGATGTGAATGGAATGTCAAATGTTACTTTGCTCAAGTACTAATGATTACTCTACTTGGAAAGAAAAAAGAACCTTCCAACGAATTCTACCAAAAGAAAGTTGCCATCATTTTCAGAGGATAGCGTTGGGTGGTTCAAAACATTTTCCAGCACTTCGTTTCAACAGGATTTCGGGTAATCAATCCGCTGACCTGCTCTGACATTCTCCAACATTTTCCTGCAAAAGCTAATACACAATACAAAAATTAGTGAACGAACATCATGGTCCCAAAAGACAACGAGAAAAGAAGGCAAACCTTGCTACAGTTGCTATCCATGCTCTCTCATGCCTGTATTTCAACCATCTTCTTCGCACGTTTCCTCTTGGTAGGTTTCGCGGTGTCACTGGTAACTTCGGTGGCCACAAGTTTTTTAGCAGGTAGCTGGCCAATAAAGAGAACATTCTGCGCCCAACCAGCATACTCGCCAAATTTGGCTACAAATGCATCGGCAACAACAATGCTCAGTTTTGGAGTCAGGCTCTTGCCAGCTAGCTCAGGCAACATATATTGTGTAGCAACCTGTGTAAAATCCACATGGTTAGGGTTTGAAGACTCAAACAAAATAGGCTTTCAGATCATCCAGAGAATCTTTCTTGACACTGCATCCTCAAGGTTCAAATGTATTTTTGATACCACACAAGTTGTTGTCATTTCTGAACAGAACTTTCATTTTGTATAAATTTCAGTGGCGATTGGTTACTTCACCCATTTCAAAGGATGAAAATTTTATTTCCCAACAACATAACAATTTGGTATTGGTACATCCATCACCCCATGAAATTTAAGCATGATCAGCTTAGGAAATGCATAACATGTTACCATGGTCCAAACTCTTACACTTCATCTAGGTGAAGCCTTCAACTTGTTGCTAACCAACAGAAACGGACTATCATAACTAAAACCAGCCCATCAAAACCACCGAATTTTGTGAGAATGGACAAAGAGTAGGTGGAAAGGAACATCAGATTAAGCCATTTTTACAGCAAGAATACAATGGTTAACCAGACAAAGCATACCTTCCAGACATGTGTGTCAACAGGAATAGCCTGATTCTTATCAAGAGAGAACAGAGCGATGCAGGCTGCAACTTTTGGACCAACACCTGGCAGCGTACAAAGACCCTCAATTACCTCCGGAAGTTCCCTGTCACGCAGCAAGGCAAGCCATTTTGCGCCTCCACCAGGCTTGGCCATCAATTCTTTAGCAGTGCCAACAACATACTTTGCCCTGCTCATTCGTAGGAACAGAAACATTTTCTCAAATCAGTTTAGTGTAAGTATCTAGTAATGCTGCATGAACTACAGATACTCATAACTGAGATATGATTCAGACAATCTATCCAAAATCAGTAATTGTATGTGTGAGGTTGTTTTTCCACAGTTGAAATTTATGCACACAATTAGACAAATGTGATACTGAGATTCTTCAGTACATTCATACATGTAAGACAGTAGGAAGTAGGATATCAATACCATCATCACTAAACAAGAATACAACTGCTCATCGCTTGAATTATTGAATAATCAGCCCCCTGATATGGCCACCCATAGCACAGGATTTTCATTTCTCAACAAACACGACAGGTGGACATATCTGGATGCTAAACAGAGTACATTAAGGACTACCTATAACTGAATTAACAGCAAGTAGATGGAACCATGTGCCACACAACACAAGCTGAAATAACAATTAGTTCATCTCAAGACAATGACGCTACAACAAAACCAGACTAGCTGTGCTGAATTCAACACAAAAAGACTGCCAATGCTTAGAGCGTAGCATAAATTGTACTCCGTATATAACTAAGAAGATAGATACAGTACACACGAGGCAGGAACTGACGGACCTGTACCCAAACCCAGCCTCCCGAAGCTCCTGCTCGGACACCTGCGCGAGCCGCTCGACAGTGGGGAACCGGTGGAAGACGAAGCCGCCGACCTCTCCGAGCCGCTCCCCGTATCCGGCCAGCGTCCAGACCATCTTCTCGATCCGCGCGATGTTGTTGTTGGAGGAGCAGAGGAACTGGAACAGACACTCGACCGGGTCCTGCCTGAGCACCCGTGCGCCACCGCCGCCGAGCCGTGCCGCGACCTCCGCGAAGCGCGCATCGGCGGCGGTGAACCGGACCCAGAGGTCGGTGAGGGGGACGGCCGCGTTCAGATAGTCGCACAGCGCGGCCCGGGCGGTGGCTACGGAGGGGGAGGCGGGGTCGCCGTTGTGGAGGAGGAAGGCGAGGCGGTCGTCGTCGGAGAGGTGGGAGAGGGAGACGAGGTGCGGGCCCACGGCAGCGGTGAATCGGAGCGGGGAGAGCGAGGTGCGGCGCCAGAGGAAGGTCTGGCCGGTGGGGAGGGTGAGCGGGAGGGAGAGCTCGGCGAGGGAGAGGGGGAGCGGGTGCCACTCCTCGCCGGCGAGGGTTAGGCGGCGGCGGGCGGGGGGAGGGTGCTGGTGGGTGGTCTCGGGCTTGGGGGTTTCTGTGGGTGCGGCCGGCGGTGGGGTGGAGGAGAGGAGGGCAGGGGAGGACGGCATCGGCGGCCTGACGGTGCGCTGGCGGCGAGGAGGCACGGCGGAGGCGGCGCGGGGGAGGAGCGGGGGACGCATGGTAGGGGGAAAACCGTAAGCTCAGCACGAAGGCGGAAAAGCGCGGTAACACATTCTCTTCTTCGCCTGAATGTACCGTTGGACGCATCCTGTTGCTCGACGCGGCTTTTTTACCGTTGGACGCATCCTGTTGCTCGACGCGGCTGACGCTCGTCACAGCGGGCAGTAACTCTACTATACCAGTCTGTTATGCATATGATATTAATCTAAATTATTATCTTTATAGTGCAAAAAGAAACATAATAGTAATGTTATAGTTGAATTCATTTATTAACTTGTAGGCTCATCTTCTTTTAGGAAGCGTTGGGTTACAGTAACATATTATGTTGGGACTTTAAACACATCTTTTCTCATTAAATACATGCCACATAAGCAAACTCATTTTGGACTGCACTGTGTTACTTGCTAAGTTACCCCCACTATAACTAGCCTAATGTGCAGTGGGCAGTCCCCCAGTGCAGAGTAGGCCTTGATCTTTTCTTTTCCCTTCAGAAAGAATAGATATTTGTAAAATATAAAAAATTCACCGGAAGATAATTAATTAAAATTACATCGAAATTTTTGGATCACCAAACGACCACTACCTCTAACCATTGTCACTGCTTCCATACCGGACCTGGGCTAACATTGTTGTTGACTGCCAGAAAGTCTTCGTGTGCGTGACTCAAAGGACCGATGCCCTGGAGCCGTAGTCGCCATTGTTTTTTTAAAGGAGGAAGACCTCGGCCTCTGCATCTGGGCGATGCATGCAGCCACTTTATTAATTATTCATAAAAAACCGTACAAAGAAATACAACAGTAAGTCTGAAGCCACCGTCTAAGCAACATCTGTCGCTACTCATATCCAGTTGATGAAGGAATGCTGATAGTTCGGGCCTAATACCATAGACCACGCAGTCAAGCCTAACATCTAAGACCTGAGGCCCCAACCAAGCCACTTGCTGGGTATGGGGCACACACCGGTCCGACGCGCTCTCAGAAGCCGCCACCGCCAACTGCCACCACTCCATCTTCAGAGTTGTACTGACGCATCATCCTTGCCCAGTCTAGCTGCCGTCGACACCACTATGGCGCCTAACATCACCACCTCCCTACGCGCGAACTGCTTAGCACGTCGCGGTCGCCGCTGGTACACCTCAGCACCAAATGCCGCCAAGTACCACCAGCCGACACAACTTGAAGTCTTTGGAAGATCTGTCGTGCGTAGCACCTACCGGTCAGGCATGACAAAGCGTAGTCACCTGTCGGCCAGGCATGACTTGACATCTCCATCGAAGCTCCGTGCAAGACGAAGCCACTCCACCTCCTACCTCTGACTTTCAGCGCTGCTCCACAAACGATACTCCCAAGAGAGAAACGACACCACAGTGCCGCCATCGTCCGATCTGGAAAACCAGATCATAGGGTTTCCCCCGGAGCAGCATGAGTGGGTCGACGGTAGTTACAGAACGACGCCTTCATCAAGGTAACGGTGCAAAACGCCACCATCGTCCGCCATCGGCTCAGTTTTCACCGGCAACTATGTCTCCCCGACTTGTAGCCGGGACTAGATTACAGATCTCGTGATCCGATCATCCAGACTCAGGTCGACCACCTCCGACGTAGGAGATGACCACCACCGCCATAATCCTCATGATGCGATGCAGACCCAGAGTGCTTCAGCGAGCCGTCGCCGAATCCGACGAGATGTGATAACCCACAAGTATAGGGGATCGCAACAGTTTTCGAGGGTAGAGTATTCAACCCAAATTTATTGATTCGACACAAGGGGAGCCAAAGAATATTCTCAAGTATTAGCAGGCGAGTTGTCAATTCAACCACAGCTGGAAACTTAATATCTGCAGCAAAGTGTTTAGTAGCAAAGTAATATGATAGTAGTGGTAACGGTAGCAAAAGGTAACGGTAGCAAAAGTAATATTTTTGGTGTTTTATAGTGATGATAACAATAGCAACGGAAAAGTAAATAAGCAAAGAACAATATATGGAAAGCTCGTAAGCAATGGATCGGTGATAGAGAATTATGCCGGATGCGATCGATCATGTAACAGTCATAACCTAGGGTGACACAGAACTAGCTCCAGTTCATCAATGTAGTGTAGGCATGTATTCCGAATATAGTCATACATACTTATGGAAAAGAACTTGCATGACATCTTTTGTCCTACCCTCCCGTGGCAGCGGGGTCCTGGCGGAAACTAAGGGATATTAAGGCCTCCTTTTAGTAGAGTACCGGACCAAAGTATTAACACATAGTGAATACATGAACTCCTCAAACTACGGTCATCACCGGGACTGGTCCCGATTATTGTCACTTCGGGGTTGCCGGATCATAACACATAGTAGGTGACTATAGACTTGCAAGATAGGATCAAGAACTATCATATATTGATGAAAACATAATAGGTTTAGATCTGAAATCATGGCTGTCGGTGTCAAAACCGGCGGATCTCGGGTAGGGGGTCCCGAACTATGCTTCTAGGCCGGATGGTAACAGGAGGCAAGGGACACGAAGTTTTACCCAGGTTCGGGCCCTCTCGATGGAGGTAAAACCCTACGTCCTGCTTGATTAATATTGATGATATGGGTAGTACAAGTGTAGATCTACCACGAGATCGAAGAGGCTAAACCCTAGAAGTTAGCCTATGGTATGATTGTTGATGTGTATGTTGTCCTACGGACTAAAACCCTCCGGTTTATATAGACACCGGATGGGGTTATGGTTACATAGAGTCGGTTACAATGGTAGGAGATCTACATATCCGTATCGCCAAGCTTGCCTTTCACGCCAAGGAAAGTCCCTTTCAGACACGGGACGGAGTCTTCAATCTTGTATCTTCACAGTCCAACAGTCCGGCCAAAGGATATAGTCCGGCTATCCGGACACCCCCTAATCCAGGACTCCCTCAGTATCCCCTGAACCAGGCTTCAATGACGACGAGTCCGGCGCGCAGATTGTCTTCAGCATTGCAAGGCGGGTTCCTCCTCCAAGTACTTCATAGAAGATTTTGAACACAAAGATAGTGTCCGGCTCTGCAAAATAAGTTTCCACATATTGCCATAGAGAGAATAATATTTACACCAATCTAATCTGCTGACGTATTCCATAGCGTGACATACCACGGCCAAGCCTTTATCCAAGTCGTTTCATTATCCCACCTCAGCGCGTTATGCGAGGCGGTTTCCTTGGCACGTCTTGTTAAAGCAGAGATCGTGTCCCCTTATCCCGGGATTCTCATCAATACGAGTGTGGGTAACCCAACCGCGCCATTGATTACGGCGCTTGGAGATAAGCGAGTTTTACCAGGCTGGTGGGGACATGTAGTTGCGTCCACCCATATAAGGGGATAAGGATCCACCTTTTCACCTACGCCTTCTTCCTCCTTCACCTATCCATTCTTGCGTACTCGAGCTCCAGCGCCCAAGTCCGCACTCCCACCTCAACCTTCTCCAGCCATGTCCGGAGCGGGAGGCAAGTGGATGGTCTCCTCCGTCACGGAGGGACATATCAAAAAGCTGAGGAAGGCCGGATGCCTGTCTAACGACATCGTGTACCAGCTCCCCGAAAAGGGGCAGCTCATCCCCACCCCTAGGCCCCATGAGAGGGTGGTGTTCCTCCCCCATTTCCTCCACGGACTGGGCTTCCCTCTCCACCCATTTGTCCGGGGGCTCATGTTCTACTACGGCCTGGATTTCCACGATCTGGCCGTGAACTTCGTCCTCAACATCTCGGCGTTTATCGTCGTGTGCGAGGCCTTCCTTCGCATCCGCCCCCATTTCGGCCTATGGCTCAAGACTTTCAACGTCAAGCCGAAGGTGGTGCGTGGCAACCAGGCGGAGTGCGGAGGCGCCATGGTGGGCAAGATGGCCAATGTCCTATGGCTCGAGGGCTCCTTTGTGGAGACCCTGAAGGGGTGGCAATCGGGGTGGTTTTACATCACCGAGCCGCGCGACGCCGAATGAGCCGCACCCCCCGAGTTTCGATCCGGACCCCCTACGCGGCTCACCTCCTGGAAGGAGACGGGCCTGTCTTGGGGTAAAAAAGGAGAGCTGACCGGACTCCAAACATGCATCCAAACCCTGGCGGATAAGAAGCTCAAACTTGTCAACGTAGTCCAGGTTATGCTCATCCGCCTGATCCTCCCGTGTCAACAACGGGCTTTCAACCTGTGGGAGTTCGACCCGGCGCGGCACCAAACTCTGAGCAGGCTCTTCGACACGACGTACGAAGATGCCTGGAAGGTGCTTTTCAAAGGTGCCGAGGCTCCCGCATCCGCTACCGAGGATCGCGGATTCAGTGCGCAGCGTCACTCTCTCGCGGTAAGCTATTTTTCTCCTTTTACAGGGTATTAGTTTTTCATAGTTTGACTCCATGCGGGATCTAAGCTCCCTTACCTTTGACAGGATTGGCAGGTGACGTCCGGACAGATCAACTGTCCGGCTCCTTTGCCCGAAGGCCCAGCGGACGCTCGCTTGGCGAAGCTGCTGGTTCCGGCACCCTATGTGGTGCCGGAGAAGAAGGCCGCGAAAAAGGCCGCGGGGACTCGAAAGAGTGCCCGGCGCCAGGAGGTGTCGGATCCATCATCCGATGGTTCCAAGGCGCATTCCTCCCGCGAAGACGAGGAGGAAGAAGAGGAGAACTCTCCCCCTCCAGCGGGAGGAGAGAAGAAAAGGAAGGCCGCCCTCTCTAGGGAGGCCGGAGGGTCCAAGAAGGTGAAAACCCTTCCTCCGGACTACTCCACCTACGCCGACGGCGGAGAGGAGTGGCAGCCCAGGGCCAAGCCCCTGGCAAAATCTTAAGTATCCGGATACCAGAGTAATTCATAGTATTCGTTTATTGCACAGCTTTCCCTTACGTTGAATATGTTTATGCAGCCCACCCAAAGACCGGCTCGACGCATCGTCGAGCGGCTAACTGGACTCGTTGAATGTGAACTCTCTTCCGACGACTTCCTCCCCCCGCCCTACAGACAACACCGAAGTGTTGTCCCAACAGGTTCCAAGCCGGGAGGAGGTGGTCCTGGAGGCGTCGCAAGGCGACCTCCCGGACTCCAGGGGTAAAGGGGATGAAACCCCTCAGGGCTCCAAGTCCGGCTCTAGACCGGACACCGCTCCGGAACCTTCAAAGGTTCCAGAGTCCGGCGGGGGACCTCCTTCCAAGAGGAGCAAGTCCACCGTGCCGGCAGCCCCCGTCCAATCGGAGGCGCCGGACAATATGTTGGAGGCGCTCCAAGGCGCCTCCATCGACGAGGAGCACCACACTATTATGAGTGCGGTGGTCCAGAAGGTTCAGTCCGCCAAGAGCGGACTGACTGAAGCTTGTACTAGCCTTTTGACAGGCTTTGAGGTAAGTAAAGAATGTGTAAATAATAGTACCGCATAGACAGTAGCCCCTGATGCTCTGTTTGGCGTTCGGGAAGAAAATCCGAATAGAGGATCAAATAGAATTCACAGGAGTCTAACAAGAATGAGTCAATATGCACATGCAGGCTTCCCTGCTTGCGTCCGCCGCACTGACTGCGGAAGTGGACACGCTAAAGCAGAACCTCGAGCGGTCCGAGCAAGAGCTCGGGCGTGCCAAGAAGCAGCTCGAGGACAATGAAGGTAAGAAATACCTTGTTTTTAAATATATATAAAAAGGTGCAATTGCAAAGAATGACAGGATTATCGTGGCTATTTTAGGGGCCACGTCTGAAGTGGCGACCCTTAAGCAAGCGCTGGTCGAGGCCGAGAAGAGGGCGGCCTCAGAGCGCACCGAGCGGGAGAAGTATGAGGCCGAGGTTGGCAAGGTGCGGCAGGAGCTCCAAGCTCTCATGGAAAAACATGAGAGTTTGGAGCTTGACTCAAAGAAGCGAGCGTCCGAGCTCGCGGTGGCTATTGAAAATGCCAAGTCTGCCAAGGCCGAATCCCAGAAGACCCTCCAGGAGTTGGATGAGGTGAAGAAGATAGCGGCGGGTAAGGCATTCTTTATGCAAAGAGAACACAGAAACGTGAGTTACTTGTTACTTACCCAAATCCGGAGCTCTCCAGGAGCGTTCGCAGATCTTCCCCGGAGTGTGTCCGATGCCGCCGCATTCTATCGAGCCGAGGAGGGCAGCTCGACAGAGAAGGTGTTCTGGTCTCAGTATGCTGAGGCCGGACACCCCGTGCCCCTGAGCGACCAGCTGAAGCAACTGGTCGAGCTCCACAAGGCGGCCGAACAGGCCATGAAGGGCCTCATTGTTCAGCTGTGGCCTGGAGGGGCTCTGCCTGGGAGCTATTTCGGGCTGGTGCGGCGGTTGGTGGAGGCCTGTCCAAGGCTCGAAGTCA
This sequence comes from Triticum urartu, assembly GCF_056163025.1. NCBI lineage: Eukaryota > Viridiplantae > Streptophyta > Magnoliopsida > Poales > Poaceae > Triticum > Triticum urartu. Next base: position 45,755,475 of record NC_141875.1, read on the forward strand.
TCAAGCGCTCCGTCTGCATTGAAGATGCCCGTAGGGCCCTTGCCCGTGCTAAGGTGCACTGGGGAAAGCTGGATGCTGAGAAGCTGGTGAAGGACGGGCCACCGCCGGGGAAAGAGCATCGCAAGCCCGAGAATTACTATAAGGATGTCTTGAAGGGTGCCTGCCTTGTGGTGGATGAATGTTCTAGGGATGTAATTTTTGAGTGAAACTTGCTCGTTTTGTCTTGTGCGCTGAAAACTTGTTTATACACGCTAAGAAATGCTGTTGGAATTTAAAATATTACCTTCTGTGCGGCTGTTTATCAATTTTGAGAGATGGCGAGTCGTCGGCTTCTGCCCCCGTGCCGCTAGTGCTGGGGTGTTCGGGGATAAACCTGAGCGCTCTTTTTCCCATGTTTGGGTCCTTCGAGGGAGGCGCTCAGCCCAACGAACAAGGCAATCGGACTATAATGCGTGAACACTCTCACTTAGCCATAGAATTCTATAATTTTAAATTTTGGCGAAGCCCCTGGTATTCGGAAGATCGAGTTCAGGGCGCTATCCACGCCTTGGCCGGACAGAGCTGGCTCCTCGCCCTAAGCGGCATAAGTCTTTAGGGACTCGAAAAACCTCTCGAACAGTGACCAGCTCTCGCTTCATCATGACAGTCAGTTTTAGCTTTCTCCACTGAGGTGCTCGACCCAGCTCAACTGGGGCACAATCACAGTGGTTCTCCTAGTGCTACCTTAGCCGATATAGCGGAACGTAAGGCACCAAAACATAGGAGCCGGGCAAACCCAACTATTGACCCAAGACATGATTTGGAGCCGATGCATATAATGCTATAAGTTCGGGGTGCTGCACTTGTTAAAGTGTTCAGACTTCTCACACCATATTGAGGGGGTACTAAAGCCCCTGGCGTATTTTGGCCGTACCAACATGTACGGGTGCAACATGTCGTTAAGGAACATATATAAAGAAAAAAGGTAATGCAAAAATAGATGAAAGCTATGCATTGTTTATTAAAAAGGGCTGCGATCAAAGCAGAACGATACAAATAATGCGATAAGTGGAAGGTTGGACTAGTTAACATGTCCGTTCCAGGTGCAAGCTGCGGAATAGTATGCGGAACAGGTATACTGCTCGTGATAGAGACCACCTGGGAGTTCCGTACTACGGCGTGGCTTGTCTGCTTCCCTGGTTCTTGCATCGTTTGTGCGGCAATTGAACTGCCGAACAGGCCTTTCAAAGGATGGAGTCCTGAAAGTAAGAGAAAATTAAAAAAATTGGCAGCCCCTGGTACGGTTTAAGCCGTATTTTTGGGCGTGCCGCGATGGTGCCCCTCCCCCTATACCCATGGTATCTCTAGAGTGTAGTTATGTACGCGAAGTACTGGCATCGCCTTTTTGCGAGGGTTGGGGTTGGGGCCGCATTGCTACGCCTGCTCGGATCGTGCCAGGCGGTCTTGTTGTAGGTTACTCCGGGCATGCTTGACGGTGTCCAGTCATTTAGTGGCCGGACTGGAGAACTTCCTGGAGAGGCTGGTTTGTACATCCGCTGCAAGGGCCGCCGTGTGCTCCTCCGTTCGGAGGGAGCGTTCGGTGTTTCCATTGACCGTAATTACTCCTCGAGGGCCTGGCATCTTGAGCTTAAGGTATGCGTAGTGCGGTACCGCATTGAACTTAGCGAATGCGGTTCGCCCGAGCAGTGCGTGATAACCACTGCGAAACGGGACTATGTCAAAGATTAACTCCTCACTTCGGAAATTATCCGGAGATCCGAACACCACTTCAAGTGTGACTGAGCCTGTACAGTTGGCCTCTACACCTGGTATTACGCCTTTAAAGGTCGTTTTGGTGGGCTTAATCCTCGAGGGATCTATGCCCATTTTCCACACTGTATCCTGGTAAAGCAGGTTCAGGTTGCTGCCGCCGTCCATAAGGACTCTAGTGAGATGAAATCCGTCAATAATTGGGTCTAGGACCAATGCGGCGAACCCGCCATGACGGATGCTAGTGGGATGGTCCCTTCAATCAAAGGTGATCGGGCAGGAGGACCATGGGTTGAACTTTGGGGCGACTAGCTCTACCGCGTATACGTCCCTTAACACGCGCTTCCGCTCCCTTTTGGGGACGTGGGTTGCGTATATCATGTTCACCGTCCGCACTTGTGGGGGAAAACCCTTCTGTCCACTATTGTTCGACGGCCGGGGCTCCTCGTCGTCATCGCTATGCAGCCCCTTGTCTTCATTTTCGGCGTTTAACTTGCCTGCCTGCTTGAATACCCAACAATCCCTGTTGGTGTGATTGGCCTGCTTTTCGGGGGTGCCATGTATCTGGCACAAGCGGTCGAGTATTCAGTCCAAACTGGACGGGCCCCTAGGATTCCTTTTGAATGGCTTTTTCCGCTGACCGGATTTAGAGCCTCTGAATCCGGCATTAACTGCCATATCCTCAGCATTGTCACTGTTAATGCGGCGCTTCTGCTTGTTGCGACGCGACCTGCCACTACTGTCCATGGTGTCCGAATTACCAGGGTTCTTGGTCATATTGTTGCTACGAGCAAGCCAGCTCTCTTCTCCCGCGCAAAAGCGGGTCATGAGTGTCGTGAGTGCTACCATAGATTTCGGCTTTTCCTGTCCAAGGTGCCGGGCCAGCCACTCGTCACAGATATTGTGCTTGAAGGCTGCTAGGGCCTCAGCGTCCGGACAGCCGACTATTTGATTTTTCTTTGTTAAGAACTGTGTCCAGAATTGCCTGGCCGACTCCTCTGGCTGCTGAATTACGTGACTTAGGTCATCGGCGTCTGGGGGTCGCACATAAGTGCCCTGGAAATTGTCGAGGAATGCGGCTTCCAGGTCCTCCCAACAACTGATTGATCCTGTTGGCAAGCTGTTAAGCCAATGCCAAGCTGGTCCTTTAAGCTTGAGTGGGAGGTATTTGATGGCGTGGAAATCGTCGCCGCGGGCCATGTGGATATGAAGGAGATAATCCTCGATCCATACTGCAGGATCTGTTGTGCCATCATATGATTCGATGTTTACGGGTTTGAAACCCTCGGGGATTTGATGATCCATTATTTCGTCTGTAAAGCATAGTAGGTGTGCGGCGCCTCTGTACTGGGCGATATCATGACGTAGCTCCAATGAGCTGTGTTCGGCCCTGCCGAATTTGTGGCCGGCCTGACGGTTACCGTCTCGAGCCGTGGGGCACCCACGCGATCCGTAGATCGAGCGTGTTTGCCTTGCCTTGTCCTCCAACATGTCTCGTAAGTCCGGCGCATATTCCCGTGCCTTGGTACGGGGTGCAGCTTGAGTGGAGGGCCGGGAGGCCTCTCTGTCGCGGCCACGAGGTGGCCGGTCGGCCGCATCAAGTGCTTCCTCCTCTAATCAGGGTAGCAACCTGCGCTTTGGGAAGCTCTTGGAGGGGCGTTCGAGTTTATGCTCTTCGGCCGCAAGGACTTCAGTCCATCTGTCGATCAGCAAGTCTTGATCAGCTCTAAGCTGTTGTTGTTTTTTCTTGAGGCTTCTTGCCGTGGCCATAAGCCTGCGTTGAAAACGCTCTTGCTCGACGGGATCCTCTGGCACGACAAATTCATCATCGTCGAGGCTTGCCTCGTCTTCGGAGGGAGGCATATAATTATCGTCCTCGACCTCTCTGTCTGCCGCTCTCTCATGAGGGCTGGTTTCTCCATCCTCCTATGCTAAGTCTTGCTGGAGGGGGTTTTCTTCGGCACTTTTTGGAGTATTATTATCTCCCGTGCTGGAATCACCGTACTTGTTTTGGCGGGATTTTGAGCGGCGCCGCTGACGCCGGCGCTTAGGCTGTTTCTTGGAGGGGTCATCCTCCGCTGTTCCATCGCCATCTCCCTCTTTTGGGGTGTCCACCATGTATATGTCATATGACGAGGTGGCTTTCCAGGGCCTAGTAGGCACTGGTTCTTCATCATCTCCTTCATCGGCGTCCATACCGTCGATGTCTTCGGAGTCGAAGTCGAGCATGTCGGTTAAGTCGTCGACAGTGGCTACAAAGTGGGTGGTGGGTGGGCTTTGAATTTCTTCATCGTCCGTACCCCAACCTTGCTGGCCGTAGTCCAGCCAGGGCTCTCCTAATAAAGAGAGAGACTTTAGTGACTTCAGGATATCGCCGAAAGGCGAGTGCTGAAAGATGTCCGCGGTAGTGAACTCCATGATCGGCGCCCAATCGGATTCGATCGGCAGGGGTGCGGAGGGTTCGGAGTCCGGAGAGGAGTCCGGCTCCTTGGAGTCACGAGTCTCGCAGAGTACGGGGCTGGTGTTCGGCTCAATCACCGTTGGGGTCGCAGTCCCCGGGGTGGCGTCCAACCGCCCATCCTTGATCGGCGTAGTTGGCTCCGAATTAAGGGTCGGAGCCGATGCTGGTGCGGCCTCCAGGGCACTGTTCGGCGGCAGAGCTAGATCATGCTCGTCGTGATAGTGCGGCGCGCTCGGCAGTGGCTCGAATCCGTCGAAGATCAAGTCCTCGCGGATGTCAGCCGTGTAGTTTAAACTTCCAAATCTGACCTGATGGCCAGGGGCATAGCTTTCGATCTGCTCCAGACGGCCAAGCGAGTTGGCCCACAGTGTGAAGCCGCTAAAGATGAAGATCTGTCCGAGGAGGACGGTCTCTCCCTAGACTGCATCGCTATCGATGATCGTAGGAGCCATCGAGTCTGACGGCGACGACATAGAGGAACTCTCAATGAAAGCACCAATGTCGGTGTCAAAACCGGCGGATCTCAGGTAGGGGGTCCCGAACTGTGTGTCTAGGCCGGATGGTAACAGGAGGCAAGGGACACGAAGTTTTACCCAGGTTCGGGCCCTCTCGATGGAGGTAAAACCCTACGTCCTGCTTGATTAATATTGATGATATGGGTAGTACAAGAGTAGATCTACCACGAGATCGAAGAGGCTAAACCCTAGAAGTTAGCCTATGGTATGATTGTTGATGTGTATGTTGTCCTACAGACTAAAACCCCCCGGTTTATATAGACACCGGATGGGGTTAGGGTTACATAGAGTCGGTTACAATGGTAGGAGATCTACATATCCGTATCGCCAAGCTTGCCTTCCACGCCAAGGAAAGTCCCTTCCGGACACGGGACGGAGTCTTCAATCTTGTATCTTCACAGTCCAACAGTCCGGCCAAAGGATATAGTCTGGCTATCCGGACACCCCCTAATCCAGGACTCCCTCAATGGCACTCGGGCACTAGTGACATGCATTAAGCATAGCGAAGTCATAGCAACATCAATCTCAGAACATAGTGGGTACTAGGGATCAAACCCTAACAAAACTAACTCGATTACATGATAAATCTCATCCAACCCATCACCGTCCAGCAAGCCTACGATGGAATTACTCACGCACGGCGGTGAGCATCATGAAATTGGTGATGGGGGATGGTTGATGATGAGGATGGCGACGGATTCCCCTCTCCGGAGCCCAGAACGGACTCCAGATCAGCCCTCCCGAGAGAGTTTAGGGCTTGGCGGCGGCTCCCTATCGTAAAACGCGATGAATCCTTCTCCCTGGTTTTTTCTCCCCGAAAGTGAATATATGGAGTCAGGGTTGAGGTCGGTGGAGCGTCAGGGGGCCCACGAGGCAAGGGGCGCGCCCAGGGGGGTAGGGCTCGCCCCCACCCTCGTGGACAGGTGGAGGCCCCCCTGACGTGGATTCTTCTTCCAATATTTTTATATATTCCAAAATAATTCTCCGTTGATTTTCAGGTCATTCCGAGAACTTTTATTTCTGCACAAAAATAACACCATGGCAATTCTGCTGAAAACAGCGTCAGTCCGGATTAGTTCCATTCAAATCATGCAAGTTAGAGTTCAAAAAAAGGGCAAAAGTGTTTGGAAAAGCAGATACGACGGAGACGTATCAACTCCCCCAAGCTTAAACATTTGCTTGTCCTCAAGCAATTCAGTTGATAAAGTGAAAGTGATAAAGAAAAACTTTTACAAACTCTGTTTGCTCTTGTTGTTGTAAATATGTAAAGTCAGCATTCAAGTTTTCAGCAAAGATTATGAACTAACCATATTCACAATAACATTTAGGTCTCATGTTTACTCATATCAATGACATAATCAACTAGCGAGCAATAATAATAAATCTCTTATGACAACACTTTCTCAAAACAATCATGATATGATATAACAGGATGGTATCTCGCTATCCCTTTCTTAGACCGCAAAACATAAATGCAGAGCACCTTTAAAGATCAAGGACTGGCTAGACATTGTAATTCATGGTAAAAGATATCCAGTCAAGTCATACTCAATGTAAACTAACAGTAATGAATGAAAATGACAGCGGTGCTCTCCAGCTGGTGCTTTTTAATAAGAGGGTGATGACTCAACATAAAACTAAATAGATAGGCCCTTCGCAGAGGGAAGCAGGGATTTGTAGAGGTGTCAGAGCTCGGTTTTGAAATAGATATGAATAATATTTTGAGCGGTATACTTTCATTGTCAACATAACAACCAAGAGATGGCGATATCTTCCATGCTACACACATTATAGGCGGTTCCCAAACAGAATGGTAAAATTTATACTCCCCCTCCACCAACAAGCATCAATCCATGGCTTGCTCGAAACAACGAGTGCCTCCAACTAACAACAGTCCCGGGGGAGTTTTGTTTGCAATTATTTTGATTTGATTTTCATAAAGCATGAGACTGGGCATCCCGGTGACCAGCCATTTTCTCGTCAGTGAGGAGCGGAGTTCACTCCTCATGAGAATAACCCGCCTAACATGGAAGATGCGGACAACCCTAGTTGATACATGAGCTATTCGAGCATACAAAACAGAATATTTATTTGAAGGTTTAAAGTTTGGCACATACAAATTTACTTGGAACGGCAGGTAGATACCGTATATAGGTAGGTATGGTGGACTCATATGGAACAACTTTGGGGTTTATGGAATAGAACAGTCATGAACATGCATTAAAATTAATCAACACCGAATGCAAGCATGAGTAGGATATAATGCACCATGAACATAAATATCGTAGAGGCTATGTTGATTGTGTTTCAACTACATGCGTGAACATGTGCCAAGTCAAGCCACTCGAATCGTTCAAAGAGGATACCACCCTATCATACCACATCACAACCATTTTAATAGCATGTTGGCACGCAAGGTAAACCATTATGAACTCCTAGCTAATTAAGCATGGCATAAGCAACTATAATCTCTAATTGTCATTGCAAACATGTTTATTCATAATAGGCTGAATCAGGAACGATGAACTAATCATATTTACAAAAACAAGAGAGGTCGAATTCATACCAGCTTTTCTCATCTCAATAAGTTCATCATATAATCATCATTATTGCCTTTCACTTGCACGAGCGAATAGTGTGGATAATAATAATAGTGCACGTGCATTGGACTAAGCTAGAATCTGCAAGCATTCAATTCAAGAGAGAAGACAAGGTAATATGGGCTCTTTGTTAGATCAAGAATAATGCATATAAGAGCCACTCAACATTTTCATTATGGTCTTCTCCTCTTGACCCCCAAAGAACAAGAAAAGAAATAAAACTATTTACACGGGAAAGCTCCCAGCAAGCAAAGGAAGAACGAGAAATCTTTTTGGGTTTTCTTTTTTAATTATTACTACTACAACATGAAAAGTAAACTAACTAAAAGCTACAACCAATTTTTTTTGTTTTTTATTAAGGTTTATCAAACACACAAGAAGAAAGCATAAAAGGAAAATAAACTAGCATGAATATTACAGTGAAAAAGTATGAGCACCGACAACTAGCATGAGTGTGTGAACATGAATGTAATGTCGGTGAGAAATACGTACTCCCCCAAGCTTAGGCTTTTGGGCTAAGTTGGTCTATGACCATGGCTGGCCTGGCGGATATCCAAAGTTGTAGCTGGGGTCGTACTGAGATGCAACAGCTATTGCCTCATGAGCTGCCGCTTGGAGACGGACCGTCTCCATCCTCCTCTTATACTCATCCGCCTCCTCCCTGGCTATAATATATCTCCCTTTTGCCTGAGAGTCAAAGAAAGCAGGAGCAGGGAGAGCGATGTGATAGGTGCGTTGTCTGTCAAAGATTACTCGGTACTGGAGGAACTAATCATTCCTCTCAAAAAACTGATGACGAACCATGGCCTCATAATCTAAATAAACAGGAGGCAACTCAATATCATACCCACGTATGGGTATATCAAGAAAATTAGCTAGACGGGTTGCAAAAATTCCACCAAAGAAATCTCCATGAATACGATTATTATGCAACCTTCATGCAACGATAGCCCCCAAGTTGTATTGTTTATCTCCTAAAATAGCACTTCTGAGAATGCTAAGATTAGGCACACACATGCGACATGCTTCATCTTTACCATTAATGCATCTACCTATGAAGAGAGCAAAATAATGTATAGCAGGAAAATGAATGCTCCCTATGGTAGCTTGTGTTATATCTCTAGATTCCCCCACAGTTATACTAGCAAAAAAATCTCTAAACTCAGATTTGCGAGGCTCACTAGTGCTGCCCCATTGTGGAAGTTTGCAAGCAGTATTAAAATCCTCTAAGTCCATAGTATAAGAATTTTCATAAAGATCAAATAGGATAGTTTGAGAATTGCGTGATGATGAAAATTCAAACCTCCTCACAAAGGAATCAGTGAGATAGTGGTATTGGCGGCACTTATCTGCCTCGAAGCTCTCAAGATCGGCATTACGCACATACGCGTTAAATTCTTCCTTGATTCCTGCTCGATCCATAAAGTCCTCTGACGGCCATTCACAAGCCCGCACCTGAGCTTCCCTCGGTGGTTCATCATCGGCATCACGTATTGCGAGCCTGGGTCCTTGCTTCCTTGAAGGACCACCTTGGTACATTTTCCTAAACATATTTCTTCCTTTGAAAAATTTCTGAATTTTTTAGTAACTTCAAAATAAAAGTGAACCAAACTCAACAAAATTGATAGCAACTACTCCTACAAGTGCCTAGAGACAATATCATGCATCAAAACTACTTTTGACCACATAAATTTGACATGCAAGCTCAAGAACAAGGTCACCTAAGCAGCAAAAATATGCAATGAATAAAGCACTAGAACAAAAACTAATTGGACCATTGGACGAGTCACATACCAAGGAACAATCTTCCAAAGCAGTTTTTTGAATGGAGCTTTGAGCAAGGAGATCGAAAATGGCAGCAAAATGAGCTTGGACTCGGGTTTGAGCTGGTTAGTGATGTTTGTGGGAGGAAGAAGGAGTGTGTGGTGGCTGGAATAAGTGGAGGGGAGCCACCGTGGGCCCACGAGGCAGGGGCGCGCGCCCAGGGGGTAGGGCGCGCCCTCCACCCTCGTGGCCAGGTGCTTGCTCCCCTGTTGTGTTCTCAGTGCCAGATATTCTCAAATATTCCAGAAAAAAATCATATTTAAATTTCAGGGCATTTAGAGAACTTTAATTTTCAGGGTATTTTTTATTGCATGGATAATTCAGAAAACAAACAGAATATACTATTTTTGCTTTTTTCAACTAAATAACAGAAAGTAAAAAAAGGGTACAGAGAGTTGTGTTTTCTAAATTCATCCATCTCATGCTCATCAAAAGGAATCCACTAACAAGGTTGATCAGGTCTTGTTAACAAACTCATTCCGAATAACATGGAACCGGAGAATTTTCGAATAACACTAGGTTACCTCAATGGGGATATGCACATCCCCAACAATAAGAATTGTTGGGGAACATAGTAATTTCAAAAAATTTCCTACGCACACGCAAGATCATGGTGATGCACAGCAACGAGAGGGGAGAGTGTTGTCTACGTACCCTCGTAGACCGAAAGCGGAAGCGTTATAACAACGCGGTTGATGTAGTCGTACGTCTTCACGGCCCGACCGATCAAGCACCAAAACTACGACACCTCCGAGTTTTTGCACACGTTCAGCTCGATGACGATCCCTGGACTCCGATCCAGCAAAGTGTCGGGGATGAGTTCCGTTAGCACGACGGCGTGGTGACGATCTTGATGTTCTACCGTCGCAGGGGTTCGCCTAAGCACCGCTACAATATTATCGAGGATTATGGTGGAGGGGGGCACCGCACACGACTAAGATATCAATGATCAATTGTTGTGTCTCTGGGGTGCCCCCTACCGCCGTATATAAAGGAGTGGAGGAGGGAGCCAGCAAAGGAGGGTGGCGCTCCCAAGGGGGGGAGTCCAACTCCCACCGGGAGTAGGACTCCCCTTTTTCCTATTAGGAGTAGGAGAGGGAAGGAAGAGGAAGGAGGGAGGAAGGAAAGGGGGGCCGGCCCCCTCCCTTGCTCCTTTCCCCTCCTTTCCACTAAGGCCCAATAAGGCCCATATACCTCCCGGGGGGTTCCGATAACCTCCCAGTGATCCGGTATTGTCCCAATCTTACCCGAAACCTTTCCGGTGTCCAAATATAGTCGTCCAATATATCGATTTTTATGTCTCGACCATTTCGAGACTCCTCATCAAGTCCATGATCACATCCAGGACTCCGAACAACCTTCGGTACATCAAACTATATAAACTCATAATGAAACTGTCATCGTAACGTTAAGCGTGCGGACCCTACGGGTTCGAGAACAATGTAGACATGACCGAGACACGTCTCCGGTCAATAACCAATAGCGGAACCTGGATGCTCATATTGGCTCCTACATATTCTACGAAGATCTTTATCGGTCAGACCGCATAACAACATATGTTGTTCCCTTTGTCATCGGTATGTTACTTGCCCGAGATTCGATCGTCGGTATCTCAATACCTAGTTCAATCTCGTTACTGGCAAGTCTCTTTACTCATTCCGTAATACATCATCTTGCAACTAACTTATTAGTTGCATTGCTTGCAAGGCTTAAGTGATGTGTATTACCGAGAGGGCCCAGAGATACCTCTTCGACAATCGGAGCGACAAATCCTAATCTCGAAATACGCCAACCCAACATGTACCTTTGGAGACACCTATAGAGCACCTTTATAATCACCTAGTTACGTTGTGACGTTTGGTAGCACACAAAGTGTTCCTCCGGTAAACGGGAGTTGCATAATCTCATAGTCATAGGAACATGTATAAGTCATGAAGAAAGCAATATCAACATACTAAACGATCGGGTGCTAAGCTAATGGAATGGGTCATGTCAATCACATAATTCTCCTAATGATGTGATCCCGTTAATCAAATGACAACTCATGTTTATGGTTAGGAAACATAACCATCTTCGATTAACGAGCTAGTCAAGTAGAGGCATACTAGTGACACTTTGTTTGTCTATGTATTCACACAAGTATTACGTTTTCGGTTAATACAATTCTAGCATGAATAATAAACATTTATCATGATATAAGGAAATAAATAATAACTTTATTATTGCCTCTAGGGCATATTTCCTTCAGTCTCCCACTTGCACTAGAGGCAATAATCTAGTTCACATCGCCATGTGATTTAATACCAATAGTTCACATCACCATGTGATTAACACCCATAGTTCACATCGACATGTGACCAACACCCAAAGGGTTTACTAGAGTCAATAATCTAGCTCACATCGCTATGTGATTAACACCCAAAGAGTACTAAGGTGTGATCATGTTTTGCTTGTGAGAGAAGTTTAGTCAACGGGTCTGCCACATTCAGATCCGTAAGTATTTTGCAAATTTCTATGTCAACAATGCTCTGCACGGAGCTACTCTAGCTAATTGCTCCCACTTTCAATATGTATCCAGATTGAGATTTAGAGTCATCTGGATCAGTGTCAAAATTTGCATCGACATAACCCTTTACGACGAACCTTTTTGTCACCTCCATAATCGAGAAACATATCCTTATTCCACTAAGGATAATTTTGACCGCTGTCCAGTGATCTACTCCTAGATCACTATTGTACCCCTTGCCAAAAATAGTGTAGGGTATACAATAGATCTGGTACACAGCATGGCATATTTTATAGAACATATGGCTGAGGCATAGGGAATGACTTTCATTCTCTCTCTATCTTCTGCCATGGTCGGGTTTTGAGTCTTACTCAACTTCACACCATGTAACACAGGCAAGAACTCCTTTTTGACTGTTCCATTTTGAACTACTTCAAAATCTTGTCAAGGTATGTATTCATTGAAAAACTTATCAAGCGTCTTGATCTATCTCTGTAGATCTTGATGCTCAATATGTAAGCAGCTTCACCGAGGTCTTTCTTTGAAAAAATTCCTTTCAAACATTCCTTTATGCTTTGCAGAATAATTCTACATCATCTCCGATCAACAATATGTCATACATATACTTATCAGAAATGTTGTAGTGCTCCCACTCACTTTCTTGTAAATACAGGCTTCACCGCAAGTCTGTATAAAACTATATGCTTTGATCAACTTATCAAAGCGTATATTCCAACTCCGAGATGCTTGCACCAGTCCATAGATGGATCGCTGGAGCTTGCATATTTTGTTAGTACCTTTAGGATTGTCAAAACTTTCTTGTTGTATCATATACAACTCTTCTTTAATAAATCCATTAAGGAATGTAGTTTTGTTTATCCATTTGCTAGATTTCATAAAATGTGGCAATTGCTAACATGATTCGGACAGACTTAAGCTTAGATACGAGTGAGAAACTCTCATCGTAGTCAACACCTTGAACTTGTCGAAAACCTTTTGCGACAATTCTAGCTTTGTAGATAGTAACACTACTATCAGCGTCCGTCTTCCTCTTGAAGATCCATTTAATCTCAATTGCTTGCCGATCAACGAGCAAGTCAATCAAAGTCCATACTTTGTTCTCATATATGGATTTCATCTCAGATTTCATGGCCTCAAGCCATTTCGCGGAATCTGGGCTCATCATCGCTTCCTCATAGTTCGTAGGCTCGTCATGGTCAAGTAACATGACCTCTAGAACAGGATTACCGTACCACTCTGGTGCAGATATCACTCTGGTTTACCTACGAGGTTTGGTAGTAACTTGATCTAAAGTTACATGATCATCATCATTAGCTTCCTCACTAATTGGTGTAGTAGTCACAGGAACAGATTTCTGTGATGAACTACTTTCCAATAAGGGAGAAGGTACAGTTACCTCATCAAGTTCTACTTTCCTCCCACTCACTTCTTTCGAGAGAAACTCCTTCTCTAGAAAGGATCTATTCTCAGCAACAAATTTGCCTTTGGATCTGTGATAGAAGGTGTACCCAACAAATTCGTTTGGGTATCCTATGAAGATGCACTTCTCCGATTTAGGTTCAAGCTTATCAGTTTGAAACCTTTTCACATAAGCATTGCCGCCCCAAACTTTAAGAAACGCAACTTTGGTTTCTTGCCAAACCACAGTTCATAAGGCGTCGTCTCAACAGATTTTGATGGTGCCCTATTTAACGTGAATGTAGTTGTCTCTAATGCATAACCCCAAAACAATAGTGGTAAATCGGTAAGAGACATCATAGATTGCACTATATCAAATAAAGTATGGTTATGACGTTCGGACACACCATTACGTTGTGGTGTTCCAGGTGGCATGAGTTTGTGAAACTATTCCACATTGTTTTAATTGAAGACCAAACTCGTAACTCAAATATTTGTCTCTGCGATCAGATCGTAGAAACTTTATTTTCTTGTCACGATGATTTTCCACTTCACTCTGAAGTTCTTTGAACTTTTCAAATGTTTCAGACTTATGTTTCATCAAGTAGATATACCCATATCTGCTCAAATCATCTGTGAAGGTAAGAAAATAACGATACCCGCCGCGAGCCTCAACATTCATCGGACTGCATACATCAGTATGTATTATTTCCAATAAGTCAGTTGCTTGCTCCATTGTTCCGGAGAACGGAGTCTTAGTCATCTTGCCCATGAGGCACGGTTCGCAAGCATCAACTGATTCATAATCAAGTGATTCCAAAAGCCCATCAGCATGGATTTTCTTCATGCGCTTTACACCTAATATGATCTAACCGGCAGTGCCACAAATAAGTTGCACTATCATTATTAACTTTGCATCTTTTGGCTTCAATATTATGAGAATGTGTATCACCACAATCGAGATCCAACAAACCATTTTCATTGGTTGTATGACCATAGAAGGTTTTATTCATGTAAACAGAACAACAATTTATTCTCTTACTTAAATGAATAACCGTATTACAATAAACATGATCAAATCATATTCATGCTCAACGCAAACACCAAATAACACTTATTTAGGTTCAACACTAATCCCGAAAGTATAGGGAGTGTGCGATGATGATCATATCAATCTTGGAACCACTTCCAACACACATCGTCACTTCACCCTTAACTAGTCTCTGTTCATCTTGCAACTCCCGTTTCAAGTTACTACTCTTAGCAACTGAACCAGTATCAAATACCGAGGGGTTGCTACGAACACTAGTAAAATACACATCAATAATCTGTATATCAAATATACCTTTGTTCACTTTGCCATCCTTCTTATCCACCAAATACTTGGGGTAGTTCTGCTTCTAGTGACCAGTCCCTTTGCAGTAGAAGCACTTAGTCTCAGGCTTAGGACCAGACTTGGGCTTCTTCACTTGAGCAGCAACTTGCTTGCCGTTCTTCTTGAAGTTCCCTTTCTTTCCCTTTGCTCTTTTTCTTGAAACTAGTGGTCTTGTTAATCATCAACACTTGATGCTCTTTCTTGATTTCTACCTTCATCGATTTCATCATCATGAAAAGCTCGGGAATCGTTTTCATCATCCCTTGCATACTATAGTTCATCACGAAGTTCTACTAACTTGGTGATGGTGACTAGAGAATTCTATCAATCACTATTTTATCTGGAAGATTAACTCCCACTTGATTCAAGCGATTGTAGTACCCAGACAATCTGAACACATGCTCACTGCTTGAGCTATTCTCCCCCATCTTTTAGCTACAGAACTTGTTGGAGACTTCATATCTCTCAACTCGCGTATTTGCTTGAAATATTAACTTCAACTCCTGGAACATCCATATGATCCATGACGTTCAAAACGCCTTTGAAGTCCCGATTCTAAGCTGTTAAGCATGGTGCACTAAACTATCAAGTAGTCACCATATTGAGCTAGCCAAACGTTCATGACGTCTACATCTGCTCCTGCAATAGGTTTGTCACCTAGCGGTGCATTAAGGACATAATTCTTTTGTGCAGCAAAGAGGATAAACCTCAGATCACGGATCCAATCCGCATCATTGCTACTAACATCTTTCAACTTGGTTTTCTCTAGGAACATATCAAAATAAAACAGGGGAGCTAAACGCGAGCTATTGATCTACAACATAGATATGCTAATACTACCAGGACTAAGTTCATGATAAATTTAAGTTCAATTAATCATATTACTTAAGAACTCCCACTTAGAAAGACATCCCTCTAATCTTCTAAGTGATCACGTGATCCAAATCAACTAAACCATAACCGATCATCACGTGAAATGGAGTAGTTTTCAATGGTGAACATCACTATGTTGATCATATCTACTATATGTTTCACGCTCGACCTTTCAGTCTCAGTGTTCCGAGGCCATATCTGCATATGCTAGGCTCGTCAAGTTTAACCTGAGTATTCTGCGTGTGCAAAACTGGCTTGCACCCGTTGTAGATGGACGTAGAGCTTATCACACCCGATCATCACGTGGTGTCTGGGCACGACGAACTTTGGCAATGGTGCATACTCAGGGAGAACATTTTTATCTTGAAATTTAGTGAGAGATCATCTTATAATGCTACCGTCAATCAAAGCAAGATAAGATGCATAAAAGATAAACATCACATGCAATCAATATAAGTGATATGATATGGCCATCATCATCTTGTGCTTGTAATCTCCATCTCCGAAGCACCATCATGATCACCATTGTCACCGGCGCGACACCTTGATCACCATCGTAGCATCGTTGCCGTCTCGCCAATCTTATGCTTCGACGACTATCGCTACCGCTTAGTGATAAAGTAAAGCATTACAGCGCGATTGCATTGCATACAATAAAGCGACAACCACATGGCTCCTGCTAGTTGCCGATAACTCGGTTACAACACATGATCATCTCATACAATAAAATTTAGCATCATGCCTTGACCATATCACATCACAACATGCCCTGCAAAAACAAGTTAGACGTCCTCTACTTTGTTGTTGCAAGTTTTACGTGGCTGCTATGGGCTTAAGCAAGAACCAATCTTACCTACGCATCAAAAACACAATGATAGTTTGTCAAGTTGGTGCTGTTTTAACCTTCGCAAGGACCGGGCGTAGCCACACTCGGTTCAACTAAAGTTGGAGAAACTGTCACCCGCAAGCCACCTATGTGCAAAGCACGTCGGGAGAACCGGTCTCGCGTAAGCGTACGCGTAATGTCGGTCCGGGCCGCTTCGTCCAACAATACCGCCGAACCAAAGTATGACATGCTAGTAAGCATTATGACATATATCGCCCACAACTCACTTGTGTTCTACTTGTGCATATAACATCAACACATAAAACCTAGGCTCGGATGCCACTGTTGGGGAACGTAGTAATTTCAAAAAAATTCCTACGCACACGCAAGATCATGGTGATGCACAGCAACGAGAGGGGAGAGTGTTGTCTACGTACCCTCGTAGACCGGAAGCGGAAGCGTTATAACAACGCGGTTGATGTAGTCGTACGTCTTCACGGCCCGACCGATCAAGCACCGAAACTACGGCACCTCCGAGTTTTTGCACACGTTCAGCTTGATGACGATCCCCGGACTCCGATCCAGCAAAGTGTCGGTGATGAGTTCCGTCAGCACGACGGCGTGGTGACGATCTTGATGTTCTACCGTCGCAGGGCTTCGCCTAAGCACCGCTACAATATTATCGAGGATTATGGTGGAGGGGGCACCGCACACGGCTAAGAGATTAATGATCAATTGTTGTGTCTCTGGGGTGCCCCCTGCCCCCGTATGTAAAGGAGTGGAGGAGGGGGCGGCCAAGGAGGGTGGCGCGCCCAAGGGGGGGAGTCCAACTCCCACCGGGAGTAGGACTCCCCTTTTTCCTATTAGGAGTAGGAGAGGGAAGGAAGAGGAAGGAGGGAGGAAGGAAAGGGGGGCCGGCCCCCTTCCCAATTCGGATTGGGCTTGGGGGGGCACCCCCTCCCTTGCTCCTTTCCCCTCCTTTCCACTAAGGCCTAATAAGGCCCATATACCTCCCGAGGGGTTCCAATAACCTCCCGGTGATCCGGTATTGTCCCAATCTTACTCGGAACCTTTCCGGTGTACAAATATAGTCGTTCAATATATCAATCTTTATGTCTTGACCATTTCGAGACTCCTCGTCAAGTCCGTGATCACATCCGGGACTCCGAACAACCTTCGGTACATCAAAATATATAAACTCATAATGAAACTATCATTGTAACGTTAAGCGTGCGGACCCTACGGGTTCGAGAACAATGTAGACATGACCGAGACACGTCTCCGGTCAATAACCAATAGCGGAACCTGGATGCTCATATTGGCTCCTACATATTCTACGAAGATCTTTATCGGTCAGACCGCATAACAACATATGTTGTTCCCTTTGTCATCGGTATGTTACTTGCCTGAGATTCGATCGTCGGTATCTCAATACCTAGTTCAATCTCGTTACCGGCAAGTCTCTTTACTCGTTCCGCAATACATCATCTTGCAACTAACTTATTAGTTGCATTGCTTGCAAGGCTTAAGTGATGTGTATTACCGAGAGGGCCCAGAGATACCTCTCCGACAATCGGAGCGACAAATCCTAATCTTGAAATACGCCAACCCAACATGTACCTTTGGAGACACCTATAGAGCACCTTTATAAACACCCAGTTACGTTGTGACGTTTGGTAGCACACAAAGTGTTCCTCCGGTAAACGGGAGTTGCATAATCTCATAGTCATAGGAACATGTATAAGTCATGAAGAAAGCAATAGCAACATACTGAACAATCGGGTGCTAAGCTAATGGAATGGGTCATGTCAATCACATCATTCTCCTAATGATGTGATCCCGTTAATCAAATGACAACTCATGTCTATGGTTAGGAAACATTACCATCTTCGATTAACGAGCTAGTCAAGTAGAGGCATACTAGTGACACTTTGTTTGTCTATGTATTCACACAAGTATTACGTTTCCGGTTAATACAATTCTAGCATGAATAATAAATATTTATCATGATATAAGGAAATAAATAATAACTTTATTATTGCCTCTAGGGCATATTTCCTTCAAGAATATCATATTTCTTCTTGACAGTAGGAAGAGGAAATTGAAAACCTCCAAAAATAATCGATGGAATTTTTCCAATAGAGTTTATACTATGAACTTGAGGTTGTTTCCTCGGAAAGTGTATTGTATGCTTATTGCCATTAACATGAAAAGTGACATTGCCTTTGGTGCAATCAATAACAGCCCCTGCAGTATTCAAAAAGGGTCTTCCAAGAATAATAGACATACTATCGTAATCGGGAATATCAAGAATAACAAAGTCTGTTAAAATAGTAAAGTTTGCAACCACAACAGGCACATCCTCACAAATACAAACAGGTATAGCATTTGATTTATCAGCCATTTGCAAAGATATTTCAGTAGGTGTCAACTTATTCAAATAAAGTCTACGATATAAAGAGAAAGGCATAACACTAACACCAGCTCCAAGATCACATAAAGCAGTTTTAACATAGTTTCTTTTAATGGAGCATGGTATAGGTGGTACTCCTGGATCTCCAAGTTTCTTTGGTATTCCACCCTTAAAAGTATAATTAGCAAGCATGGTGGAAATTTTAGCTTCCAGTATCTTTCTTTTATTTGTAACAATTTCTTTCATATACTTAGCATAAGGATTCATTTTGAGCATATCAGTCAAATGCATACGCAAGAAGATAGGTCTAATCATTTCAACAAAACGCTCAAAATCCTCATCATCCTTTTTTTGGATGGTTTAGGAGGAAAAGGCATGGGTTTATGAACCCATGGTTCTCTTTCTTTACCGTGCTTCCTAGGAACAAAGTCTCTCTTATCATAACGGTGATTCTTTGATTGTGGGTTATCAAGATCAACAGCAGGTTCAATCTCAACTTCATTGTCATTACTAGGTTGAGCATCAACATGAGCATCATTATTAACATTTTCACTAGGTTCATGCTCATTACCAGATTGTGTTTCAGCATCAGAAATATAAATATCATTGGGATTCTCAAGTGTGTCAACAACAGGTTCACTAGAAGCATGCAAAGTTCTATAATTTTTCTTTTTCTTCCTTTTAGAAGTACTAGGTGCATCAATATTATTTCTCTGAGAATCTTGCTCAATTCTCTTAGGATGGCCCTCAGGATACAAAGGTTCCTGAGTCATTTTACTACCTCTAGTCATAACTCTAACAACATTATCATTTTTCTTACTATTCAATTCATTGAGCAAATCATTCCGAGCTTTGAGTACTTGTTCTACTTGAGTGGTAACCATAGAAGCATGTTTACTAATAAGTTTTAGTTCACCTTTAACATTAGCCATATAATCACTCAAGTGTTCAATCATATAAGCATTATGTTTCAATTTTCTACCAACATAAGCATAAAAATCTTCTTGCTTAACCATAAAGTTATCAAACTCATCTAAGCATTGGCTAGCAAACTTAGTAGGAGGGATTTCAGCTTTATCATATCTATAGAGAGAATTTACCTTTACTACCTGTGTCGGGTTATCAAGACCATGTACTTCTTCAACAGGCGGTAAATTAAGACCATGTATTTCTTCAATAGGTGGTAAATTAAGACCATGTATTTCTTCAATAGGAGGTAAATTAAGACCATGTATTTCTTCAATAGGAGGTAAATTCTTAACATCTTCAGCTTTAATGCCTTTTGTTTCATAGATTTCTTTGCCTCTTGCATATCTTCAGGACTGAGAAATAGAATACCCATTTTCTTCGGAGTTGGCTTAGGAGTTGGTTCAGGAATTGGATCAGGGATTGGATCAGGAAGTGTCCAATTATTTTCATTGGTCAACATATTATTCAATAAAATTTCAGCTTCATCTGGTGTTCTTTCCCTGAAAACACAACCAGCACAACTATCCAGGTGGTCTCTGGAAGCATCGATTAGTCCATTATAAAAGATATCAAGTATTTCATTTTTCTTAAGAGGATGATCAGGCAAAGAATTAAGTAATTGGGGAAGCCTCCCCCAAGCCTGTGGGAGACTCTCTTCTTTAATTTGCACAAAATTATATATTTCCCTTAAAGCGGCTTGTTTCTTATGAGCGGGGAAATATTTCGCAGAGAAGTAATAAATCATATCCTGGGGACTACGCACACAACCAGGATCAGGAGAATTAAACCATGTCTTAGCATCACCCTTTAATGAAAACGGAAATAATTTAAGGATATAATAATAGCGAGTTTTCTCATCATTAGTGAACAGGGTGGCTATATAATTTAATTTAGTAAGATGTGCCACAACAGTTTCAGATTCATAGCCATAGAAAGGATCAGATTCAAATAAAGTAATTATATCAGGGTCGATAGAGAATTCATAATCCTTATCAGTAACAAAGATAGGTGAAGTAGCATAAGCAGGATCATATTTCATTCTAGCATTCAAAGTTTTTTGTTTCAGCTTAGCTAAAAGCTTCTTAAGATCACTCCTATCATTGCAAGCAAGAAAATCTCTAGCAGTTTCTTCATCCATAACATAGTGATACGTCTCCGTCGTATCTACTTTTCCAAACACTTTTGCCCTTGTTTTGGACTCTAACTTGCATGATTTAAATGGAACTAACCCGGATTGACGTTGTTTTCAGCAGAATTGCCATGGTGTTATTTATGTGCAGAAACAAAAGTTCTCGGAATGACCTGAAACTTCACGGAACATCTTTTTGGAAATAATAAAAAATCCTTGCAAAAGATGAAGACCAGGGGGCCCACACCCTAGCCACGAGGGTGGGGGCATGCCTGCCCCCCTGGGCGCGCCCCCTACCTCGTGGGCCCCCTGGAGCTCCTCCGACATCAACTCCAACTCTATATATTTGCTTTCGGGGAGAAAAAATAAAGGAGAAGGATTCATCGCGTTTTACGATACGGAGCCGCCGCCAAGCCCTAAAACCTCTCGGGAGAGTTGATCTGGAGTCCATTCGGGGCTCCGAAGAGGGGAATCCGTCGCCATCGTCATCATCAACCTTCCTCCATCACCAATTTCATGATGCTCACCGCCATGCGTGAGCAATTCCATCGTAGGCTTGCTGGACGGTGATGGGTTGGATGAGATTTATCATGTAATCGAGTTAGTTTTGTTAGGGTTTGATCCCTAGTATCCACTATGTTCTGAGATTGATGTTGCTATGACTTTGCTATGCTTAATGCTTGTCACTAGGGCCCGAGTGCCATGATTTCAGATCTGAACCTATTATGTTTTCATCAATATATGAGAGTTCTTGATCCCATCTTGCAAGTCTATAGTCACCTACTATGTGTTATGATCCGGCAATCCCGAAGTGACAATAATTAGGACCACTCCCGGTGATGACCGTAGTTTGAGGAGTTCATGTATTCATTATGTGTTAATGCTTTGGTCCGGTACTCTATTAAAAGGAGGCCTTAATATCCCTTAGTTTTGAATAGGACCCCGCTGCCACGGGAGGGTAGGACAAAAGATGTCATGCAAGTTCTTTTCCATAAGCATGTATGACTATATTCGGAATACATGCCTACATTACATTGATGAATTGGAGCTAGTTCTGTGTCACCCTAGGTTATGACTGTTACATGATCGATCGCATCCGGCATAATTCTCTATCACCGATCCATTGCCTACGAGCTTTCTATATATTGTTCTTCGCTTATTTACTTTTCCGTTGCTATTGTTATCATCACTATAAAACACCAAAAATATTACTTTTGCTACTGTTACCTTTTGCTACCGTTACCACTACTATCATATTACTTTGCTACTAAACACTTTGCTGCAGATATTAAGTTTCCAGGTGTGGTTGAATTGACAACTCAGCTGCTAATACTTGAGAATATTCTTTGGCTCCCCTTGTGTCAAATCAATAAATTTGGGTTGAATACTCTACCCTCGAAAACTATTGCAATCCCCTATACTTGTGGGTTATCAAGACTATTTTCTGGCGTCATTGCCGGGGAGCATAGCTCTATTATTTGAGTAACTTGGGATTTATATCTGCTTATCATTATGAAGAACTGGAGATATCCAAAAACCAAGATTTATCCCTCAACTACGAGGGGAGGTAAGGAACTGCCATCTAGCTCTGCACTTGATTCACCTTCTGTTTTGAGTAAGCTTGCGACACCTAAACATGCTTCTGCTATTGATTCTGATATGTCGCATGTTATTGATGATGCCACTTCTGCTATGCATGATACTTATGATGAAACTACTTCTACGCTTGATACTACTATGCCACTTGGTGAATTTCTTGATGAACAACTTGCTAGGGTTAGAGAGAATGAAATTATTGAAACTGATAATATTGATGAAAGTGATGATGAAGACTCTCCCCCTAATAAATATGAATTGCATTTTGTTCCTGAGGGTTATGTTCTGGAGGAAGAATCTGCTAGAGCTATTTTAGCTTGCAATGATAGATATGATCTAAAGAGATTATTAGCTAAATGGAAGCAGCAATCCCTTAATGCTAGAATGAAACCTGACCCTGCTTTTGTTACTTCACCTATCTATGTTACTGATAAGGATTATGAATTCTCTGTTGACCCTGATATAATTACTTTGGTTGAATCTGATCCTTTTTATGGCTACGAATCTGAAACTGTTGTGGCACATCTTACTAAATTAAATGATATAGCCACCTTGTTCACTAATATGAGAGAACTTGCTACTTTTATATCCTTAAAATATTTCCGTTCGCATTAAAGGGTGATGCTAAGATATGGTTTAATTCTATTGATCTTGGTTGTGTGCGTAGTCCCCAGGATATGATTTATTACTTCTCTGCTAAATATTTCCCTGCTCATAAGAAATAATCCGCCTTAAGGGATATATATAATTTTGTGAAAATTGAAGAAGAGAGTCTCCCACAAGCTTGGGGGAGGCTTCCCCAATTACTTAATGCTTTGCCTGATCATCCTCTTAAGAAAAATGAAATACTTGATATCTTTTATAATGGACTAACCGATGCTTCCAGAGATTACCTGGATAGTTGTGCTGGTTCTGCTTTCAGGGAAAGAACACCGGATGAAGCTGAAATTCTATTAAATAATATGTTGGCTAATGAAAATAATTGGACACTTCCTGAGCCTATTCCTAAACCAGCTCCGAAGAAGAGAGGTGTTCTGTTTCTCAGCCCTGAGGATATTCAAGAGGCAAAGAAATCCATGAAAGAAAAGGGTATTAAAGCTGAAGATGTTAAGAATTTACCTCCTATTGAAGAAATACATGGTCTTAATTTATCGCCTGTCGAAGAAATGCATAATTTTAATCCATCTCCTATTGAAGAAATACAAGGTCTTGATAACCCGACACAGGTAGTAAAGTTGAATTCTCTCTATCCTTAGATGACTTTGATAAATTTATGGTTAAGCAAGAAGACTTCAATGCTTATTTTGGTAGAGAATTAAAACGCAGTGCTGGTATGCTTGAACACTTGGGTGATTACATGGCTAATGTCAAAGGTGAACTTAAACTTATTAGCAAACATGCTTCTATGGTTACCACTCAAGTATAACAAGTACTTCAAGCTCAAAATTATTTTCTCAGTGAACTGAATAGCAAGAATAATGATAATGTTGTTAGAGTTATGACTAGAGGTGGTAAAATGACTCAGGAACCTTTGTATCCTGAATGCCATCCTAAGAGAATTGAGCAAGATTCTCAGAGAAATAATATAGATGCACCTAGTCCTTCTAAAAGGAAGAAAAAGAAGAATGATAGAACTTTGCATGCTTCTAGTGAACTTATTGCTGAAACAACCGAGAATCAAAATGATATTTCTATTTCTGATGCTGAAACACAATGTGGTAATGAACCTGAAACTAGTGAAAATGTTAATGATAATGTTCATGTTGATGTTCAGCCTGGCAATGATAATAATATAGAAATTGAACCTGCTGTTGATCTTGATAACCCACAATCAAAGAATCAACGTTATGATAAGAGAGACTTTGTTGCTAGGAAACATGGTAAAGAAAGATAACCATGGGTTCAGAAACCCATGCCTTTCCCTCCTAAACCATCCAAGAAAAAGGATGATGAGGATTTTGAGCGCTTTGCTGAAATGATTAGACCTATCTTTTTGCGTATGCGATTAACTGATATGCTTAAATTGAATCCTTATGCTAAGTACATGAAAGAAATTGTTACTAATAAAAGAAAGATACCGGAAGCTGAAATTTCCACCATTCTTGTTAATTATACTTTGAAGGGTGGAATACCAAAGAAACTTGGAGATCCAGGAGTACCCACTATACCATGCTCCATTAAAAGAAACTATGTTAAGACTGCTTTATGTGATCTTGGAGCCGGTGTTAGTGTTATGCCTCTCTCTTTATATCATAGACTTGATTTGAATAAGTTGACACCTACTGAGATATCTTTGCAAATGGCTGATAAATCAACCGCTATACCTGTCGGTATTTGTGAGGATGTGCCTGTTGTGGTTGCAAACCTTACTATTTTAACGGAATTTGTTATTCTTGATATTCCCGAGGACGATAGTATGTCTATTATTCTTGGAAGACCCTTTTTGAATACTACAGGGGCTATTATTGATTGCAACAAAGGCAATGCCACTTTTCATGTTAATGGTAATGAGCATACGGTACACTTTCCAAGGAAACAACCTCAAGTCCACAGTATCAATTCTATTGGAAAAATTCCATCAATTATTTTTGGAGGTTTTGAATTTCCTCTTCCTACTGTCAAGAAGAAATATGATATTCTTATTGTTGGGGATGTGCATATCCCCATTGAGGTAACCTAGTGTTATTCGAAAATTCTCCGGTTCCATGTTATTCGGAATGAGTTTGTTAACAAGACTTGATCAACCTTGTTAATGGATTCCTTTTTATGATCATGAGATGGATGAATTTAGAAAACACAACTCTCTATACCCTCCATTTACTTTCTGTTATTTATATTAAATAAAATTAAAATCAGTATTTTCTGTCTGTTATCTGATTTATTCGTGTAATATAAAAATACCCCAAAAATAAAAGTTCTCCAAATGCCCTGAAATTTAAATATGATTTTTTCTGGAATATTTGAGAATATTTGGCACTAAGAACACAGCACGGGGGCATCCACCTGGCCACGAGGGTGGAGGGCGCGCCCTACCCCCTGGGCGCGCCCCCTGCCTCATGGGCCCACGGTGGCCCTCCTCCACTTATTCCTGCACCCACACACTCCTTCCTCCCACAAACACGATTATCCAGTTCAAACCCGAGTCGAAGCTCATTTTGCTGCCATTTTCGATCTCCTTGCTCAAAGCACCTCTCACAAAACTGCTTGGGGGGGATTGGTCACATGTGTGTCCCTGACCTCAGTATTCTTAGGAGTGATGTGGTAGGAGATAAATCTTATAATTTGGGAGCCATTGTTGCACGTAGGTTGCATCTTAATAGATTTAATGGAGATTTCTTTGGTGGAATTTATGCAACCCGCATAGCTAATTTTCTTGGTATAACCATACGTGAAGATGATATTGAGTTGCCTCCTGCTTATTTGGATTATGAGGCTATGGTTCGTCATCAGTTTGTTGAGAGGAACGATCCATTCCTCCAGTACCGACTAATCTTTGACAGACGACGCACCTATCACGTCGCTCTCCCTGCTTCTACTTTCTTTGACTTTCAGGCAAAAAGGAGATATTTCATAACCAGAGAGGAGGCGGAAGAGTATAAGAGGAGAGCTGAGATAGCTCGCCTCCAAGCTGCAGCCCACGATGCAATGACTGCTGCATCGCAGTACGACCCCAACTATTACTATGGATATCCGCCAGGCCAACCGTGGCCACAGACCAACTTAGGCTAAAATCCTAAGCTTGGGGGAGTACGTATTTCTCACCGACATTAAATTTATGTTCACACACTCATTGCTAGATGTCGGTGCTCATACTTTTTCATTGTATCATCCATGCTAGTTTATTTCATTTTTATGCTTTCTTCTTGTGTGCTTAGTAAACCTTAAGAAAAACCAAAAAAATTAGTTGTAGCTTTTAGCTAGTTTTAATTTCCATGCTTGTAGTAGTAATTAAAAAGAAAACCCAAAAAGATTTCCTGTTCTTCTATTTGTTTGTTGAGAGCTTTCCCATGTAAATAGTTTTATTTCTTTTCTTTTCTTTGGGGGTCGATAGGAGAAGACCATAATTAAATTGTTGAAGTGGCTCTTATATGCATTATGGTTGATCTGACAAAAGAGCCCATATTGCCTTGTCTTCTCCTGTTTACTGAATACTTGCATATTCCAGCATAGTCCAATGCACGTGCACTATTATTATTATCCACATCATTCGGTCGTGCAAGTGAAAGGCAATTATGACGATATATGATGGACTGGCTGAGATGAGAAAAGCTGGTATAAACTCGACCTATCTTGTTTTTGTAAATATGATTAGTTCATCATTCCTAATTCAGCCTATTATGAATAAACATGTTTGCAATGACAACTAGAGATCATAGTTTCTTGTGCCATGCTTGATTAGCTAGGAGCTTATAATGGTTTACCTTGCGTGCCAACATGCTATTAAAATGGTTGTGATGTGGTATGATAGGGTGGTATCCTCCTCTGAATGATTTAAGTGACTTGACTTGGCACATGTTCACGCATGTAGTTGAAACAAAATCAACATAGCCTTCACGATATTTATGTTCATGGTGAATTATATCATACTCATGCTTGCATTCGGTATTGATTAATTTTAATGCATGTTCATGACTGTTGTCGCTCTCTAGCTGGTCGCTTCCCAAGTCTTTTTCTAGCCTTCACATGTACTAAGCGGGAATACTGCTTGTGCATCCAATCCCATAAACCCCAAAGTTATGCCATATGAGTCCACCAAACCTACCTATTTACGGTATCTACCTGCAGCCATTCCAAGTAAATTTGTATGTGCCAAACTCTAAACCTTCAAATAAATATCCTGTTTTGTATGCTCGAATAGCTCATGTATCAACTAGGGTTGTCTGTATCTTCCATGTTAGGCGGGTTATTCTCAAGAGGAGTGGACTCCGCTCCTCACTCACGAGAAAATGGCTGGTCACCGGGATGCCCAGTCCCGAGCTTTATGCAAATCAAATCAAAATAATTGCAAACAAAACTCCCCCTGGGACTCTTGTTAGTTGGAGGCACTCGTTGTTTCGAGCAAGCCATGGATTGATGCTTGTTGGTGGAGGGGAGTATAAACTTTACCATTCTGTTTGGGAA
Source organism: Triticum urartu (assembly GCF_056163025.1). NCBI lineage: Eukaryota > Viridiplantae > Streptophyta > Magnoliopsida > Poales > Poaceae > Triticum > Triticum urartu. Next base: position 45,782,851 of record NC_141875.1, read on the forward strand.
CCGCCTATAATGTGTGTAGCATGGAAGATATCGCCATCTCTTGGTTGTTATGTTGACAAAGTATATCGCTCAAAATATTATTCACCTCTATTTCAAAACCGAGCTCTGGCACCTCTACAAATCCTTGCATCCCTCTGCGAAGGGCCTATCTATTTACTTTCATGTTGAGTCATCATCCTCTTATTAAAAAGCACCAGTTGGAGAGCACCGCTGTCATTTGCATTCATTACTGTTAGTTTACATTGAGTATGACTTGACTGGATCTCTTTTACCATGAATTACAATGTCTAGTCAGTCCTTGATCTTCAAAGGTGCTCTGCATTTATGTTTTGCGGTCTCAGAAAAGGGCTAGCAAGATACCATCTTGTTATATCATATTATGATTGTTTTGAGAAAGTGATGTCATCCGAGATTTATTATTATTGCTCGCTAGTTGATTATGCCATTGATATGAGTAAACATGAGACCTAAGCGTTATTGTGAATATGGTTAGTTTATAATGTTTGCTGAAAACTTGAATGCTAGCTTTACATATCTACAACAACAAGAGTAAACAGAGTTTGTAAAGTTTTTCTTTATCACTTTCAGTTTGTCAACTGAATTGCTAGAGGAAAAGCAAAGGTTTAAGCTTGGTGGAGTTGATACGTCTCCGTCGTATCTACTTTTCCAAACACTTTTGCCCTTGTTTTGGACTCTAACTTGCATGATTTGAATGGAACTAACCCGGACTGACGCTGTTTTCAGCAGAATTGCCATGGTGTTATTTATGTGCAGGAACAAAAGTTCTCGGAATGACCTGAAACTTCACGGAACATCTTTTTGGAAATAATAAAAAATCCTTGCAAAAGATGAAGACAAGGGGGCCCACACCCTAGCCACGAGGGTGGGGGCGCGCCTGCCCCCCTGGGCGCGCCCCTACCTCATGGGCCCCCTGGAGCTCCTCTGACCTCAACTCCAACTCTATATATTTGCTTTCAAGGAGAAAAAATAATGGAGAAGGATTCATCGGGTTCTACGATACGGACCCGCCGACAAGCCCTAAAACCTCTCGGGAGGGCTGATCTGGAGTCCGTTAGGGGCTCCGGAGAGGGGAATCCGTCGCCATCGTCATCATCAACCTTCCTCCATCACCAATTTCATGATGCTCACCGTTGTGCGTGAGTAATTGCATCGTAGGCTTGCGGGACGGTGATGGGTTGGATGAGATTTATCATGTAATCGAGTTAGTTTTGTTAGGGTTTGATCCCTAGTATCCACTATGTTCTGAGATTGATGTTGCTATGACTTTTCTATGCTTAATGCTTGTCACTAGGGCCCGAGTGCCATGATTTCAGATCTGAACCTATTATGTTTTCATCAATATATGAGAGTTCTTGATCCTATCTTGCAAGTCTATAGTCACCTGCTATGTGTTATGATCCGACAACCCCGAAGTGACAATAATCGGGACCACTCCCGGTGATGACCGTAGTTTGAGGAGTTCATGTATTCATTATGTGTTAATGCTTTGGTCTGGTACTCTATTAAAAGGAGGCCTTAATATCCCTTAGTTTCCAATAGGACCCCGCTGCCACGGGAGGGTAGGACAAAAGATGTCATGCAAGTTCTTTTCCATAAGCACGTATGACTATATTCGGAATACATGCCTACATTACATTGATGAATTGGAGCTAGTTCTGTGTCACCCTAGGTTATGACCGTTACATGATGAACCACATCCGGCATAATTCTCTATCACCGATCCATTGCCTACGAGCTTTCCATATATTGTTCCTCGCTTATTTACTTTTCCGTTGCTATTACTATCATCACTACAAAATACCAAAAACATTACTTTTGTTATCATTACCTTTTGCTACCATTACCACTACTATCATATTACTTTGCTACTAAACACTTTGCTGCAGATATTAAGTTTCTAGGTGTGGTTGAATTGACAACTCAGCTGCCAATACTTGAGAATATTCTTTGGCTCCCCTTGTGTCGAGTCAATAAATTTGGGTTGAATACTATACCCTCGAAAACTGTTGCGATCCCCTATACTTGTGGGTTATCAATAGCCCTCAGGCACAACAGGTAATTCATATCTTGGGGGAGAATCTTCATCATCAGTTTCATAAATATTATCAGTTTCAATAATTTCATTCTCTCTAGCCCTAGCAAGTTGCTCATTAAGAAATTCACCAAGTGGCACAGTAGTATCAAGCATAGAAGTAGTTTCATCATAAGTATCATGCATAGAAGAAGTGGCATCATCAATAACATGCGACATATCAGAATTAATAGTAGAAGCAAGTCTAGGTGTCGCAAGTTTACTCAAAACAGAAGGTGAATCAAGTGCAGAGCTAGATGGCAGTTCTTTACCTCCCCTCGTAGTTGAGGGATAAATCTTGGTTCTTTGATGTTTCAAGTTCTTCATAATGATCAGCAGATATAAATCCCAAGTGACTCAAAGAATAGAGCTATGCTCCCCGGTAACGGCACCAGAAAATAGTCTTGATAACCCAAAAGTATAGGGGATCGCAACAGTTTTCGAGGGTAGAGTATTCAACCCAAATTTATTGATTCAACAAAAGGGGAGCCAAATAATATTATCAAGTATTAGCAGCTGAGTTGTCAATTCAACCACACCTGGAAACTTAATATTTGCAGCAAAGTGTTTAGTAGCAAAGTAATATGATAGTAGTGGTAACAGTAGCAAAAGGTAACGGTGGCAAAAGTAATATTTTCGGTGTTTTATAGTGATGATAACAATAGCAACGGACAAGTAAATAAGCGAAGAACAATATATGGAAAGCTCGTAGGCAATGGATGGGTGATAGAGAATTATGCCGGATGCAATCGATCATGTAACAGTCATAACCTAGGGTGACACAGAACTAGCTCCAGTTCATCAATGTAATGTAGGCATGTATTCTGAATATAGTCATACGTGCTTATGGAAAAGAACTTGCATGACATCTTTTGTCCTACCCTCCCATGGTAGCGGGGTCCTAGCGGAAACTAAGGGATATTAAGGCCTACTTTTAATAGAGTGCCAGACCAAAGCATTAGCACATAGTGAATACATGAACTCCTCAAACTATGGTCATCACCGGGAGTGGTCCCAATTATTTTCACTTCGGGGTTGTTGGATCATAACACATAGTAGGTGACTATAGACTTGCAAGATGGGATCAAGAACTCTCATATATTGATGAAAACATAATAGGTTCAGATCTGAAATCATGGCACTCGGGCCCTAGTGACAAGCATTAAGCATAGCAAAGTCAGAGCAACATCAATCTCAGAACATAGTGGATACTAGGGATCAAACCCTAACAAAACTAACTCATTTAAATGATAAATCTCATCCAACCCATCACCGTCCAGCAAGCCTATGATGGAATTACTCACGCACGGCGGTGAGCATCATGAAATTGGTGATGAAGGATGGTTGATGATGACGATGGCGACGGATTCCCCTCTCCGGAGCCCCGAACAGACTCCAGATCAGCCCTCCCGAGAGAGTTTAGGGCTTGGCGGCGGCTCCGTATCGTAAAACGTGATGAATCCTTCTCCCTGGTTTTTTTCTCCTCGAAAGTGAATATATGGAGTCAGGGTTGAGGTCGATGGAGCGTCAGGGGGCCCACGAGGCAGGGGGCGCGCCCAGGGGGGTAGGGCGCGCCCCCACCCTCGTGGACAGGTGGAGGCCCCCCTAACGTGGATTCTTCTTCAAGTATTTTTTATATATTCCAAAATAATTCTCCGTTGATTTTCAGGTCATTCCGAGAACTTTTATTTCTGCACAAAAATAACACCATGGCAATTCTGCTGAAAACATCGTCAGTCCGGGTTAGTTCCATTCAAATCATGCAAGTTAGAGTCCAAAACAAGGGCAAAAGTGTTTGGAAAAGTAGATACGACGGAGACGTATCAAGATGCAGCAGTTTGAGGACGTAACGACAGCCGCCCGCCTAGACCCGAAGGTCCTAGATCGAGCCCAGGACGCGCCCCGGCCGCCGACCGCCGTTGCCGCCATCTCGTACTACTCCCGCAGGCTGCAGCCAAGCCCCCCGCCGCGTCCCGGCCGCCGCTGCCCGCCATCCTTGTCAGAAGGGAGATCCAAATCAGGCCGCCGCCGCTCAGATCTCGGGACACCAGAGAAGGTCCGCCGCCGCGCCACGGGGCCTTCACCCAGCGACGTTGCCGGCGGTGCAGAGGGAGGGGGATGCACGGGAAAGTCGAGGGGAGGTCGGGAGGTGGCCGCCCGGTGGGGCCCGGCGACGGCCGCACGGGGTCGGGAGGAGGGGTTGGGAGGAGGAGTCGGGAGTTGTCGTAGTCACCATTGTTGAAACCTTGAATCGATCTGAAGTGCTTGACATCAGATCTTGTAGCCGCACACCGTACGTCAAGAAAGCACAATATAGGAGGCCATCGAAAAGTTTGGTTTGACATATGCATATTAGCCCAAAATAAAGATCCAACACATGAAGGTTGTCTCATCGCTCATGGGCTTTACCTTTAAATTAAAAAAGATTATTTGACTTGAAAACGTCTTGATATATTTCAAAAGCTACTCCACTAAATTCTATTTATGGTTTTAGGTTTATCATTTCCATAGTTCATTATATTTTGAAATGGATGTGGTATTATTTATATTGTAAACTATAATGGATTGTTCCATCTATATTTTTAGACAACATGGCGTTGTGTACTCTTCCACGACCCTGCCCTCTTACCCCTATGGCTCAGGTAGAAATGAGATAATATATGATGGACCCAGTTCTCATGTTTTTTTGCCAGGAATCATATGCTCTTCCTTTCCTTGACATAGTTTTTTTATCGTTTCGCGGTTTATATGTGAAGTGCGAACTCCTTTTCTTATTGTTTTTCTAATTTTTCTTCAAGTGTGAACTTTGATCCCCTTTTCATTTCTTATTTTTCTCTCATAGAAAAGTGTGAGCTCTCCTAGCCACTGATCTTTTATTTCTTTGTTCGATTTCATATGTACCATGCTGGTGCGGTATGTCATTATTTTATTATGAATATTGATTGCTCAATATGGTCTCTAGGTAGTGTATATTGTAACAACTGTGGTGATGGATAACACGGCAAGGACAAGAAAGATGCAAAACCCTGTCATTGTCTAATTGACACGAAATGTTAGTACTGTTATTCTAAAAGATTTTCTACACTTCTGCATGTACACATCTCTGTTCCTAGTTAATATATCTTACTTATTGTCGTAGGTTACCGTGGGTGACGAGATAACTCCATCTCACCAAGGAAAAGGACGACCAAACCAACTCATCATTCTAAGACAATTTATATTTTGTCTTTCGCAGCTTGCAAGCTTTCTTTTGATTTGTAACATTAATGAGGTCATGTAGGTTGGATATGTACAGAGAACCGTTTGACTATATATAGAGATCAAGTGAACTAATATTTCCTACTATATGTTCATTTTGGCCATATCGTCTCACTTTCAGTTGTTACTTCTACATGTCCAATGACATTGTTGTATTAATGCTATCTATATAAGGCATGCAATGTCCACTTGTGCACATCATAAAATCTCGACAGAAGCAACAAACTTTTGCCTAAACAAAACATGTTCATTTGGCATTGAGAGTGTTTTGTTTTCGTTTCCGTTTCCCTTCCTTTTCAAGAATTTGTAGGATTAAAATGGTCCTTCTATTCTTTGGTGCCATAGTTAGTAAAATATGTGAGGTTGGCATGTTTCCCACTGATAATTGGAGCGTCTATTAGTTTTTTTAGTTTTCTTATGTAGGTTTCCTTTTTACTATAAAGCAAATACTAACTCTTACTATGTGCCATAGTCGAAAGCTTTTCCACTTGTGTGACAGGTTTTGTAACAGACTAGGTATAATGTGTTTTTAGTTGTACATCATTATTTCCTTCTTCATATTTTAGAGCGTCATTTGTATAAACAATATTTCCAACATTAGCATTTAAAATATAAAAAATCATGGATATGAAAGGAAGGCATTGCTAAGCAATTAAATTTCCATTTAAACCACCACGTGCTTCATGGCCGCAATGGGTCATCTAGTCTAAATAAAATCTCCACCAGGATTAGCTCACTTCTAGACATTTCCCACGCACAAATTGGCTTGTGGTATCTCGAAAAGTGTGAGCATACAAAATCGCGCTCAACTTGGTTGTTAGTGTCCAATAGGTCAATATTCCTCTCTATCTCTCTATCTCTCTCTCTCTCTGTGTGTGTGTGTGTGTGTGCATGTGTGTGTGTGTCAGCCTGTGCATCCCTCCCGTGACTCTACCAAGCAGCCACCGATGGTCATCCCTCCTAGCGGCCCTATGGCACAACTCCTCAAGGAGAAACGGTGAGTTCCCCTAATTTTCCCTTTCTTCTCCCTAATATCCTACTCCCCCAATTTCAAATTGGTTTATTGAGAATTCTCTTCCGCTTTGATTTTAGGAATCCTAGATCTAGATCGGTTGAGGGGATTTCTGAATCAATTATGAGACGTCTCCATTCCTTACCGGTGATACCACTTGATGACGAGGACTTCCTTAAGGAGATCCTCGTTCGCCTCCCTCCGCAACCATCCTCCCTCCCACACACCTCGCTTGTATGCCCACTGAGGGAGTCCTGGATTAGGGGGTATCCGGATAGCCAGACTATATCCTTTGGTCGAACTGTTGGACTATGAAGATACAAGATTGAAGACTTTGTCCTGTGTCCGGATGGGACTCTCCTTGGCGTGGGAGGCAAGCTTGGCAATACGGATATGTAGATCTCCTTTCTTGTAACCGGCTCTGTGTAACCCTAGCCCCCTCTGGTGTCTATATAAACCGGAGGGTTTAGTCCGTAGGACCAACAACAACAATCATACCATAGGCTAGCTTCTAGGGTTTAGCCTCTTCGATCTCGTGGTAGATCAACTCTTGTACTACTCATATTATCAAGAACAATCAAGCAGGACGTAGGGTATTACCTCCATCAAGAGGGCCCGAACCTGGGTAAACATCGTGTCCCCTGCCTCCTGTTACCATCCGCCTAGACGCACAATTTGGGACCCCCTACCCGAGATCCGCTGGTTTTGACACCGACATTGGTGCTTTCATTGAGAGTTCCTCTGTGTCATCATCGTTAGGCTGGATGGCCCCTTCAATCATCGATAGTGATGCAGTCTAGGGTGAGACTTTTCTCCACGGACAGATCTTCGTATTCGGCGGCTTCGCACTGCGGGCCAACTCGCTTGGCCATCTGTAGCAGATCGAGAGTTACGCCCCTGGCCACCAGGTCAGGTTTAGAAGCTTAAACTACACGGCCGACATCCGCAGAGACTTGATCTTCAACGGATTCGAGCCCCTGCCAAGTGCGCCGCACAGTCACGATGAGCATGATTTAGCTCTACCATCGGACAGTGTTCAGGAGACCGCACCGGCAACCGCTCCGACCCTCAATTCGGAGCCAATTGCGCCATCAATGGAAGGGCGGATAGACCCCGCCACGGAGGCCGCATTCTCAGCGGCGATCGAGCCGAGTATCGACCTTACCCTTCACGAGAGCCGTGATGCCAAACTACCGGATTCTTCGCCGGCCACGGACTCCGAACCGCCTGCGCCCGTGCCTATCGAATCCGACTGGGCGCGATCATGGAGTTCACCTCCGCGGATATCTTTCAGCACTCGCCCTTCAGTGACATATTGAACTCATTAAGGTCTCTCTCCTTGTCAGGAGAGTCCTGGCCGAACTATGTCCGGCAGGATTGGGATGTGGATGACGAAGAAATTCGCCGCCCACCCACCACCCACTTAGTAGCCACTGTCGACAATTTGACCGACATGCTCGACTTCGACTCCGAAGACATCGACGGTATGGACGACGATGCAGGAAACGAACAAGAACCACTGCCCATAGGGCACTGGAAAGCCACCTCATCATATGATGTATACATGGTGGACACACCCAAAGAAAACGACAATGAGGAACGGAAGGACGCAGCGAAGGATCGTTCCCTCGAGAAGCAGTCAAAGCGGCGGCGTAAGCGCTGCTCCAAATCCCGCCTCGGCAGAAACAACGATCATATAGACCTAGCGATAGAGCAGGGTGAGCCAGCGGATGACAAACACGGCATTGAACCACCGTCCGACCACGGCAACACGGAGAATCAAACCGAACAACCCGACTCCGGTGAAGATAACAGTCCGAATGACATCACACCGGACAGGCACCCGGAGCAACAGAATACCCATCAAAGGCTATTTGCCACTGTGAGGAGTCTGAAAAAGCATAAACAAAGGCTCAGGACTGCACAAGACACACTCAGAATTAGATGGAGTGAAGTACTCAATACTGCAGCAAGGTACGGCGGTAGTCGCCACACAAAGAGCTAGCCGAAGCGAAAGCTGCTACCTGAATTCGATGAGGAGGCCTTAGATCCCCCGCAATCAAAAAACAAAACAGCCATCCGGTCGGATAGACGACCTCGTGGCCAACATAGAGCGGCAAGTGACGCCGCACACAAGCCAGTACGCGATCCACGTGAGGGCTCACATCAAAAGGACGGCGCAACCAGATCCATCTACGAGCCAAGCAAGCGCGCTCCAGCATGCAATGCAACACAATAAAAATCCGAGCACCACGGTACACCCAAATACAGGGGTGCTGCACACCCCCTATGTTTCACCGATGAGGTGCTGGACCATGAATTTCTAGAGGGATTCAACCCCGTAAACATAGAGGCGTACGACGGAACGACAAACCCTGGGGTCTGGATTGAGGACTACATCCTCCATATCCACATGGCTCGAGGAGACGATCTCCAGGCCATCAAATAATAACCCCTCAAGCTCAAAGGGCCAGCTCGGCACTGGCTTAAAAGCGTCCCCTAAAACTCCATTGGAAGCTGGGAAGAGCTCGAAGACGCTTTTCGAGCAAATTTTCAAGGGACCTATGTTCGACCACCGGATGCAGACGATTTAAGTCATATAACTCAACAGCCCGGAGAGTCAGCCCGAAAGCTTTGGAACAGGTTTCTCACTAAAAAGAACCAAATAGTCGACTGTCCGGACGCCGAAGCCTTAGCAGCTTTCAAGCACAGCGTTCGAGATGAATGGCTCGCCAGACACCTCTGCCAAGAAAAGCCAAGTACAATGGCAGCATTAACAAGCCTCATGACCCGCTTTTGCACGGGCGAGGACAGCTGGTTAGGCCGATGCAGCACCAGCGACCCAAGTACATCCGAAGTTAGGGACGGAAATGGGAAGCCACGACGCAGCAAAAACAAGCGCTGGAATAAAGAAGACAGCCCGAAGAGCACGGCGGTAAACGCCGGATTCAGAAGCTCTCGGCCAGGTCAGCAAAAGCTGCCCTCCAAAGGCAATAGAGACGAACTGTCCAGCCTGAACAAGATTCTGGACAAACTATGTCAGATCCACAGCACCCCCGATAAACCTGCAAATCATACCTGTCGGTGTCAAAACCGGCGGATCTCGGGTAGGGGGTCCCGAACTGTGCGTCTAGGCCGGATGGTAACAGGAGGCAAGGGACACGATGTTTTACCCAGGTTCGGGCCCTCTTGATGGAGGTAAAACCCTACGTCCTGCTTGATTAATATTGATGATATGGGTAGTACAAGAGTAGATCTACCACGAGATCAGAGAGGCTAAACCCTAGAAGCTAGCCTATGGTATGATTGTATGTTGTGATCGTTGTCCTACGGACTAAAACCCTTCGGTTTATATAGACACCGAAGAGGGTTAGGATTACACAAGGTCGGTTACAAAGGAGGAGATATCCATATTCGTATTGCCTAGCTTGCCTTCCACGCCAAGTAGAGTCCCATCCGGACACGAGACGAAGTCTTCAATCTTGTATCTTCATAGTCTAACAGTCCGGCCAATGGAGATAGTCCAGCTGTCCGGAGACCCCCTAATCCAGGACTCCCTCAGTAGCCCCTGAACCAGGCTTCAATGACGATGAGTCCGGCGCGCAATATTGTCTTCGGCATTGCAAGGCGGGTTCCTTCTCCGAATACACCACAGAGGAATTTGAATACGAGGATAGTGTCCGACCCTGCAAAATAAGTTCCACATTCCACCGTAGAGAGAATAATATTTTCGCAGATCTAATTTTCTGGCTTGTTTTGGCAGCATGACGTTACGTCATGGCTCGGTGATTATTCGAACGCGAGGCAGTTTTTCGACACGTCTTGTCAAAGCAGAGATCGTGTCCCCTTATTACGGGATTCTCATCAATACGGGCGTGGGTAACCCAACCGCGCCATCAATTGCGGCGCTTGGGGGATAAGCGAGTTTTAACAGGCAAGTGGGGACGCTTAGTTTCGTCCGCCCATATAAAGGGATAAGGATTTCACCTTTCTATCCACGCCTTCTTCCTCCCTTACCCATCCGTTTTCGCACACTCGAGCTCTAGCGCCCAAGTCCGCACTTCCCACCTCGACCTTCTCCAATCATGTCCGGAGCGGGAGGCAATTGGATGGTCTCCTCCGTCACGGAGGGAGACATCAAGAAACTGAGGAGAGCCGGATACCTGCCTGACGACATCGCGCACCGGCTCCCAGATGAGGGGCAGCTCATCCCCACCCCCAGGCCCCATGAGAGGGTAGTATTCCTCACCCATTTCCTCCGCGGACTGGGATTCCCTCTCCATCCATTCGTCCGGGGGCTCATGTTTTATTACGTCCTGGATTTCCACGATATGGCCCTGAACTTCATCCTCAACATCTCGGCGTTTATCATCGTGTGCGAGGCCTTCCTCCGCATCAAGCCCCACTTCGGCTTATGGCTGAAGACCTTCAATGTCAAGCCGAAGGTGGTGGGCGGCCGTCAGGCAGAGTGCGGAGGCGCCATGGTGGGCAAGATGCCCAACATAACATGGCTCGAGGACTCCTTTGTGGAAACCATAAAGGGGTGGCAATCGGGGTGGTTCTATATCACCGAGCCGTGCGACCCTGCATGGGCAGCGGCCCCCGAGTTCTGATCTGGCATCCCCACACGGCTCACCTCCTAGAAAGAGAAGGGCCTGTCCTGGGGTAGTTCGAAAGAGTTGACCGGACTCCAAACATGTATTCAAAACATGGTGGACAAGAAGCTCAAGCTTGTCAACATAGTCCAAGTTATGCTCATCCGCTGGATACTCCCGTGCCAACAACAGGAGTTCAACTTGTGGGAGTTCAATCCGGCGTAGCACCGAACTCTGGACAGGCTCTTCGACACGACTCATGAAGACGCCTGGAGGGTGCTGTTCAAAAGTGTCGAGGTCCCCCCCTATTATGGAGGATTGCGGATTCAGTGCGAAGCGCCAAGCCAATGCGGTAAGCTGCTTTACCTTTCACAGGATACTTATTTTTTTATAGTTTGACTCTATGCGAGATCTAAACTCCCATACCTTTGACAGGACTAGCAGAAGATGGCCGGACAGATCGACTGTCCGGCTACTTTGCCCGAAGGCCCTGCAGACGCTCTTCTAGCGAAGATGCTGACTCCGGCCCCTTATAAGGTGCCGGAGAAGACCAAGAAGGCCAAGGGAACCCGAAAGAGTTCCCGACGCCAGGCGTCGTCGGACTCACTGTCCGATGACTCTGCGGCGCACTCTTCCCCCGAAGACGAGGAAGAAGAAGAAGAAGAAGACGCTCCCCCACCGACTGGGGGAGACAAGAAAAGGAAGGCCGCCCCAACTGGGGAGGCTGGAGGGTCCAAGAAGGGGAGGAATCTCCTTCCGGACAGTTCCACCGCCACCGACGAGGGCGAAGGCGAGTGGTTGCCCCAGGCCAAGCCCCCGGGGAGATCGTAAGTATTCAGATACCAGAGTAACTCATAGCACCAATGTCGCACTGCTTTCCCTAATGCCGAACATGATTATGCAGGCCGCCTCGAGCCAGTATCGATGTATCATCGGACGGCTCCTTGGGCTTGTCGGACATGGATAGCGATCCAGTCCCGACCGCCACCTCCCCTCATCCTGCCGACGACGCCGAGGTGTTGTCTCAAGAGGCACCGGATTGAGGGGAGGCAGTCCTAGAGGCTCCTCAAGGCAACCTTCCGGACTCTGGGAGCCGCGGGGATGGGGCCCCCGAGAGCTCCGAGTTCGGCCCTCAGCCGAACACCGTGCCGGACCCTCCAGCAGTTCCGGGCTCGGGCAGGCGGCCTCCTTCTAAGAGGGGCAAGACGCCTGTGCCGGTGACCTCTGTCCATCCAGAGGCACCGGACAATCTGCTGGAAGCGCTTCGCAGCGCTTCCATCGACGAGGAGCACCGCACTATCATGAGTGCAGTGATCCAGAAGGTCCAGTCCACCAAGAGCGGATTGACTGAAGCTTGTGCCAGCCTTCTAACAGGCTTCGAGGTAAGTGTTAAATGTAGTGGAAATATTACCGCATAGACAGTAGCCCCTGATGCTTTGTTCGGTGTTCACAAAGAAAAGCCGAACAGAGGATCAAATAATATCGCAGGAGTCTAATATAAGTATGTCAATATGCATATGCAGGCTTCGCTGCTGGTGTCCGCCGCACTAACTGCGGAGGTCTCCATACTAAAGCAGGACCTCGAGGGGTCCCAGAAAGAGCTCGGCCTTGCCAAGAGGCAGCTCGAGGAGAACAAGGGTAAGTAATACCCCGTCTATAGATATGTATATATAAAAAAGGACACGATTGCAAAATGACAGGATCATTGTATGTTTGCTAGGGGCCACGACCGAGGTGGCGACCCAGAAGCAAGCGCTGACCAAGGCCGAAGATACAGCGGCCAAGGAGCGCACCGAGCGAGAGAAGCACGAGGCTCGGGTAGGCGAGGTGCAGCAAGAGCTCCAGGCTCTTGTGGCGAAGCACGAGGCGTTGGAGCTTGACTCCAAGACGCGGGAGTCTGAGCTTGCCGCGGCCCTCGAGAGTGTAAAAAGTGCCAAGGCCGAAGCCCAAAAGGCCCTCCAAGAGATCGACGCAATGAAGAAGATAGTGGCGGGTAAGGCTTTCTATATGCAAAGTAAGCATGTAAAAGTAAATTACCGATTACTTACCCGGATCCGGAGCTCTTCAGGAGCACTCGCGAATTTGCCCCGCAGTGTGTCCGATGCCGCACAATTTTACCAGGCCGAGGACGGAAGCTCGACGGAGAAGGCTGTTCTGGTCGCAGTATGCTGAGGCCGAACATACGGTGCCAATGAGCGATCAGCTGAAGCAGATGGTCGAGCTACATAAGGTGGCCGATCAAGCCATGAAGAGCTTTATAGTCTGGTTGTGGCCTGGCGACGCCCTTCCGAACAACTTCTTCGGCCTGGGGAGGTGGCTCGTGGATGCCTGCCCGCGGCTGGAGGTCGTCAAGCGATCTGTCTGCATTGAAGGTGCACGCCGGGCTTTCGCCCGTGTGAAATTGCAGTGGGTCAAGCTAGACGCCGTGAAGTTGATCAAGGAGGGGCCGCCAGAGGGCAAGGAGCACCGCCACCCCGAGATGTACTACGAGGGTGTTCTGCCGGGTGCCCGTCTCATCGCGGATGAGTGTTCAAAATATGTAATATTTGAATGAGACTTGCTCGTATGATCCTGTATGATGAAAACTGGTTTCATATGCGCTATGCAACACTTGTGTGAATTTAAAATATTACCTTCTGTTTGGCCGTTTATCCAATCTGAGAGATGGCTAGTCCTCGGCTTCTGCCCCCATGCCACGAGTGCTGGGGTGTTTGGGATAAACCTGAGCACTCTTGTTCCCATATTTGGGTCCTTCGAGGGAGGTGCTCAGCACAACGAACAAGGCAACCGGACTAATAATGCTTTACCACTCTCACTTAGCCATAGAATTCTATAATTTTAAATTTCAGCGATGCCCCTGGTATTCGGAAGGCCGAATTCGGGGTGCGATACACGCCTGTAAGCCGGACAGGGCCGGCCCCTCGCCCTAAGCGGCATAAGTCTTTAGGGACTCGAAAAACCTCGCCGAACAGCGACCAGTCTCTCGCCTTATCATGACAGTCAGTTTTAGCTTTCTCTACTGAGGTGCTAAGCCTGGCAGAACCAGGGCACAATCGCAGTAATTCTCCTAGCGCTACCTTAGCCGATAGAGCGGAACGTAAGGTACCAAAACATAGGAGCCGGGCAAACCCAACATTCGACCAAAGACATGATTCGGAGCTGATGCATATAATGCTATAAGTTCGGGGTGCCGCACTTGTGGAAGTGTTCGGACTTTTCACACCGCATTGTGGGGTATGTAAGCCCCTGGTGTATTGGCCGTACCAGAGTGTACGGTTGCAAGGCGTCATTAATGAACACATAGATATATATATATATATATAACAAGAATGCAATAATAGTCGTAATGTCATGCATTGTTTATTGCATTAAAGCAGAGTGATACAGATAGTGCGATAAGCAAAGAGTAGGACTATGTCCCCTCCAAGGGCAAGCTGAGGAATGATATGAAATCGAATATTTCTCTCGTTACTGTAATCAACCTGGGAATTCCGTGGTATGACGTAGTTGTTTGCCTCCTTGGTTGCTGCATCATATATTCGGCAATAGTGATGCCGGACAGTGTTTCCAGAGATTAAGGTCCTGAAAGAAAAAGAAAAATAACCAAACGGGAAGCCCCTAGTGCGGTTTAGGCCGCATTTTCGGGCATGCCGCAGTTGTGCCCCCCTCCCCACTTGTGCGCATGGTATTTTTAATGCGTAATTATGTACGCGCGGCACGAATATCGCCGTTGGGCTGGGATTGGGGTGGCCTCCGTATTGCTACGCGAGCTCAGATCGCGCCAGGCGGTCTATTTGCCGATTGCCCCGAGCGCGCTTGAAGGTGTCCGGGCTTTGAAGCGCCGAACTGGTTGATTTCCTTGAGAGGCTGCTTTGCGCTTCTGCTGCGAGGGCCGCGGTGTGCTCCTCTGTTCGGAGAGAGCGCTCTGTGTTTCCATTGACTGTAAAAACTCCGCGAGGTCCTGGCATCTTGAGCTTGAGGTATGCATAATGCGGTACCGCATTGAATCTAGTGAATGCGGTTCACCCGAGCAGCGCATGATAACCACTGCGGAACGGGACTATATCGAAGACTAACTCGTCGCTTCGGAAATTATCCGGGGATCCGAAGACCACTTCCAGTGTAATTGAGCCTGTGCAATGGGCCTCTACACCTAGAATGACGCCCTTAAAGGTCATTTCGTGGGTTTGATCCTTGAGGGGTCTATACCCATTTTGCACACTGTGCCTGATAAAGCAGGTCCAGGCTGCTGCCGCCGTCCATGACGACTCGAGTGAGGTGAAATCCGTCGATGATTGGGTCTAGGACCAGTACGGCGAATCCGCCATGACAGATACTAGTGGGGTGGTCCCTGCGATCGAAGGTGATCGGACAGGAGGACCAAGGGTTGAACTTTGGGGCGACTGGCTCCAACGCATATACGTCCCTAAGCGCATGCTTCCGCTCCCTCTTGGGGATGTGGGTTGCGTATATCATGTTCATCGTCCGCACTTGCGGGGGAAACCTCTTCTGTCCTCTAGTGTGCGGCTGCCGGGGCTCCTCATCATCATCGCTATGCGGCCCCTTGTCCTTGTTTCCGGCAATTAATTTGCCGGCCTGCTTGAACACCCAACAATCCCTGTTGGTGTGATTAGCTGGCTTGTCTGGGGTGCCGTGTATTTGACACGAGCGATCGAGTATACGGTCCAAGCTGGACGGACCCGACGTACTTTGTTTGAATGGCTTTTTCCGCTGACCGGGTTTAGAGCCTTTGAATCCGGCATTGACTGCCGTATCCTCAGTATTTTCGCTGTTAATGCGGCGCTTATGCTTGTTGCGACGTGACCTGCTATTTCCGTCCTTGATATCTGAGGTACCATGGTTCTTTGATATGTTATTACTGCGAGCCAGCCAGCTGTCTTCTCCCGCACAAAAGAGGGTCATGAGCGTCGTGAGAGCTGCCATAGATTTCGGCTTTTCCTGACCAAGGTGCCGGGCTAGCCACTCATCTCGGATGTTGTGCTTGAAAGCCGCTAAGGCCTCCGCATCCGGACAATCGACGATTTGATTTTTCTTTGTAAGGAACCGAGTCCAGAATTGCCTGGCCGACTCTTCTGGCTGCTGAATTATCTGGCTCAAGTCATCGGCGTCTGGTGGTCGCACATAAGTGCCCTGAAAGTTGTCGAGGAATGCGGCTTCCAGATCTTCCCAACAGCTAATGGAGTCCGCTGGCAAGCTGTTAAGCCAATGCCGCGCTGGTCCTTTGAGCTTTAGTGGGAGGTATTTGATGGCGTGTAAGTCATCGCCGCGGGCCATGTGGATGTGGAGGAGGAAATCCTCAATCCATACTGCAGGATCTGTTGTGCCGTTGTATGATTCAATATTTACAGGTTTGAAACCTTCTGGGAATTGATGTTCCATTACTTCGTCTGTGAAGCATAAGGGGTGTGCGGCGCCTCTGTATTGGGCTATATCACGACGCAGCTCGAATGGGTCTTGCCCGCTGTGTTCGGCCCGGCCGGATTTGCTTTTACTGTATCCGGCGTGACGTTTGTCGTCTCGCAGAGTGGTGCGCCCTCGTGATCCGTAGATCGATCTTGAATGCTTTGCCTTGTCCTCCAATATGTCTTGCAGGTCTGGCGTATCTCCCCATGCCTTTTTATTTGAATGGCGTTGGGGTGGAGGCTGAGCTTTTGGCTGGAATGCCTCTCTATCGCGGCCACGAGGTGGCCGATCAGCCGTATCATACGCTTCTTCCTCCAGTCGGGGTAGTAACCTGTGCCTTGGGTAACTCTTGGAGGGGCGCTCGAGTTTATATTCCTTGGCCGCGAGGACTTCAGTCCATTTGTTAGCTAGCAGATCTTGATCAGCTTGAAGCTGCTGCTGCATTTTCTTCAGGCTATTTGCCGTGGCCATAAGCCGGCGCTTGAAGCGCTCTTGTTCGACGGGATCCTCTGGGACGGCGAATTCATCGTCGCCGAGGCTTGCCTCGTCTTCGGGGGGGATGTAATTGTCATCCTCCTCCTCTCCGTCTGCCGCTCTCTCAGGAGAGCTGGCTCCTTCATCCTCCTGCTCTAAATCTTGCTGGAGGGGATTGTTGTTGTCTTCGGCACTATCCGGAGTGTTATTATCTCATGTGCCGGTATCACCACTTTTGCTTTGGCGGGACTTAGAGCGGCGCCGCTGACGTCGGCGCTTGGGTTGCTTCTTGGAGGGGTCATCCTCCGCTATCTCGTCGCCATTGCCTTCGTTGGGTGTATCCACCATGTATATGTCATATGACGAGGTGGCTTTCCAGTTCCCTATAGGTGCTGGTTCATGTTCGTCTCCTACATCGTCGTCCATACCGTCGATGTCTTCGGAGTCGAAGTCGAGCATGTCGGTTAAATCATCGACAGTGGCTACAAAGTGGGTGGTGGGTGGGCGTCGAATTTCTTCATCGTCCGCATCCCAATCCTGTTGGCCATAGTCCAGCCAGGGCTCTTCTGACAAAGAGAGAGACCTCAGTGAGTTCAGAATGTCGCTGAAGGGCGAGTGCTAAAAGATATCCGCGGCGGTGAATTCCATGATCGGTGCCCAATCGGATTCGATTGGCAGGGGCGCGGATGGTTCGGAGTCCGGAAAAGAGTCCGGCACCTTGGAGTCACGGGCTGCGTAGAGGATTATGCTGGTGTTTGGCTCGATCGCCGTTGAGACTGCAGCCCCTGAGGCGGTGTCTAACCACCCGTCCTCGATTGGCGCAGTTGGCTCCGAGCTAAGGGTCGGAGCTGATGCGGGCGCGGCCTCTGGGGCACTGTTCGGCGGCAGAGCTAGGTCATACCCATCGCGACAGTGCAGCGCGCCCGGCTGTGGCTCAAATCCGTCGAAGATCAAGTCCCCGCGGATGTCGGCCGTGTAGTTCAAACTTCCAAATTTGACCTGATGACTAGGGGCGTAGCTTTCAATCTGCTCCAGATGGCCAAGCGAATTAGCCCGCAGTGCAAAGCCGCCGAATACGAAGATCTGTCCGGGGAGAAAAGTCTCACCCTGGACCGCATCGCTATCGATGATAGTAGGAGCCATCAAGCCTAACGGCGACGACATAGAGGAACTCTCAATGAAAGCACCAATATCGGTGTCAAAACCGGCGGATCTCGGGTAGGGGGTCCCGAACTGTGCGTCTAGGCCGGATGGTAATAGGAGGCAGGGGACACGATGTTTTACCCAGGTTCGGGCCCTCTTGATGGAGGTAAAACCCTACGTCCTGCTTGATTAATATTGATGATATGGGTAGTACAAGAGTAGATCTACCACGAGATCAGAGAGGCTAAACCCTAGAAGCTAGCCTATGGTATGATTGTATGTTGTGATCATTGTCCTACGGACTAAAACCCTTCGGTTTATATAGACACCGAAGAAGGTTAGGGTTACACAAGGTCGGTTACAAAGGAGGAGATATCCATATTCGTATTGCCTAGCTTGCCTTCCACGCCAAGTAGGGTCCCATCCGGACACGAGACGAAGTCTTCAATCTTGTATCTTCATAGTCTAACAGTCCGGCCAATGGAGATAGTCCGGCTGTCCGGAGACCCCCTAATCCAGGACTCCCTCAATACCCATAGAGAATGTTGGGTCTTCAAGCAGTCCGGCAAACTCAATGCCGAACACAAGGGGCAGGATACACCAAGCGAAGACGATGACGAGCCTCGCAAGCAAAGCACTGGGGAACAGAAGAAATTCCCACCAGAAGTCAAAACAGTAAACGTGTTACACGTGATGAAGGGGAGAAAGAAAGCGGCACTCCTAGAGACACATGCCCCAGGGCCTATCACCGCGGAGTTCTGCCACTGGTCGTTCAAACCGATCACCTTTGACCATCGGGATTACTCGGCAAGTATCCAGCATGCAGGATGGGCTGCCTTGGTGTTAGACCCGATAATTGACGGATACCACTTCACACAAGTCCTGATGGATGGCGACAGTAGTTTAAACCTGATATATCAGGACACAGTCCGCAAAATGGGGATAGACCCAACAAAAATCATCCATAGCAATACTACCTTTAAAGGAGTAATGCCAGGCCCAGAAGCCCATTGTACAGGCTCCCTACTACTAGAGGTTATATTTGGCTTTCCCGATAACTTCCGCAGTGAAAAGTTAACCTTCCACATCGCTCCGTTCCAAAGTGGCTATCAAGCACTACTCGGACGCGAAGCTTTCGCTCGCTTTAAAGCGATACCGCATTACGCTTCTCTCATGCTTAAGATGCCCGGTCCACGTGGCATCATTACAGTAAATGGAAATATTGAGCGCTCCTTGCGCGCGAAAGACCGTGCGGCTGCCTTGGCAGCCGCACACTAGACGGCCTCACCAACTAGAGCATCTGACAGGTCGTTAAGACCACGGACACGGTAAGACGAGTCTGGTGTAGCTATATATAATTGATACAGGTTTGATGGCTATACCCCTACAACAATACAAGGGGCTCAACGCGTGTGAACAAGTGACAATTAGGCTCAACTTTACTCATCTGGAACTATACATGGTTTATTTAGTATAACCTACCTTTTGCACGATAACTTTTCAACTAAGTTCCTCTCTTTTTCAGATGACCATCGTGCTACACCCGTCTAGGCTACGGCACAACGGAGACACAGGCGCAGACGTGTAGCAGGGACCCGTTCCAAGGATTCTTTTTAGATTAAGACCCTGCGTAAACCTTTTTTACTGTATCTTGTTGATACACATCCCCCGGATTCTCAGTACAATTGAGAAGGATGCTGACGTATTGGCATGTGGCCATGTCAGAATATTGCACGTACCTGGACACCAGGGGCTTATTACAAAGGGCACTGTTTAGCCCGGTTTACATCATAAAGACCGAATACCTTAGGGAGTGTTCGGCGTCGCGAGTTTGGCCTCATATGCATCAGCTCCGAATCATGTCTTTGGTCAAATGTTGGGTTTGCCCGGCTCCTGTGTTTTGCTGCCTTACATTCCTCTCTATCGGCTAAGGCGGCACCAGGAGAACTACTGCGATTGTGCCCTGGTTCATCCGGACGAGCACCTCAGTAGAGAAAGCCGAAAACTCACTGTCATGATATAGCGTGAGACTGGTCAACCACTCGATGACCTAGCGGAATCTTCGGGATTCCTCCGCCTTAACGAAGGGCCGTTTCCCGTCCAGGCATGTACGCGCCCCGAATTCGGATGAGCGCGGAGCCACCAGGGGCTATATAGTAGCCCCACTGTCAAACTCATTTGGCTAAGTGAAAGTGTTAAAGCATTATAATCCGATTGCCTAGTTCGCTGCGCTATCACCTCCTTAATGGACCAAGACGTTGGATCAAGTGTGAACATGCATCTTCTGCGAGCACCCCCGCATTATATGCGTGGGGGCTGAAGCCGCCGACTGCCATCTTTCAGGTTATATACATATATACATAAACGGCCGCACAGGAGGCATCATAGTACTTTCAGGCAAAAGTATAAATACAGCCTTGATAAACTCAATAAAACATTGTTTTTACAATGAGAATACATGTCACTCAAACATAATATTCTTCGAGCACTGAGCCTCTATCGAACGAGCGCCTTCAAGAACTTCTTCAAAGTAGTGCTCGGCAGCCACTCGGCCTATGGCCGAACCCTGTGCCGCAACAGTGGTGGCGTCCATCTCCGCCCAGTATGTTTTGACAGGGCAAGGGCCATCCACGAGCCTTCTATGCACGCCGACCTCTTTACAGCATCGATGTGTGGCACAACACCAAGGAATTGTTGCACTAAGCTAAAGTAGCTATTCGGCCTTGGCCCTCTCGGCCATAGATGATCCACAACGGACCTCATGGCAAGTCTGGATAATCTATGGAGCTCGGCCCACTCGGCCATTTGCTCATTCAATAGCAGCGGACGGGCTGGAGCATGAAACTGTGACCAAAACAGGTTTTCCACTTCGTGATCTTTCCGATCCTTGAAGTACTCTGCCGCATCAGCAGCACTTGCAGCCAAATCCACGTAGGCGTCCACAGAACTCCATAGCCGGTCCAGAGGTGCATACTTCGGATCCCCGAACTTAGTCCGCAACAAGAAGGGCTTCCCAGATACAATATCCGCAGCTTGATGCAGCTCCTCCTTCGTCGCTCTAATTTTGGAGCGGGCTTCCTTTGCAGCCACCCGGGCCTTTTCCAGGTCCGTTGCCTTCGCCAGGTTTTCTTCTTCAAGAAGCTGGTAGCGGTCAGCGGCATCTTTTAACTCTACAGCCATCTTGGCTATTTTTTCTTTGCTCTCGCAATGCGCGGCCTATTCGACCCTTAACTCTTCGACCGCCTTTAAAGCGGCCGCATTGCTACTCCTTGCTTGCTCCTTGGCTCGGGCAAGCTCCGCCTGAAGGGTCTCCACGGTGGCAGCTCCATCTGCAGTCACAATATATTAAAGATACTGGCATCATGCTGCTCTTATTATGTGACAATCACCAGAAAAATCACCTACCATGTGCCTCGTCAAGCCGCTTGTTAACAAGCACGATGTTGGCATCTGCCGCATCCAGTTGCCGCCTTAGTTCGGCAGACCCATCAGTCCGGCTAGCCACCAGAGCTTCAACCACCTGCACATAAAGGCGGTCTGGTTATTACCTGGGACTATGATCCTCTGTTTGCCGCTGTTTTCGACGACAACCAGAGTCTCAGGGGCTACTATCTACACAGGGCACATCTAAAAATGTGCTGTACTGTCAACAATGTACATCATTTCGTGTACCTCTAAACCCGTCAGTAGACTCATAAAGGCTTCATGCAACCCGCTTTCGCCGGACGAAATCCTTTCAATCACCGTACCCATCAACGTGCGGTGATCTTCTGAGATAGCCGCTTGCTCTAGCAGATCCCTCAGTACGTCCGACCACACACCAGACGGTGCCGGACTCTTTTGATTGCTCCCTTCAAGAGCCGGATACTGAGGACTTCGGGTGGCCATAGGATTACCTTCTGGCCTTGACGGATCAGGAGAAACCCTCCGCGACGACACCTCGGGGTCGCCCACCTCGTGAGGCGGTGTGGCAGGGGGAGGCGTTTCGCTCTTCATCATCTCTAGAAGAAGATCCCCTGAAGAAGAGCTCTGCTAAGAAGGGCTAAGATCCGAACTGCAAGATAAATGCTTCGATTATTTTCCTCAGAAGTAAAGCGAGATATTTTCCTTATTAAGTACCCTTTTACTTACAGCTCGGTGGAGGGCTGATCCCCTTGAGGGCATAGTGCGGCCAGGGTATCCCCCAGGGCAGGACCCTCCGGCGGAGATTTATTCCCCCGTTTGGATACCATTGTCTCCGGGTCCTCAGAGGCGGTTCTCCTCCTTCCCTGGGGAGAGGAAGTTTCAGTTCCTCCTCCCTGGCTAACCTCCTTCACGGAGGCGCTAGCCTCCTTGTTCCCCCCTTTATCTTTTCCTAAGGGCGCTTGATAAGGCGCGATCTCCAGCATCCTGGTTAGCACGGGACTTGGTGAGGTCTCAGGGAGGGGGCCGGACACCTGATCAACTTTTCCTTCGCTATCCAATCCTAGTCAAAGAGCAGCTTTTTTAGGGCAACATTGTGATAATTAAACAGACAGTGTGTTCGGATGCGGGGCTACTTACTTGGGTATCCGGGCAATTGCAGCTCAGACATGCATCCTCAGTGATGTCCGGACACATTATTTGTGGTCCGAAGAACAATTTGTACATATCTTCATGCGTCATGCCGAGGAAATGTTGAATAGCTCGCAGTCCTTCCGGGTTAAATTCCCACATGCGAAGGGGCCGGCGTTTGCAAGGCTGGACTTGACGAACTAGCATAACTTGCACTACCATAACCAGACTAAAATCTCTCTCAAAGAGATCTCGGATACGGTTTTGCAGTATTGGCACGTCCTTAGCTGGACCCCATCTCAGCCCCCTGCTGATCCATGACATCAGTTGTGGTGGGGAGCATGAGCGAAAGGTGGGGGCAGCTACCCACTTGGCACTTCGGGGAGCTGTGATGTAGAACCACTCCCGCTGCCACAATCCGAACACCTCTGGGAAGCAACCCTCAGGCCGTAGAACGTCAGCGATTTTGCTTATTAAAGCGCCTCCGCACGCTGCATGCTGCCCCTCGATCATCTTCGGCTTCACATCGAAGGTCTTGAGCCACAAGCCGAAGTGAGGGGTAATGCGGAGGAAGGCCTCACATACGACAATAAATGTCGAGATATGAAGAAGGGAATGCAGTGTCAGATCGTGAAAATCTAGCCCATAATAGAACATAAGACCCCTAACAAAGGGATCCAGAGTGAGGCCTAGTCCTCAGAGGAAGTGGGAGACGAACACGACGCTCTCGTTGGGTTCGGGAGTAGGGACGACCTGCTCTTGGGCAGGCAGCCGATGCAAAATTTCGGCGGTCAAATATCTGGCCTCTCTCAACTTCTTGATGTCCTCCTCCGTGACGGAGGAAGGCATCCACCGACCTTGAAGGTTGGATCCGGACATAGTTGAAGGTTCAAAGCACCTGGCCTGAGTTTTGGGTGTTAGAACTCGAGGCGGGGGAAGGATTTGATTAAGCACGAGAGGGAAAAAGAAAAAGCCTTGTCCCCTTTATAAAGAGGGTGAATATCAAGCGTCCTCCTCGTGGCTGTTTGGGACTTGCCTAAGATCTAGGAGTCCTACTCATAGGCACGGTTGGGTTACCCACGTCCGTATTGATGGGAATCCCATAATAAGGGGACACGATCTCTGCTTCGACAAGACGTGCCAAGGAAACCGCCTCGCGAAACACGCTGAGGTTGGTTGTGAAAAATGATTCGAATAAAGACCTGGCTGTGGCGTGATGTCACACTACGGGGTACGTCAGCAGATTAGATTTGTGGAAATATTATTCTCTCTACGGTGGTATGTGGAACTCGTTTTGCAGAGCCGGACACGATCCTCGTGTTCAAAATCTTCTATGAAGTATTCGGAGGAGGAACCCGCCTTGCAATGCCGAAGACAATCTGCGCGCCGGACTCATCGTCATTGAAGCCTGGTTCAGGGGCTACTGAGGGAGTCCTGGATTAAGGGGTATCCGGACAGCCGGACTATATCCTTTGGCCGAACTGTTGGACTATGAAGATACAAGATTGAAGACTTCGTCCCGTGTCCGGATGGGACTCTCCTTGGCATGGGAGGCAAGCTTGGCAATACGGATATGTAGATCTCCTTCCTTGTAACCGACTCTGTGTAACCCTAGCCCCCTCCGGTGTCTATAAACCGGAGGGTTTAGCCCATAGGACCAACAACAACAATCATACCATAGGCTAGCTTCTAGGGTTTAGCCTCTTCGATCTCGTGGTAGATCTACTCTTGTACTACTCATATTATCAAGAACAATCAAGCAGGACATAGGGTATTACCTCCATCAAGAGGGCCCGAACCTGGGTAAACATCGTGTCCCCTGCCTCCTGTTACCATCCGCCTAGACGCACAGTTCGGGACCCCCTACCCGAGATCCGCCGGTTTTGACACCGACACCCATGCTGACCCAACATCCTCTACGACTCCAAGTTCCTATGCCGCTTCCACAAGCACCACTAGAAACCACCTATGCTTGGCTTCTTTGCAAGGTGTTTAATCACCGATGTGACCATCTTCACTCCCACCTTTGACTCGCTTGACTACATCCCTAGTACTCACTTCCCCATGCCGCACAGCCAAAACATCCCTAGTACTCGCTTCCCCGTGTGCTTCCAAGGTTGATGCCATGGCCTCGCCATCCTAGTCAAAATATCACCACATGCCCCCACGCCAACGGGTTTGGTTGTGTGGGATCCCCTCACTAGCAAACAACACAATCATGTGGCTATTCCATCAGTGCTTAATGAAGACAAATGGAAATGTTGGAATGTTGCGGTGTTGTGCACTAACTTCGAAGATGGACATGTGCATGGTGATTGCTTCTCGAGCCCATTCAAATTGGTCTTGCTCTTCAATAGAGACTCAAACGCTTTCGCTTGCGTCTACGAATCAACATCTGGTGTATGGGGAGGTATTGTTGCAGTGGTGACTATGAAATAATTCCTTCCATAAGAGCCATCATCCTAATTGGAAATGCACTTTACTGTTTGTTTTGTGGAGGTGATGTCCTTGTGCATGATTTTTAAAGGAAGAGTCTTGCTGTGATTGAGAAGCTAATAGACACACATAATGTCCATGTTGAACATTCTTATAAGCTCTTACGCATATAAGATAATGGACTTGTTCTGCCATTTTGTCAAAACATACAATCCAATTATGGGAGAGAAATTCCAATTGTGATGCTTTTGTTCGATGGATGATGTTCAACAAAATTGCTCCACTAGAGGGGATGTTTCGGCAGACAGTGCCTCATGATGCTATGGGGATATCTTGGTTGAGATATGATGAGGGCAAAAATGTGATTGTTCTGTCTACATTGATTGGGATGGCCATGGTCCAACTTGATTCTATGCAAATCAGAGATATTTCTATAAGAGCTAATATATGTTACCCATTTATTTATCCCTACAAAAATTTATATGCTGTAGGTAATACCTCACTATCTACATTGCACAAACTACAATAATCCATTTAGTTTTCATTTGTTAACACTCATTCCAGTTACTTCTAGTACGTGTTCCTTATTTAAGGATGGACTAGATATATAAGAATCAATTTATTGTTTCCTTGATTAAGGATTAACTAGATATATAATAACCAATACTTGTTTGTTTCTTAGTCCTTGTGGAGATCTTACAGCGATGTAATTTCTTATAGTATTATTAGGCTACAATTGAACTAGAACAAGGGAACACCCATAACTATGCATGTCTGTCAAATGCTCTTCCTTGTGAGTTTTCTAGCATTTGGAAACTACAAATGATTGCACTAAGAGAATATACTGAAACCGTCTAATATTTGAAATAGTATTATGATTGGTACATTTGGAAGATTAAAGCTTGTCATCTTTTTTTCATTCAATATTTTTCTTCTCAGGTATATATTAAGCATCAATTCAAATGTCATGTACCTTTCATTATCAAAAATAGTACTAGGTCATTTTCTTAATATGTGCATTATGTTTTGGCCCATTGAACATAACTAGTACAAGCTCTCACCATAATAGTTCTGGATATATTTTCTCTAAATATGTAAACAATATTTACATCTCTTGGTAAAAGATCATTATTGTTTTTTCCTGATATTACCCCCCTCTGTCTTAGAGCAAGCCATATAAGTGAATTTGAATAAGCAAAGAGAAGGGTACTTGGGAGAGGACTACTGCCACTACGCAAATGATGAATTGCAGTACATGGGACCTAGAAGGCACATATGGGGATGGAATGAATGAACCCCATATAATTTAAAGCTATGTAATCATGAATAATTTTACCACCATCTATCTAGTATGGCTAGCTGGAACTCACTTGTTAAGAGATGTAGCAGTCCAACAAAGTTGTAAATCATACTTAAGACTTTTAGTCCGACGTGGAATGATTTTATAATATTTATGATCACCTCTAGCTATTCGTGTTGCGATATTTGACTTGGCTTATTATCTGACAAATAATATTTTGTCAAGCCACAATCCAATGACTTGTGTCATTATATAAGGTAATAATGGCACATGCTATCACAATTCTGCCACGGACACCCATCCATGTATACATCTATACCAATATTAAGAACCGCCTAGAGTGTTGATTCGACACTTCTTTTCTTTGAAAACAGAGGAGGCAAGATGAGCAAGTAGAGAAGAGATGCGCCGAGACAGATCTTGATAATGCTCTAAGCACTAAAATTTCCACTTTAGATAGCCATCTCCATCTCTTGTTGTCCTCATCTTTTTATTACATGGGAAATAGTTACATCATATCATATAAAAATATCACATTATATATTGTAGATTTTTATTGTTGCTTGAACATTTTCATATTTCATATTACCTTTTTTAAAGCGAGCGAGATAATTTAGTTGAGATAGATTTAATAATCCATGTGAATGATGGGTCCTTTTTGTGCCATAACACCCCGAGCCTTCTGACACACACCTTCATATCCATGTTGCAGCCCCCAAGCTGTCCACCGCAGATGCTGCCTGCCCACAACATGCCATTGCTTGCACGCATGCTATCCTATCTTTGAGCCCCTTATGCAGATAACAAGATGAAATTTACTATGGCAAGAAGAGCATGATCATGTTGGTACACAATTTGATCACCGAAGAATATGTCAAGAGAGTCGATGGCCATCTTTTTATTATATGTGCCTTGATATGTGGGAAAGATCCAAATAATTCATGACCTAAAAAGGATAAGATGGTTATACAAACTATATTTGCATAATCGGAAAATAGAACACGAAGGTTCAACTGGGGGCGACTGGTGTGTAGTGCACCGTCCGCGAATGGCGGCATGCCGTAGTGGAGGGCTGCCAGTACCCACTAAAGGAATAGAAGTCAGATTCGAGTATCCAATATACTTGTCTAAGGCCAAAAACATACTCAGGTACCTATAAGACGAAACAATTCCTCACCAAGTCCCATAAATTCTTAACCACAGTACACAAAATTAATCAAACATTTGATATCAAAATGTTGTCATAGCGGCTAGCTAGAATTGACAAGCACACTTATCGTGTTCAGTTTTCAGTCTATGGTGATAAAACACAAAAAAATCATAGTCACTTTTAGTCATGACTCTCTATGAACAAATACGCTTTATGGATGATTTTGTTTTGTTGAAGTATAGAAGGATTCGCCCAACCTTATGCATCACTAGTACAGACTTTTGATTTTACACGTAGGTTCTACACACTGTCTCCAACTATTTTGTTAATATCATTTCTTATTAAAGCATTCAACCATCAATGATATTTTTCCTTTTTTTGCACGCGACAACTTGACAATTTTCTGTTCTTGCTATCTTCTTTTCTATTTTTAAATAATAGTAATGTTTTTTGTTTGTTTTATTACTTAAAATACAGTCATGACTCTGGCGATTAACTCACACTTTACATTGACAACAAAAAACATCAAACCTTTCCATGTGATCATTTCCCCTATCCTAACATAACATCAAAATCATTATTCTTCTTTTTGTTTCGATACAGTTTTCAAAGATTTGTGTTGTTGGCTAAGTATACCTTTATGCAACTTCACAGGAAAATGTACAAAAATACAGAATGATCTCAACGTTCAAGTTTTTAAAATCTCCACAGAACAAGTTGAAGTAAGTTTCTCTCCCAATTGTCATCAACTGATTTGAAACTACTTTAAATTGTATGATGAAGTATTAGCCTGTAAAAAAATCCTCAAAGTTTGATTTGCAATATGTCAGAGTGCAAATTTTCAATAATGTTAAAAGTTAAAACTGTCTAACCTTCTATATGTAGCTATGATTCCCAAAACGCATACCAACTTTTATATCAGAATTTTCATTAGCGAATGAGTATAAACCCCAAAACATATGATCTTGATTGTTTATTTTGCAAAATTTCCTTTCATCCATGTAAAGTGCTTAATTCAAGTTATTTTTCAGTCCAGGTTACTTGCATGTTTTGGCATTTTTGGTGCAAAGTACGACGGAACACTCTCAGAATCAGATGGTGAAATGTCACTGGAACACTATTGGTTTGCTGCAGTGGCGGAGCCAGAAACTCAATATAGAGGGGGCCAAACATGTTATATAATGCTAGACAGGGCCAAATCATCTAAATCTTGCCAATTTTGTTTGACAAATGGAGGATTAAGAGCACATATAGTTGTATTTCTAAGAGCATAGGGGGGCCATGGCCCCTGCCAGCACCCCCTGCCTCCGCCATTGGTTTGCTGCATTCATAATTACACTTGTATCCCTTGAGTTCGGTTTGGTTATATTTCACTATTGAGCTGCAAATCAACGCTCTGGTCTCCAGCTGCTATTCTAATCCTCAACATTCGATAAAGTTTCATGCTTATATATAGCAGATGAGTTTTCAATAGTTATAAAATAGACAAACTTTCCTATATGTAGTTATGACCCCTAAAATGCTTAACAACTTCTGTATATCAGATTTTTCATTATCGAATTAGTGTAATATCATGAATAATAATCAATTTTCTAACACAATATACAAAAATACTTCACCAAATTGTTGTTCACACACATCCAAGTTTTGTGCACATAATTCTAATTTCATGAAATTCAAAATTTCTTCATGGCATTTGAAAATAGTTCATAAAATTCATATATTATTATTAGAAAATACTTCACACAAATTAAATAATATTCATGATATTCAAAATAAAGTTCACCAAATTTAAAATCTGTTCAAAACTCTCTAATCTCTACACGATATTCAAAAAAGATCTCAAATTCAAAGTTTGTTCAC
Organism: Triticum urartu; assembly: GCF_056163025.1. Classification (NCBI taxonomy): domain Eukaryota; kingdom Viridiplantae; phylum Streptophyta; class Magnoliopsida; order Poales; family Poaceae; genus Triticum; species Triticum urartu. Next base: position 45,812,131 of record NC_141875.1, read on the forward strand.
AAAATTTGAATTTAGATCACGATATTAAAAATAGTTCCCAAATTTAAATTTCATGTGTGAAAATCAAAAAAGTTCATCAATTTTTTTCATGAAATTCAGATTTAGTTAAACACATTCAAAATAGTTCACAAGTGCAAATTTCATTAATAAAATACAAATTTAGTTCATGATATTCAAAAACAATTCAACAAATTCAAATAATGTTCACAATATGAGAAACAAGTTCAACATATTATAATGTTTTTAACAAAATCCGAATTAAGTTCACGAAATACTAAAATATTTGAGCAAACTCAAATCAAGTTAAATAAAATCAAAATACTTCACCAAATTCAAGTATTGCTCATGATATTAAAAAAACTTCAACAAATTCAGATTTAGTTCATGAAAATCAAATTGACTTCATAATATACAAAAATAGTTCGTCAAATTCAAATTCCATTCATGATATTGAAAAATAATTCACTAAATTCAAATCTTGTTCACACACAATCAAAATCTATGCAGATATTTGATGAAATTAAAGAGAATTCTTCACGATGTTCAAAAATGTTCATCGAATTCATGAAAGTTCAAAGACTTCACAAAAAATACTTATACGTAATCCAAATATTATTCACTCTATGGCATTTATTTTATCAAATTCAAATTTCATTCCCGAAATAAAAACATTAAATTCAGTATTGTTCAAAAATTTCAAAATTAGCTCATAAAATTCAAAAATAGTTCACCAACTTCAAATCTTTTACACAACAATTTAACGATGTTCAAACGTAGTTCACCAAAGTCAAATTTCATGCACAATAATGAAAAGAAGATCACCAATTTCAAATCTTGTTCACCATTTTCTTCATGATGTTCAAAAATAGTTCATTAAATTGATTTATTTAAAAAAAAACTACACCAAATCAAAAATATATATCAAATTCAAATGTTTTTCATCATATTTTTTTATCAAATTCAAACCTTGCTCCTAATATTCAAAAAAAAGACTCAAAACTCAAAATATTGTTCACAATGTTTTAAAAGGTCAGCAAATTCAAATCATGATCTTGATATTAAAACACTTCACAAAATTTCAATCTTGCTAATAATATTCAGGAATAGGTTGCCAAATTTAAATCTTATTTGTGAAATTAAAATTTAGTTCATAGTATTAAAAATATATCCACAAAATTCAAATTATGGGAATGATAAAAAAATCTGCACATTTAAATTTATTTCATAATATTTAAAATATTTAACCAAAGTGAAGGAATATGCTTTTGCTTAATCATATATGTACCTACATTTTTTTTACAAATGTTCCTTTCTCATTCCACAACCCAATTCTAAATTTCTAAAAAAAATTATTAATGTAGTTGCTTCTTTTATGGCGAGCAACTAGAGAAAAACTTCCCACTGTACTTGAAATAGTTTCAGCGTCCTTTTTTAGTACTCCACTGTCGAACAACTAAACACATAGATATTTTCTCCTTTAAAAAATCCAGAGACTATTTTCGTGTCTTTTATTCGGCTACTAGAGACGAAGAAACAAAACAATTAATCAATTCATATAATGTAACTTTATGTTCAGCAACGTATTTTTATTTTTTTTGATTGGTCTACTCATTAAGAAGGAAAATAGTCTTTGCAAAAATGAAGAAGGAAAGTAATTCCACCATGGTATAGTATGTAAATAGAAAAACACCTACGTACCATTGAATGAAATAGAGAAACACAAGGAAAAAAGCACGGCGAAAGACAGCGAAATAAAAACACATATGGACTTCCAGGAAGCATCCCAGAATGATCGCTAGTAGACACTTTTAGCGACAACTCGGCACTTAAGGTGCCAAGAGCAGGACTCTGCTCCGCCACACCCGACGATAGACGTGTAATTTGTAGGAGAATTTTGGCGGGCATGGGCCATGTAGAGTGTCTTTGATGTGTTAAGGCCTGGGTATGTAAGCAGGACATTGTGCGGTACAATTTTTGAGGGAAAATAGCCTTTATTCATTCAAAGACCACATTCAGTGGGATACAAGTTTGATCATGAGACGACCAAAAGCTAAACTTAAAGCAAATCTAGCTAACTTATGAGCTTCTAAATTAACATGATGACCTTCAAAAGAAAAATTACATTGGAACGGTAATGATCTGGACTTTATTTCAGAGATGATTGAACCATAGGAGCCCTTGTGTCCTCTTGTTATGTCATCAATAACCTGCTTGCAATCTGAAGCCACAACCATACGCTGAATATGAAGACCTTCCGCTAGGGCAATAGCCTCTCGGCATGCAATAGCCTCAAGTGTTGTTGGATCCCAAATCTCAGCGATGACCAAAGCTGAGCTCCCCAAGAAAACACCATTGTTGTCCCTGCAAATAGATACCGTCGTTCCCCCTCTATGTGTCCGTATAGTTGCATCAACATGGATCTTGGTGTAATTTGCTGGAGGAGCCTTCGGTCTATGCCTAACCATGTTAGTGTTTGCTATACTCTGGCGTACAGGCTTTAGAACTCTCACTGCTTCCAGGTCGGATATGAAGCGGGTAATGAAAGTGTGTGTTGCATGGGGAGTTTGAAAAATAGCCTCATGGATAGCCTTTCTTCTCGACGTCCAGATTGCCCACGGTGTTACTGAGAGGAGAACAAACTTTTCATGAGAAAGCGCAACAAGAAGGCTAAACAGCCAGCTCTTCGCCCTCATTTCTGTTGTAGCAACCAGTGTAATCCCTAGTTCCTCATCCACCAGGGCCCATATGCATCTCGAAACGGTACACTCCAAGAGTGAATGCCGCCATGAATCTGCTGCACCATAGAAACTGCAAGTGCTTGAGTTTGTCATATGGTAGTGCGCTCTGACATCCTCCGTAGGTACAGACTGTTTCGACAGTCTCCACAAGAACATGCGTACTTTTGCCAAGACCTTCGTCTTCCATAGCAATTTCCATGACCCCTCATCAGCTCGAGCTGATGAAGATCCAGCCGAACCCTCCAACCATGCTTCCCGTCGGTTCCTCATGGTGATGAGCATATTGTAGGCCGACCGAACTGTAAATTGGCCACTCCTGTCATGAGCCCAACTCCAAAATTCTGGCATGTTCATAGTGCATATTGGTATGTTTGATATCACACTGACATCAAAAGGCATGAAGGTGGCATCTAGCAGCTGTTTGTTCCATGTGGCATTAGTGGCATCGATAAGATCGGAGATCCTAAGAGGCGGGTTAGCTGAGATACACCCGTAAGGTCTCATCATTTCCTTGCGGAGTAACCAATTGTCCTCCCAAATGTATGTACTCTCTCCATTGCCTATACGTTTGATTAGACCTTGTTTCAAGGTGTCCCGGCCCTCAACAATGGCCCTCCACATCTGTCTAGGCTGACTCCCCAACATTGCATGCAGGATCGAAGTGTGTGGGTAGTAGATGCTCTTAAGCACCCGGGCACTAAGAGACTCTGGGTCCTGTAACAAGCGCCACGCTTGTCTTGCCAGCATCGCGAGGTTAAACAACTCAAAGTCTTTGAACCCCCGGTCCTCCAATACTCTTAGGTTGCGTCATTGCCTTCCATGATACCCAGTGAGGCTTTTGCTGCCCATTAGTGCTTCCCCACCAAAACTTCCTAATCAACATGTTCAAATGCTCGCAAAGTCCTCTTGGAAGCTTGAAACACGATATTGAGAAGACAGGTACTACTTGCGCAACTGCTTTAACTAACACTTCCTTCCCTGCCATAGACATTGTCCGCTCGATCTAGCCTTGAATTTTGCTCCACAGCCTATCTTTGAGGTATTTGAAAGCACCATTTTTTGAGATCCCGACATCCGACGACATACCCAAATATTTCTCGTTCGTTTCATTTGGGACGTTCAACAGTCCTTTAATCTCATTAGGGACACTCTCCGGAACCCCCTTGCTAAAGAATATGGATGATTTGGCATAATTTACTCTCTGACCTATTGCTTGATAGTAGGTTTCCAGCACTTGGTTCACCTCAGTAGCACCCACAACATTTGCCTTAAAGAACAGCAGGCTGTCATCAACGAAAAGAAGATGGTTAACTGGTGGCGCCGTAGCTGCCACCTGCACCCCTCTCAAATTGGATGACTCCCCTCTTGATTTTAAAAGGCATGACAGGCCCTCTGGTGCTATCAAGAACAAATATGGAGATATCGGGTCACCTTGTCGGATCCCTCTTGATGGTTTGAACTCCTCGAGCTTCTTCCCATTAAACATGACTAAGAAGTTTACTAAAGTAACCAGGCTCATAACAATCTCAACCCAATTACTTGTGAAACCCAGCTTGAGCATTATGGCACGTAGATAGTCCCACTCTACCCTGTCAATAAGCCTTCATCATGTCCAGCTTGAGAGCACAAGACTGGTTTTTCTTTGCCTTATTCCTCTTCATGAAATGCAAGCATTCATAGGCAGTTATTATATTATAAGTGATTAACCTGCCTGGAACAAAAGTTGATTGCTCATCTGAAATTATATCTGGAAGGATTTGCTTGAGCCTGTTGGATATAACCTTGGAAGCGATCTTGTATAGCACGTTACAAAGGCTAATTGGACGAAACTGTGAAAGTAAGGTAGGGTTTTTTACCTTCCCTCGACAATCTTTAGCACTACCTTCGTCACATCATCCCCACAGACCTCCCAGTGCCGCTGAAAGAAATGTGCAGGAAACCCGTCCGGACCCGGCGCCTTGATGGGGAACATTTGGAACAGTGCTTGTTTGACCTCCTGTTGAGTATATGGGGCATTAAGAATCTCATTCATCGCCGGAGTAACCTTTGTTGGGACTGTATCAAGTACTCGGTCCATGTTTTGTACCCCTTCCGAAGTGTACAAGTTGTTGTAAAACTCTATGGTCAATGCTTCCATCTCTGCCCTGTCCTCAGTTAGAGTACCATTGACACGTTGAAGTGATTTTATCTGGTTTTTCCGGCTCCATCTGCTCGCTCTCAAGTGGAAAAATAAGTGTTTTTGTCTCCATGAGTTAACCAATCAAGACGTGCCCTCTGGCGCCACAACATTTCCTCGCAGTGGAACAGTTCAATCAGTCTGTCTGCCACCTTTGTCTCCTCGTGTGTCGGACCGGATCTTCCTGGGGCAGAGTGCAGGTACTCCAGGTGGGCCTTCAATTGGTTGATCTCTTTTTAACCGAGCCAAAGTGGGTGCGATCCCAAGCCGACAAGTCCCCTGCCAGATTCCTGAGCTTCTCATGCAGCGAGACCGCAGTTTCTGTTGGCTGCATGTTCCATCGGTGGCTGACAGTGGTGAATAAAGAATCCTCCCTTTCGGTGTCAAAACCGGCAGATCTCGGGTAGGGGGTTCCGTACTGTGCGTCTAAGGCGGATGGTAACAGGAGGCAGGGGACATGATGTTCACCTAGGTTCGGGCCCTCTTGATGGAGGTAATACCCTACGTCCTGCTTGATTGATATTGATGATATGAGTATTACAAGAGTTGATCTACCACGAGATCGTAGAGGCTAAACCCTAGAAGCTATCCTATGGTATGATTGTATGTTGTCCTACGGACTAAACCCTCCAGTTTATATAGACACCGGAGGGGGCTAGGGTTACACAAAGTCGGTTACAAGGGAGGAGATCTACATATCCGTATTGGCAAGCTTGCCTTCCACGCCAAGGAGAGTCCCATCTGGACATGGTACGAAGTCTTCGATCTTGTATCTTCATAGTCCAACAGTCCGGCCAAAGGATATAGTCCGGCTGTCCGGAGACCCCCTAATCCAGGACTCCCTCAGTAGCCCCCGAACCAGGCTTCAATGACGATGAGTCTGGCGCGCAGATCGTCTTCAGCATTGCAAGGCGGGCTCTTCTCCAAATTCTGAATATCTGCTGAGTAGTGTCCGGCTCCCCATAAATGTTGCACTTCTTGGCTTCTGCGCCCAATAAGGGCTATCTTCCACGTGTCGAGTGAATGCAAGGAGCCGGGGCATTTTTACATTGGCCACCCTAGCCATGTAAGTAAACTGTCTATTAAAGGGACGGGGATTCTTAGATCCAAACCACACCATCCTCCCACGGCGAGTATCCATCGGAGCGCGCTCGGAAAAATCCATTCCAACATGGCCAGCCATCGCAGCTCCTCCTCCCGCTGCCATAGCCCTAAGCCCGGTGATTGGGAGAAGTGTTCTGTCCCGCACAGCCAATTAGTAGAGCTGCAGACCCAGGGATTTCTCCCTCCAACATATTTGGTCCCCGTTCGAGCCGGGCTCGCCACCTATAATGGCGGGAAGCAAGCGGAGAGCTTCCCCAATCCCTCCAAGGGGGAGCGGGTATGCCTTGTCCCTTATTTACTAAGGGGACTTGGATTTCCAATCCATCCGTTCCTCCGCGGGCTCCTGGAGTTTTACGGCCTCCAGTTGCATAATTTTACCCCCGCTTCCATATTACACATCGCTGGTTATGTTGCCCTTTGTGAGCTGTTTCTGGGCTGCGAGGCTCATTTCGACCTGTGGAAGAGGCTATTCTGTCTTGTGCCCCATACACAGGAGGGGTCACTATATCAAGTGGGCGGAGCCGAAATATGGCGCATCGTCGGGACCGGATACCTGTCCGGTACCCCGAAGAAGACATCCGAAGACTGGCCTTCGGAGTGGTTTCACATGGAGGACATCCCCCTTCCAGATCCTATTCGGAGGGGTCTTTCCGAGTTCAACAATGCTCCTCTGAAGAAACGCCGAAGCTGGCACCCATGGAGCCCCCAGGAGGAAGACAACAGAGAAGTCCTTTACCTGATGGACCGGATTAAAGTGTTGGCTCAATCAGGATTGACAATAAATCGAGGTTATGTCAATATGCATAATGCGGGGGCTGCAGCCACTTCAATATCAAGGGCACCCCCTGTGGCGCTTTAACGGGGAAGATGATGCCACCCGCTGCGGGCGTAAGGGGCCGGACTCCGCTGCTGCTCTAGCAAAAATTATGTCCGAGTTGTTCAAGGGAGAGGAAGAGGAGTTCATCCGTATTAAGCCACGGGATGGATTCTCTATGTACAACCCTCCAAGCTGGGTATGTTGTCACTCTTTACTCCCAACCTTCCCGCATTCTTCGTCGTAAATACTCACCTTGCCGTTTCACGGCAGGAACTGCGAAAAGCTGTAAGGGAGGTCAACAGCCCACCTCCACAACCGGAGGACCCTGACCGGGCCCTCGATTCCGGACTCGAAGAGGATCCGGACATATTTGTGGAGCTGATAGATAGGACATTCTATCAATTGAGCTGCGATGACACCATGGTGGCCATCATGGCCGACTATCCTGGGCTACTCCCTGCATCACAGGTAAGGAAAAACCGGAGTCCCAACTTCCAAGAAGGATCCCCTTTTATGCACTTCACCTACCGTACACATACGGTGTTTTACAGGGAAGGCCTTCGGGACGCCATGCCGAACCCGCAGTGACTCGCCAACAACGGGCACCGAAGCCGGGTAGGCCAAAAAGGAAGGCGGTCAGGACTGAGACGTCGACGCAGAGGTATGATACAAAACCTCGCTCCATGGTTGTCGTCTTTCTTTAAAATACAATGACGTCCATGTTTCCTAGTAGGAAAAATGCTCGCCGGACTATATCCGGAGAGGCCGCTGATCATGCCTCCACCAGTCGGGCTCCAGGGCCGGATATAGAGGCGGAAGCTAACACGGGGTGGACGTCGGATGCTCCTCCTACAGAGGATGCAGACAGACTATCCGCTACAAATTCCAAAGTGGAGAGCGCCATGAATCACAGGCGTCGCTGGGCCGTACTCCGTGACGCTTGTTTCTCCCAAGAGGCGTTCGATGCCTTCAACTCAGGAGATGCGTACATCCGTGCTACTCAAAATGGTCTTGCCAGAGCCACGGACCAGTATGTAAAGGATATACGGGTAGGAAAATCTGACGATTATATATATATCAGTAGCCCCTGAGACTTGAAACAGTTAACACAACTGATTTAAGGATCATTATTTGTGCAGGTTCTTACAGAGAAGAATACCCAATTGTCTCAAGAGCCGGAAGAGTGCAAAGCCCAGCTATAGGCCGCGGTGGCCGCGTTGAAGGAGTCCGAGAAGGCCCCCTCTGGTAACATTTGCTTCTATTACAAAGAATTATAGGTACCAGATAGTATGTGGCATACATGCAGATCTAACAGTAGATGTTGCAGATGACCCCGGAGTGAATCCGGAGGCCGTGCCGGAGAATGCGCAACGTGCTAATCGACAGATAAATGCTGGCGAGCGCATGCTTACGTGGGTCAGGCAGGAGAAAAATAATCTCCAGGACGTCAATATCTGGCTGGACGTGGAACTGAAAGACGTCCGAGCCCAGCTTGCGGGCTCCATAAAGGAGAATAAGCGGCTTCGACACGACATTTTTAGTAAGTGCTTGAACGAACTTTTGAAGGAGTTCAGCGAAGAAGCCGGCTAACAGAGTTATGTCTGCAGGTATGCTGACGGGTCGTCCCGTGGAGGAGATGCCCGGGTCTGCGAGTAATCTTCTACCAGAGCTCTCACAACTGCACGAACAAGTTCGGCAGGTGATGCAGGGTATTGCCCAAGCCTTGTGGCCTTCCACGTCCCCGCCAGGAGGCATGGGGGAGCTTGTAGAGAAGCTCAAGGGAGCGCGGTGGCACTTCCGATTATGGAAGATATCAGCCTGCCGACAAGGTGCAAGGGAAGCCTGGGCTATGGTGAAGACGCGATGTACCAAAGCTGACCCAAACCACATGGCCGAGGTCGGACCTGTGGGTCCCGATGGGAAAGAGATCCCCGTTAGTTTGGTGTACAACCAGGTAGAATTAGCCGCAAAGTATTCCCAATAGGATTGTAGGCTAGACAGCCTGTTGGATGGTATAGAAGAACAATTTAATCAGTCTTAGTGACTGTGTACTTCAAGTGACATATATAATGCCCCTAGCCGGATTGTAAATCATTTGTCATGGCGGACCTTTTCACTTCGACCTCTGGACCCAATAGTCCGGAGTGTATCCGAATACCAGCTCGGTTATGTAAAAACCGGGGTATGCATGGAAACCAGACGTAGGGGTCATAAGTGCTTGAACAGACAAGTACCCAACTAGCTATGTTATATTACATGGGTAGTAAGAAACATCTTCCAGGGAGAATAGTTCCGTTAAGGGTTCCTTTCCCTGGGTACACATGCCCTAATGTGCATGTCCGAACTGCAAAAAGAGACGCGGGCTATAAACATCTGGGGGCATGTGCCAAATTAAATAAAAGTCATCTTTTGTTCACCGATCGAGTATTCCCTTAAGAACGATAGCTTTCGGCTTCACCCAGTCTAAGGTACACATCCGGCTGACCCGACAGTAACAATTGCAGAGGTGCTCCCCTTATGCCCTAGCCGAATTAACGGGAACATAGGGCATAAATACAAGAGCCAGACAACCCATCTTGGCCAAAACTTAAGTCATATCGATGCATATAATGGCGAAAAAAGGTACATGCGGAAGAATAACACATGTGTGGGGCATAGAGCCCAGAAAAATAGTTAGATTAAGCTTCTATATAAGAAGCCCCTAGGTATAATGAGTGCGGTTAGTGCGTCAAGATTGTGTAACCAAGACACAGGTGTAGCCTTTTAGGGCCTTGAGGAAAATAAAAAGAGAGAAAAGACAGATAATTAATAAAAAATTGACGGAGGTAAGGAGACGAACATAGAGTCCGGCACTAGGCGTAGAATCTTCGGAGTCTGGCTGCGTTCCATGAGTTTGGCTCGAGTCGATTGTCCGATGCATCCTGCAGACGGTACGCTCCACCGGTCAGAACCTGGTCAATAATGAAGGGAGCTTCCCATTTGTGCTTGAGCTTGTTCTTTTTCTTCTCCGGCAGGCGTAGAACTAGTTCACCAACGTTATAGGTTTTGGCCCGTACTTCTCTGCTTTGATACCTTCGAGCCTGTTGCTGCTAGAATGCGGAACGGGCTTTTGCCACGTCACGCTCCTCCTCCAGGGCGTCCAAACTGTCCTGCCGATCGAGCTCGGCCTCTTTTTCTTCGTACATGCGCACTCGAGGTGAGTCATGAATTATGCCGCAAGGCAGAACCGCCTCTGCGTCGTAAACCATAAAAACGCTGTGTATCCGGTAGTGCGATTCGGCGTGGTCCGCAGCCCCCATAGTACGGAGTCGAGCTCCTCTACCCAGTGTGTGTTTGATTCTTTTAAGGACCGCACTAATCTGGGTTTAATGCCGCTCATGATAACACCATTTGCTCGCTCGACTTGACCATTAGTTTGCGGGTGATAGACAGAAGCATAATCGAGCTTGATGCCCATCTTGTTGCACCAAAGTTTCACCTCGTCGGCTGTAAAGTTCGTGCCGTTGTCAGTGATGATGCTGTGGGGGATGCCATAACGGTGTACAACCCCAGATATGAAGTCTATCACTGGTCCAGATTCAGCCGTTTTGACAGGTTTGGCTTCTATCCATTTGGTGAATTTATCCACCATGACCAATAAGTATTTTTTCTTATGGGTTCCCCCTTTAAGGGGTCCGACCATATCAAGCCCTCAGACCGCAAAGGGCCAAGTGATGCGGATTGTTTGGAGAGCGGTAGGCGGCATATGGCTTTGGTTTGCAAAAAGCTGGCAACCGACGCAATGTTGGACCAAATGTTCTGCGTCTGCTAGGGCCGTCGGCCAATAGAAACATGTACGGAAGGCCTTGCTTACAAGGGCCCGGGCTGCAGCGTGATGGTCGCCGAGTCTAGCATGGATTTTTGCCAAAAGCTTCCGCCCTTCCTCTTCGAAGATGCACCTTTGAAGGACTCCGGTAGTGCTTTTCTTATAAAGCTCTCCTTCGTGGACCTTGTAGGCTTTAGATCGCCGCACTATGCAGTGTGCCTCATTTTGGTCCTCGGGTAGTTCCTGCCTGGTTAAGTAGGCCAGGAATGGTTCTGTCCATGGGGCGGTGACGGCCATTATCACGTGGGCTGAGGGTGTTATTTCGGTGGCAGAGCCTCCGATTGTGTCAGAGTGTTCGGTATCTGATGTTGTGGCCGGTCCGGATTATTGTTACCGGTGCCCCCCTCCCATACCACGGATGGCTTAAACAGTTTTTCCAGGAAGATGCTGGGTTGGACGGGGTCGCGCTTAGCGCCGATACGGGCGAGGATATCCGCCGCCTGATTGTTTTCCCGAGCCACATGGTGGAATTCAAGCCCCTCGAACCGAGCTGACATTTTGAGGACGGCGTTGCGATATGCCGCCATTTTCGGATCCTTGGCATCAAAGTCTCCATTTATTTGAGATATTGCGAGGTTTGAGCCCCCACGCACCTCCAGGCATTTAATGCCCATGGAAACTGCCATCCGGAGACCGTGTAATAGGGCCTCGCATTCGGCTGCGTTATTGGAGTCTGTGTATAGTATTTGGAGTACGTATTGCATTGTATCTCCAGTGGGGGACGTCAGGACGACGCCAGCCCCCAGGCCAGCCAGCATTTTAGAGCCGTCGAAGTGCATGATCCAATTGGAGTATGCGCTGTACTCTTTAGGGAGTTCGGCTTCTGTCCATTCGGCGACGAAATCAGCCAGTACTTGCGACTTAATGGCTCGCCGTGGTCTATATGTTATGTCGAACGGGAGGAGCTCGATAGCCCATTTGGCAATCCGGCCCGTGGCATCGGGTTGTTTATTATGTCATTGAGTGGTACTTCGGAGGCCACCGTAATTGAACACTCTTGAAAGTAGTGTCATAATTTCCGGGATGCCATGAATATCGCGTATGCTATCTTTTGATAGTGTGGGTACCGTGATTTGCATGGAGTGAGGACAGTGGATACATAATATACCGGCTTTTGAAGTGGGAATTTATGTCCGTCCGTCTCTCGTTCGACGACTGTGCTTACAACTTGGTGAGTTGCCACTATATATAACAGCATTGGTTCGCCGACATTTGGCGCGGCCAAGATTGGGTTGGTAGCCAGGATGGCTTTTATTTCTTCCAATCCGACCGTGGCTGCGTCCGTCCACTCGAAGTGTTCGGTGCGCCGAAGAAAGCGATAAAGGGGGGTGCTTTTTCTCCTAATCGGGAGATAAAGCGACTTAAGGCCGCCACACATCCCGTTAACTTCTGGATTTGCTTGAGGTTAGTTGGGATAGCCAACTGCGATAGAGCTCGGATTTTGGCCGGATTTGCTTCAATTCTCTACTGGAGATGATAAAGCCCAGGAGCTTTCTGGCGGGTACGCTGAAAACGCAATTTTCCGGATTGAGCTTGATGTCGTATGTTCGGAGATTGTCGAATGTGAGCCTCAAGTCGTCTATTAGGGAGTCGACGTGTCTGGTTTTAACGACCACATCGTCTATGTATGCCTCCACTGTTTTGCCGATCTGCTTTTCCAGACATGTCTGAATCATGCGCTGATACGTTGCGCCGGCGTTTTTGAGCCCGAAGGGCATTGTGTTAAAACAGAAGGGGCCATGTGGAGTGATAAATGTCGTTGCATCTTGATCGGACTCCGCGATCTTAATTTGGTGGTAACCGGAGTATGCGTCGAGGAAGCACAATGAGTCGTCTCCTGCGGTAGCATCGATAATTTGATCGATGCAAGGGAGGGGGAAGGGATCCTTTGGGCAAGCCTTATTAAGGTCCTTGAAGTCGACGCATAGGCGCCAGGATTTGTCCTTCTTTGGTACCATCACCAGGTTTGCTAGCCAGTCCGGATGCTTTATTTCTCTAATGAATCCGGCCTCCAGTAACTTGGCTAGCTCCTCTCCCATGGCTTGTCGCTTGGGTTCGGAGAAACGCCGAAGAGTCTGCTTGACCGGCTTGAATCCTTTTAGAATGTTGAGGCTATGCTCTGCCAACCTGCGTGGGATTCCTGGCATGTCTGAAGGATGCCAGGCGAATATGTCCCAATTCTCGCGCATGAACTCCCGTAGTGCGGCGTCTATAGCGGGGTTTAACTGTGCCCCAATGGATGCTGTTTTTGTGGGGTCCGTTGGATGGACTTGGAATTTGACTATTTCATTTGCTGGTTTAAAAGAGGTGGACTTGGATCTTTTGTCTAGTATCATGTCGTCCCTGTCCACTATGGAGCGCAGCGCGGTTAATTCCTCCGCCATAAGGGCTTCGGATAATGCCTCGAGGGCCAGTGCGGTTGTTTTGTTCTCGGCGCGGAGTGCTATGTCCGGATCACTAGCTAGAGTGATGATTCCATTGGGCCCGGGCATTTTGAGCTTCATGTACCTGTAATGGGGTATGGCTTGGAAGATCATGAATGCCTCCCGCCCTAGAAGGGCGTGGTATCCGCTACTGAACGGGGCCACTTGGAATGTAATTTCTTCAGACCTGTAATTCTCCGGAGTGCCGAATACCACATCTAGTGTGATTTTCCCAGCGCAACGTGCCTCCCGACTAGGGATGATTCCTCGGAAGGTCGTGCTGCTTTGCTCAATACGGTTTCTGTCTATTTCCATTTTTTGAATAGTCTCCTCATAAATGAGGTTTAATCCACTGCCGCCGTCCATGAGCACTTTAGTGAGCCGAAAGCCGTCCACAATTGGACTGAGGACCAAGGTGGCTGGTGCTCGGGCTGTTCGGAATTTAGGTTCGTCACTGGCATTGAAGGTGATTGCCGTGTTGCTCCATGGATTTGTTGCTGCCACATGGCAGACTTCGGCAAGGCTGTGGAGTGCTCGCTTACGCCTATTATATGAGGCGAAGGTCTCAAAGACTGTCAATATTGTATTGTTATCCACGGGAAGGTGCTCTGAGGTGTTTTGGATGAGGAGATCCTCACCGCTCTTGGCCACCTGCCGGAGTACCCAACATGCTCTGAAGCTGTGTGTTGGTATGGTATCCGATGTACTATGAATTTTGCAGGGACCTTTAAGCCATCCCTCCAATACGGTTCCATGCCCTGTAGTGGGCTTTTGCTTCTTTGTAATTGAGTCGGGTGACTTATGAGAGTGCACCCTTTTAGTTCGGACTGGGTTTTGTCAGAGCCGGATTATCCCAAAATTTTGTTTGGGTTTTCTAGGCGCTTTCCATCGCATAGTACTTCCGTACTATGGCCGCCAAGTCAGTGAAGTGTGCTATGTCACGGCGACTTATGGCGTTGAGGATTCCCTTGTCCGTGCAATTGTTGCAAAAGAACGAAATTGCGTCTTCCTCGCGACAATCCTTGACCTTGTTCATTACAAGGAGGAATCTGGCTCAATAGTGATGTACTGTCTCTTGGGGCTCTTGCCTAATGTGGGAAATATCGTTTGTATCTGGGTGGGTGGGTGGATTTAAGTCCGGACCTTGACCCAATCTGAGACCCCGGGGCGGGGGAGTTTACGATCTTGGAAGTTCGGGCTCCAGGATGTTGCCCCGCAGGTTCGGTATGCACCCTGATTCTAGGTTCAGGGTTAGGGCGATGTCCTCCCGTGAGCGGGTATCCGGCTCGGAGAGCTCGGGAATCCAGACATAGTTCATCCTCAGGATAGAGGGAGAATCGCCGCATTGCTCCTCCACCACCACTATCTGATGAGTGACCGGCGGAGAGTTAATTTCCCTTTGGTCGGGTTTAAGCCCAATCCGATCGTAGTCCGTAGCGACTCCCAGAGCGGCGATGTGATCCAAGAGCTCGTTCAAAGAGGAGAGCTCCATTGGATCCATCTGCTCTGTGAATTTCGAGCCGATGTGGAGGCTATTTTCGATGACCCGACAAGTCATCGTTGGCGCAGCGGCCGATCGGGTGGTCATGACGAAGCCGCCTAGTCGGAGAGTTTGGTCTACAGCCAGGGCTCCCCCAGAGGTGATGTTGCCCTTGACAACGAGACGAGCCATCCTTCCCTATGATGACGACACAGTGGAACTCTCAATGAAAGCACCAATGTCGGTGTCAAAACCGGCAGATCTCGGGTAGGGGGGCCCGAACTGTGTGTCTAAGGCGGATGGTAACATGAGGCAGGGGACACGATGTTTACCCAGGTTCGGGCCCTCTTGATGGAGGTAATACCCTACGTCCTGCTTGATTGATATTGATGATATGAGTATTACAAGAGTTGATCTACCATGAGATCGTAGAGGCTAAACCCTAGAAGCTAGCCTATGGTATGATTGTATGTTGTCCTACGGACTAAACCCTCCAGTTTATATAGACACCGGAGGGGGCTAGGGTTACACAAAGTCGGTTACAAGGGAGGAGATCTACATATCCGTATTGCCAAGCTTGCCTTCCACGCCAAGGAGAGTCCCATCCGGACACGGGACGAAGTCTTCAATCTTGTATCTTCATAGTCCAACAGTCCGACCAAAGGATATAGTCCGACTATCCGGAGACCCCCTAATCCAGGACTCACTCACTCCCTCTCCCACATCGTTTCATATTTAAAGGATCTGGGACCCGCATTGCATGCATGCAACTCACGTAACGTGAGAAGAATTGGAATGTGATCTGAACCGATTGCGTTTTTATGGGTTAGGGCCGTAGATGGTAATGCCAAGAGCCACTCAGGGTTTACAAGACACCTATCGAGCCTCACCCTTGTATACGTGCCTCCCGCAACCTTCTTTTCGAACGTCCAGTCCGTTCCAGTGTATCCAATGTCCGTCAGGCCGCATAAGTCAACCACCTCTCTGAACGCTTCAACTTGAGCTTGACTCCGGGTACCAACTCCGTCATGTTCACAGATATGT
The DNA here is from genome assembly GCF_056163025.1 of Triticum urartu. Lineage (NCBI taxonomy): Eukaryota > Viridiplantae > Streptophyta > Magnoliopsida > Poales > Poaceae > Triticum > Triticum urartu. The sequence continues at coordinate 45,827,778 of NC_141875.1, forward strand.
AAAACTTCATTAAAGTCACCTATTACCGCCCATGGCCTATTCTGTGTTTCGGCTATCCCCCGTAGGGTATTCCATGTATGATATCGTTCCGGTACTTGGGCTTCACCGTACACAAAGGTCAGCCTGACCTGCAAATCCGCCAAACCATCAACAGGAGTATCAATATGGTACTTCGAGTAACCAGTAATTTCAACTTTTATTTCATCATTCCAAAAAATTTCGAGTCCACCACTTCATCCAGAACTACTAACAGCAAAGCTTTTATTGTAACCTAAGGTATCTGCTAAATTTTCAACTCTCGATCCCTCTATTTGTGTTTCTACAATGCAAAGGATAGAGGGGGAAAATTGCCTCGCTAAGTCGCGAAGCTCACAGACTGTCGCGGCTTTGCCAATTCCGCGGCAGTTCCAACTTAGCAGACTCATTGCGCTGGGCGCGACCCCACTGGGAGGCCCGTCATTCACGCATCAATGGTTTTGTTGAGGGCTGGAGCCTTACTCGCAACAACTTCACTGGTAGATGTACTAGGCTTGGTCCTCTTCGGTTCCTGCTTGGACAAGGGACTTGCTGGAACAGTTGGTGCAGGAAGCGAGAGCATCGTTTTAGGCAGTGCCACTTGGCTTGGGGGATGTTGATCATTCATAAGAGCAGCCCTAGAAGCTACCCTTTTCCTGTTTCTATCTGCCTCCTCCATAGCAACATCTTTCTCTGAATCATACTCTGAGCTTTCACAGTCCTGGCTGTACAGGGGGTTATTTTGCATGGTCGAGCGACCTCCACCTCTACCAGCGCGGCCTCTCCCATGGCCTCCCCTTGATCCACTGCCTTCTCCCGGACCTCTGCCCGGTCCCCTGAACCAGCTCGCCCTGAGGTCCTTGAACACCAACGCCTTCGCAGGGTGAATCCCGTCACCACACTCCTTAAACAAATGCCCCAAGTTGCCACAAACAGCACACCAATCAGGCAATCCCTCGTACTTTACCCTGAAGATGAATCGTTCTAGAGAGTCCTTCTTTCTGACCACAAGTGAAACAACATTTTTGAGGGGTTTCGTGACATCAATCCTCACCCGGACACGAACGAAGTTACCTATGAAGTCGTGCGAATTGGGTTCGGCAAATATGAATTCACCCACTGTCGATGAAAGAGCCTTTACTTTGGGGAAGTATCCGTCTGGTAGGTCATGGGTCTGGATCCATATTTCAATTTTGTTCAGTTCAATCAATGAAGGCTTCGTGAACCCATCATACGGCGCGAGGACCACCGCCTTCCCCTTGAAACTCCACGGTCCTTCTTCCATCACTCTTTCCCAATCACCCAGGCAAGAGAATTGCAATGTATAGAGATTATCCTCGAGCGGCCTGATCTGCACCTCTTGCACCAGATCCCATGCCACCCTCATATTCCTATAGAACCAATATTGTGCGGTACATACCGAGCGGTCTCCTACACACCTCAATTGCTAGCGTGTGGGATGGGACGGCCCATTGGCGCACACCTCCAATCGCTACGCTGCTACACATGATTCGTGGTTTGTTCTTTTCTTTTATCCCACTACATAGAATTTTAAAGATATTTGTGAATTTAAAAATGGCCCATGAATTAAAATTGATAATAAATTTGAGAAAATTTCCATGAATTGGAAAATTGTTCTAGACTTCACAAGATGTGTCTGGATTTAAAAAAATATTCACAAATTTTAAAACTTTGTAATTTTTAAAAAATCACAAATTAAAAAAAGGTTGCTAGTTTGAAAAGGTGTTTGTGAGTTTAAAAAATATCATGGATTTCAAAATATACATTAGAAATAGTTCATGAATTTGTATTAAAAACATCATAAATTTTACAAAAGTTCACAAATTAAACGCAAGCATCACCATCTCCCCACACAAAAGGGACCCACATGGCAGTGATCGCACCTCCTAAGGATACATTCCCACCATCCAAACCGACCTGAAGCGGTCTTTTTTTATAAACCCCGATGTCGGTGTCAAAACCGGCGGATCTCGGGTAGGGGGTCCCGAACTGTGCGTCTAGGCCGGATGGTAACAGGAGACAAGGGACACAATGTTTTACCCAGGTTCGGTCCCTCTTGATGGAGGTAAAACCCTACGTCCTGCTTGATTAATATTGATGATATGGGTAGTACAAGAGTAGATCTACCACGAGATCAAGGAGGCTAAACCCTAAAAGCTAGCCTATGGTATGATTGTTGTATGATGAAGTTGTCCTACGGACTAAAACCCTCCGGTTTATATAGACACCGGAGAGGGTTAGGGTTACACAAAGTCGGTTACAATGGTAGGAGATCTTGAATATCCGCATCGCCAAGCTTGCCTTCCACGCCAAGGAAAGTCCCATCCGGACACGGGACGGAGTCTTCAATCTTGTATCTTCATAGTCCTGGAGTCCGGCTGAAGGTATAGTCCGGCCACCCGAACACCCCCTAATCCAGGACTCCCTCAGTAGCCCCCGAACCAGGCTTCAATGACGACGAGTCTGGCGCGCAGATTGTCTTCGGCATTGCAAGGCGGGTTCTTCTCCAAATTCCATGTACCTGCTGAATAATGTCCGATTTTCATAATGTAGCGCACCTTGGCTTCCACGCCCAATAATGGCCGTCTTCCACGTGTCAAACGAATGTGAAAAGTCGGGGTGTTTTTACATTCACACCCCTAGCCGTATAAACGAGCCACCTATTTAATGGGATGGGGATTCAGATCCAAACCACACCTTCTCCTCTCCGCGAGTAATCATCAGAGCGCCTCCAGCAAAGGTTCATTCCAACATGGCCAGCCGTCGCAGCTCCTCCTCTCGCCCTTCTAGTCCTAAACCTGGAGACTGGGAGAGGTCCTCCATCCCGCACAGCGAGCTAGTGTCGCTTCAGGCCAAGGGATTTCTCCCTCAGGCCTATATGGTCCCGGTCCGAGCCGGACTCGCCACCTATAATGGCAGAGAGCAAGCGGAGAGCACCCCCAGTCCCTCCAAAGGAGAGCGGGTGTGCCTCGTCCCTTATCTAGTAAGAGGACTTGGATTTCCAATCCATCCATTTCTTCGTGGGCTTCTGGAGCTCTACGGCCTCTAGCTGCACGATCTCACGCCCGCCTCTATATTGCATATCGCGGGCTTCGTCGCTCTTTGCGAGCTATTCTTGGGTGTTGAGGCTCATTTCGCGCTGTGGAAGAGATTATTCTGTCTGGTGCCCCGCTCTCAAGAGGGGTCTATATATCAAGTGGGCGGAGCCGAAGTGTGGCGTATCGCCGGGACCGGATATCTATCCGGAACCCCAAAGAAGGCGTCTGAGGACTGGCCTTCGGAATGGTTTTATATAGATGATGTCCCGCTACCGGACCCTATCCGGGTCGGTCTCCCCGAATTCAACAGTGCTCCCTTAAAGAAACGCTTGAGCTGGCGTCCATGGAGCTCTCAGAGAGAAAGCAAGAGGGACGTCCTTCGCCTGATGGGCCGGATAAGACTATTGGCTCATTCCGGACTAACCATGATTGGAGTCATGGCCGCATGCATTATGCGGGGGGTGCAGCCGCTTCAATATAGAGGCCACCCCATGTGGGATTTTAACGGGGAGGATGACGCCACCCGTTACGGTAGTAAGGGGCCAGCCTCAGCTGCCGCTCTAGTAAAGATCTTATCCTCTTTGTACAAGGGAGAAGAGGAGGAATTCCTCCGCGTCAACCTGCAGGGCGGATTTAGTATGTACAACCCCCCAAGTTGGGTAAGTGAACAATTGTGCCTGCCCATCCGCTTTATATTCCCATGATTAAATATGTAGTCCAACGATTTCAACACAGGAACTGCGTCAGGAAGTAAAGGATATAAACAGCCGTCCCCCACAACCTGAGGATCCAGAACAGTCCCTCGATCCGGACTCCGAAGAGGATCCGGATATATCGGTGGAGTTGATTAACGGGGTGTTTCATCAGTTAAGCAAGGACAATACCTTGGTGGCCATTACGGCTGATTACCCAGGGTTAATCCCGGCCTCCCAGGTAACAGAGAGCGGAGTCTCATCCCTTTGAGAAGGAATCCATTCTCACGCATTTCAGTTTTCCTGACAACGACCGTGTTTTGCAGGGGAGGTTTCCAAGGCGGGAGGCCGAACCTGCGGCGGCTAGCCAACGAGGGGCCGCAGGGCCCCGTGGGGCAAAAAGGAATGTAGTCCGGACTGGGATGCCGGCGCAAAGGTATAGCGCATCCTCTTTTTCCCTGGTGTTATTTCTTCATGGCATATTAACGTTTGTGCTATCTTCAGGACGAAGAGACCTCGCCGGACTACATCCGGAGAGGTTGCCAACCGCACCTCCACCAGCCAGGCTCCAACGCCTGTCCCAGAAGCGGGAGCGAACACGAGGCGCGCACCAGACGCTCCTCCGACAGAGGATGCGGACAGGCTGTCTGCCACCAATTCCAAGGTGGAGAGTGCCATGAACCACAGGCATCGCCGGACAGTTCTTCACGACGCTTGTTTCTCCCGAGAGGCATTAGATGCCTTCAATTCGGGAGATGCGTACCTCCGTGCCGCTCAAAATGGTTTAACCAGAGCCACGGAGCAATATGTAAAAGACATACGGGTAAGAAAATTTTGGTAAATATATATGTATATACCAGTAGCCCCCGAGACTTGAAACAGTTAGAGTAACTGGTTTAAGGATCATTTGTTATGCAGGTTCTTACAGAGAAGAATACCGTACTGTCCCAGGAGCTGAAAGAGTGCAAAGCCCAACTGGAGGCCGCACTAGCCGCGGCAGGGGAGCCTAAAGAGACCCCCTCTGGTAAGATACACTTCGAAAGATTAATATCTTGCGAAGTGCGGCGTGGGTATGAATCTGCCAAATCATATTGCAGATGGCGCCGGACTGGATCCGGAGAGGCAACAACTCTTACGCCGGCTAAAGGCCGGTGAGAGTATGTTGACAAGGGTGAGGCAGGAGAAGAATGAGCTTCAGGATGCCAACACCAAGCTGGACGTTGAACTTAAAGATGTTCGTGGCCAGCTCTCGGACTCTACTAAGGAGAATCAGCGGCTTCGACGCGGCATATTTAGTAAGTGCTTAAGCGAATCTTTGAAAGAAAAGAGTTCGGCGAGGAAGTCGACTAACAGAGTAATGTCTGTAGGTATGCTAACAGTTCGTCCTGCAGAGGAGATGCCTGGTTCTACGGGTGACCTTCTTCCCGAGCTCTCGCAACTGCACGAGCGAGTTCGGCAGGCGATGCGAGGCGTTGCCCAAGCCTTATGGCCTTCCCACTCCATGCCCGAGGGCCTTGGAGAGCTTTCGGAGAAGATTAAGGGAGCTCGGCGTCGCTTCCGGTTATGGAAGATATCGGCCTGCCGACAAGGCGCTAGGGAGGCCTGGGCCATGGTGAAGACGCGATACACGAAGTTTGACCCAAACCACATGGCCGAGGTCGGACCTGTGGGGCCTGACGGGAAGGAGATCCCTGTAAGCTTAGTGTACGGCCAAGTAGAATTGGCCGCAAAGTATTCCCAGCAGGACTGTAAATTAGACAGCCTGTTAGATGGTATTGAAGAGGAATACAATCAGTCAGAGTGACTATGTAATGTTTAATTGACATGTGTAATGCCTTCTAGCCAGATTGTAGATCGTTTGTCGTTGCCGACCTTTTCGCTTCAACCTCAGGACCTGACGGTCCGGAGTGTGTCCGAATACCCTACCGGTTATGTAAGAACCGGGGTATGCATGGAGACCAGGCGTAGGGGTCATTAGTGCTTTATCAGACAAGTGCCCAACTAGTTATGTTATATTACATGGTTAGTAAGAAACATCTTCCAGAGAGAATAGTTCCGTTAGGGGTTCCTTTCTCTGGGAGGCATGCCCTAAAGTGCATGTCCGGACTGCAAACGCAGGAAAATCATCTGGGGGCATATACATAAATAAGTAAAAAAGGTCATCTTTTAGTTCACCGACCGAATATTCCCTTAAGAACGCTAGCTTTCGGCTTCTCCCAGTCTGAGGTACACATCCGGCTGATCCGGCAGTAACAATCGCAGAGGTGCTCCCTTTACCACCTAGCCAAACAATCGGGAACGTAGGGGTAAGCACAGGAGCCAGGCAACCCAGCTTGGCCAAAACTTAAGTCATATCAATGCATATAATGGTGAAGAAAAGGTACATGCGGAAGTTTGACACATGTGGTGGGCGTGAAGCCTGTATAAATAAGCTTATGTTAAAGAAGCCCCCAGGTTTAATGAGCGCAAGTAGCACTTCACTTGAGGAGCCTTTAAGGGCTATAAAAGAGAAGAGGGGAAGGAGAGAAATGTAAGACAGAAAATGTAAAAAATGGACAGAGGAAGGAGACAAACACAGAGTCCGGCGCTAGGCATAGAATCTTCAGAGACGGGCTGCGTTCCATGGGTTCGGCTCGAGTCGGTTATCCGACGCATCTCGCAGGCGGTATGCTCCACCAGTCAGGACTTGGTCGATTATGAAGGGACCTTCCCACTTGGGCTTCAGCTTGTCCTTTTTCTTGTCGGGCAGCCGTAGAACTAATTCGCCAACGTTGTAGCTTTTGGCCCACACTTCTCTGCTTTGATATCTTCGAGCCTGCTGTTGATAGAATGCGGAACGGGCTTTTGCCACGTCACGCTCCTCCTCTAAGGCGTCCAAACTGTCCTGCCGATCGAGCTCGGCCTCCCTTTCTTCGTACATGCGCACTCGAGGTGAGTCATGAATTATGTCGCAGGACAAGACTGTCTCTGCGCCGTACACCATAAAAAATGGTGTGTATCCGGTGGTGCGGTTCGGCGTGGTCCGCAGCCCCCAGAGTACGGAGTCGAGCTCCTCTACCCAGTGCGTGTTAGATTCCTTGAGGGACCGCACTAATCTGGGTTTGATGCCGCTCATGATGAGACCATTTGCACGTTCGACCTGACCGTTAGTTTGTGGGTGATAGACGGAAGCATAATCGAGCTTGATGCCCATGTTTTTGCACCAGAGTTTTACCTCATCGGCCGTAAAGTTCGTGCCGTTATCGGTGATGATACTGTGGGGGGCGCCATAACGGTGTACGACCCCAGATATAAAGTCTATCACAGGTCCGGATTCGGTCGTCTTAACAGGCTTGGCTTCTATCCATTTGGTGAACTTATCCACCATGACCAGTAGGTATTTTTTCTTGTGAGTTCCGCCTTTAAGGGGTCCCACCATGTCAAGCCCCCAGACCGCGAAAGTCCAAGTGATGGGGATAGTTTGGAGGGCGGTGGGTGGCATATGGCTTTGGTTTGCAAAAAGCTGGCAACCGACGCATTTATGGACCAAGTCCTGAGCGTCCGCCCGGGCCGTCGGCCAATAAAAGTCTGTACGGAAAGCCTTGCTTACGAGGGACCGGGCTGCGGCGTGATGGCCACCGAGTCCAGCATGAATTTCAGCCAGCAGGTTCCGCCCTTCCTCTTCGGAGATGCACCTTTGAAGGACTCCGGTAGTGCTTTTCTTGTAAAGTTCTCCCTCATGGACTTTATAGGGTTTAGATCGCCGCACTATACAGCGTGCCTCGTTTTGGTCCTCTGGGAGTTCCTGCCTAGTAAGGTAGGCTAGGAATGGTTCTGTCCACGGGGCGATAACGGCCATTAGTACGTGGGCTGAGGTTGTTATTTCATTGGCAGAGCCTCCGATTATGTCAGATTGTTCGGCCTCGGACAGTGCGGTTGGGTCCGGACTGATATTGCCATGTTCCCCTTCCCATACTACGGATGGGTTGAACAGCCTTTCCAGGAAGATGTTGGGGGGACCGCATCGCGTTTTGCGCCGATGCGTGCCAGGACGTCTGCCGCCTGATTGTTTTCTCGGGCTATATGGTGAAATTCGAGCCCTTCAAACCGAGCTGACATTTTGAGGACGGCGTTGCGGTAAGCTGCCATTTTTGGATCCTTGGCATCGAAGTCTCCATTTATTTGGGATATCGCGAGGTTCGAATTCCCTCGCACCTCTAGGCGTTGAATGCCCATGGATACTGCCATCCAGAGACCATGTAAAAGGGCCTCATATTCGGCTGCATTGTTGGGGCCCGTGTACATAATCTAGAGTACATATTGAACCGTGTCTCCTGTGGGGGACGTCAAAACGACGCCGGCCCCTAGTCCGGCCAACATTTTGGAACCGTCGAAGTGCATTATCCAGTTTGAGTATGTGCCGTACTCTTTAGGGAGTTCGGCCTCCGTCCATTCTGCGACGAAGTCGGCCAAAACTTGCGACTTGATAGCTCACTGTGGCCTATAAGTTATGTCGAACGGGAGGAGCTTGATGGCCCATTTTGCAATTCGGCCCGTTGCGTCACGGTTGTTTATAATATCATTGAGTGGTACTTCCGATGCTACTGTTATTGAACACTCTTGAAAGTAGTGTCGTAGCTTCCGGGATGCCATGAATACCGCATATGCAATCTTTTGATAATGTGGGTACCGTGATTTGCATGGGGTGAGGACAGTGGACACATAGTAAACCGGCTTTTGAAGGGGGAATTTGCGTCCGTCCGTTTCCCGCTCGACGACGAGTACTGCACTGACAACTTGATGGGTTGCTGCAATGTACAATAGCATTGGTTCGCCGATGTTTGGCGCGGCTAGGACGGGGTTTGTTGCCAATACGGCTTTTATTTCCTCGAGTCCGGCCGTGGCGGCGTCCGTCCACTCGAAGTGTTCGGTGCGCCGAAGGAGGCGATAGAGGGGTAGCGCCTTTTCTCCCAACCGGGAGATAAAGCGGCTTAGAGCCGCCACGCATCCGGTTAATTTTTGTATTTGTTTGAGGTCCTTTGGGATATCCAATTGTGACAAAGCTCGGATCTTGGCTGGATTTGCTTCGATTCCCCTACTGGATACAATGAAGCCCAAGAGCTTTCCGGCTGGAACGCCGAAAACGCATTTTTCCGGATTTAGCTTGATGTCATATGCTCGGAGGTTGTCAAATGTAAGCCTCAAGTCGTCTACTAGAGATTCGACATGTCTTGTTTTTACGACCACATCATCCACGTATGCCTCTACTATTTTGCCGATCTGGTTTGCCAGACATGTCTGAATCATGCGTTGATATGTTGTGCCGGTGTTTTTGAGCCCGAAAGGCATTGTGTTGAAGCAGAATGGGCCGTATGGGGTGATGAATGCCGTTGCAGCTTGGTCTGACTCGGCCATCTTGATTTGATGGTAACCGGAGTATGCGTCGAGGAAGTACAACGATTCGTGTCCTGCAGTGGCATCGATAATTTGATCGATGCGAGGGAGGGGGAAGGGATCCTTTGGGCAGGCCTTGTTGAGGTCTTTGAAGTCAACGCACAGGCGCCAGGATTTGTCCTTCTTTGGTACCATCACCAAGTTTGCTAGCCAGTCCGGATGTTTTATATCTCTGATGAATCCGGCCTCCAATAGTTTGGCTAGCTCCTCTCCCATTGCCTGTCTCTTGGGTTCAGAAAAACGCCGAAGGGCTTGTTTGACAGGTTTGAATCCTTTTAGAATATTTAAGCTGTGTTCGGCCAGCCTGCGTGGGATTCCTGGCATGTCCGAAGGGTGCCATGCAAAAATGTCCCAATTTTCCCGTAGGAATTCTCGCAGTGCGGCGTCTACATCGGGGTTTAATTGTGCCGCGGTGGAAGCTGTTTTATTGGGGTCCGTTGGATGGACCTGGAATTTGACTATTTCATCCGCTGGTTTAAAGGAGGTGGACTTGGATCTTTTGTCGAGTATCACATCGTCCCTGTTTACCGTGGAGCGCAGCGTAGTCAGTTCCTCAGCCGCTAGGGCTTCGGACAGTGCCTCAAGGGCCAGTGCGACTGTCTTGTTTTCGGCGCGGAGTGCTATGTCCAGATCACTAGCGAGAGTGATGATTCCGTTCGGCCCGGGCATCTTGAGCTTCATGTACCCGTAATGGGGTATTGCTTGGAAGATTGTAAACGCTTCCCGCCCCAGCAGAGCGTGGTATCCGCTGCTGAACGGGGCCACTTGGAATGTGACCTCTTCGGACCTATAATTATCCGGCGTGCCGAACACCACATCTAGTGTGATTTTTTCTGTACAACGTGCTTCCCGACTGGGGATTATTCCTCTGAAGGTTGTGTTGCTTCACTCAATGCGGTTCCAGTCTATTTCCATTTTTTGAAGGGTTTCCTCATAAATGAGGTTCAATCCGCTGCCTCCATCCATGAGTACCTTGGTGAGGCGAAAGCCGTCCACTATAGGACTGAGTACCAATGCGGCTGGTGCTCGAGCTGTTCGGAATTTAGGTTCGTCGCTGGCATTAAAGGTAATAGTCGTGTCACTCCATGGGTTTATTGTTGCTACTTGATAGACTTCGGCGAAGCTGCGGAGTGTTCTTTTTCGCATTTTATTTGATGCGAAAGTCTCGAAGACTGTTAAGACTGTACTGGAGTCCCTGAGGTGGCTTTCTGCGGCCTCCGGAATTAGGAGATCTTCGCCCCTTTTGGCCACCTGCCGGAGTATCCAACATGCTCTAAGGCTATGAGTTGGTGTGGCGTCCTCTGTACTATGAATTTTACAGGGTCCATTAAGCCATCCCTCCAGTACGGTTCCATGCCCTGTAGAGGGTTTTGGTTTTTCGGTTTTTAACCCGGGTGTCTGATGATGATGCACCCTTTTATTTCGGACGAGGTTTCTATTCAGGGCCGGATTGTCCCAAAATTCAGTTTCGGTTTTCCGGGCGCTTTCCATCGCACAGTAATTTTGTACTATGGACGCCAAGTCAGCGAAGCGTGTAAGATCACGACGACCTGTGGCGTTGAGGATTCCCTTATCCGTGCAATTATTGCAGAAGATTGAGATTGCGTTTTCCTCGCGGCAGTCCTTTATCCTGTTCATAACCAGGAGGAACCTTGCCCAGTAATGATGTACTATTTCTTCGGGCTTTTGTCTGATTTGGGATAGATCGCTTATGTTCGGGCGGGTGGGTGGAATTAAATCCGGAACTTCACCCAATCTAAGACTCAGAGGCCAAGGAATTTCCGAACTCTAAGGTTTGGATTCTTGGATGTTGTCCAGTGAATCTAGCCCGTTGCCTGATTCTAAGTTCAGGTCTTGAGTTACATCCTCCCCTCCGCGGGTATCCGGCTTGGAGGGATCTGGAATCCGGACGTAGCTAGTCCTTAAGATAGATGAAGAGTCGCCGCACTGTGCCTCTATTACGGCAACGTGATGGGTGACTTGGGGAGAATTAATTTCTATTCGATCGGGTTTAAGCCCAACCTGGTCATAATCCGTAGTGACCCCCAAGGCGGCGATGCGATCCAAGAGCTTGTTTACGGAAGAGAGCCCCATTGGATCTAACTGCTCGATGAGTTCCGAGCTGACGTGAAGATTGCTTTTGATGACCCGAGAGGTCACCGTCGGCGCAACGGCCGAACAAGCGGTCATGAGAAAACCGCCTAGCCGGAGAGTTTGGCCGACAGCCAAGGCTCCCTTAGTAACGGCGCCGTCTTTAAAGACGGGAAGAGGCATCCTTCCTGATTGCGACGACATAGAGGAACTCTCAATGAAAACACCAATGTCGGTGTCAAAACCGGCGGATCTCGGGTAGGGGGTCCCGAACTGTGCGTCTAGGCCGGATGGTAACAGGAGACAAGGGACACAATGTTTTACCCAGGTTCGGGCCCTCTTGATGGAGGTAAAACCCTACGTCCTGCTTGATTAATATTGATGATATGGGTAGTACAAGAGTAGATCTACCACGAGATCAAGGAGGCTAAACCCTAAAAGCTAGCCTATGGTATGATTGTTGTATGATGAAGTTGTCGTACGGACTAAAATCCTCCGGTTTATATAGACACTGGAGAGGGTTAGGGTTACACAAAGTCGGTTACAATGGTAGGAGATCTTGAATATCCGCATCGCCAAGCTTGCCTTCCACGCCAAGGAAAGTCCCATCCGGACACGGGACGGAGTCTTCAATCTTGTATCTTCATAGTCCTGGAGTCCGGCTGAAGGTATAGTCCGGCCATCCGAACACCCCATAATTCAGGACTCCCTCGCCCGACCTGCAACAGTCGATCAGTTATCTCATTGTTGCTCATACCCGTTGCGACCGCCGCACAACACACCAACTGGCCCACACGCCATACACGGATAGTGCGCAAGCATGCAGTCGTCTAAAGCAGCAAAGAACAAGGCCTGCAAAAGCATGGCACGGCAGAAAGGCCCACACAGCAAACTCAGCAAAAGCATGATCCGCGTTGAATCACATCGGTTACCACTTACCACACATGCATGCGTGATGTTTCAGCTATATGTTTGCATGCACGTTTTATTTGATTTTCGATATACTTCCTCCGTTTCTAAATATTTATCTTTCTAGAGATTTTAAATGAAACACCACGTATGAATGTATATAGACATGTTTTAGAGTGTAGATTTATTCATTTTGCTTCGTATGTAGTTACTTGTTGAAATATTTAGAAAGACAAATATTTAGGAAGAGAGGAAGTAGTATTAGCTTGAGAATACATATGCATGCATGCAGGGTGCGACGAACCACGTGGATCACATGGATGCATGCATGCATGGAGTTGGCGGGAAGTCGGTCGTTGCAAGTTGCAATCTGACCGTTCCTCAACCGTGTTACTCCCCAACCGCCTCCGTCCGCCCGATCGATTAAATCAACGCCAAACCAAAGTTGAGAAGCAGTGCAATTATAACGACACCAATCCCCAGTTGAGAAGCTAGCTAGCAGTTCGACCGCAGCAGCTCTCTCCGCAGTTAATGGCGACCGCCGCGTCCGCGACGGCGCTCCGGCGGCTCTACCTCTCCGCCTACAACTGGGTCGTCTTCTTCGGATGGTAATTAAGTAGCGCAACGGCCATGGGTGCATGATGGAGTGGCTATCTCTGGTTTCTTGCTCCGTTGACCGTGAAGATCTCTCTGGTTTGCAGGGCGCAGGTGATGTGCTACGCGGCCTCGGCGCTGCTGGAGAGCGGCCACGAGGCCGTCTACGCCGCCGTCGAGCGGCCGCTGCAGTTCGCGCAGACCGCAGCCTTCATGGAGGTCCCTCTCGTCTCAGCAGCTCATTTCTTAATAATTTCTTAATTATCAAGTTACTAACTGAACGTCTTGATTCCGATGGTACGCTCTGTTGCTGGTGGCCCAGATTCTGCATTCGATTCTAGGTAACTAGTTTCTTCTTTCTCTAGCCTTTCACGTTATATATTCTCAACATCGGTCAATCTGGACAAGTGCAATGTAAGTATGTAGGAGTATGTGTGTGTGGAGAAAGGCGTTTTGGTGGCCGAGCATCATGGAGGCCTCTATTTTTTATAAATTCAAATTCAAACTTTTATGGTTCAAAAAAATTTGAAAAAAATGTGTGTATGTAAAGATGTAACTAACATGTGTATAAAAATTTACGGAAACATTAACGCCCACACGTGTGGGCGTTTGCATCTCGCCCACACATGTGGATCCACGTTTGTTTATGGTTGCACGAATCTTGGCATGTTTGTGGTGCCACGTAGGAATGGGCTGGTGTGTGTGCATTCATCCGGTTGTCCACACGTCCATTTTCACCACACAGAGGGACTAGTGTGTGGGCATTTAGCAGTTCGCCCACACGTTAGTTTTCATTCACGCACAGGGGTTGGTGTGTCGGCATTTATCAGTTCGCCCACACGTCCGTCTCCTCTCCCACACCTAAAGTTGCCAGTTGCCATGTATTTTGCAGGGTACATGGCAACTGCCCTAGTGTGCTTGTAAGCAGATGGCAACTCTCTCTTTTACACGAACATGTCAGTTGCCATGTGTTTTGCAGGGTACATGGCAACTGCCCTAGTGTGCTTGTAAGCATATGGCAACTCTCTCTTTACCCGAACATATTATTTTGCCATGTCTTTTTGTAGCGCTACACGGCAACTGCCTAGTGTTAGTAGGTGGCAACTCCTAAAGTTTTCAAATCATGGCAACTACAGTAAACCGGACCATACATGGCAACTGCCTAGTGTTAGTAGGTGGCACCCCCTAAAGTTCTCAAATCATGGCAATTATAGTAAACCAGACTATACATGGCAACAACTGCAGTTGTCCAAAAATGACATCTGGCACTTGACCTGAGATGGCAACTATAGTTGTCCGACATGGCAACTGTAGTTCAGCGACATGACAACTGCAGTTAAACAAATATGGAAGAGGGTCCGGACCATGGCAACTGCGAGGCGCATGGTGACTGTCACGCGATGCGTGCGGGACCATGAGGTAGGAGGCCTGACGTACGGGCGTGTGGGCGTTATCTATTTTGCCCACACGTAGGCATATGAGAGAGACGACAAGGAAAAAAACAGAGGCATGTGGGCATTACTTATTTTGCCCACACGTAGATGTGTGGGCTGATCCTCTTAAACACCATACAAAATGTGTGGACAGACCCCTTAACACTCACACGTGTGGGCGTTCTCGGCATCCAAAATTTATGATGAAATACCTTGAGTTGCGACCTGTACAAAAAAGACAAATCTATGGCCTAGGAGGATGAATAGTATCATGTCTAGATTTGTCCTTTTGCACGGTCCTCATTTCATTGTATTTTGAACTGAAAATTTACACACATGTGTGTTATGCCTTCATGTATATCTGTTAAAAAATTCAGAATTTTTTGAAATATAAAAATATGAATTTCAATGAAATTTCAAATTTGAATTTAGAGGCCTCACTGGAGCCCGAGCTCCAAAAGGGATTTCCGTATGTGTGTGCAAGCTCTTTGGTAAACGTCTACGCAAAAAAAAAGCTCTTTGGTAAACGGATATTGTCTAAAAAGTCCTTCAAAATGGGACATCAAACATATTTCGAAACTACTTCGCGTTCGACAATTGTTGATCCAACCCTAGTATGATGTGAAATCCAGCGTTGTGCTACACTCCGGTCCGACCTACGGATGGCTTGATCAGTAGTGTCGTACAAATATCATACTGAAAATGTCGTCCCTTTAGCGATTAGTATGAAAATGTTTTTGCTAATAAAATAAGTTGGTATTGTAGATGTTGGGTTATATATTTCTATAGAGCTGGTAAAATTAAAGAAGTTTGGCTTAAGAGAAACTCAAAACTTAAGTAATTTAGAATGGTGGGAGTAGTATCATTTCATTTGCTCTTGCAGTTACCGTTTATTTAATTGAGTATACATAGTGCACTCCTGGCAAACTCATGAACTTGCATGGTGTTCTCACCTAACTTTATTGTTTGTTGTGATGAATGTCCAATTATTAATAGGGTTTGTGAGGTCTCCGATCTCGACAACTCTCCCACAAATCACTGGAAGATTGTACATCACATGGGGCATCTTGTGGAGCTTTCATGAGGTATCATCTACCTCTCGTCCATAGTTACCAAGACTTTGATCTTTTTATATAATTAGTAACACAAATTTAGTTTAGTTTCTCAACGGTAGTGATTTAATGGTCACTTTGCACATTTAACCGTCTTGCAGGCGCAGTCTCATATTCTTTTAACTTCATTGATCATAAGTTGGTCTATCACTGAGGTATACATGTGGCCAAGACACCATGAGTTATATATATATATAAGGGTGTATTAAGTATGAGATCTAAATTGATAGTAATTCTTGAAGTTCTTCAATGTAAACATAAGCTCCCTTGTTGATCTTAACAAAACCAGGATTTGCAATATTCTTCACTTTAAATATAATGTTATAGAAATCATGTTGGTTGCCTCCAGGTCATCCGATATTTTTTCTTTGGTATGAAGGAGACATTTGGGGTTGCACCTTACTGGCTCCTATGGCTTAGGTAGGTACTAGTCATATTTCAAATTTGCATCTTCCATACTCCTATAGCTTAGGTAGGTACTAGTTATGACAAAAGAGGAAAATATGGTTTAACACAAACTTCTAAACAAATCTAGTATATTTTCAATAAATTGTTCTTAGGGCCTCTAGCTTTATAGTTTGTGCGCCTATTTGTTTGCAGGTATAGCACCTTTCTGGTGTTCTATCCTACCGGCATCGTAAGCGAGGTTGGCCTGATCTTAGTTGCCATGCCTTTTATGAAGGTAACCTAAATTAATAAGTAAAGATGGAAAGGGCTCCATGTTGTTCAGATGAATAGTCTTGTTTGTTACATGCTCTGATATTTGGAGGTTTGCCTCAGACATCAAGGAAATATTTTATGATGCCTAATAAATGGAATTTCTCCTTCAACTACCACTATGAATTGACTCTTGTCACAGCTCTAATCATACCAGGTACAATACTCCTTCTCGATATTATCCTTCATTTTGCAACCAAAGTTATCTTCTTTTTAGCAACCATCAATAGTGGTCCATTTCCATTAAGAAGAATACAATATGGAATAACTATAAACAAGGGACCATTTTTTCGTGGGAAGCATTCTTAAACCCCCTATCATACAGCTGGTAACAACTTTGTCAACCTGTGTTACACTCTTGGTTGTTGTGCCAAAGGTTACTTTGGTGTAGGTTAGCCTCTGCCAATGAAAATTCTTCTATTTTGACACGTCTAGACACTCCACATGATGCATGTAAATAGATCACTTTGCTTGTGTTAGACATGCCCTTTTGCATGAGGATATTTCAATGTAGAATTACCAAGAGAGTGAAGTGCAATGGGTCTCCCCATGAGAGCCTTCCACGTCTTTTGAATTTTGAATATGCAATTGAACCCTAAGCCAAAATCGCAGTGTCCCCCATTTAATTGTTTAGAGGGTGAATCTCATAGACGTAGCTGAAGTTATAAGGATGTTGAATTATGTGTCTTTGTGCATAGTAGTGCCTAGATGTACCACCTATATTATGCACATAATGGTGTTAATGTTTTATTAAAAAGGGTGGAATTTAACAAGATAACTCTTGTTTTATCTGGTTGCATTTGCAGGATTTCCATACTTGTTCCGTTATATGGTGGCTAAGCGGAAGAAGGTCTTGTCGGCGGCAAAAACGGCATGATACTGCAATTGCTTCTTGACCAATCATGTTGAGACAGATGGAATGTAGAATGCTAGAATATACTCTCTCTGTAAACTAATATAAGATCGTTTAGATAACTACTTTAGTGGTCTAAACGATTTTATATTAGTTTACAGAGGGAGTACTCTTTAAATCTTGAATCGTGTTTTGTGTCATTCATTGATCACTAGCTTCAAACTTGCTTGGTATCTCGTACTTGTAATCTCCGGTTTGAATTATTCTCAATCCTTTTCAGCAATAAATGGTACATTGTAACAACTTCACAAAAATGAAATAGTGTTAATTTTGTATGTTAGTGTTTTACTGTACTGTGTTTTTGCATTTCCCTTTCTGTCTAAAAAAGTCTAGGAGTGTCGTTTTCATCTGAATAGAAATGAGCGATGAAATGGAAGTGTGACATGTTGTTGGATCATCCTAACAGCCACAAGTGTGACATGTTGGCTTGTGAGTTGTTTTCTTTTCCCTTTTCCCTTGGTGCAACATTTTTTTCTCTTTTACATTTGCATGTTTGATAAAAAAAAGAGTGTACAACGTTTTTGGAAACAAATATGACTGGGATTATACTCGTATAAAAAGTTTGGCCAAGGAATGATTCTCATTGACTTTAGAGAAAAAAAATTATGACGACAATATAGTATGAATAGTACTTGTATCTAGCGTTTTTTGGCAAATCTTTGACCCTGGATACAATCAAAGGCATTTCATGTTTAATCTTTTTTATACAAGTGCAATACTTGGTCATGCTTGATTCCATAAAATGTGTCGAGGTTTTTTCTTTTACCTTTTTTAAATTATTAACTTATTTTTGAATATAGGAGGGTGTGCCCCGAGTGCTCCTATGTATTTTCGGTTTATGCACATTTTATCTGCTTGACCATACACTCAAACATAGGTCAACAACGTGCGCATGCATCCAGCTCAATCTTGCTTATCAAGTCTATAAATCATTTGTTTTACCACTTGAGCCAGAGTATCTTCCCTAAACAATTGCGACCACTTTGGCCTCTCAGAAACAAGTGGTACTTAGAATATCTCCAGCAGTTGGCCCCCCAAGCGGCGATTTTACGCGCCCCCTCGGGGTGAGGCGGTGCAAAAATCGGCCGAGTGGGTTCCCAGCCACTCGCCCCAGGGTCGCCCCAGACGCGTTTTTTTTTATTTTTAAAAACTGAATTCGGTATAGTTCGGCTAAAATTCGGCAAACTTGATATTCATGTTCGGCGTTTTACATAAATTATTTTTTATAAGATATTCTATGGGGCGAAGAACTCGATCAGCGCGGCGATGTCGCCGACGTCCTCGTCGTCGGCGGCGGCCTTCTCTTTCTTGATGGCGCGGCCGCCCCTGCTGGACCCCTGCCCGGCGTCTCCATGGCGGACAGGCGGTGGCGGCGCGTCGTCGTCGTCGTCGCGGTCGTCGAGGACGACGATGCCTCCCTCGTCCCAGCCACGGTGACGAGCTTCGAACCGCGCAAAGGCGGCGCGCTGGCGTTCCCTCTCTGTCTGCACCCAGTCGTCGCGCGCCCATTTGAGGGCCGCTTCGTCGTCGAGCGCCTCCTGCTTGACGGGCTCCGTCTTCACGACGGGGAGCCCCGGCTCCGGCTTGACGGCGGCGAGCCCTGGCTCTGTCTTCGGCTTGACGAAACGCGGAGGAGCCGAGGAGGTGGCACGCCGGCCGCCCTCGTTGATGACGATGTCGGCGCTGCGTGTGCGCCAGCCGAGCGGCGTCTCCGCGGCGGGCTCTGCCTTGACGCCGAAGAGCGCCGGCGAGCCGGAAAAGTGGGAGGAGGAGCGGGAGGAGGAGGAGGCGAACCTTCTGGGCACCCATGGCCCGGCGCTCCGTCGAGGGGCCGGCACGGCCACCGCGGCAGGGTACGCCAGCGGCGGGTTGTTGTCGCCCTCGAGGTGTGCGATCACCTCGTGCAGGGTGCGGCCGGGGACCCCCCACCAGACGCGGAGACCGTCACTGCTCTTTGTGTCGCCGACCACCGCCGCCCCGGCCGCCCCGTTCGTGGACGCCAGCCTATGCGCCTGTCGTCGCTGGAAATAGTCAGTCCAGGCGGCGTGGTTGTCAGCGGCGTACTGGGGGAAGGCGCGTTGCTCCTCCGACAGGGACGCCCGCACGCGGTCGACCTCGGCGGCAAAGAGGCCGGGGCGCGCGTCGACGTCGGGCACAGGGGGATGGGGACACCGCCGTTGCTGATCTTCCACCCCGTCGGCCCAACGCGCATGTCCGGCGGCGCCGGGATGTTCGCCTCGAAGAGAAGCCACGACTCGCACTCCTGGAGCGTGCGGCGGTCGAAGCCATTGGCTGCCGCGGCGTCGTCGGGAAAGCGTTCGGACATGGAGAAAGAAGGGGAAGGGGAGGGAAGGGGAGAGCTCGACGGCGGAAGGGAGGGATGGCGACTGGTTTGGGCTCGGCAGCGGAAGAGAGGGACGGCGGCTGGTGTGGCCAGCGGCGAGGGAAGTCTCTGTTTATATAGCCCCAGGCCATGTGAACGCGTGACAGAAGGGAAGGCGTCGCTGCGCCGGCCCGTCCGTGACGCGCCGCGCGTGATGAAGGAATCAATGGCAAGGCTGACCGGCGACGGTCAGCCTTGCTATTGATTCCCCGCGGGAAACTGAGGCATTTCGATGTAAATGCATCGTTGCAAGTTGCGCACGGATGTATCGGGCGAGGGGTTCACCCTCATTTTTTAAGGTAGTGTCGACACAAATATCAATGCAAGAAATTTCACACGGTAGAAATCACCCAAAGAAACAGGCTCCAAAAAATTCGAACAGATTTTGAGAAATTTATGTAAAATTCAATCGAGTTTATATTACATACCAAGAAAAAAAAGTATAAACGGGGAAAACGCGGTTGCAGGCTGCGACCCGCAAGGCCGCAACGAGACGAGACCCGAACCCGCTGACGCCACGCCTCGACCGACCACCCCACCCCTCTTCTTCTTTGGCTGGCCCGCCCCTCTCCCTCTCCTCTCTCTTCCCCTCCTCTTCCCCTCTTCCGCCCCACCCCCGCGTCTCCGGCGAGGGCTCAGGCCGCGGACCCGTCGACCCGCGCACCTTCCTTGCGAGAGCGCCTCCTCCACGGGAACAGCGGCCTCGCGGGAGCTCCCTTCTCCCCTCCCCAAGGTTAGAACAGATCAGAGCAAGGTCTCCGGCTCATCTTTTTCATTCTCGGCGGCGATTCTTGGGGTGCTAGTGGGATTCCCCAGGTTTACTCCGGCATGATTCGAGAGCAGATTGGTTCCTCCGGGTGAAATTTTGTTGAACCTGTAGGTATCTACGGAGAAATCGGCTTTGCTTAGAACAGAAAGAGGGCTCAAGATTTCAGTACTAATTCGCATGCTGTTAATGGCGTTCGTTCATTTGACGATTGTGAGAAGTAACTTTTGTTCCCCGTCAATCAATTCGCAGGTCTGCGGCGCCGGATTGGCCTCATCAGCTCGAAGATCTCGAACTTGTTTCCAAGCAAGGAAGGAACCCTCGTCGCAAATCTCGATCTGTGGATTGGTGGGCAGAAAGACTCGCCTTTTATGGGGCAGCCCCGTGAGAAACCCGTGCCATGATTGGGGCGTCAGGGGAGGAGAGGCAGTGGTAGGAGGAGGTGCAGCAGGAGGCAGGAGAAGAAGAGCAGGCAAGGATAGGCAGGACCAAGGACAAGGAGAGGAGGGAGCTCTCCATGGGAGGAGAGCCCCTCCTCACCTCCCTCTCCATGGAGAACAACAACAGCCATCCCTGCACCCTCCTCTCCATGGACCCGGCGGGGTCGCACCCGGCCTCAGCCGAGTCATCCGGCGGTGGCGGCGCCGTCAACGGGGTTGGCGCCAGTGCTGACAGGGAACTCTTCATCATTCCGCGGCACGAGTCTGTGCGTCAAGGCCCGCCGGACATCAACGTCCCGCTGTCAGCAGACCCCTCCCCGCCGCCTGCATTGTGGAGCCTTGACACGTTCGACATTTTCGATGTCGGCCTTGGCACGCACACCCATGAGTCTGAGGTTGCGCTGACCCTTCCAAAGTCGAGCGGCAACGGCAGTGCCGCAGTCGGCGTCGGCGCGAGGAAGTGCGCCAAGAGGGGGGACAGCATTTGGGGAGCCTGGTTCTTCTTCAATCACTACTTCAGGCCTGCACTCGTGGAGAAGGCAAAGGAGAAGGTGACGCGGGACGCGTCTGGGAGCATCACCGGCTTTGACAAGTCCGATCTCCGCCTTGATGTCTTCCTGGTGCAGCATGACATGGAGAACCTGTACATGTGGGTTTTTAAGGACCGGCCTGACAATGCCCTTGGGAAGATGCAGCTCCGGAGTTTCATGAATGGGCATTCCAAGCACGGGGAGCCATCTTTTCCGTTCAGTGCGGACAAGGGCTTTTCGAGGTCACACCGCATGCAGCGAAAGCACTACCGTGGTCTGTCCAACCCACAGTGCCTTCATGGGATTGAGATTGTGAACTCACCAAACTTGTCGGCAGTTCCTGAGGCTGACATGAAGAGGTGGGCTGAGCTTACAGGAAGGGAGCTTAATTTCTCAGTACCATCTGAAGCGAGTGACTTTGAGTCATGGAGAAATCTTCCAAGCACTGATTTTGAACTTGATAGGCCACAGCCAGCAGCGTCAAAGACCGTCCCACATACCTCTCATAATAATAATCACAAGAAGGCACTGAATGGTTCAGGTCTGAATCTATCTACACCACCGTCATCAGACGATGGGATGGACCTTTCACCAAAGTGCCACAAACGCCGCAAGGACTTCTTTGGTCATGGCGTAGAAGAGGATTGTGCAATGGCCAATAATTCCTGTTCGGAGAGGGAGCAAGAGGTTGAAGTACACACCGGTGAGCCGTCATGGATGCATGACTTCACTGGCGTGGCAAAGCACGCAAGTGGGCCTGTTACTGCTGCCAAGACGATATACGAGGATGATGAAGGCTACCTGATAATGGTGAGCATGCTCTTATCCGATCCACACAGCGTGAAGGTCACCTGGAGGAACACGCTGACGCATGGCGTCGTGAAGATAACATGTGTGAGCACCGCCCGCATGCCCTTCATCAAGAGGCACGACAGGACCTTCAAGCTGACCGACCCTTCCCCTGAGCACTGCCCTCCCGGCGAGTTTGTGAGGGAGATACCTCTGGCCACAAGGATCCCAGAGAACGCCAAGATCGAAGCGTATTACGACGAGACCGGCACTGGACTGGAGATCATGGTACCGAAGCACCGGGTCGGGCCAGAGGAGCATGAAGTTCAGGTTTGCATGAGGCCCCCGCATCTTGGCGACAATGATCTCGTTTTATCATAATAGAACAGGAAAAAAAAACATTTTAGCCTCTTACTAGGTCATCCGGTGTCATGCCATGAGGCACCGGAGCATAGCAGCAAAGCTATCATCATGCCATGGATCAAAAATCGGAAATTTTCTTTCGGCACTGAACATTAGTCGCACTTATCTGTCTGTCTGTCTCCCTTAGGCGGAAAATTACCTCTTCCTCCTCTGTTAATTCCCCTCTGTACTTTCTTTCTATACAGGTGCTACATCACTACATTGGTGGTGATCCCCTTGACTATTCCTTTCTGTGAAACATGGCAAAGCTAATAGTAGTATATATTCTGTCCCTGTATATTCCGAGAATTGGGTTCATAATAATGTGGACAGCTACTACTCATGAGCAGAGTCTGTCGATATCGCTGTTGTAATCATTGTCCTAGGCATCTTAGCATACTTGTATGTGTCGTACTACATAGGTATGGCCTGGATCGCTCTCGGCATAAATGGGAACTTAAGATTCTGTTGCCTGAATCTGTGCCCGCACCTTGGTTATTCCTGCTGATGACCAGGGCTCGGTTTTCGGCAGCGGTAATACTGAATCTCGCTGCTCCTGGCTCGCTCCAGCACGAAATTCTCAGTTTCATCCGTACTTGTGGGTGATGCTGTGTGAGCAAATAAGAAGATATTCTTACATGTTTACAGTACAAAGGTATATTTGCTGAGACTTGATAGAGGATCTTTCTTGACTGACATGTGGCTGAATTATTAGTGATGATCAGAGCTCAGTTTCCACAGCGGTAACAAAATCTCGCTGTTTTGTGGCTCAACTCGGGATGCATTTCTCAGTTTATCCTGACCTGTGGGTGATCTCTGGGTTGATGCTGTGTAGCCCCACATTTGCAGTACAAGGATACACATCCCCCTTGACTACTATTCCTTTCTTTGAAACATGATAATAGCAGTATATATTCTGCATGTGCATATATTCCGAGGATTGGGTTCATAATAATTTGGACAGCTGCTTCTCTTGAGCAGAGTCTGTCGATATCTCGCTGTTGTAGTCACTGCCCTAGGCATCTCAGCATACCTGTATGTATTGTGCATTTGTGCTATATACGACCCGGATCGCTCTCGGCATAAATGGGGACCTAAGATCCTGTCTGCCCGAGTCTGTTCTGGCGCCTTGGCCATTCAGATCTCAGTTTTCGCGCTTAGGTTTGCGGTTTTTTCCTGACTTGCATTGCATGTGGCTGGCAGTGAGCCATGCTGCTTCACCATTTCACCGGCTGCACGCGGCCGGTGGTGTTGTAGAATGACTGTCTATGTCTCCTTTGTGTCCTCTTTGTGGCCAAGCACCAGCAGCAGCAGCGGCGAAGCAACTGGTGACGGTGTCAACAAGTCGCCTGTCCTGCCTTTTTATGCTTTCAGATGGGCACTTACGCACGAGAGAAATGCTTTGCATATTTCGCTGCGAGTGCACACGCAGAGGTGCTCATCAAATCAGAATTGCTTTTTCCCCAGCGGCTGACCTGAATTGAGCCAGCGAGTGGGGCGGCTGCCGGCAGGCCGAAAACAAGTGGTGTTACGTGTGACCCTCCCCACGGGTGGTGAGGTGCTCAATTACACGGTTGAAATGCACCCTAGCTATGTGTGCCACTGCCAACCCTTCTTCCTCCTCGTAGATGAAACGGTGTGTGCTCATAATATTCCCCGACGCGTAGGATGAATAAATTCCACGTGCTCTTATGTAAATACTGCCCCCTCCAATTCATATTAATTATCGCTGACTTTTAGTACAAAGTTGTACTAAATTAGCGACAACTAACATAGATCGGAGGGAATAATGCATACTGAAATTCGTAAAAGAAAGAGGGGGACAAAAAAATCTGAAGCGGGCGTATCAAGCCAAATTTGATGTTTGATTATTTGCAAAAAAAAAAGAAGATGTAAGGGCATATTTATCCCTAAGGTGTTTTGGTGATTGATGACAATGCGTTTGCGGACTAATCGTGTGCTTTGAGTATCCAGGACGTTTCATTGCTAGGCACAAGACGGTTGGGTGCCCCTCGAAAACTGTTGAAGACGGCGTCTTTTTTACAGGGTTTTTTTTTGTGGATTTGAGTCGTAGGAAAGCCGTACTATTAAGAGGGGGTCCGCGTCGGAAAGGTTTGGGTGGAATCATCACGTACACGTTTCTTTCTAGTCCCCTCCTTTCCCTTGCACCTTGGAGCTTCCTCCGTTGTTATCTCGTCACCTTGTTTCTGGCTGCTGTGTTGGCTCGCGGTAGTACTGCTCCCAGGTGAGCGGTACTACCGTGGGCACCAGCGGTAGTACGGCAGGTGCCCACGGTAGTACCGCTCCCCTGGAGCTACAATACCGTGGCCCACCAGGCTAGTACCGCTCCCCCACGGTAGTAGGGGCGGATGTAATTTTTTACATCCGCGCCTACCACGGTAGTACCGCATTCCTTTCGCGGTAGTATCATGCTTAGCTGTCAGGCGGTAGTACCGTCCATCTGCGGTAGTACTGTGTCGGGTTTTTGCTTCTTCCGTTTTTCAGCGGAAGTAGGCACGGATGTTTCCTTATCCACACTCTTCCCAGGCTAGGGGGTTCCTGCCTTGCGGTAGTACCGCAAGGGGGAGCGGTAGTACCGCGCCCGCGGAAGTACCGCCCTCAGCACTTGTGCTTCAGGTCTGCCCTAGTTGTTGCTGGTGCAGCGGTAGTACCGCGGGCCTGCACGGTTGTACCGCGTGACCTTGCGGTAGTACCGCTTGGCAGCAAGCGGAAGTACCGCGCGGCCCCACGGTAGTACCGCTGGCCTGGTGCGATAGTACCGCTGGCCGCGGGCTGGTAGGTGGATAACGGTTGGATCTTTGTCCCTCACTATAAAAAGGGTCCCCTTCTTTCCCGTTGACTTATCTCTTCCAACCCTAAGCTCCATTGTTGCTCTAAGCTCCATTTTCACCCGATCTCACTCCCTAGCCAATCAAACTTGTTGATTTGCTCGGGAGTGGTTGAGAAGGCCTCGATCCACACTTCCACCAAGAGAAATTTGATTTCCCCCACTAATCTCTTGCGGATCTTGTTACTCTTAGGTGTTTGAGCATCCTAGACGGTTGAGGTCACCGCGGAGCCATAGTCCATTGTGGTGAAGCTTCGTGGTGTCGTTGGGAGCCTCCAATTGAGTTGTGAAAATTGCCCCAACCTTGTTTGTAAAGGTTCGGTCGCCACCTCCAAGGGCACCAATAATGGAATCACGGCATCTCGCATTGTGTGAGGGCGTGAGGAGAATACGGTGGCCCTAGTGGCTTCTTGGGGAGCATCGTGCCTCCACACCGCTCCAACAGAGACGTACTTCCCCTCAAAGGGAAGGAACTTCGGTAACACATTCTCATCTCCACCGGCTTCACTCTTGGTTATCTCGTGCCTTTACTTGTGCAAGCTTATTTGTGTTATATCTCTTGCTTGCTTGTGTTCCTATCCTTGTTGCATCATATAGGTTGCTCACCTAGTTGCATATCTAGACAACCTACTTTGATGCAAAGTTTAAATTGTTAAAGAAAAGCTAAAAATTGTTAGTTGCCTTTTCATTCCCCCTCTAGTCAACCATATTGATCCTTTCAATTGGTATCAGAGCCTCGTCTCTTTATTAAGGACTTTATCGTCCGAAGAGTATGGTTGATACCGTAGACGGTGTGGAGGAACACTCCGGTGTGAATCCGATCTCGTCTACGGGCGATGGGGGAACCTCGGTCTCACGTGAGGAGTTCAATGTGGCCTTGGAGACATTTGAAAACCTCCATGACGAACGAGGTTGAAAGCATGTTTACTAAATTCCTTAAAGGGCTTAAACTATCCACCGCACAGTTGAAAGTGGGTAACCCCACGACAAGGTGACGGATGCTACCTCCGATAAGGGGGAAGCTAGTAGTGAAAAGGCTCCTTCTTCTAGTGGTAAGAATGGCACCGACATCTTTGCTCATGTGGAACCACCACTTGTTTATGGTGGACCGGTTCCTTCCACTCATTTGAATCATGCCGGTCCTCCCCCTAAGATTGTGAAAAATGAGGACTTTGATTCTTGGGTTTACCGCTTTAAACGTCATTTAAATCATGTGAACACTAATATTTGGAGAATCATTGAAGAAGGTTTCTATCCGCATGATCCAAGCAACTTCACTCCTCAAGAAGCCGCGGATAATCAATTCAATGAAAATGCTCTCTTCATCATTCAAGATGCAATTCCACCCGAAGATCTACCTCATCTTCGGCCCTTCGCCTTGGCCAAAGACGCATGGCTTTGTGTTGTCTCTCTCTATCGGGGAAGCGCAAGCATTCAACACTCCAACTATGAAATGGTGCAAGATGAGGCCGATGAGTTTGCAATGAAAGAAGATGAAGAACCTCGTGAGCTTTATCGGAGAGTAACCAAACTCGCGGTCTCACTCCGAGGTCACGGGAGAAAGGACACGGATGACAATTGGATCAAGCGCAAATTCCTCGAGGCAATGATGCCCTACCACAAGGCCATGTCCTCCGTCATTCGTCAAAGGCCGGACTTCCACACTTTGACCTCAAGCGAAGTGTTGGATGAGTTTGTGACCATGAAAATTTTGGACAAGACCGCCGACAATGCGGTGCTTCGTTACCAAAGGGCAAAGAAGCCCAACCTTGCATTGAAGGCCAAGCTCTGCGTTGAAGAAGAAGAAGAGGAAGAAGAGGAGAGCAACCTCGAAGATACAAAGTATGCATATCATGAACACATGGCACTCGCTTCAAGGCAATTTTGGAGCAAGAAAAACTCAAGGCCAAACTTTAACAAAAACAACTCAAGTGGCACGAAGAGCAAGCAGCGTGTAAGGACTTGCTACAATTGTGGTAATGTGAGTCATTTTGTTGCGAAGTGCCCATATGAGAAGAGGGAAGACAATGGTGGCAAGCTCATCCGAAAGGACAAGGCCAGGTCGTTTCCCAACAAGAGCAATTTCACCAAGAAGACTCCTCCCTAGGCATTGGTGGTACAAGAAGAGTACAATGAGGATGATGACGATGATGAAGATGGTGAGTCGGCTACCATGGCCTCAATTGCCATTGCGACGACTCCACGGGTGTCTCTCTTCGACTCACCCAATGAGAGCATCACCGCCAAGTGCCTCATGGCTAAAGCCACCAACAAGGTAACCCCCAACATCAAAACTACCATCATTAATCATCCTTCTTCGACGAATAGCATTGATGAACATGAGGGAGCTAATGTGGAGGCGAATGAGTTTGAGGCCTTCTGGGCAAACTTAAGGGTAAATCCAAGAAGCACTTTGTTACTCTCTTGGAACAACTTGGTGAAGCCAATGACATGATCGAGGCTCACGAAGATACCATTACTAAGATGGAAGGGCATAGTCGTGACTATGCCGATGAGATTTCGGATCTTTCCAATGCTCTTGAGGAAGAGTGTGGTCTTCGTTTGGCTCTTGAGGAGTCACACAACGTTGATCATGCTAAGTTAAAAAAAGATTATGATCATGCTCTCATTGTTTCTCATGTGCTAAACTCCGAGAAGGCCAAACTTGAGGTTGATCTTGCTAGACTCAAAGAGGAGTTTGATCTACTTGACAAGGCTCACAAGGTCTTGAAGGGTGCTCATGCTAGCCTCAAAGAGTCTCATGATCAACTTCAAGTAAAGCTAACCAAGGAAAAAGCCACTTTTCCTCGTATGATGTTAATTGATAATGCAAATGCTACTAACCCGTGTTGTGAGCATGTGCATCTTGTTGAGGAGAACGCTAAGCTAAAGGTGCAACTTGAGAGAGGTCTTGCGACTTGCATACTGATACGTCTCCAACGTATCTATAATTTTTGATTGCTCCATGCTATATTATCTACTGTTTTGGGCAATATTGGGTTTATTATCCACTTCTATATTATTTTTGGGACTAACCTATTAACCGGAGGCCCAGCCCAGATTTGCTGTTTTAGGCCTATTTCAGTGTTTCAAAGAAAAGGAATATCAAACGGAGTCGAAACGGAACGAAATCAACTGGAGAAGTTATTTTTTGAACGAAAGCCACCGGATAGACTTGGACTCCACGTCAGGAGATACGGGAGGTGCTCACGAGGGTGCCCCCCCTAGGGCGCGCCCCCTGCCTCGTGGGGCCCCCGTAGCTCCCCTGACGTACTTCCTGCACCCATATATATCGTCGTACCCTCAAACTTCCAGAACAAAGAATAGATCGGGAGTTCCGCCGCCAGAAGCCTCCATAGCCACCAAAACTCAATCAGGACCCTATTCCGGCACCCTGCCGGAGGGGGGAACCCTCACCGGTGGCCATCTTCATCATCCCGGCGCTCTCCATGACGAGGAGGGAGTAGTTCTCCCTCGGGGCTGAGGGTATGTACCAGTAGCTATGTGTTTGATCTCTCTCTCTCTCTCGTGTTCTTGAGGTGATACAATCTTGATGTATCGCGAGCTTTGCTATTATAGTTGGATATTATGTTTCTCCTCCCCCTCTTCTCTCTTGTAATGAATTGAGTTTCCCTTTTGAAGTTATCTTATCGGATTGAGTCTTTAAAGATTTGAGAACACTTGATGTATGTCTTGCCGTGGAAATCTGGGGTGACAATGGGATACCACGTGCCACTTGATGTATGTTAAGGTGATCAACTTGCGGGTTTCGTGACATTGGGAACCTATGCATAGGGGTTGGCACACGTTTTCGTCATGATTCTCCGGTAGGAACTTTGGGGCACTCTTTGAGGTCCTTTGTGTTGGTTGAATAGATGAATCTGAGATTGTGTGATGCATATTGTATAATCATACCCACGGATACTTGAGGTGACATTGGAGTATCTAGGTGACATTAGGGTATTGGTTGATTTGTGTCTTAAGGTGTTATTCTAGTACGAACTCTAGGGATGTTTGTGACACTTATAGGAATAGCCCAACGGATTGATTGGAAAGAATAACTTTGAGGTGGTTTCGTACCCTACCATAATATCTTCGTTTGTTCTCCGCTATTAGTGACTTTGGAGTGACTCTTTGTTGCATGTTGAGGGATAGTTATGTGATCCAATTATGTTAGTATTGTTGAGGGAACTTACACTAGCGAAAGTATGAACCCTAGGCCTTGTTTCCTATCATTGCAATACCGTTTACGCTCACTTTTATCACTTGCTACCTTGCTGTTTTTATTATTTCAGATTACAAAAACTATTATCTACTATCCATATTGCACTTGTATCACCATCTCTTCGCCGAACTAGTGCACCTATATAATTTACCATTGTATTGGGTGTGTTGGGGACACAAGAGACTCTTTGTTATTTGGTTGCAGGGTTGCTTGAGAGAGACCATCTTTATCCTATGATTCCTACGGATTGATAACCTTAGGTCATCCACTTGAGGGAAATTTGCTACTGTCCTACAAACCTCTGCACTTGGAGGCCCAACAACGTCTATAAGAAGAAGGTTGTGTAGTAGACATCAAGCTCTTTTCTGGCGCCGTTGCCGGGGAGGTGAGTGCTTGAAGGTATATCTTTAGATCTTGCAATCGAGTCTTTTAGTTTCTTGTTTTATCACTAGTTTAGTTTATAAAAGAAAACTATAAAAAAATGGAATTGAGTTTGTCTCATACGCTTCACCTTTTTAATATCTTTCGTGAGTATGATGGAAAGGATAATTGTGCTCAAGTGCTAGAAGAAGAGATCTCTAAAATGTTTGGCACTAAATATTTGAATGATGAGCATGATTGCAATGTTGTTAGTACGAATTCTTTGAATATCCATGATGCTAATGATGATTGCACTAGTTATGATGAAAATGCCTCCTATAAACATGTCAATTTTTGTGGAGTAGACTGGGTTTGCAAGTACACACCAAATAGGGAAGATAGATATTGCAAGAGGCATAAGTACTTAGAAACTAAATTGTTGCAAGAAGAGCTAGATGAATGTGCTGATAGGTTCAATATTTTTCGTGCCCCTTGTGAACTTTGCAATGAATATGGTCATTTAAAGCTCCAATGCTATTTGTTTCATGATCAAGTCGTGTCCAAACATTGTGATAATCTGATTACCCTTGAGCATCATAAAGAGCTTAGCCTTCTTTTGGGTTGTGAAGAAATGAAACGTATAACTGAGGGTATTCCAAAGTTTAATCTTGATAGAGTTCTTGATTTTGATCTACAGAATATTTATATGTATTGTGCGGTGAATTGCATTGAAAATCCTTATATTGCCAATTACATAAAGAAAAGAAAACAAATAGAGGGTGAAGAGAATACTAATGAAAGGGAAGAGACTTCCCAATATCCTCCTATTATTTCTTATGATGAATCAGGTAACGAGGAGGAGCCTCCTATTCAACCAATCTCATTAATAAGGAGCTCCAAAAAGAAGATTGAACCCAGACATGATGTGGTGAAGAAGAAG
Organism: Triticum urartu; assembly: GCF_056163025.1. Lineage (NCBI taxonomy): Eukaryota > Viridiplantae > Streptophyta > Magnoliopsida > Poales > Poaceae > Triticum > Triticum urartu. The sequence goes on from NC_141875.1 coordinate 45,858,429, forward strand.
AAAAGAAAAAGGAAGAGAGGTAAAAAGGTATCTCTCCCAAATAAAGTTGCTCCTATTATTGTTGTGCCTCATGAAAATGAAGATGATACACTTGATGATGATCTCGTTATTCCTATTGCTTGTTGTGATGATTATGATTTGGAAGATAATGATACTTCTTATGATCTTGAAAATCTTTTTGGTACTTGCTTGGAAGAATATAATAATTGCTATACTATCGGTGCTATCTATACTATTAATGATGAGAGTGATTATGCTTATGATATGAAAAGGCCCAAGCTTGGGGAAGCTATGTTTGATGAGGATGACATATTTGAGAATATATTTACTGCAATTAATGTTTGTCCCAAGCTTGGGGAAGCTATGATTAATGAAGATGATATTTTTAGTCTCCCAAGTTTTGATATGCAAGTTTATAATAATGATAGCATGCCTCCTACTTATGATGATTATTGTGATGATACTTATGCTATAAAAAGTAGTGATTATATTTATAAAACTTGTCATGGTTATGATTACCCCTTCTCTGAACATTACTTTTTTAATGTGGAAACAATTTATAGTATTCGAGTTTCCTATGATACTCCCACTATTCCGAATGAGAAGAATTTTGCTTATGTGGAGAGTAATAAAATTTCTATGCTTGTAGATCATGAAAAGAATGCTTTAGGTACTGGTTATATTGTTAAATTCATTCATGATTCTACTGAAAATTATTATGAGGGAGGAATATATGCTTGTAGGAATTGCAATAATATCAAGTTTCCTCTCTATGTGCTTAAAGTTTTGAAGTTATGCTTGTTTTGCCTTCCTATGCTAGTTGATTATTGTTCCCATAAGTTGTTTGCTCACAAAATCCCTATGCATAGGAAGTATGTTATACTTAAATGTGCTAGTCATATTCTTCATGATGCTCTTTTTATGTTACAATTCTTATCCTTTATGTGAGCATCATTGAAATCATCATGCCTAGCTAGGGGCGTTAAATGATAGCGCTTGTTGGGAGGCAACCCAACTTTATTTTTGTTCCTGTTTAATAATAAATAATTCATCTAGTCTCTGTTTAGATGTGGTTTTATTCTTTTAATTAGTGTTTGTGCCAAGTAGAACCTTCGGGAAGACTTGGGGAAAGTCTTGTTGATCATGCTGTAAAAAACAGAAACTTTAGCGCTCATGAGAACTGCTGCCATTTTTATTTGGAGAGTGCTATTTAGTTAATTATTTTTGCAGATGATTAATAGATAAATTCCTCAGGTCCAGAAATTTATTTGAGAATTTTATGAGTTCCAGAAGTATACGTTTGATTCAGATTACTACAGACTGTTCTGTTTTTAACAGATTCTGTTTTTCATGTGTTGTTTACTTATTTTGATGAATCTATGGCTAGTAAAAGAGTTTATAAACCATAGAGAAGTTGGAATACAGTAGGTTTAACACCAATATAAATAAATAATGAGTTCATTACAGTACCTTGAAATGGTGATTTATTTTCTTATACTAACGGAGCTTACGAGTTTTCTGTTAAGTTTTGTGTTGTGAAGTTTTCAAGTTTTGGGTAAGGATTCGATGAACTATGGAATAAGGAGTGGTAAGAGCCTAATCTTGGGGATGCCCGAGGCACCCCAAGGTAATATTCAAGGATAGCCAAGAGTCTAAGCTTGGGGATGCCCTGGAAGGCATCCCCTCTTTCGTCTTCGTTCATCGGTAACTTTACTTGGAGCTATATTTTTATTTACCACATGATATGTGTTTTGCTTGGAGCGTCAATTTATTTTGTTAGGGTTTGCTTGCTGTTATTTAGAACATTTTTTTGCATCTTTTATTTCAATAAAAGTGGCATTGATAGCCTTTACTATGCCTATTTTAGAAGTCCACATATTGCTGTTTGAAAATAGAAAGTTTACCGTTGTTGCAATAATTCCCTAGAAAAGTCAGAATGTGATAAAATGTTGAAACCTTTTGCATATTAATATCTGATAAATTTACTACAGTGGGAATTTTATTTCATAATTTTTGGAGCTAGGGAAGTATGGATGTTGCAGAATTCTTTACAGACTATCCTGTTTAGGCAGATTGCTGTTATGTTTGCATTGTTTGCATATGTTTGCTTCTTTAATGATTCTATTTGAGGATAGGACTATTAAATATGCAGAGGCATTTAGTATGCAATGTTGAATAATAATTTTAGTGATTTGCTATAGTAGAGTATGATAAGGTTTTGGCAATGGTTTATACTAACTTATCTCACGAGTCCTTGTTGAGTTTTGTGTGGATGAAGCTTTTGAGATTTAGGGAGACCGTGATATGAGAGGAATTAAGGAGACACAAAAGCTCAAGATTGGGGATGCCCAAGGCACCCCAAGATAATATTTCAAGAAGTCTCAAGCATCTAAGCTTGGGGATGCCCCGGTTCGCATCCCACCTTTCTTCTTCAACAACTATCGGTTAGTATCGGTTGATCCTAAGGTTTTGCTTCTTCACATGATGTTTGCTATTCTTAGAATGTAATTTTATTTTGCTTTGCTTGATGTTTAAATAGAATACCAAGATCTGAAATTATTAAATGTTAGAGAGTCTTCACATAGTTGCATAATTATTCGACTACTCATTGATCTTCACTTATATCTTTCGGAGTAGTTTGTCATTTGCTCTAGTGCTTCACTTATATCTTTTAGAGCATGGTGGTAGTTTTATTTTTAAGAAATAGATGAACTCTCATGCTTCACTTAGATCATTCTGAGAATCTTAAATAGCATGGTAATTTGCTTAAAATCCTAATATGCTAGGTATTCAAGAATAATAAAATTCTCTTATGAGTGTGTTGAATACTAAGAGAAGTTTGATACTTGATGATTGTTTTGAGATATGAGGATGGTAATATTAGAGTCATGCTAGTTGAGTAGTTGTGAATTTTAGAAATACTTGTGTTGAAGTTTGTGATTCCCGTAGCATGCACGTATGGTGAACCGTTATGTGATGAAGTCGGAGCATGATTTATTTATTGATGGTCTTTTCCTACCAATCTATCCCCCTAGGAGCATGCGCATAATACTTTGCTTTGATAACTTATAGATTTTTGCAATAAGTATATGAGTTCTTTATGACTAATGTTGAGTCCATGGATTATACACACTCTCACCCTTCCACCTTTGCTAGCCTCTCTAGTACCGCACAACTTTCGCCGGTACCATGAACCCACCATATACCTTCCTCAAAACAGCCACCATACCTACCTATTATGGCATTTCCACAGCCATTCCGAGATATATTTCCATGCAACTTTTCACCATTCCATTTATTATGACACGCTTCATCATTGTCATATTGCTTAGCATGATCATGTAGTTGACATCGTATTTGTGGCAAAGCCACCATTGATAATTCTTTCATACATGTCACTCATGAGTCATTGCACATCCCGGTACACCGCCGGAGGCATCCATATAGTCATACTTTGTTCTAGTATCGAGTTGTATCATTGAGTTGTAAATAAATAGAAGTGTGATGATCATCATTCAATAGAGCATTGTCCCAAAAAGGGAGAGAGGCCATAAAAAAGGTGATAACCCACAAGTATAGGGGATCGCAACAGTTTTCGATAAGTAAGAGTGTCGAACCCAACGAGGAGCTAAAGGTAGAACAAATATTCCCTCAAGTTCTATCGACCACCGATACAACTCTACGCACGCTTGACGTTCGCTTTACCTAGAACAAGTATGAAACTAGAAGTACTTTGTAGGTGTTGTTGGATAGGTTTGCAAGATAATAAAGAGTACGTAAATAAAAAGTAGGGGCTGTCTAGATAAAGAAACAATAAAGTAAATATAGCGAGTGTGGAAAAGTGGTGGTAGGAGTTGCGAAATTGCCCCTAAGCAATTGACTACTTTACTAGACCGATAGCAAGTATTATGTGGGAGAGGCCACTGCTAGCATGTCATCCCTGACTTGGAATTCTATGCACTTATGATTGGAACTATTAGCAAGCATCCGCAACTACTAATGTTCATTAAGGTAAAACCCAACCATAGCATTAAGATATATTGGTCCCCCTTCAATCCCGTATGCATCAATTTCTATGCTAGGTTGAAGCTTCTGTCACTCTTGCCCTCCAATACATAGTCCTATCAACATACTAACTAACCCTAGGGTGTGATCCACGCGCGCAATCATATGATGGTCACCAAAGGACAGCAACATAACCACAAGCAAATTAAATCAATCATATCAATTCATCAACCATCGATAGGACAACGAAAATCTACTCAGACATCATAGGATGGCAACACATCATTGGGTAATAATATGAAGCATAAAGCACCATGTTCAAGTAGAGGGTACAACGGGTTGCGGGAGAGTGGACCGATGTAGATAGAGGGGGGAAGGTGATGGAGATGTTGGTGAAGATGGCGGAGGTGTTGGTGTAGATCGCGGTGATGATGATGATGGCCATGGCGGCGTTCCGGCGCCACCGGAGGAGAGGGGGAGAGGGGCCCCCTTCTTCCTCTTCTTCCTTGACCTCCTCCCTAGATGGGAGAAGGGTTTCCCCTCTGGTCCTTGGCCTCCATGGCATGGGAGGGGCGAGAGCCCCTCCGAGATTGGATCTATCTCTCTGTTTCTCTCTGGTTCTGCGTTCTGTCCTGGCTCTGTTTCACCGTTCCGTATATATATGGAGATCTGTAACTCCGATTGGCCTGAAACCTTCGCCGTGATTTTTCCCCGAATATTAGCTTTCTTGCGGCAAAAGAAGAGCGTCAACCGCCTTACGGTGGGCTCACGAGGGTAGGGGCGCGCCCCCCTGCCTCGTGACCACCTCGGGCACTGGTTCGCGTTGATTTTCCTTCCGAATTTTCCATATTTTCCAAAAATAAGCTCTGTCCGTTTTTATCCTGTTTGGACTCCGTTTGATATGGATATTCTGCGAAACCAAAAACATGCAACAGACAGGAACTGGCACTGGGCACTGGATCAATATGTTAGTCCCAAAAATAATGTAAAAAGTTGCCAAAAAGTATATGAAAGTTGAATAATATTGGCATGGAACAATAAAAAATTATAGATACGACGGAGACGTATCAGCATCCCCAAGCTTAATTCCTGCTCGTCCTCGAGTAGGTAAATGATAAAAAAATAATTTTTGATGTGGAATGCTACCTAGCATAATCTTGATCATATGTCTAATCATGGCATGAATATTAAGATACGAGTGATTCAAAGCAATAGTCTATCATTTGACATAAAAACAATAATACTTCAAGCCTACTAATAAAGCAATCATGTCTTTTCAAAATAACATGGCCAAAGAAAGTTATCCCTACAAAATCATATAGTCTGGCTATGCTCCATCTTCACCACACAAAATATTCACATCATGCACAACCCCGATGACAAGCCAAGCAATTGTTTCATACTTTTGACGTTCTCAAACCTTTTCAACTTTCACGCAATACATGAGCGTGAGCCATGGACATATCACTATAGGTGGAATAGAATATGATGATGGAGAAGACAAAAAGGAGAAGATAGTCTCACATCAACTAGGCATATCAACGGGCTATGGAGATGCCCATCAATAGATATCAATGTGAGTGAGTAGGGATTGCCATGCAACGGATGCACTAGAGCTATAAGTGTATGAAAGCTCTAACTGAAACTAAGTGGGTGTGCATCCAACTTGCTTGCTCATGAAGACCCCGGGCATTTGAGGAAGCCCATCATCGGAATATACAAGCCAAGTTCTATAATGAAAATTCCCACTAGTATATGAAAGTGATAACTCAAGAGACTCTCTATATGAAGAACATGGTGCTACTTTGAAGCACAAGCGTGGAAAAAGGATAGTAGCACTGCCCCTTCTCTCTTTTTCTCTCATTTTTTTTGTTTTTTTGTTTTTATTTATTTATTTTGGTGGGCTTCTTTGGCCTCTTTTTTTATTTGGGCTTCTTTGGCCTCTTTTATTTTTTTGTAAAGTCCGGAGTCTCATCCCGACTTGTGGGGGAATCATAGTCTCCATCATCCTTTCCTCAACGGGGCAATGCTCTAATATTGATGATCATCACACTTTTATTTACTTACAACTCAATATCTAGAACAAAGATATGACTCTATATAAATGCCTCCGGCGGTGTACCGGGATGTGCAATGATCTAGCGTAGCAATGACATCAAAAAACGGGCAAGCCATGAAAACATCATGCTAGCTATCTTACGATCATGCAAAGCAATATGACAATAAATGCTCAAGTCATGTATATGATGATGATGGAAGTTGCATGGCAATATATCTCGGAATGGCTATGGAAATGCCATAATAGGTAGGTATGGTGGCTGTTTTGAGGAAGGTATATGGTGGGTTTATGGTACCGGCGAAAGTTGCGCGGTACTAGAGAGGCTAGCAATGGTGGAAGGGTGAGAGTGCGTATAATCCATGGACTCAACATTAGTCATAAAGAACTCACATACTTATTGCAAAAATCTATTTAGTTATCGAAACAAAGTACTACGCGCATGCTCCTAGGGGATAGATTGGTAGGAAAAGACCATCGCTCGTCCCCGACCGCCACTCATAAGGAAGACAATCAATAAAAACCTCATGCTCCGACTTCGTTACATAACGGTTCACCATACGTGCATGCTACGGGACTTGCAAACCTCAACACAAGTATTTCTCAATTTCACAATTACTCAACTAGCACGACTCTAATATCACCACCTTTATATTGCAAAACTATTGCAAGGAATCAAACATATCATATTCAGCAATCTACAAGTTTATGTAGGATTTTATGACTAACCATGTGAATGACCAGTTCATGTCATCTCTCTAAATAGATATAAGTGAAGCAAGAGAGTTTAATTCTTTCTACAAAAGATATGCCCGTGCTCTAACAAATATAAGTGAAGCAAAAGAGCATTCTACAAATGGCGGTTGTCTATGTAAAGAGAAACATGCAATCCAAACTTCAAATGATATAAGTGAAGCACATGAAGCATTCTATAAAGCCATACTCAAAAGATATAAGTGAAGTGCAAAGAGCATTCTATAAATCAACCAAGGACTATCTCATACCAGCATGGTGCATAAAATAAAAATGAAAACTAAATGCAAAAGACGCTCCAAGATTGCACATATCGCATGAACGAAACGAATCCGAAAACATACCGATACTTGTTGAAGAAAGAGGGGATGCCTCCCCAGCATCCCCAAGCTTAGACGCTTGAGTCTCCTTGAATATTTACTTGGGGTGCCTCGGGCATCCCCAAGCTTGAGCTCTTGCCTCTCTTCCTTCTTCTCACATCGAGACCTTCTCGATCATCGAACACTTCATCCACACAAAACTTTAACAGAAAACTCGGTAAGATCCGTTAGTATAATAAAGCAAATCACCACTATAAGTACTGTTGCAAGACAATTCATATTTTGTTTTTGCATTGTGTCTACTGTAGTATAACTTTTTCATGGCTTAATCCACTGATATAAATTGATAGTTTCATCAAAACAAGCAAACTATGCATCAAAAACAGAATCTGTCTAAAACAGAACAGTTTGTAGCAATCTGAACATTCACCATACTTATGATACTTGACAAATCCTGCCAAAATTAGGAAAAATAAAAAAATTGTACAGCAAGACAGTGCAAAAATAATCAGAACCATTTGACGTTCCAACTAAAAATGTAAAATCGCGCACTACAGCCAAAGTTTCTGTCCTGCACCGTACAAATCATCAAGCAAATGTAAACATCCTAAAGGCAAACTTTGGCACATTATTTTTATAATACAATGGAATTGTACAAGGGGATAATTATTTTTTTTTTGAAAAGTTTCTGTAATCAAGATTCACAAAGTTGCCGTGAGCATGAACAAAGTTCAAGGAGCTCTCCCACTTCAACAGTGCTTGTCTTTCTCACTTTCACTTTCCTTTTTGAAAAATTTTTGGTTCCCCTCTTTATTTTTGTTGTTTTTAAACTATATGAAAGCACTCAACAGAAATAAATGACTTTCTAAAACTTCCGGGTTGTCTCCCTGGCAGCGCTTTCTTTAAAGCCATTAAGCTAGGCATATAGTGCTCAAGTAGTGAATCCACCCGGATCCCAAGGTATATCAAAGCCAATTTTAATTAACAATAATTTGTAATTTAGTAGTGAGCACAAAGCAACATATATCAAGCAATGACGAAGTCTAACTCTCTTCCTATGCATTGGCATGTCATAAAAGAACAATTCATGCACACCTAGTAAAGGCCATTGCATAGTATAAACAGTTTCTTGCAATTTTATCATGTGGGAAGCATAGAGAGGTGGAGATATAGTTCCTCTCTCATAATAATTGCAAGTAGGAGCAGCAAGCACATGCATATTATATTCATTAAAATCATCATGTGTAATAGTAAAAGGCAACCCATCAATATAATCCTTAATAAGGGCAAACTTCTTCGATATAGTGTAGTTTGGAGAATTCAAAAAGATAATAGGACTATCATGTGTGGGTGCAATAGCAACAATTTCATGTTTAACATAAGGAACTATAGCAAGTTCATCTCCATAAGCATAATTCGTATTGGCATCTTGGCCACAAGCATAGCAAGCATCATCAAAAAGGGATATTTCAAAAGAATCAACGGGATCATAACAATCATCATAGCATTCATCCTTCGGTAAGCACGAAGGGAAATTAAACAATGTATGAGTTGAAGAGTTACTCTCATTAGAAGGTGGGCACGGGTGATCAATCCGCTCTTCCTCCTTTTGTTCTTCGCTCTCCTCATCATCTTTTTCATCCAATGAGCTCGCAGTTTCATCAATTTCTTCTTCCATAGACTCCTGCAAAATATTGGTCTCTTCTTGGGCAACAGAGTATTCCTCAATATATTGTTTAACATAGGTATTAGAAGCATAATTATCATACAATATTTAAGTATAGCAAAATTTTCAGATTTATGAAAAGTAGCATCATACTTTTCAATCAAAGAAGCAATTTCATAAGCACCCTCAAAAGCAACAAATTATTCAATTTGTTGGACATCATAGTAACTATAAACACCTTTAGCATAATAAGATAAGATTCCATTATCAATAAACTCACATTGGTAGGGAAGGTGTTTCTTAGGGTTTCCAGAACAACAAGTAAAATCATATAATTCACATAAATTCCAAGCATAGCATTGCAAACGTTGAATTTGACTCCATAATAATTTCCCTTTTTCAGATATACGGTGTCGCACATAACAAGCATGCTCATCTAAAGATTTGCCCTCAACTAAGCTAGTTGGGGTTTCGGCACAAGCACAAAGGGATCAAAGATGATCCAAGTAAAAAGCTTCAGCAGTGTGATAGATTTTGAGTGGTTCTTCAACCATTGGTTCAGTAGGTACAACTATTTTTTTGGTATTTTGCGTTTCCTACCCATAACTAAAGATAGAAAACAACTAAGAACAGCAAATAAAAATTACTTAGTGATAAAGCAAACAAGCACACACGAGAATATTCATCCCACGCTATTGCTCCCTGGCAACGGTGCCAGAAAAAGGTCTTGATAACCCACAAGTAAGAGTGTCGAACCCAACGAGGAGCTAAAGGTAGAACAAATATTCCCTCAAGTTCTATCGACCACCGATACAACTCTACACACGCTTGACGTTCGCTTTACCTAGAACAAGTATGAAACTAGATGTACTTTGTAGGTGTTGTTGGATAGGTTTACAAGATAATAAAGAGTACGTAAATAAAAAGTAGGGGCTGTCTAGATAAATAAACAATAAAGTAAATATAGCGAGTGTGGAAAAGTGGTGGTAGGAGTTGCGAAATTGCCCCTAAGCAATTGATTACTTTACTAGACCGATAGCAAGTATTATGTGGGAGAGGCCACTGCTAGCATGTCATCCCTGACTTGGAATTCTATGCACTTATGATTGGAACTATTAGCAAGCATCCGCAACTACTAACGTTCATTAAGGTAAAACCCAACCATAGCATTAAGATATATTGGTCCCCCTTCAATCCCGTATGCATCAATTTCTATGCTAGGTTGAAGCTTCTGTAACTCTTGCCCTCCAATACATAGTCCTATCAACATACTAACTAACCCTAGGGTGTGATCCACGCGCGCAATCATATGATGGGCACCAAAGGACAGCAACATAACCACAAGCAAATTAAATCAATCATAGCAATTCATCAACCACCGATAGGACAACGAAAATCTACTCAGACATCATAGGATGGCAACACATCATTGGATAATAATATGAAGCATAAAGCACCATGTTCAAGTAGAGGGTACAGAGGGTTGCGGGAGAGTGGACCGTTGTAGATAGAGGGGGGAAGGTGATGGAGATGTTGGTGAAGATGGCGGAGGTGTTGGTGTAGATCGCGGTGATGATGATGATGGCCACGGCGGCGTTCCGGCGCCACCGGAGGAGAGGGGGAGAGGGGCCCCCTTCTTCCTCTTCTTCCTTGACCTCCTCCCTAGATGAGAGAAGGGTTTCCCCTCTGGTCCTTGGCCTCCATGGCATGGGAGGGGCGAGAGCCCCTCCGAGATTGGATCTATCTCTCTGTTTCTCTCTGGTTCTGCGTTCTGTCCTGGCTCTGTTTCACCGTTTCGTATATATATGGAGATCCGTAACTCCGATTGGCCTGAAACCTTCGCCGTGATTTTTTCTCGAATATTAGCTTTCTTGCGGCAAAAGAAGAGCGTCAACCGCCTTACGGTGGGCTCATGAGGGTAGGGGCGCACCCTAGGGGGGCCTGCCTCGTGACCACCTCGGGCACTGGTTCGCGTTGATTTTCCTTCCGAATTTTCCATATTTTCCAAAAATAAGCTCCGTCCGTTTTTATCCCGTTTGGACTCCGTTTGATATGGATATTCTGCGAAACCAAAAACATGCAACAGACAGGAACTGGCACTGGCACTGGATCAATATGTTAGTCCTAAAAATAATATAAAAAGTTGCCAAAAAGTATATGAAAGTTGAATAATATTGGCATGGAACAATCAAAGATTATAGATACGACGGAGACATATCAAAAGGCCAAATAAAAAAATAAAGGCCAAAAAAGGGGGGGACAATGCTACTATCCTTTTACCACACTTGTGCTTCAAAGTAGCACCATGATCTTCATGATAGAGAGTCTCCTATGTTGTCACTTTCATATACTAGTGGGAATCTTTCATTATAGAACTTGGCTTGTATATTTCAATGATGGGCTTCCTCAAAATGCCCTAGGTCTTCATGAGCAAGCAAGTTGGATGCACACCCACTTAGTTTCTTTTTGAGCTTTCATACACTTATAGCTCTAGTGCATCCGTTGCATGGCAATCCCTACTCACTCACATTGATATCTATTAATGGGCATCTCCATAGCCCGTTGATACGCCTAGTTGACGTGAGACTATCTTCTCCCTTTTTGTCTTCTCCACAACCACCATTCTATTCCACCTATAGTGTTATGTCCATGGCTCACGCTCATGTATTGCGTGAAGATTGAAAAAGTTTGAGAACATCAAAAGTATGAAACAATTGCTTGGCTTGTCATCAGGGTCGTGCATGATTTAAATACTTTGTGTGGTGAAGATAGAGCATAGCCAGACTATATGATTTTGTAGGGATAGCTTTCTTTGGCCATGATATTTTGAGAAGACATAATTGCTTTATTAGTATGCTTGAAGTATTATTGTTTTTATGTCAATATGAACTTTTGTCTTGAATCTTTCGGATCTGAATATTCATATCACAAGTAAGAAGAATTACATTGAAATTATGCCAACTAGCATTCCACATCAAAAATTATCTTTTTATCATGTACCTACTCGAGGACGAGCAGGAATTAAGCTTGGGGATGCTTGATACGTCTCCAATGTATCTATAATTTTTGATTGCTCCATGCTATATTATCTACTGTTTTGGGCAATATTGGGCTTTATTATCCACTTTTATATTATTTTTAGGACTAACCTATTAACCGGAGGCCCAACCCAGATTTGCTGTTTTATGCCTATTTCAGTGTTTCGAAGAAAAGGAATATCAAACGGAGTCGAAACGGAACGAAATCAACTGGAGAAGTTATTTTTGGAACGAAAGCCACCGGATAGACTTGGACTCCACGTCGGGAGATACGGGAGGTGCTCGTGAGGGTGGGGGGCGCCCCCCCTAGGGCGCGCCCCCTGCCTCGTGGGGCCCCTGTAGCTCCCCTGACGTACTTCCTGCACCCATATATATCGTCGTACCCTAAAACTTCCAGAACGAATAATAGATCGGGAGTTCCGCCGCCAGAAGCCTCCGTAGCCACCAAAAGTCAATCGGGACCCTGTTCCAGCACCCTGCTGGAGGGGGGAACCCTCACTGGTGGCCATCTTCATCATCCCGGCGCTCTCCATGACGAGGAGGGAGTAGTTCTCCCTCGGGGCTAGGGGTATGTACCAATAGCTATGTGTTTGATCTCTCTCTCTCTCTCTCGTGTTCTTGAGGTGATACAATCTTGATGTATCGTGAGCTTTGCTATTATAGTTGGATCTTATGTTTCTCCTCCCCCTCTTCTCTCTTGTAATGAATTGAGTTTCCCTTTTGAAGTTATCTTATCGGATTGAGTCTTTAAAGATTTGAGAACACTTGATGTATGTCTTGCTGTGGAAATGTGTGGTGACAATGGGATACCACGTGCCACTTGATGTATGTTAAGGTGATCAACTTGCGGGTTTCGTGACATTGGGAACCTATGCATAGGGGTTGGCACACGTTTTCGTCGTGATTCTCCGGTAGGAACTTTGGGGCACTCTTTGAGGTCCTTTGTGTTGGTTGAATAGATGAATCTGAGATTGTGTGACGCATATCGTATAATCATACCCACGGATACTTGAGGTGAAATTGGAGTATCTAGGTGACATTAGGGTTTTGGTTGATTTGTGTCTTAAGGTGTTATTCTAGTACGAACTCTAGGGCTGTTTGTGACACTTATAGGAATAGCCCAATGGATTGATTGGAAAGAATAACTTTGAGGTGGTTTCGTACCCTACCATAATCTCTTTGTTTGTTCTTCGCTATTAGTGACTTTGGAGTGACTCTTTGTTGCATGTTGAGGGATAGTTATGTGATCCAATTATGTTAGTATTGTTGAGGGAACTTACACTAGCGAAAGTATGAACCCTAGGCCTTGTTTCCTATCATTGCAATACCGTTTACGCTCACTTTTATCACTTGCTACCTTGCTGTTTTTATTATTTCAGATTACAAAAACTATTATCTACTATCCATATTGCACTTGTATCACCATCTCTTCGCCGAACTAGTGCACTTATACAATTTACCATTGTATTGGGTGTGTTGGGGACACAAGAGACTCTTTGTTATTTGGTTGCAGGGTTGCTTGAGAGAGACCATCTTCATCCTACGCCTCCTACGGATTGATAAACCTTAGGTCATCCACTTGAGGGAAATTTGCTACTGTCCTACAAACCTCTACACTTGGAGGCCCAACAACGTCTACAAGAAGAAGGTTGTGTAGTAGACATCACATACAAGGCAAGAAGAACCTCAACGACCTCTTGATCAATCAAAAGGGAGTTGTGGCCAAGGAAGGGGTGGGTACGTGCCCGAGTCCAAGAACAAGAAGAAGAATGACAAGACCAAACGACCTCCTCCTCTCATGCAAACCTTTGTGAAGGAGGGAGAGAGTGCTTCCAAGGAGAAGAAGAACAACGCGAAGGGTGGCGGTGTCAAAAAGGGTAATGCCACTTCTCCCATCAAAGCCGGCGACTTTAATCCATCTTATATGTTATGTCATGCTAGTGATGGGCATGTCTATGCCAAATTCATTGGTTCTCCTCATGAGTACATTGAATGGTCTATTTGGATTCCAAAGACTCTTGTTACTAACATTAAAGGACCCATTACAAAATGGGTACCTAAAACCAAGCATTGATCTCTTGTAGGTGTTTGCTTCCGGTGGGGGATCATGGTTGCTCGATAGCAGAGCTACAAATCATATGACCGGAAGCAAGGACTTGGTGGTGGACGTGCACAAGATTCCATCTATGGCCACCAATGTCGAGTGGGGTGACGCCTCATCTTCTAAGGTATTGGGACTTGGCAAGGTAGTCATCTCTCATGATCTCACGATTGAGAAGGTCATGCTTGTTGAGTCCCTTGCATACAATTTACTTTCCGTTCGTCAACTTGCAATCATGGGCTTTGCCACTTTCTTTGATATCGATACCGTGGCCCTCTTGTGGAGCAAGACTCTTAAAGTAGCCTTTGTTGGGCATGTCGAGAATGGTCTATATGTGATTAACTTTTCGGAGCGACCCACTAAGACCGCGACATGCCTAATGGCTAAAGTTGATGTGGGGTGGCTTTGGCATCACCGTCTAGCCCATGTCAATATGAGATCTTTGCAAAGTCTTCTCAAGGGGGACCATGTCCGTGGACTAACGAATGTTAGTTTTGCTAAAGATCGTGCTTGTAGTGCTTGTATCGAAGGAAAGCTACATGAGAAGGCTCACCCTCCCACGACTATCATTTACTCAAAGAGGCCTTTGGAGCTCATTCACCTGGATCTCTTTGGGCCTCCATCCTTCGATAGTCTTGGGGGTAGGAAGTATTGCTTGGTGATTGTGGATGACTAATCAAGATACACTTGGGTGTATTTCTTCAAGAGGAAGAGCGAGACCCAACAAACCGTCATTGACTTTGCAAATGAAGCACAATGTCAACACAATGCAAAGATCTTGACTATAAGAAGTGACAACGGCACCGAGTTCAAGAACTACACCTTGTATGAGTTTCTTAGTGATGAGGGGATTAAGCATCAATATTCCGCACCTTACACCCCTCAACAAAACGGTGTTGCGGAGAGGAAGAACCGGACGTTGATGGATGCGGCAAGGACCATGATGGCGGAGTTCAAGTCTCCATACAACTTTTGGGCCGAAGCCATCAACACCGCATGTCATGCATCCAATCGGCTCTACCTCCGCAAGGGCTTGAACAAGACTCCATATGAGATACTCACCGGTAACAAGCCCAACCTCAAGTACTTTAGGGTGTTCGGATGTAAGTGTTTCATTCTCAAGAAAGGTGTTCGGTTGTCTAAATTTGAAGCTAGAAGTTATGAGGGCATATTTGTTGGTTATGCTACAAACTCTCATGCTTACCGTGTCCTCAATAAATCCACGTGACTTATTCAGGAGACGTGTAACGTGGAGTTTGATGAGAATAACGGCTCCCAAGTGGAGCAAAGTGGCACTTGTGATGTAGGTTATGAAATTCCTCCTCAAGCCATAAGAAGAATGGGTGTTGGCTTTATCCTACCCATTGAGGAACCCCTTGTGGCCGAAGGAGAAGGACAATGCTCCACTCAAGTGGAGCCATCACCAACCCAAGGCCCACATGCTTCCGAAGAACAACATGAAGGCCCTCATCCTCAAGAACAAGACCAAGGGCAAGATCATGCTCAAGATGGTGTTGACACACCAAGTGATGCCCAAGGTCAAGTTCTCTCCTCCGAGCAAGTTCAAGAACAAGAACAAGCTCAAGACGACGCTCAAGATGATCAAGTGACCACTCCTCGTCTCACCCCCGAGGAGGAATTGGAGCGTCGTGCCGCCAAGGTTGCTTCCAAGCTCTCCACCAAGGATCATCTCATGACGAATGTGCTTGGAAGCTTAAGAAAGGGGGTAAGCACTCGTAGACAATTAGCAAACTATTGTGAGCATCACGCGTTTGTCTCTTGTGTCGAACCCCACAAGGTCTATGAGGCGCTCGAAGATCCGGATTGGCTCAAGGCCATGCATGAAGAACTCAACAACTTCGAGCGCAACAAAGTGTGGAGATTGGTGCCAAGACCAACGGGGAACCACAATGTCATTGGAACCAAGTGGATATTTAAGAACAAGCAAGATGCCCATGGGATTATCATTCGCAACAAGGCTCGTTTGGTTGCATAAGGCTACTCCCAAGTCGAGGGTATCGACTACGGTGAAACCTTTGCTCCCGTTGCTCGTCTTGAATCCATTCGCATGTTGATTGCATATGCTTCACATCATAACTTTAAGTTACAACAAATGGATGTGAAGAGTGCTTTTCTTAATGGTCCTATTAATGAATTGGTTTATGTCAAGCGACCCCCCGGGTTCGAGGATCCCTACTTTCCCGATCATGTGTATCAACTCGATAAGGCACTCTATGGCCTTAAACAAGCCCCACGTGCGTGGTATGACCACCTTACCGAGTTGTTACAAGACCGTGGTTTTGAAGTTGGGCTAATCGACCCCACTCTTTTTACTAAGAAGGTCAAAGGGGAGTTGTTTGTGTGCCAATTATATGTTGATGATATTATCTTTGGTTCCCCTAACAAAGCTTTCAATGAGGAATTTGCCGCTCTCATGACCTCAAAGCTCGAGATGTCTTCCATGGGAGAGTTGAAGTTCTTTCTAGGGTTCGAAGTGAAGCAAAGAAGAGAAGGAACCTTCATCAACCAAGCCAAATACACTCAAGACATGCTCAAGAGATTCAAGCTAAGTCATGCCAAGCCGGCTTCCACTCCAATGCCCACCAAGTGCCAACTTGACATAGATCCCAATGGTAAAGCGGTGGATCAGAAGGTATATCGTTCCATGATAGGCTCCTTGCTTTACCTTTATGCATCTAGACCGGATATCATGTTGAGTGTGGAAATTTGTGCATGGTTTCAAGCCGCACCTAAGGAAAGTCACTATGTGGCGGTCAAACAAATCTTTCGATATTTGGCTCATACCCCAAACTTTGGCTTATGATACCCAAGAGGAGCAAACTTCAAGCTTGTAGGGTATTCGGATTCCGATTGGGCGGGAGACAAAGTGGATAGGAAGCCCACTTTCGGAGGGTGCCAATTCCTTGGTTGCTCTTTGGTAAGTTGGTCTTCCAAAAAGCAAAGTTGTGTGTCTCTCTCGTCCACCGAAGCGGAGTATGTGGCGGCTGGTAGTTGTTGTGCACAACTCTTATGGATGAGGCAAACTTTAAAGGATTACGGTATCATTTGTGACAAAGTGCCTCTTTGGTGTGACAATGAAAGTGCCATCAAGATCTCTCTCAACCCGGTGCAACACTTCAATACGAAGCATATTGAGATTCGGTATCACTTCATCCGGGATCACATTAGGCGAGGAGAGATCGAGCTCAACTATGTCAACACTCATGATAACCTTGCAGATATTTTCACGAAGCCCTTGGATGAAGCAAGATTCCGCGAGTTAAGGCATGAGCTAAATATCATTGATTCGAGCAATGTTGCTTGAACCCTTGCACACCCCACCATACTCAACTTGTTGTCTTGTTTAGATGTAGGCATGGACATAGGGGGAGTGTTGTTCTCTCAATGAACTCTCCCTCCCCCCAATATGCATAAATTGATCAAGTCTTTCACATTAGCCATGTTTGATGGTACTTGTGCTTCAAAGACGAGTTTTGGTCATGGGCCCAAGGATAATTCTTCGCAGTGCCATACCAATTGACTCAAACATAGGTGGCTCCGGCCACCGCCCTTTCTTTGGAGAGGTGGTGTCTCGTGGTTGTTTCGTGTGGTCGTTTGCCTTTCTGCCTTCGTGTGTCGCGTGGTCTTGTGGTGTCTTGTTGCCTCGAAGTTTTCGTGCAAAGACCATTTTTCGTGTGCTTGAAACTCGCAACTTTTTGAGCCCACGGTACTATCGCGGCTTGCCGCGGTACTACCGCGTTGAGAGGGCACAGTACTACCACGCCGGAGAGCGGTACTACCGCTCAGGTGCGGTACTTCCGCCGAGCGGTACTACTGCGATGATGCACGGTACTACCGCGCCGTCGAGTGGGCGTGGGGGTTATGACTCAGGCAGGGGAGTTCCAACTCCCCATACCCATTCACGTGCCTCTCTCCCCATGTCTCTCTCTCTCTCTCGCTCAAGAACGACGCCGGAGGTCCTCGCCGGATCTCCGTCTCCGGCCACTCTCCTCGGATTCCGACCGGTGGGATCGTTCCCCACCACTTCCCCTTGCCATGGAACAAGGTTTTTCCCCAAATCCCTCTCTTTCTTGGTTGTTCTCTCGCTTCTAGGTTTTTGGGGAGATGCATGTTGTTCTTGAGATTTTAGGCCAAATCTATGCAAGGGTAGGATGTAGGAGAGTCGTGTTGCGTAGGAATCATACTCGATATGTTGTCCTGTGATAGATTTGTCCAGCCGTAGTACCGCCATGGTTTCGCGGGCTTTCTCAGATTTGAACTTGTTCAGATCTGACGCGGTGCGGTACTACCGTGTCTCACGTGCGGTACTACCACCCATCAGGTGTGGTACTACCGCGCTAGCTGTGGCACTAAGATCCTACTACCGCTCCCAGACCCGGTACTACTGTGACCTTACACGGTACTACCGCGACTAGGAGCGGTACTACAATCTTAGTACCGCAGCACTTGGCAGTTCTACCATAGGGGTCAAACCTCTCTCATGGCAATTATATTGTGTGCTTTCTACATGTTTCTTTTGCTTTGTTGTGGTCTTTGCATTGATCCTTCTTGCTTGTCATGTGTGTTTTGCGCTTTGTGTCTCAGGTGGTGGCTCTCGCCGTTCCAATCCCAGTCGTGACACTGGCTCCAAGCGTCTGCGCAATCCCCAAGATGAAGCACCAGAGGGCTCCAATGCCCCCAAGCGCAATGTCAAGACCACTGCCAGCAAGCAAAAGGAACCTGCTAAGGGCATGGACGAGATTTCCCTCAATGAGTATGTCGAACGCCAGAAGATCAACCCCTATGTGAATCCTCGTGCTGTCCTCAGAGGCACTGAGTTATTTTGGACCAAGCAGCAGGCTCTCATTTATCTGGATGTGATCAAGAACAAGCAGAATACCTTCGTGGATGTCAAGTGGATAGACATGAATCACATGAGGAAGGACAAGTTTCGTGACTATTTTGGAGAAGCTCTGGACTTGGTGGAGCAGTTTGCTATTGAGCCTGTGATCTCCTTTCACCTTGACTATGACCCCGAGCTTATTTATCAGTTCTTTGCCTCAGTTTACTTTCACCCCGGGGATGAGCGGAGGATGACCTGGATGACCAACGGCCGTCAGCTGTCTGCTACATGGAAGGAGTTCATGGATCTGCTTCACATTCCTGATGACGGGCTTCACACACCCGTTGGTGTTCGCCCCCACGCCAACTCTGAGTCTGCTAACAAGAACTTGCTTCAGCCATTCCTTGTTGAGAAGGTGCTCCCCAATGGCAAGTCGACTTGGGTACTGAATTCCTTTCTAGATATCATGCATCGCATCTTTCGCAACACTCTGTTCCCACGCATTGGCGACAAGGACAAGGTTCATTCCTATCTAGTGGACATGTTGCTCCTGTGTGCGGAGGCACGTTCGTCTCAGACTCAGCCACTTGATGTCTCACACATCATGTGGTGTGAGCTTCGGTTTGTGGTGTTCACCCGCAAGGTACCTATCTATGGACCGTACCTATTTCTGCTACTCTCCACAACTTGGGAGAAGATGTACCCTGGTGATGAGTTCCTTGCTCCAGACTGGATTCGGCATGAGTCCATCAGTCTCCGCGTCAAGCCCAACTGGGCCAACACTACTACACGTGCTGAGGCTTCTACTGCTAGGAGGGCTATTGGTGAGGAGGAGGCTGGTGCGGAGAATGTTGCTGAGGACCGTGCTGCTAGGTCTACCACACCTTCCTTTGAGCCGTCGTGGGCCAAGAAGTTAAAGGACAAGATGAAGACTCTCTTCTGCATGCAGGCAAAGGGACAGTACAGGACTCACATGGTAGACAAGGAGAGTCGCCGCTGCGACAAAAAGGTCATGAGGCTCTTTGGAGAGGATGTCTCTGGCGGTTCTGAGGATATCATCACACCAGAGGCTGCATGGATGGCGAAGCAGGGGTATAAATGGACTAGTTCTGAGGAGGACATCGAGGAGTCCGTCGCCGCCACTGAGTCTGACGAGGAGCACGAGGATCAGTGGGATGACTTCTCTGCCTGAGCCACCCCGTGTGTGTAGGTGTCCTCTCTGCCTTTTTGGCGTCTCGATGCCAAAGGGGGAGAGAGTGTAGTGTGTTTGCTTTGTCGTTTGATCCTCGTTTGCCTTTGTTTGGTTTGTGCCTTCGAGACTTATCCTACATATGGTGTAAGACATATGCACTCTAGTCTATCTTAGTTAAGTTATGTTTGTGCTATCTTGTCTAGTGTTAGCCTTCTATTGCAAGATATGATTTGTCTCTATAATATAGGGGGAGCTTTGATCCTAGTATGTGTGTCGTGCAGTCCAAAGCACCCATCTAGTTGGCACACATCTAGGGGGAGCCCGTCTATATTCTAGAGAGGAGGGGTTTGCGTTTGCTTAATATTATTTTCCTTGTGTAAATCCCGTATTGTCATCAATCCACCAAAAAGGGGGAGATTGTAAGGGCATATTTATCCCTAAGGTGTTTTGGTGATTGATGACAATGCGTTTGCGGACTAATCGTGTGCCTTGAGTATCCCACACGTTTCATCGCTAGGCACAAGACGGTTGGGTGCCCCTCGAAGACTGTTGAAGACGGCGTCTTTTCTACGTTTCTTTTTGGTGGATTTGAGTCGTAGGAAAGCCATACTATTAAGAGGGGGTCCGCGTCCGAAAGGTTTGGGTGGAATCATCATGTACACGTTTCTTCCTAGTCCCCTCCTTTCCCTTGCACCTTGGAGCTTCCTCCGTTGTTATCTCGTCACCTTATTTCTGGCTGCTGTGTTGGCTCGCGGTAGTACTGCTCCCAGGTGAGCGGTAGTACCGTGCTGCGGCGCGGTAGTACCGCAGGTGCCCACGGTAGTACCGCTCCCCTGGAGCTGCACTACCATGGCCCACCAGGCTAGTACCGCTCCCCCGCGGTAGTAGGGGCGGATGTAATTTTTTACATCCGCGCCTACCACGGTAGTACCGCATTCCTTCCGCGGTAGTACCGTGCTTAGGTGTCAGGCGGTAGTACCGCCCCTCTGCGGTAGTACTGTGTCGGGTTTTTGCTTCTTCTGTTTTTCAGCGGAAGTAGGCACGGATGTTTCCTTATCCACACTCTTCCCAGGCTAGGGGTTCCTGCCTTGCGGTGGTACCGCAAGGGGGAGCGATAGTACGGCGCCCGCGGAAGTACCGCCCTTAGCACTTGTGCTTTAGGTCCGCCCTAGCTGTTGCTGGTGCGGCGGTAGTACCGCGGGCCTACACGGTTGTACCGCGTGACCTTGCGGTAGTACCGCTTGGCAGCAAGCGGAAGTATCGCGCGGCCCCACGATAGTACCGCTGGCCGTGGGCTGGTAGGTGGATAACGGTTGGATCTTTGTCCCTCACTATAAAAAAGGTCCCCTTCTTCCCCGTTGACTTATCTCTTCCAACACTAAGCTCCATTGTTGCTCTAAGCTCCATTTTCGCTCGATCTCACTCCCTAGCCAATTAAACTTGTTGATTTGCTCGGGAGTGGTTGAGAAGGCCTCGATCCATACTTCCACCAAGAGAAATTTGATTCCCTCCACTAATCCCTTGCGGATCTTGTTACTCTTGGGTGTTTGAGCATCCTAGACGGTTGAGGTCACCGCGAAGCCATAGTCCATTGTGGTGAAGCTTTGTGGTGTCGTTGGGAGCCTCCAATTGAGTTGTGGAGATTGCCCCAACCTTGTTTGTAAAGGTTCGATCGCCGCCTCCAAGGGCACCAATAGTGGGATCACGTCATCTCGCATTGTGTGAGGGCGTGAGGAGAATACGGTGGCCCTAGTGGCTTTTTGGGGAGCATTGTGCCTCCACACCGCTTCAACGGAGACGTACTTCCTCTCAAAGGGAAGGAATTTCGGTAACACATCCTCGTCTCCATCGGCTCCACTCTTGGTTATCTCGTGCCTTTACTTGTGCAAGCTTATTTGTGTTATATCTCTTGCTTGCTTGTGTTCCTATCCTTATTGCATCATATAGGTTGCTCACCTAGTTGCATATCTAAACAACCTACTTTGATGCAAAGTTTAAATTGTTAAAGAAAAACTAAAAATTGTCAGTTGCCTATTCAACCCCCCCCCCTCTAGTCAACCATATCGATCCTTTCAGAAGAACATTTATCAGAGCTACTTCCTCTCTATATATTTTCACATAAAAAGCTCCGGATTAGGTCTTACGATAAGAGTTTTAATTACTTAACATAGTTCGTTAATGAGATTACTTTCCTTTTGCGAATGTAATGAGATTACTTTCAACACACTCTTAGCCTTAAGGAAAAAAATTATACAAAATGCCATTTAAGTTAGACCCGAGCCAAAGAAGAGCAAAATGAGATATATTAAACATTTATATGAGTAAATACAAAAGGCCATATACGTCGAGTATATCACAAGTTAAAATAAAAAGTGGAGTACATCACATTTCAAAAAACATAAGGCTCTACTTTTATATTAAAATTTTCTAATGATAAGAGCCAGATGTGCGTAGTCGTTGTCGCTTCATCAAACCTGGCGTTGTATCATGTGGTCGGGACGTTGTCATGTTAAGGTCCAGTTGGACCAACGCCCTGGAGAAAAAGCCGTCATCGTAGAAGTCTTGTGTAGATCAAAAATCTCAGAAGCCGATCTCCTAAACAAACCTTCCGCCAGCTTCGCAAAGACCGCGGGAAAAGTGTTGTTGCCAAAAAGAGGAAGCATGAATCACCGGAGAACAATATGTCGTGTCAGGGAGACACCCAAAAAAATAAAACTAGGACACAACCTCATCTCTACTGTAAAAAAACGGGCAAGGGAATATCACCCCCCATTCTCAAGGGTCGGCCTTTCGCCGTTGAAGTCATTGGCTGCCCGCAACACCACCGCTGCAAAGAGCTTGAAGAAGGAGACCGTTCCGAATGACCTGAGATACACTGCCTCCTAGATCCAACACCAATAGGTGAGAAAACGATGGCTTCGATGATAGATCTAGACGAAACTTATTTGGTGTTGCCATTGCCACCTTCGAAGCCGAAGTCATGGACCGCCAAAGACTTGATGAAGACATTGGTAGATTACATAAACACCCGCGAAACACAAAGTCCCACGGTTCCCCTCCCTTTGCTACTGTCGGAGCAGCCGGTGGAGGTTGGGAAACCCGGTGACGTGCAGTATGATACCCGTGTTTCAGGGTATGCAGTATGAACCCCAATACTCAGCCTTAGGCCCTGTTTGTTTCAGCTTCGCCTGGATTTTAATCACTTGTGGATACGCTTCAGTGCGGAAACTGGTTATGGGAATCAGCTTCGCCACCGAAATACACTTGGAGGTGCTTCAGGAAATTGCACTAAAAATGGCCCAAATCCAGACTCAGCTTCACTGGCAAAGCTGATTACAGTTAGTTGTTTGTTACAGATTCTAAATTCGGCTTCATTAGCAAAGCTGAATCTGGTCCCAGAATCCGAAACAAACAGGGCTTTAGTCTCCTTTAAAGTTCTACTCATCTTGTTTTAAAAATATACTACTTGTCGTGGTTTTAGTTCAAACGTTTCAAATACTCAAAAACCACGATTATCGTTTTGGCCGGTGCATTCGAAAATTAGACAATTTGCAACGAATTTCCCTCAAACCGGTCCAAAAATCACTGGAAACATTCGGTGCGCCGAGTCCACAAGCAGGGAGAGGATAAAGCATCATCGTCCACCTCTCTCTCCAACGACCGGCCTCCTCTCCTCTTCCACTCCTCTCCTCTGCTCCACCACCACCACC
Source organism: Triticum urartu (assembly GCF_056163025.1). Taxonomy (NCBI): domain Eukaryota; kingdom Viridiplantae; phylum Streptophyta; class Magnoliopsida; order Poales; family Poaceae; genus Triticum; species Triticum urartu. The sequence goes on from NC_141875.1 coordinate 45,882,113, forward strand.
ACTCGCTGCCCCCTCCCCGCCGCGCCGTGCATGAAACCCTAGCCCCGCCGCGGCCCCAGCCCAGCCCAGCCCCACCCGCCCGCGATGGCCAAGGCGCTGCTCTCCTCCTCGCTGCTCCCCTCGCTCCCGCGCGCCGTCGCGGGCGCCGGCGCCGCGAGGCTACCGCCGCTCCCCTCGCTGCGCCGCCGCGCCGCGGGGTGCCGGGTCAGGGCGAGCCTCCACGGGCTCGACTCCGTGGGGGGCCTCCACGCCGCGCTCGAGCGCGCCGAGGCCGCGCTCTACACGCTCGCCGACGCCGCGGTCGTCGCCGCCGACTCGGCGGCCGGGGCGGCCGGAGGAGGAGAGGACGCCGGCACGGCCGTGCAGAAGAGCGGGGGATGGTTCGGGTTCATCTCCGACGCCATGGAGGTCGTGCTCAAGGTAAGCGTGTACGCGCTGGAGCCGTAGCCAGCGACTTTGTGTGGGCAGAAGAACTGCCATTAGATTATGCAAGTTCCTGCTGTGTCTGACGGACACTTGTGATGCAAGCACTCTGAAACTCACTAGAACTTAGGAATTCTGGGATCTTAGCAGTGGTTAGGAGCGTAGCATTCGTTTAACTTAGGGAGGCTGGATTTCTGATGCTATCTGAAATTTGCCATACAGATTCTGAAGGATGGTCTCTCAGCAGTTCATGTGCCCTACGCTTATGGATTTGCCATCATTCTGCTCACCATTGTCGTGAAGGCTGCAACATTGCCGTTAACGAAGCAGCAGGTGGATGTTCTAACCTGATTTGAGTTAAACCAGATGGGCATTCCTTAATTATCTACCTATGAACTGAATTCAACGGTGCTGCTTATCTGTTCTTAGGTCGAATCAACCATGGCGATGCAGAATTTGCAGCCACAGCTCAAGGCAATTCAGGCGAGATACGCAGGCAATCAGGTTTGTCTTGTTTGGCTAGAACTTCAATCATGGATATACATTTATGCTTTGGTTCCAGGCATATGTCTGCATAATGCTGTGATATACTGTACATATGCTTTCCTTAATGAGATTGTTTTGATTTTATCCTTTCAGGCACAATTTTTTTGTTAATATCTGATCTGTTGCTTCTACATAACTCTTATTAGGAAAGAATACAGCTTGAGACTGCTCGTTTGTACAAGCAAGCTGGAGTCAATCCTCTAGCAGGTTTTTGCATTTCTTTTCCTTTTCTTCCCAAACCAAGTTACTTCCCATTGTGAAATGACTCCTCTGGCACATCTCATATTTTTAGTATTATTGCCTTCTGAAAGACATCTTTTGTTATTACTGACTTTTGAAAGACAATAAACCATATTAGCTGATCACACTTTCTATTATTTTTTCTGCTTGATTGCCATTACTGCTATCACGAATTGCAAAACCAGTTAACTTTTTACTGTACTTTCTTTTGTAATGCAGCGTCTTGATCTCAATGTTTTCTCTTCCAGGATGTTTGCCAACTTTGGCAACAATTCCAGTCTGGATTGGACTTTACCAAGCCCTTTCAAATGTAGCAAATGAGGTATGCCAGATCCTACTTCTTGAAGTTTGATTCGTTAAGAGTATTTTGGACTAAGTGGATTCTCTGGCATGAAGGGTTTGTTGACAGAAGGATTTTTCTGGATTCCATCTTTGGGAGGCCCTACAACAATTGCTGCTCGTCAAAGTGGTGCTGGCATTTCATGGCTCTTTCCTTTTGTGGTAATAAAATTGCTTATTTGTCGATGTATGTGAAACTGTCTACTGTTGGTTCTGGGATTGATTTTGCGTATGTCCTTCCTCTATGACTATGCTCATCACTTAGATGTTAGCAATATGATGTTACTGCAACATTGTAGTCAAGTTACACCAGTGGCTTGTTGCTACGCATAGCCACTTAGGCAGCACATTGAATTGTACTCAACCAACAACATTAGCTTTGGTGGTATTGTAGCGAGAAACAACAGGATTTCCTATGTCTAATTTTAAACCTGTACTTTAGCAGCATGACTGAGAACGTTGGGCATGTGGCATATCAATCTTGTTTAAATGATGTAGTAACATATTATTTTCTCAGCTTATTCTTGTAGAAAAGTGACAATACACTACTTTATATGCTTGCATGATTGAGATATGCTAAAGTGATACTAACATTTTGAATGAATTGTGTAGGATGGTCATCCGCCAATAGGCTGGCATGATACGATATGTTATCTTGTGTTGCCCGTGCTACTCGTTGCTTCTCAGTTTGTCTCCATGGAGATCATGAAACCACCCCAGGTGATTGCCTCTTTAATCCACCATAGCGCCGTTATACAAGCTTCCAGTGTTTAACCTTGGTACTTTTGATTGCTGCAGAGTACTGATCCATCGCAGAAGAATACACAACTTATTTTGAAATTTCTTCCATTTATGATCGGTTACTTCTCTTTGTCGGTGCCATCAGGATTGTCCATTTATTGGTATGTGCATCTTCTATTTATTCTATGATTGTGTGCAGGCATGGTTTTTGATGCTCACTCAGTTTTTGCAGTTGATCAAAATTTGTAACCTGTGTGTTGACACTCCATGTAGGTTTACAAACAATGTCCTCAGTACAGCCCAGCAGATATGGTTGCGGAAACTGGGAGGAGCAAAGCCTGCTATGAATGAGGGAGCAAGCGGAATTATAACTGCTGGACGAGCAAAACGTTCAGGTGCTCAATCAGGCCAGGGTGGAGAAAGGTGCTTTTGAACTTCAGATGACATTTGATTTAATTGTACTATGTTCGGGCTGTAAAATAAAAGAATCAACGATATTCTGAGCAGGTTTAAGCAGCTAAAAGAAGAGGAGAACAGGAGAAAAGCTGTGAAAGCACTTGGTGCAGGAGATTCAAATGGTTCAACTACATCAGAGGATGAAGAGTCAGATGATGATACTACAGAGGAGGTACTCTTTTTTTCTTTCTTCCATTCATCCGTATTGCTAGATCACTGTGTCTAGGCGAGCGGTGCTAGCCATCTGGGATTTCCTCGTAGACAGTTCATGCAAATATACGGAATTTCAGTTACTGATGTAAACCTGACAACAGGGAGGACCTGTAGAGGAAACATTCGCTACCGGCAACGACAAGAAGCTCCCTACTTACTCTGGAAAGAAGGGCAAGAGGTCAAAGAGGAAGCGCATTGTGCAGTAACGTGAGAAAGCCTAATTGGAATTCATTTTTGTCAAAACTGGTAAGCACTGTTAGCATGCCGCCCATGCTCTATAAACATAGAAAAAGGGGAGCTGGTTACAGTGGGCAGATTGTCTCTCTATCTCCGTCTTACCCATGTAATCCTTACAATCACAGGTTAATTCAGTTGACCAGTGAGCCACTGTAGATGATCTCGGATACAAATTTTGATGGTCACCTGCACGGGGGTCCCAGATCTTCAGATGGGGATAGACAAAAGTTTTACTACAGGCAGGTATTTGCTGGGAAGCTGTAAGATGAAAATAGTTGGGTTCAGTCAGCACAATATGTTACGGTAGGATCGCAAGGTTAATGGATCAGGCAAGCCTGTTCCAGCCGAGGAGAGTATATGTAGAGAAGAGGTACATAAACTTTCTTGTGCTGTTCTGTAAGGCGGGCTCGGAAATCGGGCAGGAATTGCGTACTTTGTACAATCTGTATTTTCTCTATCCCTCTTGTAATAACCTAATAATAACATTGTAGTTCTTGGGAGTACATGGTATGCGAATCGTACAAATTAGTCCGATGGAACTGCTGCGATTTCGTCTCGTCGCCGCAAGTGTAAAGAGATGAGACGAGGACGACCGATGGGCATTCTTGCGAGTTGAACTTCACTTGCTTGGACGACTTCCTTTTACTTGAGGAGAAAGGTTTGATGTTGGTTGGATTGGAGAGGAACATTTGGCGAGTTCAGCTGTAGCTTCTGTCATCACTCGTTCTCACTGCCTCCCAATCTTTTCATGTGGATTTTGCACTCTTTTTCTGCCGTCTGCTCTGCTCGCCCAACCACTGGGAAGGACTGCCACGCTCCCCATCGTGGTTGACAATTTGGATGTGTATCATATGCGCCTGTGTGCTGTGCTGTTTCTGAAGGCAATGTGTTGGATACATATATTCTTGGGGACTTGGTGTGGGAGTCTTCGATTTCAGTTGGCCAATCAGGGGCCAAGTTAGATCTGGGAACTCCTGTTTTATAAGGAACGAATCATCAAGATCCAAAAGGGATAGCCAACTCATTGTTTGAGATTAGAAAGACTGTCGGTATATATATGGCGAATCTATTTAACCATGGTATACGTCCTCTGATTTCTGTATCTCATTAGTGTTTGGCTGGTTGATCAGTATAGTACACAGGTCGTGCATCGTTTGGCAAGATAGTGCGTGTATCCTGGAGTTTTGCAACAGGTAATCTGATGAAAATTCTACAAGAGTATAAGGCCCTCGACTATGTAGGCCACAATCAATGCCAAATTCACTTTCTAGCCTTTGGGCACCGATGCCCTACGTAGCCCAGCCGGAGCCATAAAAAATTTCTGGGCCTCGGAGCAAGCAGATGCTTCGATGCCAAATTCTCCAAAGTTAGATCGAAGGGCACTGTCAACTGGATCAGTGGACTTGTTTATCAATTCCTTTATACAGAATGGTGCCCTACACTGTGGAGCACGTGCCATAAAACTATATTTCTTCAATCGTGGATGATGTTGTTATTAGGTTCGTGTTTTCTTTAGGCATTGGGGAAGTTTGACCAATATGGCACCGGCAACATAGTGGAAGGCCTTAAGTTTGTGTTTTCAACGGGACATGACATGTTCCCAAATCTCAAACGAGGGCTATATAGTAAAGAATACGGAAGCTTCAAAAATAAAAGTAAAGAATATGGAATTTTGCATGCTCGAGAGGAAAGCCGATTGCACATCAGACGAAACCACTAATTGAGGAGTACTCCTTTCAAGATCACTTCCATCTCCCCAGGTTGCGACAGGTGGCGCGCTGCATGTGGGTCACTAGTCGCAACCTGTGAGTTTTTCCTTTGTTTCGTAGATTCGTTTATTAAAAATGGTTTGTCTTTTAAACCGTGCGTCCAAATCTTGAACAGTTTTCATTGTTGGATTTCTCGCATTGAGATCTTCAAAACTAGATCCCATGTTGAGAGGTTTTGATGAATTTTTTTCACGAAAAAACCGGACCGCGAGCACGTTTTTTCTCCTTTCAGAAAGCCATTTTCGAGAGGCACAGCCGTGCTCTTGCGAAAAAAAACAAAAAACACTTTTTTTTCGTTTTCGAGTGGCACAACCGTGCCTCTCGCGGAAGCAAAACCGTCCCTGTCATGGAAGGAAAAAAAAGAGAAAACATGTTTTTTTTCATTTCCGAGAGGCACGACCATGCCTCTCGCGAAAGCAAGCGGAAGCAAAATCGTGCATCTCACGGAAAATAAAGAGAACACATTTATTTTTTGTTTCCGAGAGACATGGCCGTGCCTCTCGCGGAAGAAAAAAACATGTTTTTTTTTGTTTCCAGGAGGCACGACCGTGCCTCTTGCGGAAGCAAAACCGTGCCTCTCGTGAAAAGGAAGAAAAAAAGAAAACATATTTTTTCGTGTAATTTTGTTTGGGTCCAAAAGCTAAAAAAACCGAGAAGTAAAAAAAAACTAGGAAAAACACCATCTAAAAAGCTGAAAAAAAAAGCCCCAGGCGTGGCCCAACTAGTGCTGTACATCTAATAGGAATTTTGGTCAGATTTGTAGCCCTATAAAGGGGCATTTCCTAAACGGCGCCTTCAGCGCCCGTTCCTTCCTTTCTTGCAAACAGGCGCATACCCTTTCCTCTGCGTTTTTTTTCTGTTTTTGAACACAAAAATGTTGTGCGGAAGCAAAACCGTGCCTTTCGTGAAAAGGAAGAAAAAAAGAAAACATATTTTTTCGTGTAATTTTGTTTGGGTCCAAAAGCTAAAAAAACCGAGAAGTAAAAAAAAACTAGGAAAAACACCATCTAAAAAGCTGAAAAAAAAAAGCCCCAGGCGTGGCCCAACTAGTGCTGTACATCTAATAGGAATTTTGGTCAGATTTGTAGCCCTATAAAGGGGCATTTCCTAAACGGCGCCTTCAGCGCCCGTTCCTTCCTTTCTTGCAAACAGGCGCATACCCTTTCCTCTGCGTTTTTTTTTCTGTTTTTGAACACAAAAATGTTGTGCGGAAGCAAAACCGTGCCTCTCGTGAAAAGGAAGAAAAAAAGAAAACATATTTTTTCGTGTAATTTTGTTTGGGTCCAAAAGCTAAAAAAACCGAGAAGTAAAAAAAACTAGGAAAAACACCATCTAAAAAGCTGAAAAAAAAAGCCCCAGGCGTGGCCCAACTAGTGCTGTACATCTAATAGGAATTTTGGTCAGATTTGTAGCCCTATAAAGGGGCATTTCCTAAACGGCGCCTTCAGCGCCCGTTCCTTCCTTTCTTGCAAACAGGCGCATACCCTTTCCTCTGCGTTTTTTTTCTGTTTTTGAACACAAAAATGTTGTGCGGAAGCAAAACCGTGCCTCTCGTGAAAAGGAAGAAAAAAAGAAAACATATTTTTTCGTGTAATTTTGTTTGGGTCCAAAAGCTAAAAAAACCGAGAAGTAAAAAAAACTAGGAAAAACACCATCTAAAAAGCTGGAAAAAAAAAAACCCCAGGCGTGGCCCAACTAGTGCTGTACATCTAATAGGAATTTTGGTCAGATTTGTAGCCCTATAAAGGGGCATTTCCTTAAACGGCGCCTTCAGCGCCCGTTCTTTCCTTTCTTGCAAACAGGCGCATACCCTTTCCTCTGCGTTTTTTTTCTGTTTTTGAACACAACAATGTTGCGCGATGTTTGAGGTTCGAACAACCGACCTCCTGCTGGTGATTACGATGCGCTAACCACGCGAACACCTACTACATATGGTTTTGTTTCCATAGTTCTTCTTCCTATCTTCTCTTTTCTCTTAAAAAAGTTATTTTCTTGTTCCTTTTTTTATTGGAATAGTTTTGTTCTTTTTTCGTTTTTTCTTTTGCTAAATTGAATGAATTTTTTTCAAAATTGAATGAACGAACTTTTTTACAAAATCGATGAACTCTTTCAAAAATTAATGAACTGTTTTTTGAAATTGATGAACTTTTTTAAAATCTATGAACCTTTTTCAATTTTGAACGACCTTTTTTCAAAATAAATGAACTTATTTTCAAAACCGATGAACTTTTATCGAAATCGATGAACTTTTATCGAAATCAATGAACTTTTCCGAAGTCGGTGAACTTTTTTCGGTATTTTGTGAACTCTTTTTGAAAATCGATGAACTTTTTCCAAAGTCGGTGAACTTTTTTCAGTATTTTGTGAACTCTTTTTGAAAATCGACGAACTTTTTACAAAGTCGGTGAACTTTTTTCAGTATTTTGTGAACTCTTTTTGAAAATCGATGAACTTTTTTCTTCAGAAATGATGAACCTTTTTCCAAATCGATGAACTTTTTGAAATTCATGTTTTTTCTCAAATGATCCCAAAATCTAAGTGATAAGGTATACATAGTGCGTCCATAGTCGTTCTTATATTTTTGCCGCTGATTTCAGTCAGGGCAATTTAGTGGCTGTGGTTAGCGAAGATGTACGTGAGTCCAACGGCGCGAGATCGAATCCTGAACAAAGCTATACTTTCTTCGCTTCTTGTGGGCCGGCCCAACTGCGTGCTGTAGTGAGTGCCACTTGGTTCCAGGGCGCCTCCCCCGTATTGTAGACCCCGGCATCCAAATTTTTACGCTCGTCAAGTATTTTTTGGGCCGCTGGTGACGTGCGTGCGCCTGCCTCGCCGGGCCTGGTGGCAAGCTTTTTTGGGCCGCTGGCGACGCGCGTGCGCCTGCCTCGCCGGGCCTGGTGGCAAGCATTTTTTGGGCCGCTGGCGACGCGCGTGCGCCTGTCTCGTCGGGCCTGGTGGCAAGCTTTTTTGGGCCGCTGGCGACGCGCGTGCGCCTGCCTCGCCGGGCCTGGTGGCGCGGGCCTGTCACCCCATGCTTTGGAGGGTAAAAGAGTGGCCAGGTTGGGTGACTGTGATATGATTTCAGTCCGAAGCCTGCGGTGGGGGTGCACCACTTGTGTGACCGTATGCCTGCCTACGGCGACCCCGGTCGGTGCCACTTGGTTCCAGGGCGCCTCCCCCGTATTGTAGACCCTGGCATACAAATTTTTACGCTCGTCAAGCATTTTTTGGGCCGCTGGCGACGCGGTTAAAAGGCGACGCGCGTGCGCCTGCCTCGCCGGGCCTGGTGGCAAGCATTTTTTGGGCCGCTGGCGACGCGCGTGCGCCTGTCTCGCCGGGTCTGGTGGCAAGCATTTTTTGGGCCGCTGGCGACGCGCGTGCGCCTGCCTCGCCGGGCCTGGTGGCGCGGGCCTGTCACCCCATGCTTCGTGGGGTAAAAGAGTGGCCAGGTTGGGTGACTATGATATGATTTCAGCCCGAAGCCTGCGGTGGGGGCGCACCACTTGTGTGACCGTCTGCCTGGCTACGGCGACCCCGGTCGGTGGATAAAAATGATGGTAGGGACGCACGCTCCTCCGGCCAGCTCCCAAGTGTTAAATTAAGGGAAAACTTTGTTTTTGCCACTCTAGCTTTTGCCAATTTTGCTTATGTCACTCTAGAATTTGACATTTCATTTTTGCCACTCTTAGCTTTTGACAATGTATCACTTTTGCCATTCAGTGGCAAAAGCAAAATTTTCAGAGTGGCAATTGTGATACATTGTCAAAAGCTAAGAGTGGCAAAAGTGAAATGAAAAATTATCGATTTTGCCACGGAATGACATTTGTGATGCATTGTCAAAAGCAAAGAGTGGCAAAAGTGAGATGTCAAATTCTACAGTGGCATAAGCAAAATTGGCAAAAGCTAGAGTGGCAAAAACAAAGTTTTCCCTTAAATTAAGGAGTTGTTCGGCAGTCCTCCGGCTCTATGAAACCTGAGAATATGTGGAGCTTCCTTTTCCTGCTCTGTCATTTTTAGCTACAGCTCCACCAATTCCTGGAGCGGACTTGGGGAGCGGGAGAGTCTCCGAACAGGCCCTAAATCCAGCTGCTCGGATCAACTCCCACCCTCTTGTCGCCACTTTTTTCCCCTTACCTCGTTAATAGCAGCTCCCAGTCTCTTTATTTCCAAAAGGATGCACGCACAGGGAGAGTTTAGGTAAAAAAAATCCCCCTCTATTCGTAAAAAAAACTATTTGGATCTCTCGAAAAAAATACCCCATCTTTCCTCAATAGAGGGAGAGTTGCTGCTCTCTCAATAATTTTTCAACTCATGCCACATCATCGCCTGCTGCAGCTGCTGCCTGCCTGGCTGCCATCCACCGCATCGCCTACTGCCTCCCCACAGGTCCCCGGAGCTCTGGCGATGTCTTGCATGGACGCGATAGAGAAAGAGAAGATAAATTAGTCACTAACAAGTGGGGATCGTATGTCGAGGTAAAGTATAACGAAAGGTTTATAAGGAAACTACAATAGTGGCAAACCTTTCACACACAAAAAAATATTGCGAGAACCCCTAAATGCTTGTGAGAGATTTTGAAGGAGACTGCTGGAGATGCTCTGAAACTCCCCCCCCCCCCCCCCCCCCCGCCCCCCCTCTTTGCAAGAATTAGTCGTTCTTACAAACCCAGGAAAAAAACTACATCCTCATTGATTTCTATTATACAAAGTTTGTGAGGTGTCTATGCACAATTACGTCGATAGTGTGTGTGACATACATGTGTAGCCCAACACATGGGGTTTGCCCAAATCAAATTTTGGGCATCGTCACAATGTTAGCAATGCCCACGCAAGTGAGGATTTTGGGAACGTAAGTGTGGGGGCACACAGATTCTGCGATGTTCATCTGCGCCAAGATTTGCATATTTGACGATGTATAGACGGATTTCTATTTTCACTTTTATCTGTAATGTGTTCATATATCACGCAGGTATACCTATTCATGTGGGGTTGTATACCCGTTCCATGGGGTGCCTGAACAATGAAAACGGGAAATAATAAAAAATGCTCATATAATAAATAAGGAAAAATGATTCACCATGCCATGGTTCCCGTACTCTCCTTGCTTCTTTGTTCTTCTCTCATGTTCATCAAAACAGAATATGCACCTTGAAGAATCATTCGACTACGCGAAAGGAAATAGATGATCTTGTGTCGTCACAGATTCAAGCTTTCAAGATAAGAAATCGTGCATCAATATATTTGGTGCGAACAGGTACAGATTCAGCTGCAACGCTTGATTTTCATGTTTAGTGCTTGGTAAAGATGTTGTTTGTTCAAGAACAAGAGTTTTAATGTGTCGTATTGTGGGTCACTCTGATATTTTATTTTTGTATTTATAGTATAAGTGTTTTGGGTTGGTCATTTGTTATCTTCGAACATGTTTATTGTCCGACATATTGACTATTTTAAATGTGAAATTGTATGAACTGGAATCTTATAATTTATCTGTAAACATTGGAATCACATGTATTAAAATCTATTTTATAATAAATCAAGGTAAGAGATCGTGTATAACCGCCCCTGCATCACTCGATAGGAAGACTCGGGTGGCTACCTATTGGGCGATGGGAACTCCAGCGTGCCCAAGAGGCCAAAGACCATCACTCCATAGGATTTGTTGCAACCCTATTGGGTGATTTGTCTTTGGTGCTCGTGTTCCGACCATGTCGCCCCCTTGGGCCAACGAGCATGTGCAAGGCTTTCTACGATGAGGTGGCAGTGAGCTGGTGTGCTCCATTGTAGGTGTTGGTCATTATGGCGACCACTCCGGTCTTTGGCGGTGGCCTGTTGCAGACTGTAGTGACTACCAGAAGGTTCTTGTGAGGGCTCCTCCCTACATATCCAGTGAATATTTTTCCGTCGAAGAACGACATCCGTGCTTCCCAGATGAAATGCGAATATTTGATTCTGGGCCTCAACGTCAACATCCAAACGGTGCATAAAAGTGATCAAACATGGGATAGCACCAGGCTGCTTGTTGGTATGGTCACTGATGTTCTGATTCTCAATACAAAGCCGATAAACCTTGTAATTTGAAGCATGTTCATGCTCCATGGGATCGAATAAAGTTGCGATTTTTTTCTTCGACCGCCTTGCACGTCTTGAAATCTAAGGATAATGTCGTGAATTAAGAGGGAATCCCACATGTAATAGTAGATCAACTCCATATATTGCAATCGACTCACTAATGAAGTTGAACTATGCAGTGATGCGTCGTTACTTTCGAAAAAAAAGTACTGTAAGTGCTTTGCTGCAAAAGAAATGTCGACTGATAAACATTTATGTTTTGAGAAAAGGCTGAAAAAATTGAACTCAAATTCCCGCCAGGGAGAAACTCCAACACGCGCGCGTGGGCCGAAACCCGTTCGCTCCCCGCCCACCTTCTTTCCGCCACGTCAGCGATCCGCGCCAAAACGCATCTGGGTCGTCCACCCCGCCCCGCGACGGACGGCAGATATCCTATCGATCCGCGGCACCCACCCCTCCACCAATCAGAGCCCGCCTCCCCGTCCTATAAATCCACCGCGCCCCCGCCCTCAATCCTCCACCATTCCTCCCACCTTCAAGCGCATCCACACACACACACCACAGACCACCTCTCCCCGCCCAAGCATCCCCATCCGCATCCTCATCCATGGCCCCCAAGGCAGCCGAGAAGAAGCCGGTGGAGAAGACCCCAGCGGGGAAGAAGCCCAAGGCGGAGAAGAAGGTGCCGGCGTCCAAGGAGGGCGGCGGGGACAAGAAGGGCAAGAAGAAGGCCAAGAAGAGCGTGGAGACGTACAAGATCTACATCTTCAAGGTGCTGAAGCAGGTGCACCCGGACATCGGCATCTCCTCCAAGGCCATGTCCATCATGAACTCCTTCATCAACGACATCTTCGAGAAGCTGGCCGGCGAGTCGGCCAAGCTGGCGCGCTACAACAAGAAGCCCACCATCACGTCCCGCGAGATCCAGACCTCCGTCCGCCTCGTCCTCCCCGGCGAGCTCGCCAAGCACGCCGTCTCCGAGGGCACCAAGGCCGTCACCAAGTTCACCTCCGCCTGATTCGGTCCTGTCCCTGTGTCTGTCTTCCTGGTGGATGGATCGATGTCGCCCTGTAGTTTCCTGCTCGGACTTTGTCCTCTTGTAACTTGTGCTGGCTGTGTCTTGTGTGGGATCATATTTCATGATCTGGAGAATAGTAGCAGTGCTTATTTCAGTTCTTGCCATGATCCTGTTCGTGCTACTTTGTCTTGGTTCGATCTGTGGTGCAAGCTCGCTTTTCTCTGTAAATCTCTGTGGACGACGACTGTGAACTTGCAGAGATGTTTCCCTGTCTCAATTCTGAATTTCAGTTTTCAGCGAATGGTTTAGTGCTCTGTTTCAGTTTGGTAAGCTCGCTTCATCAGATGTTTCCCTGTGATCATATTCTGAATTTCAGTTCTTGCCATGAACTTTACCCGATTAGTCTCTGATGGTGCCTGAGATGAAGTTAATGGTTTTAGTGCTTTGCCTTGGTCTGGAGTCAACATCTGGTGTCAAATTGTGCTGATGTTCCATGCGGAATTTGTGCGCGTTGGAAGGTCATATAATAAGCGTGCGGGAGCAAAATGAATTTGGGACAACACCGGGTTTCCCCATCTGAATATATTCAATAAAAGAGGCCTCAGAGAACATCTAAATATATTCAAGAAAAAGGGAGATCTCCAAGCCGGACACTAGGGACATCAGGTGTAGCAGGGGATCAGGAAGGGGGAGTGATCAGAAACAGAACAAGGAACTAGGCAGAGATGTTTCTCTGTTGGACTATGAATGTAATCTGAACTTGCGGGGGTGGTGAGTCTATTTCAGTTAACTGACGAAAGTGTCGGTATCTTCAGACATAAACTCAGTTCGCCTGCTCGCTCAATGGCTTTGATCGCCTGAAACGTCACTGTTGCTCATGCAGATGTTGCCTTTACTGAACATCTCTGCTCCGTCATGACATCGAGCCTTAAAAACCAAAGCTCATCTCCAAATAATCACGGTGAAATTGGTTTCTTTATACCTCTGTATTCTGTACAACACGCGGCATCAGTTGGAAGCTCAAGTTGACAGCAAATGAACACGCCGATCGCACGGTGATCGAACGAAGAAATAATTAGTCCCACCCAGGCGCGCGGCCAGACCACGAGCAGCCCGTGATTCTGATTCACTGCTCAGTGGCACACGATGGTCCCGAAGCAGTCGATCCCATCGAACTCCGGCGCGAACCGCGGCGGCAACGTCGGCGGCGACCGCGACTTCCCCTCCTCCGGCTGCTGCTCCGCCTCCGCCGGCAGACCGCCCCGCTTCCCCTCTCGCCCTGCTCTAGCCTGGCCGTCGTCCCGCAGCTTCCTCCCCTGCCGCTGCCAGGAGAACCGAGCGCCGGCGCCGGCGCCGGGGGCGACGTCGGCCGGCGACGCGCTCAGGATGGAGAAGGCCAGCACCTTGTCCATGCTCGACTGGAGACGGGGGTGATTCCTGGCTTCCTGCAGCAGCTCCGGTGGCCGATGCTTTCTTGCACGCACGCACGCTCGCTCTGTGACTTTGCTTCAATCAATCAATTGGCTTTGCTTGCTTGCTTGCTCGGCTTGGTGAAGGGAGAGAGGGGACGCGACCCGGCTTATATACGGCGGGGCATGGTCATGGAGGAAGTTTTGGGCATGGCGGTTTCTTGCGCGCGCTGGAGGAGCCCAGAATATTCGTGGACGCGGCCGCGAGGGAGAACCGGCGAGCCAGCTCGTGACGCACGCGGTGGCGTGGCGGAGGTTCCAACCGTCTCGCGTTTCGCCCGTGTCTATATTCTTTCCCTCCTGTGCTGTCTTCTTCTTTTTTTTGCCTCCCGTGAAAATTGACAATTCCGGCCATTTTTTTCTGGGTACATCTGGCCTTTTTTGAAAGAGAGAATTCTTATTTAACACCGATATATTTGGCCAGTTTGACACATGAAACCTTTTTCTTCCTCATCTAACACTACCTCTAAAATTTATTGCTTTTGTGATACTCCGTCCATTTTAAGTACCAACGGTTTAAATGACACTTGAATGACCGTTTTACCCCCGATGCAACTTGTGGCCAAAATTATTCATGTTACCGAAGAAACAATAATTTTTTTCGGTTGTTAAATGTAAAATTAGGCAGCTGTAAACATGCATATTTTGGATTTAAATTATTTCAAAATTTAATTTAAATTTTTTGGCAAAACGTCCGCTGTAATTTCCCCACCTGAATATATGTTACTAAAAGAGGCCTCAAAGAACACCTAAATATATCATGAAAGAGGGAGATCACAAAGCCGGACACTATATGCATCAGGTATAGCTGGGGATCAACGGAGGGACGCATCCGTTGAGACAGTGTTTCAGTCGACACCTCTCAATATTCATTTCAGGAGAGCGCTAGCCGGAAACCGTTGAAAAGTTTGGCTCCATCTTGTGAGAAGACTGATGAATGTTCAGCTTTCTCAACAACCCGATTAGTTGTGCTGGAAGCTAACTAGGAATGGAGAGTTTACGGTTAAATCCATGTGTCTGGATGTTATTAATTCTAGCTTTATTCCTACTTCGAAACATGTTTGGCATGTCAAAGTACCCTTGAGAGTTAAAGTGTTTATGTGATTTGTACACAAACAAGTCATTTTCACTAAGGATAACTTGGTAAAATGCAACTGGACTGGATCTACTTGATGTAGTTTTTATGATTGGGATGAATCCATCAAACACCTCTTTCTTGATTGCCCGTTGGCAAAAATTTTATGACGGACAATTCACATAGCCTTTAGTATTACTCCTCCGAATAATATCAACACGTTATTTGGGACGTGGCTTGATGGGTTAGATTCCGAAATAGCGAGACATATTCGTGTAGGAGTATGTGCTTTATTATGGGTTATCTGGAATTGCAGAAATGATTTGGTCTTTAATAGAACAACAAATACTCATTTTTTGCAGGTTATCTTCCGTGCCACTGCGTTGATCAGTATGTGGTCGCTACTCACTCCGACGGAGGCCAGGGAGCGTTTGGTTATTGGATCTATCCGATGTGAGATGGTAGCACGGGCTATTTTCAACCGGTTTGGATGGCGATCATGTAATAGAATAGGCAATTAGTTTTTCTATCTTTATTTTGCCAGCCAGTTGTGGCTTTATTTATACTTTTTAGCTCTTTGTGAGCTTCTTTTGTTCTTTTACTTGAGACTTTAAGACCTCTGTCGAACTGTTTTGCTTAGTAATAAATGTGGCCGTATACATCGTTCTGATGCGGAGGCCGGGATCTCCCTCTTTTTGAAAAAAAAGTATAGCTGGGGATCAGGAACGGGGAGTGATCAGAAACAGAACAAGGAACCAGGAAGATCCAAAATGAAGTACTAGTCGGGACCAATACCCATTCAGGAAGATCCAAACTGCAAAGTATAAAAGGGAGCACAAACAAAGCGCAAATCATCAAAGAGAGCACAAACCAATCTAATAAGGGCATGTACAATGGTAGCATTACCTTGGTGATGCCTCAGTACAGCCACGTCGGTCCGGAGAGATGAGACCACCGTGCAATTTCACACCTATCCAATGCAACGGCAGCCCCATGACTTGAGCCTACTCTCCCACCGAGATGCTATCTGCACCGGCCTTTCTCCTTCCTTTCTCTTTCTTCCACTTTTACCTCTCTTTCTCTTCACTTTTTCATCTCTCTCATACTTTCTCTCTTGAAGAAGCCGCCTCTTCTGCAGGAACCCGTTGTGCTCTGCAAGCTATCACTTTAGCACCACGCTGGCATCCGAGCCTAGCTGTCTCGTGAGGCATCACCTCTGAGGCTACCCGTTGGCCTTGCCCTAAACTGAGAGAAGGAAATCATTAGATTTCCACCAACAACACAATCTGAAACCAAGCTTTACTAAACAAGTCCTTTTCTTTTCAAACTGATACAATATCAACTTTACAAAAAGAGGGAAGCGTATCACTCAGGTCTCTTAGCTCCCAAAACCTCTCGCGTCATTCTAGCGGCTGCACATATCCCCTTCCTCTTCTAATTTTGGTCCCCCCCCCCCCCCCCCCCCCCAAATCTCTGGTTTTTCCACCGTTTTCTATCCTATTTAAAACATACATAAGGTTATGCGCTTCACTCATTCTTGGTGAAACTTTATGTACGTTTCACCTTCCTTTTCTTGTTTTAATTTTTTTCAGTCTCTGATCTTCCACCGGTTTTCTCTCCTACTTAAAAAAGGCATAAGATTCAGTGGTTTGCTTGTCCTTCATCCAACCTTATGTACGTTTTCCCTTCCTCTTCTCATTTTGTTTTTTTCATCTCTGATTTTTCCACCAATTTTTTCTCCTATTTTAAAAAGACATAAGGTTCTGAAGTTCACTCGTCCGTCGTCCAACCTTATGTACGTTCTTTCCTACTCTTCCTATTTTTTCTTTTCATCTCTGATTTTCCAACCGTTTTTCTCTCCTATATCTAAAAAATATATAAGGTTCTTCTAGGCTTTGATAAAATGTTGTCCAACTTTATGTACGTTCTCCTTCCTCTTCTTGTTCTGATTTATTTTTCTTTCAGTCTCTGATTTTTCACCTGTTTTTCTCTGAAACCGGTTCAATATCCCAAATAAAATTATGTTTCTTTGGTAAGCCTATAAGTACTTTAAAAAATTAAAAATTGCCTGAACAAACTTTACATTTTTATGAACATTGTTTTGAATGTGTGGTCGTTTTTAAAAATGTCGTTAGCCTTTCTGAAAATGGAACGAACATTTTCTTGTATGTCATGAACATTATTTAAAGTTTGCACGAACAATTTTACATTTCCTGAACATTTTTTTAGATTTCATGAACAATGTTTTAAATTCGTGAATATTTTTGTTGAATTGTACAAACATTTTAAATGTCATGAACATTTTTGCAAATGTATGACCATTTTTTTAAATGCCATTTTTAATATTAAAATGCATATTGTTTTTCATGAAAAGCCTTTTCCAAATGTGTGATACATTTAAAAAAATTATGGACGTTTAAAAAAAAATAGACGCACACTTTTTAGCTGCGTGAAAATACACAAGGGAAAAAATGTGAGAAAAAAAATACACGCTCGGCCGGCGATAGACATATCTCTCCTGCCACGGGCTAAGTCTGGCCCATCTACGGAATGCTGTGGATGAGGTATATATAAGAATCTCTTATATATACTCGTATGAATTCAGCGACTTATGTCAATGTAGTGTGGGACCCTACTTACTTTGTGACAAATTGTCGCTCAAATGGGACATGGAGTATGTGAGCTCGAGCTCACTCGAGCTCGGATGATCAGTAAATTTCAAAAAGAGTAAAAATTCTGACCATGTATGGCAAGAAACATTGATGCACTTTTACACATGCATGCAGAAATTCTCAGTGAAATAACAATCATGAAGGAGTGGGCAAAATCAATGCTCCAAAAAGTGTTTTTTGAAGCATTTTAGGGCATCGATTTTTTCACACCTCAACAAATGTGATTTCATTGCGAAATTTTGCACGCGTGTGAAAAAGACATCAATATTTCTTGCCAAAAGTATCAGGAATTTTTGTGAAATTTTTCGGAATTGTCAGTTCATCCCGAGCTCTAGTGAGCTTGTGCTCAAATTTGATCTTTGGTGGGTCAGCACAAATGCAACCCATGCTTATTTTTGCTGGTTTGGGTCTGGTTTTGCCGGTTGTAGGAAGGTTCTTGTTCAATTTTTCATTTTTTCTTCTTTTCTATTGTTTTATCTACCAGTTTTTTTTTGAACTTCTTTCCTGTCCATTTTTTCTTCAAAAATTTGATTAACATTCATGTTGTTTCTAAAAAGGGAAAAGCTTACCTTCAGCTGACCGATCTCGCGCGCGCATCCGCCGGCTTCGTGTCTGTTGGATCGCCTGTTGATCAGACAGACGAGAACAGCCCCGCTTTCCGCCTCACACGCGTTCGTTTTCTGAAACATAGCTATTGTTTCAGGATAAGCATTCGTGCAACTGGCCTCCGTTGACTCGTGTCTCTAGGAGGGCGACGCTTTTGGATTTGGGAGGGCGGCTGGGGTGGCGGTGTTCGGCGACCGGGGCATATCCAGCGTGGTGGCGACGAAGACGGGTTCGGCGGTGGCCGACGTCGACTCCAGCAGGTATGGATCGGAGACCCCCCTCCCATTCCCCCCGCATTTCTGGGCGACCACCGTCCTGGCACCACCAACACTAGACACAGCCACATCACAACGCCTTATGTCCACGCACACTCCAAGTTTCTGCAACAACAACGTTGTTGTAGAACGGTGACATCAAAGACTGTGTGACGTGGCCGGAGATGTTGTTGCAATTCTTGTAGCAAGGGTCTTGTTACAGAAAATTAGGCGCGGCGTGAGATGTCTTTTCAATTTTTACAACAAGGGTCTTGTTGCGGAAAATTAGAGAATAAGAGTTTTTGCAACATGGGACTTGTTGCAGAAAAATAGAGAAAAGGAGTTTTCGCAACAAAGCTTTTGTTGCAGAATTAGAGATGAGAAAGTTTCGCAACCAAGCTCTTGTTGCGGGAAATTAGAGAAGAGGAGGTTTCGCAACTGGAGTAGCTCCTACATGCCGGCGGCAGGCTAATTTTGCGATGGGTTGGCGGCGGCACCACGCGGGGGCGCAACTCAGTCGGGATCGGGTCAAGACTGTCTTGTTTCTGCAACAGTGTTTGTTACGGGAACTAACGAGTGGGCATATGGGGCGCGGACATCGGATCGGACGGCTATCAATTCAGGTATCCAACGGTCGTCGAGACGATGGATAAAATCTAAACATCAGCCGGTAGACGCGTAGCAGCATCCTTCTAAAAAGGTTCAAATATTAAAAAAATGTCTACATTATTTTATTAAGAAATTCAGAATTTTCTCCATGTTTTTTTAGAACTAGAATTTTCTCCATGTGGGCATGACTTTCGCATGTGGCCTGAACCGTGCCACGGGCCGGTGGGCTGGCCCGATACTTCCACAAAATCCCGGGCCCACTGTCACTCCACCACCATGGAGGCTCCCACCCCGGTGACGGCGACCTCCTCTCCTCTCCTTGGAGGCTCGGCGGCGGTGACGGCGGCCGTCGCCCTCGGGTAACTCACTGGTTTTAGTCCTGATTTGACCACCCGCCATTCCTTCCTAGCTAACTCACCACCTGCATCCCTTGCCTTGCTTTGTAGGCCGCTGCCCGGCTCGCAAGGACGACCTAGCCCCCTTCCGAGTTCCCCTCCTATCGCTGATGCATACGGGGAGGTTACTTCGAAATCTGCGGAGGAGGTTCAAGCGTCTTCTCCGACTCCGGCCGACCACCGGCCCCTTCTGTTGGTCCCGGTGAGCCTGCCTGCTTATCTTGTTACATGTACTAGTTTCAGAAGAGGTGTCAGCCGTGTGTGCTTTCTGCCGACGCCGTGCTGACAATAATCGTGAAACCACCACGTTCACATGGCATTGCTCCATAGGATACCCACAAGGTGCCCCATCCCCATGTGGCCATCAGTGTCACATCCCATCTCCTCCTGTCAATGCATGGCTAGTTGGAAACTTGCAAGGGAAAAGTTTCCCCATTTCCCCAGATTCGTTTGAAAATTGAGGCGGGGCACCTAGAATTCTTGAATGCGTCCAAAGAAAATGACAGTGCCCGGATCGTAATGTCATATCTTTCCATCTCTTGCTAAATGGGATGCCACCTAGTTGCTCAACTCACACCATCAATTCGGCAGCTAGCCACGCTTGTCCAGCTCGCAAATAATCTCTCTCTTGAGAGAGCTATGGTGGTTGTGGATGCCTCCACGGGGGTGATGAACGCCCTCCTGTGCAAGCTCTCCAAGCTGCTGGAGGACGAATACTCCAGGCTCAAAGGCGTGCGCCGTCAGATAACTTTCCTGAGGGACGAGCTGAGCAGCATGAACGCCGTGCTGGAAACTCTCGCCGACGCGGAGCAGCTCGACCCTCTCAAGAGGGAATGGCGGGACAAGGTGCGCGAGCTCTCCTACGACATCGAGGTTTGCATCGATGACTTTGTAGATCGTGTCGGCGATGATACTCAAGATGAAGGTGTTGCCGGTCTAGCACTTGTGTCAACCAACTCCTACGACATATTTGACTCACCAAATGAAGGAATTGGAAGATGCTTCATGGCCAAAGGTCCTAAGGTAACACACCCCGAGTATGTTGATTTCAATAGTGATGAAGATGACTTGTTAGGTGATGATTTGCTTGTTGACAACTCTAGTGATGAATACTATGATGAAAGGCCAATTAATCATGCTAATCAAGATACAACGAATGACAATGATAAGGAGAAGATTGAGGCTCTAACTAAAGAACTAAAAACTCTTAAGTTAGCTCATGACACTATCTTCGAAGATCATCGAGAACTTTTAAGAGCTCATGAGAAATTACGCTTTGAAAAGCTCAATCTTGAGCAAGAGCATGAGTTCTTAAAGGCAATCAATGATGATCTCCGCAAGAAAAGTTCTTCTTACATTGCCAAGCGTTTACTCTTATCTACTTACATGCCTCAAGTCAAGTCTAGTAACAAGAAAGATTCTTCCTCTAGCAGTAACAATGATCATGTTAAATCCAATATTGTTGCTTCTAGTAGTTCTCTTGATTCCACTAATGATTCTCTTAGCCAAGTTACACTTGAGCAAGAAAATAGCTTATTGAAGGGAATTATAGAGAAAGGAGCGTACAAAAGCCTTGCCGGGAGTAAGCAATTCGAGGAAATCGTGCGCAAGCAAGGAATGCACCGGAAGAATCAAGGTGTTGGTTTTGAACGAAAGTTCAATGCCAATGGAGTTGAGTGGGAAGAAGATCAATACCCCAAGACAAAGTTTGTCCCTCAACAAGAGAAGTATGATGCTTCTTTCAAGGGGACACAAGCTCAAGATGATCTTCCACCACAAGACTACAAGCAAAAAGGCAAGGACAAGCTTCAAGAGGAAATTGATGCATTTGAAGAAGCTCCTAAGACCTTAGTCAAGTGGATTCCCAAGACTACTTCAAGTTCCACTTCATCAAGTACGACTACAACTCCAAGGATTCCCATCAAGATGATGTGGATCCAAAAGAAGAAGAACTAGAGAGTTCTTGAGGGTGACTCCGCCAACATACTTCACTCTTATCATTTTGGCAAGAACAAGTGCAATCAACTTCCACATCGTGCACTAGTTCAAGGAGTCACAAACCCTCTTGTTGGTAAGACAAGGGACAAGGTAACCTAAAAGTTTTCATGGACATCATCTTTTGTGTGCATCACTCTATGTCTATGGATATCCTTGTTTGTTCCTTGTGGGACTAACCCATGTAGGTATTGAAAGTGCAATTCACTCAAATGGATAGCTCCAAGAGATCTACATCAACATTGAGCATCCACATCTTCAATATCTACATGAAGTCATCATCGACAAAACCCAAGGTTAGTTCATCCCTCTTAGGGGGGATATCACATATAGGGGGAGCTTTACTCTAAGACTTGAGCTAAAGCAACTCTAAAGATGTGAACACAACAATGCTTTATGTAAAAGTGGTAACCCCACTTGAGCTTAAACGATGAGTATGACCTATGATCAAGTGTTCTCACTTGATTCCTAAGTCAATATACTCATATATAGATGACCTAGTCATCGCAAATTGCTTGATAGATGCTAGAATTGGTCGTGCATGCCTTGTCACATATTTCATTTGCCATCTTATTGTGTGAGCATGCTGGTTGCATATTTTACTCATTCGAGGACATCCACTTGTTGTTTTGATTGTTTGGTTTTATCTTCTTTTGCCAAGTGGATGGACAAGAATGCCTAAGAACCTCCTCTAGCTATCTATGCTTTTCTCGTCTCAAACTCTATTCATGCTGCATCACAAAATTTGATCAAGTCAGATTCGAACCACTTTGTGTGAGGAGCGCTCGGAGTTCCCGATTCGTCATAGACTTAAACTTCCAAAACCTCTTTATGATTCTCGGTCTGACCGATACTCCACCTTCGGTCCTACCGAGATCATTAAGTTGATCTAGGTTTTCGATCTCGGTGCAACCGATTTGAACATTTCGGTCACACCGAGTTTCAGTAACTGCTTGCAGTTATGTATCTCGGTGCCACCGAGTTGTTCCACTCGGTCACACCGACAGGGTCGGGCTATATATAGTCACGGGCAAAATTTGGAAATTTCTCCGAACCCCTTCGCCCGCGCGATAGCCTGCTCTGCCCTCATGGTCTCCGGATCGTCTTCTCGCCGCCAGCCGCCTTCAGTTGCTGGTCTCCGTCGCTGTCAACGGGAATTCTGCCCCGCCGTTGCCGCCGTAGCAAGTCCCCGCCGAACTAGGGTATGGACTTGATCTTTGTGCTATTCCTCAATCTGATTCCTAGCACATTGTGATCATATTGATTCTAGCCACGATTGAAACACTCCTATCCAGTCAAAACGCTCATAGATTAGGTTTGATTCGAAAATTCTAGGTTTAGGTTTCCGCCGAAACTATCTCGGACCCACCGAGTTGAAAAACTCGGTCCCACCGATTTGGCTTATGCCATTGCACAAGTGAGACTCGGTCTGACCGAGAATTACTTATCGGTGTGACCAATTTTTGAACTCAGTGAAACCCTAGCAGTCTCGGTGCCACCGAACTGTGACTCGGTCCTACCGAGTTCACTAGTTTAGGTTCCAAAACTGCTTCGGTATCACCGAGTTTGAAAATCGGTAGATCCGAGATGATTTCAGTGGGAAACTAAAACTAAGTTTTTGGATCATTCTTTTGCAAAAATCTCTGCATTTTGTGATGCTCATCCACTCTATCTCTTCTATAAACTATTCACAGGATCAGCAGTCAGTTTGCAGCATGTCAGACCAGAGTGATAGCCAGAATCTGTCAGAACAGCAAGTGGTGATGAGTGAGGGCACTAGTCCCTCCAGTTCATCTGATGAAGGCAGCAGGAGCACTCCTAGCAATTTGCCAAAGGCTGCCACGAGACAAAGGAAGAAGAGGACTTCAGATTCCGAAGATGAGGACTATGTGGCAGAGGAAGAGGCCACTTCCAAGAGAGTTGAGCCAGCTCAAGGCACTAAGCCAGGTCTGAAAATCAAAAGGCCAACAGGCAGGCAACCAATGCCAAAGGCCAGAATGTCAACTGAGAAGCCCATAGAGCCAGTTGCAGCTGAGGGCAAGAAAAGGAAGGAAAGGGTGAAGAAGACTGTGGCTAGAGTGCTTGGCAAAGATTCCATCATGGAAGAGGAGGAGGAAGAAGAAGTAGCTGCACCAGCACCCAAGGCACCCAAGCTAATGGGAGATGCCATAAAATCAGGGGGAGCTGCTTCCAAGGCCAAGCCAGCTCCAAAGCCAAAGCCAAAGAGGAACACAAGAAGCATCCCTGTAGCTGAGAAGAACAAGGCCCCAGTGCCTGAGACTGTAGCTGAAGAAGAGGAAGAGAATGTCCTAAGGAAGCTAAAGCCCAAGATCCCAGACCACAACGATGCTCATCCTGTGGCTGAGGACATGAAGCTCAGGAGAGATTCAGGGCTGAGGAAATGGAGAGAAGCAGACCCATATGCTTCAAGGAGAAGGACAGCCGTGGACTACAGGTTTCACACCAAGGAGCAGCAAGATTTCTATGAGACTGTGCTGCTAGATAAGAAGCTCATTGTATGTGATATGAGATGGGTCGACTGGGAATATATCAAGGAAAACGAAGAGCACTATCCTGGAGTGCAAGACAGCTTCATAGCTTGTGGAGTAGCTGACTTTGTTGGGCAGAAGCTCACAAAGTGGAACGAGGAGCTTATCATGCAGTTCTACTCCACGGCACACTTTTATCCAGATGGGAGGATCACATGGATGTCTGAGGGTACAAGGTACCAATCCACAGTTGCTGAGTGGGCACAGATCATTAATGCCCCAGAGGAGCAAGATGATGACATGGATATCTATGCCAAGAAGAAGATGGACCACAACTCAATGTCAAATATGTACAAGGAGATCCCAAATGAAGCACTTGATACCTTCAAGTTTGGCTCAGTACATTACCTTCTGTCAGGGCTCCCGACGATCAATTGGATACTAAGGCACACCTTACTGCCCAAGTCTGGAGATCACAAGATGATCAGAGGCCATGCTATCAACTTGCTACATGTGTTTGATGTGCCTCAGAAGTTCAAGGTGATGAGCCTTATAGTGGAAACAATCAAGAGGACTGCAACAGACCAGAAGAGGAGCTGCGGATATGCCCCTCAGATTCAGGAGCTCATCAACTCTAAGATGGGCACGGGCATATATTTATTGGACAAGGAACATTTGCCCATCCGTCCAGATTTTGAGAACAATGAAGTTGTGATGACTGAGAACGAGCCATCGTCTGCACAAGCTTACGCAAAGAAGGAGAAGGCGAGGAAGGAGAAAGCTGCCAAGATGCCAACTCAAGAGGAGGCATCTGAGTATTTCTTGAAGACTAAACAAGAGCAGCTTGGTTACTTGATTGCATCCACGCTGAGGATTGAGCAAAGTCTGGCCACCCTCACTCAAAATCAGCAGAGCCTAGAGAGAATCGTGGAACAGAAGTTCTATGACTTGGATGTCAAAGTAACGGAAGTTCAGTCTGCAGTGGAGCAGCTCCAAGAGGACATGCAGGAGAGGAGAGGCAGGACTACTACTCATGCCTTTGCCAGAGTGCCAAGAGGTCCGAGGTCGTCTGCTGTGCCAGTTGCTGACACAAGAGCCACCACCTCAGCACCAGCCACAGCCTCAGTTCCACTAGCTCTAGCATCTACTTCAGCTCCAACTCTAGCGTCTACTTCAGCATCTACCGAAGCCTTCATCCTTGGAGTGATCCGGACTCCACCACCACCTGAAGATCAAGCCTGAGCGTCGATCTAGTGCTATGCATTTTCTAGGAACTTTTTGGTAACTTGTTGCCAAAGGGGGAGAAGATGTATAGATCATAGGCTTCGAGAGAGAGAGTGTTGCTTTTCTCTCTTGCTTTATTTGGTGGTTTTTTGAACTTGTTTTCTTTTGAGTGCTTGAGATACTACTCATTATTTGTGAGACATTGATGATCATGTGTTTGATCATAAGCTACACTTAATGCTTGCTTATTGCTATTATACTATCTATCTTGTGTGATCATTCACTATTCTTGGTGATGAGTGCATGTATTTCATTCTTATCATTTTAAGCGCTCCACCAAGATGTATGTGACATGGAAGAGTAACCCATGACTCCAACTCTTTGTGCATTTGTAGTCCAAAGCAAATTTTAAACATGCACAAATTTAGGGGGAGCTCTTACTTATCACATACTTCTCAAAGCGACGATATATTTCATGCTTATTATCATTTGTCGAAGCTTTGATCTATATGTTGTCATCAATTACCAAAAAGGGGGAGATTGAAAGTGCAACTATCCCTAGGTGGTTTTGGTAATTCATAACAACATATAGCTCATTGAGCTAATGCTATTCCAAGATGATTATTTCAGGAAAGCTCACTGATTGGCATGGCATGGATGTGAAAGTGGAACCCTCAAAATGCTAAGGACAAAGGATTGGCTCAAGCTCAAAAGCTCAAGACTCTTGATTTTATATTTTAGTGATCCAAGATCACATTGAGTCTTTAGGAAAAGCCAATACTATCAAGGAGGGATGAGGTGTTGCTTAATGAGCCTCTTGCTTCATGTGCTTAGTGATATGCTCCAAAACCCTCAACTACTTTCCCATATCCACATATGACCTAAACCCTAAGCCAAACTCGGTCCTACCTATTCTTCCTATCCGGCGCCACCGAGTTTCACTTGTCATTAGCCACTGCCAAACCCTAGCAATTCGGTTCTACCGATAAGGATCTCGGTCTCACCGAGATGGGGTTGCAAACTCTCTGTTTCCCTTTCGTAACTTTTCGGTCTTACCGAAAGAGCGAATCAGTCCCACCGAGATTGCAATGTAAACTCAGTGTTTCCCCTTTGTAACTTTTCGGTCTCACCGAGTTCCACTCGGTCTCACTGAAAGAGCAAATCGGTCCCACCGAGTTTGCCTGACCAACTCTCTGGTTAGCTAATTACCAAATTCGGTCTCACCGAATTTGTGTAATCGGTCTCACCGAGATTACGTTATGCCCAAACCCTAACCATATCGGTCCTACCGAGTTGCATGTCAGTCCCACCGAAAATCACTAACGGTCACTAGGTTTACATTTTCGGTCCGACCGAGCTTATTGATTCGGTCCCACCGAGATTGGAAAACTGTGTAACGGTTGGATTTTGTGTGGAGGCTATATATACCCCTCCACCT
The DNA here is from genome assembly GCF_056163025.1 of Triticum urartu. Classification (NCBI taxonomy): domain Eukaryota; kingdom Viridiplantae; phylum Streptophyta; class Magnoliopsida; order Poales; family Poaceae; genus Triticum; species Triticum urartu. The sequence goes on from NC_141875.1 coordinate 45,908,389, forward strand.
CCTTCTCATTCTGTGAGAGAGCCATCAGAACACACACACCATTCCAACTCATATGTTCTGAGAGAGAACCACCTACTCATGTGTTGAGACCAAGACATTCCATTCCTACCATATGAATCTTGATCTCTAGCCTTCCCAAGTTGCTTTCCACTCAAATCTTCTTTCCACCAAATCCAAATCCTATGAGAGAGAGTTGAGTGTTGGGGAGACTATCATTTGAAGCACAAGAGCAAGGAGTTCATTACCTACACACCATTTGTTACTTCTTGGAGAGTGGTGTCTCCTAGATTGGCTAGGTGTCACTTGGGAGCCTCCGACAAGATTGTGGAGTTGAACCAAGGAGTTTATAAGGGCAAGGAGATCGCCTACTTCGTGAAGATCTACCGCTAGTGAGGCAAGTCCTGTGTGGGCGATGGCCATGGTGGGATAGACAAGGTTGCTTCTTCGTGGACCCTTTGTGGGTGGTTGCTTCTTCGTGGACCCTTCGTGGGTGGAGCCCTGTGTGGACTCGCGCAACCGTTACCCTTGGGTGGAGCCCTGTGTGGACTCACGCAACCGTTACCCTTCGTGGGTTGAAGTCTCCATCAACGTGGATGTAGGATAGCACCACCTATCCGAACCACGGGAAAAACATCCGTGTCTCCAATTGCGTTTGAATTCTCCAAACCCTTCCCTTTACATTCTTGCAAGTTGCATGCTTTACTTTCCGCTGCCTATATACTCTTTGCATGCTTGCTTGAATTATGTGATGATTGCTTGACTTGTCCTAAATTAGCTAAAATCTGCCAAGAACTAAAATTGGGAAAAGGTTAAGTTTTTATTTGGTCAAGTAGTCTAATCACCCCCCCTCTAGACATACTTTCGATCCTACAGGTTGGTCGACAAGTAGCCACCCAAAGTGGCCAAATTTGGGTGGCTTTAGGGTTGGTCGACAAGTTCCACCCCAAAGTGGCCAAATGTGGCCACTTTGGGGTTGGTCGACAACTAGCCACTGTTGGGATTGGTCGACAAGTTGCCCCCCAAAGTGACCAAATTGACCTAATCATATCAATCAATTATCAACAGAATAAATCACTTGATCTACATAACAATGCTCAGCATAAGAAATAATTTCATATGAAACAATTCATAACCTAGGACATATCAAATCAAAATAGAGCTTGACAGCAGATAACTTAATTGTTCCAAGCAGTTCAAACACAGACCATATAACTTAATTGTTCCAAGCAGTTCATACATAGACCACATAACTTAATTGTTCAAATGAAAACAGAGTTCACTGCAAATAACACAGATAGCAAGCATGCCTAACAAGCAGAGTTCAAGGCATAAAGCATAGTTGAGTGCAACACATTCAATGGTTGCCACTGGCTGTGAAATACAAAGCAAGTTTGCTTGGGGCCTTCCTCTTCCTCTTAGAACCAACATCAGCTTGACCTGATGTTGATGCTGCCCTTAGAGCATTGAAACCTCTTGCACTTGACCTGGTGTTCTTTGCTGGAGATGATGCACTTGACCTGGTGTTGTTGGCTGGTGCTGAAGCAGGTGGTGGGTTCTTTCTCTTTCTTGATCCACCTGTTGAAACTGCAGTAGATGTGGTTGCCCTTGTTGTAGCAGATGTGGTTGCCCTTGTTGAAGCTATTGCTGGTTTCCTGCCCCTAAGTGGTCCTAAAGCTGGAGCAGGACCTGCAGCTGGAGCTGGACCTGAAGCTGGAGCTGGACCTGATGATGTGGCCCTAGCTGGAGGTGGCCTGGTTGGTGCTGAAGTTGCTGGGTAGGATGCCCTGTTTTCCTACAATTAAAAACAAGTTGTAGCTCACAAGATGTATGCATTAAAAACAAGTAGCAGATTTTCCTTGTTGAACTGGCTTAGTTACCTGGTGGTTGTTTTTCCTTGTTATAAACTTGGCCTTAAGTCTGTCTCCACACATTGTCCACCTGTGGCCTTGAGACCACAGTTACTGCATGTTATTGTGCCCATCCTTGATGTATCCTTTGGAGCTGGCACCTCAAATTCACCCTTTCTCCTAGCTGTCTGCTTCTTGCCTTTCTTCTCCCTAAAAACTGGTGGTTCTATGTCTGGTGTGTTGGTGTTGGGCCAGAATTCAGGGCCAGGGACAGGGTAGATGATGTGCTGGTATGCAACCTTATACATTGGCTTCTTAAAGAATGGATGCACATAATCTTCTGGGTGAACTTTTATCTTCTGCATTGCAGATATTGCATGGTGGCAAGGTGATCCAGTCATGTCCCACCTCCTGCAAGAGCAGCTCCCTACATCAAGGTTCACACAATATGTGTTCTCTCCACTAGTTACTTGCCAGATGTTGGGACCAGCCATGTTTGCTTCACAGTATTTAGCCCACTTCTTGCTCTCCTCAAGCTTCTCCATGTAATGTGGGGTTATTTCCCACATACAGCTCTCTGTTTTCTCTCTGATGCCCCTGGTACTTAACCATTAGTTTGGTCCTCAACCCTTCAAACATGGTCTTAATTGGTTTTGACCTAACATCTAGAATCATTTTGTTGAAAACCTCACTAAGGTTGTTCACTACCAAGTCAGTCTTGCACACATGATCCATTGCATATCTAGCCCAACACTCCTTAGGGATGCCATTCAACCACATGTAGGCTAGTTCACATGCTGCTTTCAAACCTACCATTCCTTCTTTGTGACCATGTTCAGTGAAGGAATAGCTAGCTTTGTCAACCCATTTCTTAAGTTCTTTTGCTCTAGAGCCAGCTGACTGGAAGTTGGCATATATGTGTCTTAGGCAATATCTTTGTGGGGATTGAGGAAATACTTCATTAATTTCTTTAAGAAGGCCCCGTTGTTTGATTACATAAGGTAGTAATGAGATAACTATAGCAGCATTGCTATGTGCATAAGAATAATACAGAGTCAGAGAAAATACCTTCTGCCTGTCAGACATGATGGTGTAGTTCCCAAACTGGTTGCTGGTGCCAATGCAGACTCTAAGTTGGTTTAAAAACCAGGTCCAGCTAGGCCCATCCTCTTTGTCAACCACCCCAAAAGCAATTGGGAACACATTGTTATTCCCATCTCTCCCAGTTGCTGCCAATATCTGCTGGCCTGTGGATAACTTGATGAAGCAACCATCAAGTCCTACATAAACAGAGATAGTTAGGGCAAAATTGAATAACTTGATTACATTTCTAACATGATTAAATCACTGATTTGTACCTATGAAAGGCCTACAACCAGCAAGAAATCCATCTTTTGATGCCTGGAGGCAATAGAACATGTACTTGAACCTTGGTGTGGGGGCTGGGTTCAAAGGATCCTCAAAAGTTGTCACTATGCATCTGCTTCCAGGGTTTGTGTCAAGCACACATTGTAGGTAGTCCCTCAACCTCAGATATTGCTTTCTATGATCACCTTGCACAACATCAACATCCATCAGTCTTGCCCTATATGCCAAACTCCTAGGTACATGCACCCAAACTTCTTCTTAGTATATTTGAGAACTGTCTCTACATCAGCCTTTACATTTGATCTAACCGTGTCCTCCACAGCTTCTGCAACCCATTCAGTAGTAACCTTTGTACTCTCTCCACAAGCTCCACAACTATGATCCATGTGGCACTTCTTGATTGTGAATGTATCTTCATGGGCTACTTTGGATGCAGTCATGAAAAATTCACATTCATTCTTCCTCTCTGGGCACCAAACAATAACCCTTGATGGTTCATTCCTATGGTACTGAAAGTTTCTCAAAGTCCTAACATGAAAATTTCTCAATGCCTTTCTAAACTCATACACATTGGTGAAGCAAAGGTCCTTGCACAGCTACTCATGTGCATCAGGTACCTTTGGGTCATACCATTTCCTCTCTTTCTTCTTCTTCAATCTTCTCTTCCTTCCAGAAGGTAGTCTTGGAGTCTCCCCATCTGAGTCAGAAATGCCCACATCACCAGGGAAGCAATACTCATCAGCTTCAGGTACAAAATCTTGAAACTTTGGGATCTCTGGCTGACTGTGAGCTCTGGAAGTTGGACCTAGATTTGCTGCTGCTCTTCTCATAGGCTTGAGTTTCTCAGGCCTGCATTTTTCCACAACTATTTCCTCTCCACTGTCAGCCTCTTTCTCCTCCTGCCAAAACTCTGAAACATCACTTTCACCTTCAAACTGTGGTCTGTCTTCTACAACATCTCTTTCTTCTTCATTTCCAATATTTTCTTCACCTCTCTTCCAAGCCTCGTAAGACATCTTTATCCCTCTATAGTCACCCCTATCAATCTCAAAGTCTGAGGATGATTTGTCAATATCATCATCCTCTTGACCAGCAGCCTGTCCATCATCATCTCCACCATTAGCTTCTGAAATGTTGAAGTTACAACTTTGCTGTGTGTTCAAATTAACTTCAAGAGGGTGGACCACTCCATCTTGTGACAGACTTAACACAAAACCAGGACCCTCCACTGGACTGCCTATTGGAATTTGTTCTTCACAAACATTGTGAGCCCTGTTACAATCAACATCTCTATCTTCATTTGCCTTGGAAACAATGATATTGAGCACTGTGAAATCTGAGTGGTCTATCATTTCTTCAACTGCATCTTGACTGTCCAGAAGAAATAAACCTTCCTGTCCAATCCCTTGTTCTTTTACCCAATACATGTAGTCATCTGACCCATAGCCTTCAGTCTCAGTAAGTGCTATCAAGTTCAGAAATGTGATGTCTGAAACAGAAAACCTCCTTTCCATATTATCTCTGCCCTGGAAATGCAGCCTAACCTCCCAAATTTCATCATCCAGCCTGCATTACATAATATGTTATTTGAAAAGCCCAACTAACTAAGTGTTTTTTGCTACAAAAATTCAGTGCACACTAACTATAAAGTACAGTAAGGAATCTGAATCCAACAAATGCTTCTCTGAATCCACCATGCATTTCTACTAAATCTAACTAATCCTTCAGTGCTAAGTGATACTGTTGCATCCAAAACATGCCACAGAGTGTTTGCTCAACTATTATTCAGTGCATGTTCATGTTCTAAGATGAATCACAGCAGCATCAACCTAGGGTTTGGTCAAAAAACTAACTAAATTATGCTATGTTGTTTGAAATGAACAAGCAGAAATGCAGAAACTGTTGAAGGAGCTCATAAGAGGAAAAAACTTACTCCACCCCTCCAAATGTAGAGGCCCAGTGCTGGGAGTTGGCCGGATCTGCCTGCACAGCGCTAGCAAGAGACCTCGCTGCTCTGTACTCAAGCGAGAACTGGCAATCATCAGGCGGCGACGGTGTAGCCTGTGGCGTAGGAGCCTGCATCAGAGCTGCAGCATGTGGTGTCCGCTGCGGCGGCGGCACCGCCACCTGGGTTGCGAAGCTACCACTCCCCAACCAGTTATCAACCTCTGAGAACTCGCCGTCTACATCCCCCCTTCCACCTCCACCCGTTGAATGGCCGCCATCGCCTAGTTTCGCTGCCGCCGCCACCATCGAAGAGGGAGGCGCGCACGAGAGAGAGGGAGACAGAGAGGGGGAAGACAGAGTGAGGGGGCGGGCCGGATCCGTTTGACCTGGTCAGGACGGCCCGTGCGCCCTAACGGTCGTCACCCGCGCGCCGTGAGCACTGTGGCCGACAAAACCCTGACGGGCGGGCCCCACATGTCATAACCCCAGTTAAAACTTAACCGTTCGGCCACTTGGGTTTTTTGGAACAGCCAGCCACTTTTGTGGTAGTTTTTTGAAAAATTAAAAAAAGCGGTAGTTTTTCGGAACGATAGCCCGTAATGTGGTAGTTTTTTGCTATTCACTCGAACAGGGTGCTAACAGCTATTGGCTCGGCACTTACAAATGGCCCTAATGCTGGGAACATGACAAAGATATTGTCTTTGAGCTATTTTGATCTTTCTCACCGTATGAGAACATGTTTGTTGTATTTGAGTGTATTCCCAGAAGATCATAGGATTTATAAATAGCGTTTGGTAGGTCGATGGGTCGCGGAAGGATTCATCCACGAAGAACGAGGGCGAAGTGCTTATGAAGTAGGCGAGGGCTATTTCAATGACCTCATCAACAGAAACTCCGTGGAGCATGGACATGCTTCAGATTACAGGGTTCGTCGGCTTTGTGTCGAGAATCGCAACAGCAATAAGGTTACCATACCAACAAGCTTGATACTATCCCATGTCCGATCACTTACTGTATTTGGACACTGCATGCAAGAATCTTTGTCGACATTCCCCGCCCTTCGTGTGTTAGACCTGGGAGAATGTTGGGAGTTAGAAAACCATCATCTTGCAAATATTGGAAAGTTGCTTCATCTCAAGTACCTGCGTCTCGGACAATCTAGAATTACCGAGCTCCCCGGAAAAATTGGAGAACTGCGGTATTTGGAAACACTAGACATCAGAGGTACCAGGATCCAGGAACTACCACCAACTATTGCCAGGCTTCAACGATTGGCACATCTACATGTTAATCACATGATTAGGTTTCCGGACGGCGTAATTGGGCAGATGCAGAGTTTAGAAGAGGTGGAGAATTTCGGCGTCTTGTCCTATGAACAGGGCAAGTGTCTGCGAGAGTTCAGTCAGCTAAGTAAGCTGAGGACACTGAAAGTAGCAAATGGTTGGTCACATGACACAACCAAAAGGAGCCATCTTGAGGTTATCGAGGGATACTTGGAAATTTTATTGTCTTCATGCAATCTTCATCATCTCTATTTCCTCGACAGTTATGGCGGTGCCAGCCTTCCAGCTTACTGCTACCCAGTGTCACTTGAATCGTCGTGCCCTACTGATGCGTGTGTCCTCAGGAAGCTCCACATCACGTACTGTTACATTGACAAGGTTCCAGGTTGGATGAGCCTGCTTGAAAACCTCGAGGAACTAAACCTTTATATGTTCAATGTGAGACCAGAAGATGTTGCGGTTCTTGGAGCAATTCCATCTTTGCATTTTCTTGAACTGAGGACTTACTTCGGCACAGATGGGAGGATCTTGGTCGCCAGGTTCAGAAGCTTGAAGTATTTCGACCTGGAAATCTTCTGCTGTGGGACCTCGCTGGAGTTTGAAGCAGGGTCGATGCCGAGTCTTGATCAACTCAAGCTTGAGCTCCGCGTGCACAAGATGGAGTGCCTGAATGGCGCTTCTGATTTCGGCATCCACCGCCTCTCCGCCCTCACCAAGGTTGAGATCAATATTTATGGCGACACCGACGGTGTCTACGATCTATATGAAGACGTCACTGTCAAATGCGTCGCGAGCCGCCTCGAAACCGCCATCGAGAAGCTTCCCAAGCATCCCACTCTTTTGCTTCTCCCAGGTGGATTATCGCCGTGTCTGCATTTTGGAAAGTTCATCGAATCCGTAAGTTCTTTGCCACAGTTGCTTGCACCCATCACTTCATTTCAACCTCCGTGTTATTGACTAATACATTGCTTTGTTCACTGGCCTTTGTATCCATTTTCCTTATGGTGCTTGATCGAAGCAGTATAATCGAAGGTATGGAGACCCAACATGGAGTATTGGAGGTTGTGAAATTGAAGAGGAACATGGGGAGACAAGCATGAGCTGAATAAACTTGAGCGGAAAGGTTGCCACATGTCGCGCCGCTGGTACGCCTTCCCTGCACCCTAACTTTCATTATTTAATACTCCCTCAGTCCCAAATTAGTTGTCTTAGATTTGTCTAGATAGGGCTAAGACGACTAATTCGGGCGGAGGGAGTATATGGCTACTGTCTTTTAAACTCATTGAGGGAGTCCTGGATTAGGGGGTGTTCGGGTAGCCGGACTATACCTTCAGCCGGACTCCTGGACTATGAAGATACAAGATTGAAGACTTTGTCCCGTGTCCGGATGGGACTTTCCTTGGCATGGAAGACAAGCTTGGCGATGCGGATATTCAAGATCTCCTACCCTTGTAACCGACTCTGTGTAACCCTAACCCTATCCGGTGTCTATATAAACTGGAGGGTTGTAGTCCGTAGGCAATCAACTCCATACACAACAATCATACCATAGGCTAGCTTCTAGGGTTTAGCCTCCTTGATCTCGTGGTAGATCTACTCTTGTACTACCCATATCATCAATATTAATCAAGCAGGAGTAGGGTATTACCTCCATCGAGAGGGCCCGAACCTGGGTAAAAAACATCGTGTCCCTTGTCTCCTGTTACCATCCGGCCTAGACGCATAGTTCGGGACCCCCTACCCGAGATCCGCCGGTTTTGACACCGACATTGGTGCTTTCATTGAGAGTTCCTCTGTGTCATCGCCTTTAGGCCCGATGGCTCCTTTGATCATCAACAACGACGCGGTCCAGGGCGAGACTTTTCTCCCCGGACAGATCTTCGTCTTCGGCGGCTTCGCACTGCGGGCCAATTCGCTTGGCCACCTTGAGCAGATCGAAAGCTACGCCTCTGGCCATCAGGTCAGGTTTGGAAACCTAAACTACATGGCTGACATCCGCGGGGACTTGATCTTCGACGGATTCGAGCCACAGCCAAGCGCGCCGCACTGTCTCGATGGGCATGATATAGCTCTGCCGCCGAACAACGCTTTGGAGGACGCACATGCACCGGTTCCGACCATTGATTCGGAGCCTACTGCGCCAATCGAGGATGAGCGGTTGGACGTCACCTCAGGGGCTGCGATCCTAAAAGCGATCGAGCCGAACGCTAGCCCCGCACTCTGCACAACCCGTGACTCCAAGGGTCCAGACTCCACCCCGGACTCCGAACCCCCCGCGCCCCTGCCAATCGAATCCGATTGGGCGCCGATGATGGAGTTCACAGCCGCAGACATCTTTCAGCATTCGCCTTTTTGCGACATCCTGAATTCTCTTAAGTCTCTCTCTTTATCAGGAGAGCCCTAGCCGGACTACGGTCTGCGAGGATGGGATACGGACGACGAAGAAATTCAAAGCCCACCCACCACCCACTTGGTAGCCACTGTCGACAATTTAAACGACGTGCTCAACTTCGACTCTGGAGACATCGACGGCATGGATGACGATGCAGGAGATATCGACGAACCAACGCCCATAGGGCATTGGACAGCCACCTCATCTCACGATGTGTACATGGTGGATACCCCTAAAGGAAGCAACAACGAGGAAAAAGGGGAGGGGACAGGAGATCGACCCCCCGAAAAACAATCAAAGCGTCGGCGTAAACACCGACCCAAGCCCCGCCTCGACAAAAACCCAGCCATAGAGCAGGACGAGCCGGTGGACGACGAGCAGGCCTTAGAGCAACCGTCCGAACAGGGCAACACGGATAGAGAAACCGAACATCCCTCCTCTGGCGAAAACGGCATTCCGGACGACCTCACGCCGAATAAACCTATGGAGCAGAAGAATCTCCATGAGAGGCTCGTTGCAACTGCATGCAGCCTAAAAAAGTAGAAGCGGAAGCTAAAAACAGTGGAAGATGCACTCCGGATCAGATGGAGCAAAGTAATCAATGCCACAGATAAGTACGGCGACAGTCGCCGCACTAAAAGCTATCCGAAAAGAAAGCTACTGCCTGAATTCGACGAAGAGGCCCTAGAGCCCTCGCATTCAAAAAACGAAAAAGCCACACGGTCGGATAGACGACCCCGTAAAGCGGCGCCGCACCTAAATCGTCATGCGACCCTCTTTAGGATTCGCATCATGGCCCAGTCAGGTCCATTTACGGGCCAAGAAAGCAAGCTCTCGTAAGCAACGCTATAAAGCCATCATCAGAATCCGGCACACCCAAATACAGGGGCGCCGCACACCCCCTATGTTTCACCGATGAGGTCTTGGACTATGAATTCCCAGAGGGATTCAAACCCGTAAACATGGAGGCATATGATGGAACAACAGACCCTAGAGTTTGGATCGAGGATTATATCCTCCACATACACATGGCTAGAGGAGATGATCTCCACGCCATTAAATATCTACCCCTTAAGAAGGGCCAGCCTGGCATTGGCTTAAAAGCCTTCCCGAAAACACAATTGGAAGCTGGGAAGAGCTCGAGGATGCTTTCCGAGCAAACTTCCAAGGGACCTATGTCCGCCCTCCGGATGCAGACGATCTTAGTCACATAACTCAACAACCCGGAGAATCAGCTCGGCAGTTTTGGAATAGATTCCTCACTAAAAAGAATCAGATAGTCGACTGTCCGGACGCCGAAGCCTTAGCAGCTTTCAGGCATAATGTCCTAGACGAATGGCTCGCCAGACACCTCGGCCAAGAAAAGCCAAGAACAATGGCCGCACTAACAAGCCTCATGACCCGCTGTTGTGCAAGGGAGGACAGCTGGTTGGCAAGGTGCAGCCCCAGCGACCCAAGTACATACGAAACTAGGGATGGAAACGGAAAACCGCGACGCAACAAGGACCATCGCTGGACTAAGGACAAAAATCCGAAGAGCACGGCAGTCAATGCCGGATTCAAAGGCTCACGACGAAATCAGGAAAAATCGCCCCCCAGGATAACAGGGACGACCCATCCAACCTAAATAAAATCTTGGACAGGATATGTCAGATACACAGTACTCCCGGGAAGCCTGCTAACCATACCCACAGAGACTGTTGGGTTTTGAAACAATCCGGCAGACTCAATGCCGAACACAAGGGGCTCAACACACCAAGCGAAGACGAGGACGAACCCCAAAAGCAGAGCACCAGGAAACAAAAGAACTTCCCACAAGAAGTAAAAACAGTGAACTCACTTCACATAACAAAACGTGCGGCGCCCGTAAAGGTACGCACCACACGGCCCATCCCCAAAGGGTCCTGCCACTGGTTGTCAAAACCGACCATCTTCGATCAGCTAGATTATTCTAGGAATATCAAGAATGTAGGCTGGACTACCTTGATACTCGATCCAATAATTGGCGGACTCCAGTTTTCAAATGTCCTTATGGACGGCGGCAGTGGACTAAACCTGATATATCAGGATACAATCCAGCACATGGGGATAAACCCAGCAAGAATCCACCGCAGCAAAACCTCCTTTCAAGGGGTAATACCTGGTCCGGACACTCATTGTACGGGTTTTCTCCGGCTCACAGTCACATTCGGCTCTGCCGATAACCTCCGCCGCGAAAAGCTGACCTTCCATATCGTCCCGTTCTCAAGTCGCTATCAAGCACTACTGGGACGCGAAGCTTTCGCTCGCTTCAACGCAATACCGCACTATGCATCTCTTACACTTAAGATGCCCGGTCCACGAGGCACCATCTCTTTGAAGGGGAAGCACTAAAGTGCGCCTCCCCAAGCGGAGGACAGTGCGGCCGCTTTAACAGCCCCACAGTAAAATGGCCTCACTGGCCAAAAAACTTCGAAATAGGTCATTCAAGACCACGAACGCGGATAGACGAGTTCGGTGCAAAATCATCATGGATGCAGGCCTAGAAGCCATATACCCCCGCACTAGGGGCTCCACGTATATACAGTAAGAGACAATAAAGCTCAAACTTATATATCTTACTTTATACTTTGCTTATTTTAAACTTTTTCGGCATGACCCGTTTTCAACTCAGTTCCTCTCTTTTACAGATGAACGTCGTGCGGCGCCCGTTCAGGATACGGCACAACGGAGACACAGGCGCAGACGTGCAGTAGGGACCCGTCCTAAAGGATTCTTTTTAGATTAAGATCATGCGTAAACCTTTTTTACTGTCTCTTGTTGCTACACATCCCCTGGTTTTTTCTTTCTGATATAACCAAGGAGGAGGCTGGCGTCTTGGCATGTGGCCACGTCAGAATTTTTGCACGTACCTAGACACTAGGGGCTTTTTTAATAAGGAGTGTTGTTTCGCCCACACTCATAAAAGGCCGAACACCTTAGGGAGTGTTCGGCGTCGCGAGTTTTGGCATTATATGCATCAGCTCCGAATCATGTCTTTGGTCAAATGTTGGGTTGCCCGGCTCCTGAGTTCGGCTACCTTACGTTCCGCTCTATCGGCTAAGGTAGCACCAAGAGAACTACTGCGATTGTGCCCCCGGTTCGGCCAGGGCGAGCACCTCAGTAGAGAAAGCCGAAAACTGACTGTCATGATGTAGCATGAGACTGGTCAGCCACTCGATGACCTATCAGAATCTATAGGATTCCACCGCTTTAACGAAGGGCCGCTTCCCGGTCAGGCACATACGTGCCCCGAACTCGGACGAGCGCAGTTGCCACCAAGGAGCTACCTAAATAGTCTCACTATCAAACTCCTATGGCTAAGTGAAAGTGTTAAAGCATTATAGTCCGGTTGCCTGGCCCGCTGCGCTATCACCTCCTTTATAGGACCAAGACGTTGGGTTAAGTGTGAAAATGCGTCTTCTGCGAGCACCCCCGCACTATGTGCGTGGGGGCTGAAGCCAATGACTGCCATCTTTCAGATTCTGTATATATATATATATATATATCTTAAAACGGCCGCATAGAAGGTGTTCACAATACTTGGAGGCACAAGTATAAAAAAAAGGCCACTACAGTTTATCAAAATATTACTTTATAATTACATATGCTATCATAACATAGCATCTTTCAGGCACTGCGTCTCTATTACACGAGCGCCTTCAAGAACTTCCTGAAAATAGTGCTCGGAGGGTACTCGGCTTTTGTCCGAATCTCGGGACGCAACAACGGTGGTCTCCATCTCTGCCCAGTATGTCTTAACACGGGCTAGAGCCATCCTAGCGCCCTCTATGCATGCTAACCTCTTCATTGCATTTATACGCGGCACCGCGTCAAGGAATTGCTGCACCAAGCTGAAATAACTCTTCGGCTCCGAACTCCCCGGCCATAGGTGACCCATGACGTACTTCATGGCAAGTCCAGAAAACCTATTCAGTTCGGCCCATTGAGCCAAACAATCATCCACTGCAAGTGGACGCTCTAGATTGTGGAACTGTGACCAGAAAAGCTTTTCCACTTCGCGATCTTTTAGATCTCGAAAGTGTTCGGTCGCATCAGCAGCACTTGCTGCCGAATCCAGATAGGTGTCCTCCACACTCCACATCCGGTCCAACGGAGCAAACTTCGGATCACAAAACTTCCTCCGCAGCATAAAGGGCTTTCCAGCCGCAATTTGTTCGGCCTGACGCAGCTCCTCCTTCGCAGCTCTCATCGTAGAGCGAGCGTCCTTGGCATCGGCAACGGCCTTCTCTAAGTCCGTCTGTCTCGCCCGGTCTTCTTTCTCAAGAAGTTTGCAACGGTCTGCAGCGCTCTTTAACTTCTCGGCCATCTCGGCCATCTCTTCTTTGCTTCAGCAGTGAGCAGCCTGTTCGGCTCTCAGCTCTTCACGGGCCTTCTCGGTAGCCGCATCGCTTTTTCTGGCTTGCTCCTTAGCTCAGGCAAGTTCTGCCCTAAGATTCTCCACGACGGCCGTACCATGTGCGTCAAGCACACACATTGTAAGACACTGGCATGAAGCTCCTCTTACCTAATGCCGCCCGAAGAATTACATACCTTGAGCCTCATCAAGCCGCTTGTTGACAAGCGCGATGTCAACATCTGCCACGTCCAGTTGCCGCTTTAGTTCGGCCACATCATCAGTTCAGCTTGATTCCGAACACCTCGCCACCTACATTTAAAGGCGACATCTTAGACCTGGGATTATGATCCTCTGCGTGCCGTCATTTCTTGACAACGCGCAGAGTCTCAGGGGCTACTATCTACACAGGGCGCATCTTACTTATGCGCAACTGACAAAAGTGTACATTATCTAACGTACCTCGAAACCCGTCAGTAAACTTTTGACGGCCTCATACAATCCGCTCTCTGCGGATGAAATCCTTTCAATCACCGTGCCCATCAATGCGCGGTGCTCCTCTGAGATAGAAGCTTGCCCCAGCAGAATCTTTAGCTCCTCCGGCCGAGCACCAGATGGTGCCGGGCTCGTCCCATGACCTCTTTCGAAGGCCGGACACGGGGAACCTCGGGGGGCCGCATAGCTACCTTCCGCCCCTGCCGGATTCGGAGAAACCCTCCGCGACGACACCTCAGGGTCGCCCGCCTCGCTAGGCGGCACGGCAGGGGGAGGCGTCCCGCTCTCCATCATCTCTGGAAGGAGATCCCCCGAGGACGAGCTCTGCTGAGAAGGGCTGAGGTCCGAGCTACAAGATAAAGGTTTGGTTAATCTTCTCAGATATAAATCAAGGGTTTCCCTCATCCCTCAAAAGGAAAATCTTTTCTCCACTTACGGCTCGCTGGAGGGCTGATCCCCTTGAGGGCGTAGTCCGGCCGAGGAACTCCTCGGCGTCAGACCCTCTGACAAGGATTTTCTCCCCCGTTTCGAGACCATGGTTTCCGGGTCGTCAGAGGCGGCTCTCTTCTTCCCCTTAGGAGAGGAATTGTCGGTTCCTCCCTTCGGAGCAGCCTCCTTCGAGGAGGCCATAGCTTCCTTGTCCTCCCCCTCCAAAGGCATTATCTCCAGCATCCTGACCAGCACGAGATCCGGCCTGGTTTCAAGAAGGGGAGCCGGACACCTGATCAGCTTTGCCTTCGCTATCCACTCCTGTTTAAAAGGACGGCTCTTTTAGGGGCAAGTTTATGACAATTATACGGATAGAAGGTCCGGGCACAAGGTTGCTTACTTGAGTATCCGGGCGATTGCGGCTTAGACCTGTGTCCTCGGTTAAATCCGGACACATCTCTTGTGATCCGAAGAACAGTCTATACATCTTCACGGGCGTTGCGCCCATAAAGTTTTGGAGAGATCGCGGTCCCTCTGGATTAAACTCCCACAGGCGAAGGGGGCGACGTTTGCCGGGCAATATTCGGCGAATCAGCATGACCTGCGTCACCTTGACCAGGTTGAGGTCTCCTTCTAAGAGATCCCTAATGCAGCCCTGCAACAGGGGCACGTCTTTGGATAACCCCCAATCTAATCCTTTGTTGACCCATGACGCTAGCCGTGGTGGGGGACCCGAGCGAAAGGCAGGAGGCGCCACCCACTTGGCGCTCCTGGGAGCGGTGATGTAGAACCACTCTCATTGCCACAAGCCGAGTTCCTCTTGAAAGGAGCCCTCGGGCCATGGAGCATCGGCATTCTTACTTATGACAGCACCTCCACACTCTGCGTGCCGTCCCTCGATCATCTTCGGCTCCACTCCAAAAGTCTTGAGCCATAATCCGAAGTGAGGAGTAACACGGAGGAACGCTTCACACACAACGATGAATGAGGAAATGTGGAGGATGGACTCCGGGGCTAAGTCATGAAATTCCAGCCCATAATAAAACAGCAGCCCCCTCACAAAGGGATCCATCGGGAAGCCTAACCCCCGAAGGAAGTGAGACATGAACACTACGCTCTCACCAGGCTGGGGACTGGGAATAGCCTGCCTTTGAGCAGGCAACCTATGCGGGATTTCGGCGGTTAAGAACTTAGTCTCTCTCAACTTTAGCACGTCCTCCTCCGTGACGGAGGAGGGCATCCATCGGCCTTGAAGGTCGGAACCGGACATTGTCGAAGGTCCGAAGTGCCTGGAATCTGGAGCCTAGGGTGTTGGAACTCGAGGCGAAGGGCGAACTCGTTTGAGATTGGAGAAAGGAGTAAGGCCTTGGTCTCTTTATAAGAGGTTGAATACCAGGAGCCCTCCCCGTAACCGTTTGGGACTCGCCTTTAATCGAGAAAGCATGCTAACGGGCACGATTGGGTTACCCATGTCCGTATTGATGAGAATCCCGTAAAAGGGGGGCACACGATCTCTGCTTTGACAAGACGCGCCAAGGAAACCGCCTCGCAAAACATGATGAGGTGGAAAAGTAAAAACGATTCGAGTAAAGGACTTGGCTGTAGTGTGATGGCGCACTGCAAAATACGTCAGCGGATTTGATTTGTGTTAATATTATTCTCTCTATGGCAATATGTGGAAACTTATTTTGTAGAGCCGGACACTACTCTTGGTGTTTACAATCTTCTATGAAGGACTTGGAGGAGGAACCTGCCTTGCAATGCCGAAGACAATTTGCGCACCGGACTCGTTGTCATTGAAGCCTGGTTCAGGGGCTACTGAGGGAGTCCTGGATTAGGGGGTGTTCGGGTAGCCGGACTATACCTTCAGCCGGACTCCTGGACTATGAAGATACAAGATTGAAGACTTCGTCCCGTGTCCGGATGGGACTTTCCTTGGCGTGGAAGACAAGCTTGGTGATGCGGATATTCAAGATCTCCTACCATTGTAACCGACTCTGTGTAACCCTAACCCTATCCGGTGTCTATATAAACCGGAGGGTTGTAGTCCGTAGGCAATCAACTCCATACACAACAATCATACCATAGGCTAGCTTCTAGGGTTTAGCCTCCTTGATCTCGTGGTAGATCTACTCTTGTACTACCCATATCATCAATATTAATCAAGCAGGAGTAGGGTATTACCTCCATCGAGAGGGCCCGAACCTGGGTAAAAAACATCGTGTCCCTTGTCTCCTGTTACCATCCGGCCTAGACGCACAGTTCGGGACCCCCTACCCGAGATCCGCCGGTTTTGACACCGACACTCATACTGGTGTTGAACTAACCATTGTTATTTCCTTTCTGGCGTTTCAAGCAGCACCAGGATGACTGAAGAAAAAGAAGATCAATGCCCTGATGTTGAGTCTTCCTTGCTGTTGTTTCAAACTTTTTGGGACTCTGTCTAGGTCCCTACTCGCTGTCATTTCTGTACTGCTGCTCTACTTTGGGTTGTTGTATTCATTGATGTTTGAGTATCTGCGCGTTCGTATTTTCCGTTGGAGCTACATCTGTGATTGTCGGTCTACCGTATCTAATCAGAGATGCAGGGATTGGGGATTGTTATCCTGAAGCGTGGATACTAACGGACTTAATGCATCTGTTCCGCCTGTGGTTTCGTTGAGCCACTATGATATACTCCCTCCGATCCAAAACAATTGTCTTGGTTTTAATTCAAATTTGAACTAAATCCATGACACTTATTTTGGATTGGAGGGAGTATATTTTTGTATATGAACGCGCCGAAACCAACTATATTTTCTGGTTTCCTTTGTGAAAATGAATGCCACGTAGCAGATTCTAGGAAAAAGACTTAATGAAAAAGGCTTTCGCTCCGTTTTATATATAAAGCACCAACATCCGAGCCGATACAAACGACAACACGCCACACCAACACACACCCAAGGCCAGATACATATATATGTGCCAAGGACCTACAACAACAACACACTGGACGACTCGAAGTAGACTAAACAATGACTGTAAGCAACACTACGGAGCCGCCGGAGCTCTTCACGGTGAAGATACCACGAAGAGGTGAAGCTGAGAGTCGACGAACCGTGAGCTCCAAGACAGTGTCTTCAGGAAGGATACAACACCGAAGCGCCATCACCGCCCGATCCAAAGATCTAGATTTTCATCCGGAGCACGACGAAGGGAAAGGAGCAACCATAACGGAGACTTCAGGAAGATGACAATGACCAGGGCGCTGCCTCCGTCGGCGCGGCCAATGCCAGGCAGGATTTTCACCCCGACAATCATACTCTGCCTTCGCCCAAGGTGCCGCCAGGCACAAGACCCTAATGGCACACCACCACGAAACATCAAACCGCCAGCCACCACGCGCGCCTCCACGGCCATGGCTGCTAGCCGCCCACACCTGAGCCGCGATCTCAGCCCACGAGCACCGTAGCTCCCGCCACCCAGACCGCCGTCCAGGAAACAAGACACCCCATAGGTCCTTCAAGTTGCGAGCGATGAACCGACCGGCTTGCTCCAACTGCCGGCAGAGCTGCCGGTGACCAGAATGACCAGACCGATCAGGGAGCCACCAGGTCTAAGAAGAGGTGAAGCGGGAGCGGACATTGTCAACGCTCAGCACCCCTGCCAGTGACGGGTGGCCCGACCACATCAGAGCCACCTATCACACCCACCACCTCTTCCAAACGCCACCCCTGACACCCAACCTTTGCTCCCAGCTGGATCTGCATCTGGCAAGGACCGACCACCCGCCCAGCTACGCGGGGATCGCCAGACCGGCCGTAGCCGAAGCCGGAGACAACCAACAGGGCATCCACACAGGCCACCTGCGAACGAACAGGCGCCAAACCTGACTCCAGCCATCGCCGCAATGCCGGCCCGACCAAGCACCATGAGGCCACCACGCCGTAGCCCACGCCCATCACAATGACCAACACCGGGCCGCTGCCTCCACCTCGCGCCCCTTGCCCACACCAGCTGGAAGGATCCAACCGCAGCAGGCATCGTGTCTATAACAACACCAAATCAAACAAGTCAGTCAAATTGTTCCAATCAGCAATATGTCTCCGTCCCATATCCCGAGAGATTCGAACGAATGACCCAAATAATGAAAGCATATGGACCTGCAAACCATATTGAATTTTCAGGACACAATGGAATGTTTGAGGTGCTTTGTACTTTCGATGAATCTTTATAATAGATCTGATCATTTTTGCAAAAAAAGAAAGAATGAAAGACATTTGGAAACTAAAATTAAGAGCCTCTAAAATTAATTATGTGTTTCATATTATGCTATAGAGCGTAAGGGGGAAATGTTACTACGTGACAAATAATAATGTATGACTGAACTGAAAAATATAGTTTATCAGGCTACACTGAAAAACTACAACATCCGGCATAATTAACATAAAACTACATCTAGCTCGCTCATTTGAAAAGTTACATGTGTAGACTGCTTCGTCATTGTCCCACCTCGACACCATCCATCATCTTCATTCAGCTTCATGTCAGGCCCAGTCTGTTGCCATGCTTTCCTCCAAGGTGATCCGATGTGACTCTGGGGCATTAGTTGTTTCTTCTTCTGCTGGTTCTGCAGCCTTGGCTAAGGTGGCTCTGTTGGAAATATGAGCAATTTACCAAATGATTTTATTAACAGAGATATTAGATAAAGCATGACTAATATAGCCGCAATAAAGCAAGTCATGCAACCTGACGGAGAAAAAGTAAATAGCATTTGCATATATGAACTTGAACTGAACACATCTAGGACATACACTAGATCATGTTGCATATATGGAGTAGAACCTAACACATGTAGGGCAAGTACTAGTACGAGAAACTGTGGCAGGACATCTGACAGAAAGAAGAAGAACACATATGGGACAGCAGCAGCAGAAGCACTGGACTTGGGGTCGACATCCTCTCCAGCCATGTCGTTGCTGAGGTAGTCGACGTCGGGGAAGTAGTCATCGGAGTCCATGATGAAGAAGCCAGTAGTCGCGCAGAGCGCTCCCCAAAAACCTTATCACCCTTTTTTCCGTACAGGACTCAAAGAGGTGCGGTTTCGGAGGCCTACTGTCCCGACCTGCGGTGCACGCCGCAAGCCGGGATGAGGAAGACAACAGCAGCTCAGAGATTGGAACCGGTGGCGAGAGGAAGAAGAAGTTCTGGTGCGTCTCTCTGAGAGGAGCGACCTCCCTTTTATAGGCGCAAGAGAAGGAGGCGAGAGGCTGCGCCGGGAGGCGAAACAAACAGCCAGCAGCCGAAGGGCTACACCGTTCACATTCGAACTCCACTTTCGCAAAAATCTTTTCAGCTTTCGTGTGACCTTTCGTATACCCGTAGTGCGTGGCAAAATTTAGATATCGGCTCGGCTCATTCCCGCAACCCGCGTCGCGTCGCGTCGCGTCATGACGAGGCGTGGCGTGGCGAGGCGGGCGGCGGAGGAGGAGCACGCGTGGATATCCCTCTTGTTCTCATGCTCGTATAAGTGAGGAAAGAACCTCCCTTATAAGGAGGTCCAACTCCCACTAAACTAGCAATGTGGGACTAAACTTTAGTAGTATCCCTTGCCTTGCACAAATGGGCTAAGTGGGCCTCTAGGATTTATTAGGAATTTCTGAAATAGTTATTGGGCTGCCCAAAATAGACTAAATTCCACCAATCCCCCACCAGATCCTAGAGGCACACAGAAATTTGCCTTTGGTTCCAAAACACTGTTTTATATACCGGTACTGCAGTGGAGACTGTTAAGTTGAACTTCCACCTAGAACTCTATGCTACACTAGTAAGCAACTTGAACAGTGGACTGGGCCTTGAACTGCAAGTTTTCTGCGAATCTAGCTTCACATAAAGCCTTGACTGATACGTGGCTACCGTGGGTCTTCCCCGTGGGTGGAGCTTATGCGTCATACTCTGTGACCTTTCATGAGTTTACTAGAGAGAACCCTACTCTCATAGATTGCAACGTTTGACAATCAGACTCATATAGGTGTGTTCTTCAAAAGATGTTCTGTAGGATAACATCTCTGCTTAAATAAGCCACTTAGAACACATTAAGATATACATCAACCTGTCATGCAGATTAGGAGAGTATTGCATCTTCACGGAGTGGTATTGTGAATAGTAAGGATACTCTCCTCTCAGTTGACCAACAATTGTCTTCCACATCTAATTCACGGGATCTCCGATCATAAAGAATAGGTTACCACTGTGAACAACTCATATTGTGGGTCTCATACCCATCTCCCTAGATGCATTATCTATCACATTACATGATAGACCCTTAGTAAAAGGATCTGCCAGATTTTTAGACATTTAGATATAATCCAATGCAATAACTCTAGAGTTTTTCATTTTCCTGACAGACTTTAACCTTCTCTAAACGTGTCTTGATGACTTCATGTTATCCTTTGAGCTGCTCACTTTCGTGATCACAGTTTGATTGTCGCAGTTCATAAAGACACCCAGTACAGGTTTCTCAACAACCGGCAAGTCATTCAAGAGCCGACAAAGCCAATCTGCTTCGACCGTAGCTGTATCTAGTGCTGTGAGTTCTGCTTCCATTGTTGACCTCGTTAAGATGATCTGCTTGCAAGACTTCCAAGAAACAGCGCCACCTCCATGAGTGAATACATATCCGCTCGTGGCCTTTATCTCATCAGCATCTGAGATCCAGTTTGAGTCACTATACCCTTCAAGCACCTTTGGGTGCCCGGTGTAGTGAATTCCATAATTTGCAGTGCCTTTCAAATAATGCAAAACTCTCTCTAGAGCTTTCCAATGCACATCTCCTGGTTTTGAAACAAACCGACTCAGTTTGCTAACAGCAAAAGAGATGTCAGGTTTTGTAGCACTGGCTAAGTACATAAGCGGGCCAATAATCTGAGAATACTTCAATTGGTCTCTAGCAATTCTTCGATTCTTTCGAAGCAACACACTAGCATCATATGGTGTTGGAGAGGGCTTGCAGTCACTGTAGCCAAAGCGACTCAAGATCTTTTCCACATAGTGAGATTGAAGCAATGTAATCCCACCATCATCATATCTCAACAACTTGATGTTCAGAATGACATCAGCCACTCCTAAATCCTTCATCTCAAAACAACGAGATATGAAATTTTTAACCTCCTTAATAACATTTAGATTTGTTCCGAAAATCAGTATGTCATCAACATACAAGCAAAGGATAACTCCCTCGCCCCCACCATGGCGATAGTACACACATTTGTCAGCTTCGTTTACAACAAAGCCTGCAGTTGTTAAAGTTCTTTCAAACTTCTCATGCCACTGTTTGGGTGCTTGCTTGAGTCCATACAAAGACTTCAGCAACTTGCACACTTTTCCTTCCTGACCATCTAGTACAAACCCATCTGGTTGTTCCATATAAATTTCCTCGTCCAACTCTCCATTTAGGAAAGCAGTCTTAACATCCATTTGATGAATGAGAAGACCATGTGAGGTAGCTAGTGAAAGTAGAACTCGAATAGTGGTCAGTCGAGCCACAGGTGAGTAAGTATCAAAGAAGTCTTCACCTTCCTTTTGGGTATAACCCTTAGCCACGAGCCGAGCCTTGTACTTTTCAATAGTACCATCAGGCCTAAGCTTCTTCTTGAATACCCATTTGCATCCTATAGGTTTGCACCCATAAGGACGATCAGTTATCTCCCAAGTTTCATTCGCCAAGATGGAATCCATCTCGCTACGAACCGCTTCCTTCCAGTAGTCAGCATCTTCAGATGCATAGGCCTCTGAAATAGAACTGGGAGTGTCATCTATGAGGTACACAAGAAAATCATCACCAAAGGACTTTACAGTCCTTTGTCTCTTGCTCCTAATAGGAACTTCATTGTTTTCCTCCACAGGACTTTCAAAGTGTTCCACCGAAATTGTAGGTTCGGTAATTGTAACCGGTTCCTGATTCGATGAACTAGGCATCTCCTGATTAGATGAGGTAGCCATATCCTTCATGGGAAAGATATCTTCAAAGAAAGTCGCATCATTCGACCCCATGATCGTACCGACATGCATGTCAGGTACCTCAGATTTTACAACCAAGAATCTATAGTCAATGCTATGAAAAGCATATCCCAGGAAAACACAATCCATAGTCTTTGGTCCAAGCTTCCGCTTCTTTGGAATCGGAACATTGACTTTTGCCAAACAACCCCATGTTCGTAGATAAGAGAGTTTTAACCTTTTCTTATCCCATTCCTCGAATGGAGTTATCTCTTTGTTCTTTATGGGAACTCGGTTTAGGACATGACATGCCGTCAATATCGCCTCCCCCCACCATGCCTTGGAGAGACCCGAT
Organism: Triticum urartu; assembly: GCF_056163025.1. Lineage (NCBI taxonomy): Eukaryota > Viridiplantae > Streptophyta > Magnoliopsida > Poales > Poaceae > Triticum > Triticum urartu. The sequence continues at coordinate 45,930,857 of NC_141875.1, forward strand.
GTGTCTAACATGGCGTTAACCAAATCAGTTAGAGTACGGTTCTTTCTTTCGGCTACCCCATTTGACTGAGGTGAATAGGGAGGCGTCCTCTCATGGATTATACCATGTTCCGCACAAAAAGCATCAAATTCATTGGAAAATACTCTCCACCACGGTCGGACCTAAACCTCTTGATTTTCCAATCAAGTTGGTTTTCCACTTCAGCTTTATAGATCTTGAAAAAGTTCAAAGCCTCATCCTTAGATTTCAGAAGATACACATGGCAGTATCTAGTGGAGTCGTCAATTAACGTCATGAAATATTTCTTTCCACCTTTTGTCAAAACACCATTCATTTCACATAGATCTGAATGTATGAGCTCTAGTGGTGCAAGATTTCTCGTTTCTGCAGTCATGTGAGACTTACGAGGTTGCTTAGCTTGCACACACACTTGACACTTAGATCCCCTGACAGTGGTGAAACTAGGGATTAAGTTCAACTTCGCTAGTCGCGACATGCAACCAAAGTTAACATGACAAAGACGTGAATGCCACACATTTGAGTCACTATTGTTGCAAACATGATTAACAACTTTATTGCAAACATCTGATAAGGATAAACGAAACAGGCCTCCTGACTCATAGCCTTTACCAACAAAGGTTCCATACTTGGATATTACAAATTTATTCGACTCAAAGACAAGCTTGTAGTAATCTCTACACAGAAGGGATCCGCTAACAAGATTTTTATTGACGGAGGGGACATAATGCACGTTCTTAAGCCGCATGATCTTCCCCGAAGTAAACTTCAGATCGACAATGCCAACACCACGAACAGAAGCACTTGAACCATTGCCCATCAACACGGTTGAAGTCCCTGCGGTCTGATAAGACGAAAACATGGAAATATCACCGCATACATGCACATTAGCACCCGTGTCAATCAACCAATCAGGAGAATGACATACTGAAAGAATAGTGGGAAATATACCATACCCAGTATCCTTCATATCAATGTCTCCAATGACAACATTAGCGGTCTTGCCGCCTTTCCCAGGATGACGCTTGTCATAGCGATTAGGGAAACTAGGAGCCCAATGATCAGGATCCCCACACACATGACAGACACCTTTCTTCTTGTCATTCTTCTTCTTGAAGTTCTTGTGCTGGACAACCTTGTTCTTCCCATCAAACTTTGCTTTACCATCAAACTTGCCCTTGTTCTTGAACTTGTGGGACTGGAAGTTCTGCTTCTGTATGGCACTAGATCCTTCCTCAATACCTCGAGCACGTGTGTCCTTTGCTCTCGCCTTTTCTTCCACATCAAGAGTGCCAATGAGATCCGGGACGGAAAACTCCTGCCTCTTATGCTTTAGCAAGGTAGCAAAGTTCCTCCATGAAGGAGGAAGCTTAGTGATGATACCTTCGGCAACAAACTTGTCCGGTAGCATACAACCGAAGTGCTCAAGTTCTCTAGCAAATGATTGTATCTCATGAGCTTGCTCAACCATAGAGCGCTCTTCAGTCATCCTGTAATCATAGAATTGCTCATGATGTACAGCTTAGTGCCAGCATCCGAGACCCCAAACTTGGCCTCGAGTGCATCCCACATATCTTATCCATTATCAATTGACGCATAAGCATCAACTATGTTCTCACCAAGAACACTCAAGAGAGCAGCCTTAAACAGAGTATCCATTTTCTGAAAGGCTTGTGCCTGTTGGCATCAAGCTCTCCTTCAGGTTTGCCAAGAGTGACGTCATAGCAACTCATGGTTTGAAACCATAAGACTGCTCTCACGCGCCACCTCTTATAGTGGATACCCTCAAACATAGGAGGTCTCATGGAAGCGGCAAAACCACTTGGGGTAAATTGCCTATAATAAGGTTTTTGGATTGTTGGAACTATGAGAAATTTACCAAATGATTTTATTAACAGAGATATTAGATAAAGCATGACTAATATATCCGCAATAAAGCAAGTCATGCAACCTGACGGAGAAAAAGTAAATAGCATTTGCATATATGAACTTGAACTGGACACATCTAGGACAGACACTAGATCATGTTGCATATATGGAGTAGAACCTAACACATGTAGGGCAAGTACTAGTACGAGAAACTGTGGCAGGACATCTGACAGAAAGAAGAAGAACACATACGGGACAGTAGCAGCAAAAGCATTGGACTTGGGGTCGACATCCTCTCCAGCCATGTCGTTGCTGAGGTAGTCGACATCGGGGAAGTAGTCGTCGGAGTCCGTGATGAAGAAGCCAGTAGTCGCGCAGAGCGCTCCCCAAAAACCTTATCACCCTTCTCCCGTACATGACTCAAAGAGGCGCGGTTTCGGAGGCCTACTGTCCCGACCTGCAGTGCACACCGCAAGCCGGGATGAGGAAGACAACAGCAGCTCAGAGATTGGAACCGGTGGCGAGAGGAAGAAGAAGTTCTGGTGCGTCTCTCTGAGAGGAGCGACCTCCCTTTTATAGGCGCAAGAGAAGGATGCGAGAGGCTGCGCCGGGAGGCAAAACGAACAGCCAACAGCTGAAGGGCTGCACCGTTCGCATTCGAACTCCACTTTCGCAAAAATCTTTTCAGCTTCCGTGTGACCTTTCGTATACCCGTAGTGCGTGGCAAAAATTTAGATATCGGCTCGGCTCATACCCGCAACCCGCGTCGCGTCGCGTCGTGGCGAGGCAAGGTGAGGCGTGGCGTGGCGAGGTGGGCGGCGGAGGAGGAGCGCGCGTGGATATCCCTCTTGTTCTCATGCTCGTACAAGTGGGGAAATAACCTCCCTTATAAGGAGGTCCAACTCCCACTAAACTAGCAATGTGGGACTAAACTTTAGTAGTATCCCTTACCTTGCACAAATGGGCTAAGTGGGCCTCTAGAATTTATTAGGAATTTCTGAAATAGTTATTGGGCTGCCCAAAATAGACTAAATTCCAGCATGCTCTTTAGTGTGTCATTGCTGCGCAAGCCGAGCTGCTACGCTCTTAGCTGCAAGGCACGCCTTCCTTATAGATGGTGAAGGCGATTCAACCTCCGCGTGATGTGGTTAATTCAATGCATGGATGGTTGTTGCAGGCTGGGAGCCTTCTGGAGCGTGCAAATGTTGCTCTAAGCAGACTATCTCCTGCGACGGTTGAGGCACCACTCCCTCCTATGTCCCCTCCTCTGCCTAAGATAGTTGTTGACTTCGAGGGCGACAAAGATGTGGATCTCTACGGATGCTTTACTGCTCGTGCTTCGAGCTTCTCGCCCCATGTTGGTGTTGGGGAACGTAGTAATTTCAAAAATTTCCTACACACACGCAAGATCATGGTGATGCATAGCAATGAGAGGGGAGAGTGTGATCTACGTACCCTTGTAGACCGACAGCGGAAGCGTTAGCACAACGCGGTTGATGTAGTCGTACGTCTTCACGGCCCGACCGATCAAGCACCGAAACGACGGCACCTCTGAGTTTTAGCACACGTTCAACTCGATGACGATCCCCGGACTCCGATCCAGCAAAGTGTTGGGGAAGAGTTCCGTCAGCACGACGGCATGGTGACGATCTTGATGTTCTACCGTCGCAGGGCTTCGCCTAAGCACCGCTACAATATTATCGAGGATTATGGTGGAAGGGGGCACCGCACACGGCTAAGAAAACGATCACGTGCATCAACTTGTGTGTCTATGGGGTGCCCCCTGCCCCCGTATATAAAGGAGTGGAGGAGGGGAGGTCCGGCCCTCTCTATGGCGCGCCCTAGGGGAGTCCTACTCCCACCGGGACTGGATTCCCCCTTTCCTAGTCCAACTAGGAGTCCTTCCATGTAGTAAGAGTAGGAGACAAGGAAGGGGAAGAGGGAAGAGAAGGAAGGAGGGGGCGCAGCCCCTCCCCCTAGTCCAATTCGGACTAGGCCTTGGGGGGGCGTGCGGCCTGCCTCTCCCTCTCCCCTAAAGCCCAATAAGGCCCATATACTTCTTCTCCCGTATTCCCGTAACTCCCCGGTACTCCGAAGAATACCCGAACCACTCGGAACCTTTCCGATGTCCAAATATAGTGATCCAATATATCAATCTTTACGTCTCGACCATTTCGAGACTCCTCGTCATGTCCCCGATCTCATCCGGGACTCCGAACTCCTTTGGTACATCAATACTCATAAACTCATAATATAACTGTCATCGAAACCTTAAGCGTGCGGACCCTACGGGTTCGAGAACAATGTAGACATGACCGAGACACGTCTCCGGTCAATAACCAATAGCGGAACCTGGATGCTCATATTGGCTCCTACATATTCTACGAAGATCTTTATCGGTCAGACCGCATAACAACATACGTTGTTCCCTTTGTCATCGGTATGTTACTTGCCCGAGATTCGATCGTCGGTATCTCAATACCTAGTTCAATCTTGTTACTGGCAAGTCTCTTTACTCGTTTCGTAATACATCATCTCGCAACTAACTCATTAGTTGCAATGCTTGCAAGGCTTAGGTGATGTGCATTACCGAGAGGGCCCAGAGATACCTCTCCGACAATCGGACTGACAAATCCTAATCTCGAAATACGCCAACCCAACATGTACCTTTGGAGACACCTATAGAGCTCCTTTATAATCACCCAGTTACTTGTGACGTTTGGTAGCACACAAAGTGTTCCTCCGGTAAACGGGAGTTGCATAATCTCATAGTCATAGGAACATGTATAAGTCATGAAGAAAGCAATAGCAACATACTAAACGATCGAGTGCTAAGATAATGGAATGGGTCAAGTCAATCACATCATTCTCCTAATGACGTGATCCCGTTAATCAAATAACAACTCTTTGTCTATGGTTAAGAAACATAACCATCTTTGATTAACGAGCTAGTCAAGTAGAGGCATACTAGCACTCTGTTTGTCTATGTATTCACACATGTATTATGTTTCCGGTTAATACAATTCTAGCATGAATAATAAACATTTATCATGAAATAAGGAAATAAATAATAACTTTATTATTGCCTCTAGGGCATATTTCCTTCAGTCTCCCACTTGCACTAGAGTCAATAATCTAGTTCACATTGCCATGTGATTTAACACCAATAGTTCACATCATTATGTGACCAACACTCAAAGGGTTTACTAGAGTCAATAATCTAGTTCACATCGCTATGTGATTAACACCCAAAGAGTACTAAGGTGTGATCATGTTTTGCCTGTGAGAGAAGTTTAGTCAACGGGTCTGCCATATTCAGATCTTTATGTATTTTGCAAATTTCTATGTCAACAATGCTCTGCACGGAGCTACTCTAGCTAATTGCTCCCACTTTCAATATGCATCCAGATTGAGACTAAGAGTCATCCGGATCAGTGCCAAAACTTGTATCGACGTAACCCTTTTACGACGAACCTTTTGTCACCTCCATAATCGAGAAACATATCCTTATTTCACTAAGGATAATTTTGACCGCTGTCCAGTGATCTACTCCTAGATCACTATTGTACTCCCTTGCTTAACACAATGTAGGGTATACAATAGATCTGGTACACAGCATGGCATACTTTTATAGAACCTATGGCTGAGGCATAGGGAATGACTTTCATTCTCTTTCTATCTTCTGCCGTGGTCGGGCTTTGAGTCTTACTCAATTTCACACCTTGTAACACAACCAAGAACTCTTTTCTTTGATTGTTCCATTTTGAACTACTTCAAAATATTGTCAAGGTATGTACTCATTGAAAAAACTTATCAAGCGTCTTGATCTATCTCTATAGATCTTGATGCTTAATATGTAAGCAGCTTCGCCGAGGTCTTTCTTTGAAAAACTTCTTTCAAACACTCCTTTATGCTTTGCAGAATAATTCTACATTATTTCCGATCAATAATATGTCATTCACATATACTTGTCAGAAATGCTGTAGTGCTCCCACTCACTTTCTTGTAAATACAGGCTTCACCACAAGTCTGTATAAAACTATATACTTTGATCATCTCATCAAAGCGCATATTCCAACTCTGAGATGCTTGCACCAGTCCATAGATGGATCGCTGGAGATTGCATATTTTGTTAACATTTTTAGGATTGACAAAACCTTCTGGTTGCATCATATACAACTCTTCTTTAAGAAATCCATTAAGGAACGCAACTTTGTTTATCCATTTGCCAGATTTCATAAAATGCGGCAATTGCTAACATGATTCAGACAGACTTAAGCATAGATACGAGTGAGAAACTCTCATCGTAGTCAACATCTTGAACTTGTCGAAAACCTTTTTGCGACAATTCTAGCTTTGTAGATAGTAACACTACTACCAGCGTCCGTCTTCCTCTTGAAGATCCATTTATTTTCAATTGCTTGCCGATCATCGGGCAAGTCAACCAAAGTCCATACTTTGTTTTCATACATGGATCCCATCTCAGATTTCATGGCTTCAAGCCATTTTGCGGAATCTGGGCTCACCATCGCTTCTTCATAGTTCATAGGTTCATCATGATCTAGTAGCATGATTTCCAGAACAGGATTACCGTACCACTCTGGTGCAGATCTTACTCTGGTTGATCTACGAGGTTCAGTAATAACTTGATCTGAAGTTTCATGATCATCATCATTAACTTCCTCACTAATTGGTGTAGGTGTCACAGAAACCGTTTTCTGTGATGAACTACTTTCCAATAAGGGAGCAGGTACAGTTACCTCATCAAGTTCTACTTTCCTCCCACTCACTTCTTTCGAGAGAAACTCCTCTAGAAAGGATCCATTCTTAGCAACGAATTTCTTGCCTTCGGATCTGTGATAGAAGGTGTACCCAACTGTCTTCTTTGGGTATCCTATGAAGACACATTTCTCCGATTTGGGTTTGAGCTTATCAGGATGAAACTTTTTCTTATAAGCATTACAACCCCAAACTTTAAGAAGCGACAACTTTGGTTTCTTGCTAAACTACAGTTCATACAGTGTCGTCTCAAAGGATTTAGATGGTGCCCCTTTTTTTCGTGAATGCAGCTGTCTCTAATGCATGATCCCAAAACAATATTAGTAAATCGGTAAGAAACATCATAGATTGTACTATATCCAATAAAGTACGGTTATGACATTCGGACACACCATTATGTTGCGGTGTTCCATGTGGCATGAGTTTGTGAAACTATTCCACATTGTTTTAATTGAAGACCAAACTCGTAACTCAAATATTCGTCTCTGCGATCAGATCGTAGAAACTTTATTTTCTTGTCACGATGATTTTCCACTTCACTCTGAAATACTTTGAACTTTTCAGACTTATGTTTCATAAAGTAGATATACTCATATCTGCTTAAATCATCTGTGAAGGTCAGAAAATAATGATACCTGTCGCGAGCCTCAATATTCATCGGACCACATACATCAGTATGTATGATTTCCAACAAATCTGTTGCTCGCTCCATTGTTCCGAAAAACGGAGTCTTAGTCATCTTGCCCATGAGGCATGGTTCGCAAGCATCAACTGATTCATAATCAAGTGATTCCAAAAGCCCATCAGTATGGAGTTTCTTCATGCGCTTTACACTGATATGACCTAAACGGCAGTGCCACAAATAAGTTGCACTATCATTATTAACTTTGCATTTTTTGGCTTCAATATTATGAATATGTGTAACACTACGATCGAGATCCAACGAACTATTTTCATTGGGTGTATGACCATCGAAGGTTTTATTCATGTAAACAGAACAACAATTATTCTGACTTTAATGAATAACCGTATTGCAATAAACATGATCAAATCATATTCATGCTCAACGCAAACACCAAATAACACTTATTTAGTTTCAACACTAATCCCGAAAGTATAGGGAGTGTGCGATGATGATCATATCAATCTTGGAACTACTTCCAACACACATCGTCACCTCACCCTTTAGTAGTTTCTGTTTATTCTGTAACTCCCATTTTGAGTTACTACTCTTAGCAACTGAACCGGTATCAAATGCCGAGGGGTTGCTATAAACACTAGTAAAGTACACATCAATAACACGTATATCCAATATACCTTTGTTTACCTTGCCATCCTTCTTATCCGCCAAATACTTGGGGCAGTTCCACTTCCAGTGACCAGTCCCTTTGCAGTAGAAGCACTTAGTCTCAGGCTTAGGATCAGACTTGGGCTTCTTTACTTGAGCAGCAACTTGCTTGCCGTTCTTCTTGAAGTTCCCCTTCTTCCCTTTGTCCTTTTCTTGAAACTAGTGGTCTTGTCAACCATCAACACTTGATGTTTTTCTTGATTTCTACCTTCGTTGATTTCAGCATCATGAAGAGCTTGGGAGTTGTTTCCGTTATCCCTTGCATATTATAGTTCATCACGAAGTTCTACTAACTTGGTGATGGTGACTAGAGAATTCTGTCAATCACTATCTTATCTGGAAGATTAACTCCCACTTGATTCAAGCGATTGTAGTACCCAGATAATCTGAGCACATGCTCACTAGTTGAGCGATTCTCCTCCATCTTTTAGCTATAGAACTTGTTGGATACTACATATCTCTCAACTCGGGTATTTGCTTGAAATATTAACTTCAACTCCTGGAACATCTCATATGGTCCATGACGTTCAAAACGTCTTTGAAGCCCCGATTCTAAGCCATTAAGCATGGTGCACTAAACTATCAAGTAGTCATCATATTGAGCTAGCCAAACGTTCATAATGTCTGCATCTGCTCCTACAATAGGTCTGTCACCTAGCGGTGCATCAAGGACATAATTCTTCTGTGCAGCAATGAGGATAAACCTCAGATAAAGGATCCAATCCGCATCATTGCTACTAATATCTTTCAAGACAATTTTCTCTAGGAACATATCAAAATAAACATTTGAAAGCAACAACGCGAGCTATTGATCTACAACATAATTTGCAAAATACTACCAGGACTAAGTTCATAATAAATTCAAGTTCAATTAATCATATTACTTAAGAACTCCCACTTAGATAGACATCCCTCTAATCCTCTAAGTGATCACGTGATCCAAATCAACTAAACCATGTCCGATCATCACGTGAGATGGAGCAGTTTCATTGGTGAACATCACTATGTTGATCATATCTACTATATGATTCACGCTCGACCTTTCGGTCTCCGTGTTCCGAGGCCATATCTGTATATGCTCGGCTCGTCAAGTATAACCTGAGTATTCCGCGTGTGCAACAGTTTTGCACCCGTTGTATTTGAACGTAGAGCCTATCACACCCGATCATCACGTGGTGTCTCAGCACGAAGAACTTTCGCAACGGTGCATACTCAGGGAGAACACTTCTTGATAATTAGTGAGAGATCATCTTAAAATGCTATCATCAAACAAAGCAAGATAAGATGCATAAAAGATAAACATCACACGCAATCAATATAAGTGATATGATATGGCCATCATCATCTTGTGCTTGTGATCTCCATCTTCGAAGCATCGTCATGATCACCATCGTCACCGGCGCGACACCTTGATCACCATCGTAGCATCGTTGTCGTCTCGCCAATCTTATGCTTCCACGACTATCGCTACCGCTTAGTGATAAAGTAAAGCATTACAGCGCGATTACATTGCATACAATAAAGCGACAACCATATGGCTCCTGCCAGTTGCCGATAACTTGGTTACAAAACATGATCATCTCATACAATAAAATTTAGCATCATGTCTTGACCATATCACATCACAACATGCCCTGCAAAAACAAGTTAGACGTCCTCTACTTTGTTGTTGCAAGTTTTACGTGGCTGCTACGGGCTTAAGTAAGAACCAATCTTACCTACGCATCAAAATCACAACGATAGTTTGTCAAGTTGGTGCTGTTTTAACCTTCGCAAGGACCGGGCGTAGCCACACTCGGTTCAACTAAAGTTGGAGAAACTGACACCCGCTAGCCACCTTTGTGCAAAGCACGTCGGGAGAACCGGTCTCGCGTAAGCGTACGCGTAATGTCGGTCCGGGCCGCTTCGTCCAACAATACCGCCGAACCAAAGTATGACATGCTGGTAAGCAGTATGACTTATATCGCCCACAACTCACTTGTGTTCTACTCGTGCATATAACATCAACACATAAAGCCTAGGCTCTGATACCACTGTTGGGGAACGTAGTAATTTCAAAAATTTCCTACGCACACGCAAGATCATGGTGATGCATAGCAACGAGAGGGGAGAGTGTGATCTACGTACCCTTGTAGACCGACAGCGGAAGCGTTAGCACAACGCGGTTGATGTAGTCGTACGTCTTCACGGCCCGACCGATCAAGCATCGAAACTACGGCACCTCCGAGTTTTAGCACACGTTCAGCTCGATGACGATCCCCGGACTCCGATCCAGCAAAGTGTCGGGGGAGAGTTCCGTCAGCACGACGGCGTGGTGACGATCTTGATGTTCTACCGTCGCAGGGCTTCGTCTAAACACCGCTATAATATTATCGAGGATTATGGTGGAAGGGGGCACCGCACACGGCTAAGAAAACGATCACGTGGACCAACTTGTGTGTCTATGGGGTGCCCCCCTGCCCCCGTATATAAAGGACTGGAGGAGGGGAGGGCCGACCCTCTCTATGGCGCGCCCTAGGGGAGTCCTACTCCCACCGGGAGTAGGATTCCCCCTTTCCTAGTCCAACTAGGACTCCTTCCATGTAGTAAGAGTAGGAGACAAGGAAGGGGAAGAGGGAAGAGAAGGAAGGAGGGGGCGCAGCCCCTCCCCCTAGTCTAATTTGGACTAGGCCTTGGGGGGGGGGGCGCGGCCTGCCTCTCCCTCTCCCCTAAAGCCTAATAAGGCCCATATACTTCTTCTCCCATATTCCCGTAACTCCCCGGTACTCCGAAAAATACCCGAACCACTCGGAACCTTTCCGATGTCCGAATATAGTCGTCCAATATATCGATCTTTACGTATCGACCATTTCGAGACTCCTCGTCATGTCCCCGATCTCATCCGGGACTTCGAACTCCTTCGGTACATCAATACTCATAAACTCATAATATAACTGTCATCGAAACCTTAAGCGTGCGGACCCTACGGGTTCAAGAACAATGTAGACATGACTGAGACACGTCTCCGGTCAATAACCAATAGCGGAACCTGGATGCTCATATTGGCTCCTACATATTCTACGAAGATCTTTATCGGTCAGACCGCATAACAGCATACGTTGTTCCCTTTGTCATCGGTATGTTACTTGCCCGAGATTCGATCGTTGGTATCCAATACCTAGTTCAATCTCGTTACCGGCAAGTCTCTTTACTCGTTCTGTAATACATCATCTCGCAACTAACTCATTAGTTGCAATGCTTGCAAGGCTTATGTGATGTGCATTACCGAGAGGGCCCAGAGATACCTCTCCGACAATCGGAGTGACAAAACCTAATCTCGAAATACGCCAACCCAACATGTACCTTTGGAGACACCTGTAGTACTCCTTTATAATCACCCAGTTACGTTGTGACGTTTGGTAGTACCCAAAGTGTTCCTCCGGTAAACGGGAGTTGCATAATCTCATAGTTATAGGAACATGTATAAGTCATGAAGAAAGCAATAGCAACATACTAAATGATCGGGTGCTAAGCTAATGGAATGGGTCATGTCAATCAGATCATTCTCTTAATGATGTGATCCTGTTAATCAAATAACAACTCATTGCTCATGGTTAGGAAACATAACCATCTTTGATTAACGAGCTAGTCAAGTAGAGGCATACTAGTGACACTTTGTTTGTCTATGTATTCACACATGTATTATGTTTCCGGTTAATACAATTCTAGCATGAATAATAAACATTTATCATGAAATAAGGAAATAAATAATAACTTTATTATTGCCTCTAGGGCATATTTCCTTCAGTTGGGTCTAGTTCGGCGCCCTATGTGTTGCCGAACTCCGAGGGTGAGGCCCCCGCCGAGGTTGTGTCTCTGATGTTGTAGGTCATGCCCGAGCTGCAGATGTTGTGTGGCGAACCTATTTCGCCTTTATCGATGAGCAGCTCAAGTTGGACTCTTTCCAGGCTTCGGAGGTGGACCTGGTGTCCTCACCACCCCATGCGGAGCCTTGTCAGACGTCAAACATCCCACCTCTTTGTGTCATGGAGCGTGGAGTTTTAGATGCTGCCGCCATTCCCTCATCTTTGACCATCGGGCACGTGATGTCTGTGAGTGGAATGACCACTGAGCCACTTGTGTTGGCACCTACTCCAAATTCAAATGCTCTCTTCGTGAAGGAATTTTATGACTTTCTAGCCAACATGAAGGTTGCTAGACCTGGTTTGGGTAGGTCAATTGATTGCCTCCTGATGAGGACACCATTAAGGGGCAAACAAAAGAAGGTGGGTAAAGGCAAGAGTGTCGCCAAAGACAAGACTACTTGATTGGGTTGTCATTGTGGATTGGGAGGTGCCTTAGGATTTGTGGATATTGTGTATTCGGAGAGTGTGATGGGCTGCCTGTGCGGTTGTGGGGCTTCATGTCGTGTGAGTAGTTCATCTGTGCTCCGTTTGTATTGATTTTCATCCGGTTTTTCGTTAATTAATTGGGCAACTATTTTCTTCTTAATTAGTTAACGAAACAGAACTTTTGCCTCCGTTAAAAAAAAGCACACATGCTTATCTATTTGTATTCACATATTTTGTAATTACAAATTTATCTTTTTGCCAACAATATGACAAAAGTCATTTGTCATGAATTTTTTTCTTTAACACAGTACAGATGCAAGTACTCATATATACGCGCATACATGCACCCGTATAAACGTACACACGCACACCCGATCTTTATGAGCACCTCCAAAAGACTGAGCCGGCATGTCATCTTAAGATTTTACGAAGTCACCGTAGGCGCCTCGTAGTCGACGGGAACGTCTCCTTCCACTGAACGCGTATCGTCGAAAATCCTGAAATAAATTTAGAATAAATGCGAGCACCAGGATTTGAACATTGGTGGGGTGAGGATACCACAATCCAACCACATTTTATCATAATATACTTTACATTGTATTAATAACACACTAAAAATGTTTTTTGCAAAAAAAATTGAAATACATTTGACTTCTTTTTACTATTTTAATTTATTTGTGTTTGCTAAATCGGGCACATGTGCACCCAGTTCTAAAAATCCACGCCGACAGCTCCCTTATCCTCTTCCTTCTTCCCTTGGCGACGGGCGGCCTCTCCGCCAAACATCCTCCCGCCCAAGCGCATCACCTGCAGAGAGCTTCTTCCTCCCCTAGTCGCGGCTGCCCTCCTCCGCGACCGTGGCACCGATCGATTCTTCATTCTTCCAGCTCCAGGTGACGAATTGATCATAGCTTTGCTTGGATTATTAAGGATGATCTGTTCTGTTGTGGCCGTTCGTTCCGTTCTAATCCGAATCTCCCCTTGTTACCCGAACCATGCAGTTGTTTCTGCGGATTCGTTCGAAGCGCGAGGCAGCGAGCATGGAGGGGCTGACGGAGAGCGAGGTCGCCGGCTTCGCGGTGGGCGCCTTTCTGCTCGGCGCCAGCATCGCCGCGCAGAGGGTCGACGGCTTCGTCGCCGCTTCGCAGAGAAGGTCCCTGCTCCTCCTTGCCCGCTTCTTGCTTCCTTGCTTCTTTGCCCGCTTCATTGTCATATTTACGTCCTGCAGATAGAACATCAACAGCATTGCAGCTGAGAAAAAGTCGAACTACTATGCATTGTTTCGTTAGTATACAAACTACATATAACTTGGCAATGAACTATACATCATCACTTAATCTGTTCTTCCAAGCAGTTCCAAAAAATTACTGACACCTCAGAATATCTGGTAGGAGTAGATAGCCGGAAAATAATTGAAGGCATATGGCACTGTATTTCCTTCAGATCTCAGATAGATGAATCCCCTTTCGACGACAATAGGCTACTGTATCTGTCCTTCTCTCTTTTTGTATGCTGTGCTTTAGAATTATTTGTTTGCTTTCACAACACAACACTTTAGAGCATCTCCAACAGGGGCGCCAAAAGACGCCCGCACGGTGAACTGTCACTTTAGCGTGCGCGGGGCGTTTTTGCGCGCTCCAAGGATGGCGAGAAAGTAGCACGCAGGAAAAGGAGGCAGCTCGCGCTTTAGATTTGGCGCACCGCTTTTGGCGCGCCTATAAATTGCGGCGCTCGTCACGCGGCCCCCACACTGCCACGCGTGCTCTCCCCACTCCCTCTGCCGCTTCTCTGCCGCTTGCTTGCCGCTTGCTCGCCCCGCCACCACCTCGCCGCTGGGGATCGTCTGGCTACCACGGCATCCGCGAGCGCCCCGACGACACCTACTACGCCGAGATCGGTCCGGCGACGTCCGGCTGGGCCTCGACACGTTCGGGACCGCGCACGAGGCCGCTCGCGCGTACGACGCGGCGGCGTGGCGCCTAGAGAGGCCTACATCGTAGATGAACTTCCGCGACGTCTACACGTGCGAGCAGGCGCAGGCCATCGCCCCTCCGCCTCGTCTTATCACGGACCAGGACCGTGCGGAGCAGCGTCGGCGGCAGCGCCGCCTCCTCATCGTCGAGGAGGACGAGCGAGCCATGGCGGAGTGGCGCTGGCGCCACCCGAAGGACGTTGCCAACGAGCGCGCCTACTGGTCGGAAAGGACGGCAAGGCGCCGCGCGGAGCGGGCGGACAGGCGTCGACGAAAAGCACTGGCGATATCGCAGTGTGATATCGTTGAAGCAGGTGGAGAGTCGATCTTTGGGGATAATGATCTTCATTGGAAGGACATTTGGCTCGATACCTCGGACAACACCAGCGAGGATGATGCTGATGATGAGGACGACTCGGAGTAGGTTGTAGTTGCATCATAGTTTATCTAGTTGCACCGTAGTATGTAGTTGCACTGTAGTTTTTATGTAGTTGCACCGTAGTTTTATCTATCTATGCTATGAATGAACTGTGTAAAATATCTATGTATCGTTTTATTTATGAGATGAACTATGTATCGTTTGTATCTAAAAAATATGTATGCAACCTAGTCTAGAGTGTTCGTGCGAGCGCGCACTAAATTTTAGCACGGCTGCTGGAGCGAACACTGCCCGCCGCGCCAAATCAGGCGATGGGCGCGCTGCAAAGTATTTTTTAGCGCGCCGCCCGTTGGGCGGCTGTTGGAGATGCTCTATGACATGCTTTAAACTTAAGTAAAGTGAAAACTCTCTGGACCCACGGATTAAACTTAAATAAACAAACTTGCCAACAATTTCTTATCAGAAAATTCATAGTGCAATGAAATTATGAAACCCAAGTAGTATCCTTACTTCACTTAAAAAAATTGCTACTGCATTGCAGCTCTTTAAACATGTGCAAGCGCTGTGGTGATCTTCGGATGGTGGCATGTTCACAATGCAAAGGAGTAGGCTCTGTTAGGAAAGGCGGAACCTTCACATTCGGCGTGCTTGAGGACATCTATGAATCTCTTGGAGCTGAAACCAAGGCAGCTGATTTGGTCCCTTGCTCAAACTGCCGTTCTAAAGGCCGCCTCCCGTGTGCAGAGTGCGCCAAGGTCAGATGACCATTTGGTAGCGTTTTTGTGATTATTGATGAGAGTATGACCAATAGAGTTTTGTGATTGTTGATATCAGAATAAGATGCCCCATTTTGTAAACGCTGATATGTACGGACTGATCGAACTATGGATGAGTGCTTTTATAATCACTCCGGAAATTCGTAGGGGCACGCACCTGCTGAGCCATGTCCAGTTTTAAGTTTGTAGTTTTCTTGCTCATTTTTACCAAGTTTTATAGATAAAATTTTAAGATATTTTTTGTTGGTCGTAGGCACAAAAATCATGATTTGTCAGTCATTCGTATCAATTTTGAAGAGTTGAAATTGACATTTATTTTCAAAATTGATCAAAAGTATTCAAAATGGATCATATTTGAAAGCCCTCATCATGAGAAACACAAATATAAAAATAGAACTTAATTTAAACTTTCTATTCAAAAGATATAAACGTTTAAAAAATTGAAAGCCAGAAGAAAAAACATGTGTGAGGGACTCAGTGCCCACACCACACTTGTGTCCTAAATCCGCTTCCTAATCACTCGGCCGGAACAACGGTAAATGTCCCTAATCCGCACTGGGACGGAGGGAGTAATGACTAAAAGTATTTGATGGACTAGCTGGACAAAAGAAAATTGGATAGAAAATCTCACAAAAATCAAAAACATTCGACAACCGTTTATGTGGATAGTATGACCAAAGTTAGATCCGAACCGCTAGACGCACTCTCCACTTCTTTTCTAGTCCTTTTCCGTCTTTGGACAAAGTGAACTCTTTTCTGACCAATATTTTTCTTAGTCCCTTTCCGTCTTTGGGCAAAGCAAACTCTTTTTCGACCAACTGGCCTAGAGATGATTTTGACGAACGTCACACACACACAGAGGACACCGTCAACGAGATAGTAGCCCATGTTATAGTCATGCCCGTTGACAATATAATTGCACGGAGGATCCTATCCTTCAGTTAACCTCGCAAACAATAGGAACCGTAACATCACATTGATGTCGTTAAGAGCCTCGGGCATTGCCAAAGAAAACGTGTCAAATCGAGAGATCCTGTGATGCAACTGCTTCAAGAATGACGGTGGGCTTCTTAACATGGCCATGATATTACCCTTGTAGAGCATATGGATAGTTCTTCAATCTCCAGTACATGCAATCAAGAGATCCGAGCATACATGTCCATCCACTTGCTTCCAAGAGTGCCATGAGCCTTCCAGTGTCTAAGACACTTGGTTCTCTCAAGTATTGATGTCCAAATACCTCGACCACCGCAGTAGCAAATCTGACCATCGCGTATGCGCATGTGCTCTCGGATGCCCGGAGGTATTTGTCCCAGGAATCTGCAGTTATTCCATATGCAAGCATCCGTAATAAAATAGTGCACTTCTGGTAACCAGAGAATCCAATTCTTCCTACGACATCCTTCTTTAAGATGAAGTAGCCATCGTAGTCCCCGACGCCATTGTAAGGGCGATCAAACACATTTTTCCGCATCCAAAAGCGCCAGCGAAAATGGTTTGCGAATTGGGCATCAAGGGCAGAGTAGTCTCCCACCAGCGTCAAATGTTGTTGTGCCCTATTCCGACCACCACTCCGAAGGAAATATGCGCTAGAGGCAATAATAAAGTTGTTATTTATATTTCCTTATATCATGATAAATGTTTATTATTCATGCTAGAATTGTATTAACCGGAAACTTAGTACATGTGTGAATACATTGTTGGAGAATGCAGTAACTTCAAAAAAATTCCTACGCACACGCAAGATCCATCTAGGTGATGCATAGCAACGAGAGGGAAGAGTGTTGTCCATGTACCCTCGTAGACCGTAAGCGGAAGCGTTATGACAATGCGGTTGATGTAGTCGAATGTCTTCACGATCCAACTGATCCTAGCACCAAAAGTACGGCACCTCCGCGATCTGCACACGTTCAGCTCGGTGACGTCCCATGAACTCTAGATCGAGCTGAGTGTCGAGGGAGAGTTTCGTCAGTACGACGACGTGATGATGGTGATAATGAAGCTAACGGCGCAGGGCTTCGCCTAAGCACTGCAAGGATATGACCGAGGTGGATTATGGTGGAGGGGGCACGGCACACGGCTAAACAATGTCAACTTGTGTGTTCTAGGGTGCCCCCTTGCCCCCGTATATAAAGGAGCAAGGGGGAGGCTGGCCGGCCCTTGTGGCGCCCAAGGAGAGGAGGAATCCTCCTCCTAGTAGGAGTAGGATTCATCCTTTCCTAGTCCTACTAGGAGGGGGAAGGAAGGAGTGGGAGAGAGGACGGAAAAGGGGGGCGCCGCCCCCCTCCTAGTCCAATTCGGACTCAAGGGGGAGGGGGCGCGCGGCCTGCCCTGGCCGCCCCTCTCTCTCTCCACTAAGGCCCATCTAGGCCCATTAGTTCCCCCCGGGGGGGGGGGGTTCTGGTAACCCTCCGGCACCCCGGTTTTATCCGAAACCACCTGGAACACTTCCGGTGTCCGAATATAGCCGTCCAATATATCAATCTTTATGTCTCAACCATTTCGAGACTCCTCGTCATGTACGTGATCACATCCGGGACTCTGAACTACCTTCGGAACATCAAAACACATAAACTCATAATACCGATCATCATCGAACGTTAAGCGTGCGGACCCTACGGGTTCGAGAACTATGTAGACATGACCGAGACTCATCTCCGGTCAATAACCAACAGCGGAACCTGGATGCTCATATTGGTTCCTACATATTCTACGAAGATCTTTATCGGTAAACCGTATAACAACATACATTGTTCCCTTTGTCATTGGTATGTTACTTGCCCGAGATTCGATCGTCGGTATCTCAACACCTAGTTCAATCTCGTTACCGGCAAGTCTCTTTACTCGTTCCATAATGCAACATCCCGTAACTAACTCATTAGTCACATTGCTTGCAAGGCTTATAGTGATGTGCATTACCGAGAGGGCCCAGAGATACCTCTCTGATACACGGAGTGACAAATCCTAATCTCGATATATGCTAACTCAACAAACACCATCGGAGACACCTGTAGAGCATATTTATAGTCACCCAGTTACATTGTGACGTTTGATAGCACTCTAAGTGTTCCTCCGGTATTCGGGAGTTGCATAATCTCATAGTCATAGGAACATGTATAAGTTATGTAGAAAACAATAGCAATAAACTAAACGATCATAGTGCTAAGCTAACAGATGGGTCAAGTCAATCACATCATTCTCTAATGATGTGATCCCGTTCATCAAATGACAACTCTTTGTCCATGGCTAGGAAACATAACCATCTTTGATTAACGAGCTAGTCAAGTAGAGGCATACTAATGATACTCTGTTTTTCTATGTATTCACACATGTACTAAGTTTCCGGTTAATACAATTCTAGCATGAATAATAAACAATTATCATGATACAAGGGAATATAAATAACAACTTTATTATCGCCTCTAGGGCATATTTCCTTCAGTCTCCCACTTGCACTGGAGTCAATAATCTAGATTACATTGTAATGATTTTAACACCCATGGAGTCTTGGTGCTGATCATGTTTTGCTCATGAGAGAGGCTTAGTCAACAGGTCTGCAACATTCAAATTCGTATGTATCTTGCAAATCTCTATGTCTCCCTCCTTGACTTGATCGCGGATGGAATTGAAGCGTCTCTTGATGTGCTTGGTTCTCTTGTGAAATCTGGATTCCTTTGCCAAGGCAATTGCACCAGTATTGTCACAAAAGATTTTCATTGGACCCGATGCACTAGGTATGACACCTAGATTGGATATGAACTCCTTCATCCAGACTCCTTCATTTGCTGCTTCCGAAGCAGCTATGTACTCCGCTTCACATGTAGATCCCGCCACGACGCTCTGCTTGGAACTGCACCAACTGACAGCTCCACCATTCAATAAAAAACGTATCCGGTTTGTGACTTAGAGTCATCCGGATCAGTGTCAAAGCTTGCATCGACGTAACCATTTACGACGAGCTCTTTGTCACCCCCATAAACGAGAAACATATCCTTAGTCCTTTTCAGGTATTTCAGGATGTTCTTGACCGCTGTCCAGTGATCCACTCCTGGATTACTTTGGTACCTCCCTGCTAAACTAATAGCAAGGCACACATCAGGTCTGGTACACAACATTGCATACATGATAGAACCTATGGCTGAAGCATAGGGAATGACTTTCATTTTCTCTCTGCAGTGGTCGGGCATTGAGTCTGACTCAACTTCACACCTTGTAACACAGGCAAGAACCCTTTCTTTGCATGATCCATTTTGAACTTCTTCAAAACTTTATCAAGGTATGTGCTTTGTGAAAGTCCAATTAAGCGTCTTGATCTATCTCTATAGATCTTGATGCCCAATATATAAGCAGCTTCACCGAGGTCTTTCATTGAAAAATTCTTATTCAAGTATCCCTTTATGCTATTCAGAAATTCAGTATCATTTCCGATCAGCAATATGCCATCCACATATAATATTAGAAATGCTACAGAGCTCCCACTCACTTTATTGTAAATACATGCTTCTCCAAAAGTCTGTATAAAACCATATGCTTTGATCACACTATCAAAGCGTATATTCAAACTTTGAGATGCTTGCACCAGTCCATAAATGGATCACTAGAGCTTGCACACTTAATTAGCACCTTTTGGATCGACAAAACCTTCTGGTTGCATCATATACAACTCTTCTTTAAGATATCCATTAAGGAATGCAGTTTTGACATCCATTTGCCAAATTCATAATCATAAAATGCGGCAATTGCTAACATGATTCAGACGGGCTTAAGCATCGCTACGGGTGAGAAGGTCTCATCGTAGTCAACTCCTTGAACTTGTCAAAATCCTTTTGCAACAAGTCGAGCTTTGTAGACAGTAACATTACCGTCAGCGTTAGTCTTCTTCTTGAAGATCCATTTATTCTGTATGGCCTGCCGATCATCGGGCAAGTCAACCAAAGTCCACACTTTGTTCTCATACATGGATCCCATCTCAGATTTCATGGCTTCAAGCCATTTTGTGGAATCTGGGCTTATCATCGCTTCCTCATAGTTCGTAGGTTCGTCATGGTCAAGTAACATGACCTCCAGAACAGGATTATCGTACCACTCTGGTGTGGATCCTATTCTGGTTGAACTACGAGGTTCGGTAGTAACTTGATCAGAAGTTCCATGATCATCATGTTGGGTTTCGTAGTAATTTCAAAATTTTTCCTACGCACACGCAAGATCATGGTGATGCATAGCAACGAGAGGGGAGAGTGCTGTCTACGTACCCACGCAGACCGACTGCGGAAGCGTTGACACAACATAGAGGAAGTAGTCGTACGTCTTCGTGATCCAACCGATCAAGCACCGAAACTACGGCACCTCCGAGTTCGAGCACACGTTCAGCTCGATGACGATCCCCGGACTCCGATCCAGCAAAGTGTCGGGGAAGAATTCCGTCAGCACGACGGCGTGGTGACGATCTTGATGCACTACAGCAGCAGGGCTTCGCCTAAACTCCGCTACAGTATTATCGAGGAATATGGTGGCTGGGGCACCGCACACGGCTAAGGAATAGATCACGTGGATCAACTTGTGTGTTCTAGGGTGCCTCTGCCTTAGTATATAAAGGACTAGAGGGGGGGAGGCTGGCCGGCCAAGGTGTGGCGCGCCAGGAGAGTCCTACTCCCTTTGGGAGTAGGATTCCCCCCAATCCTAGTTGGAATAGGATTCGCGGAGGGGGAAAAGAGAGAGAGGGGGCCGGCCACCTCTCCTAGTCCTAATAGGACTAGGGGAAGGGGGAGGCGCGCAGCCCATGTAGGGCTGCCTCTTCTCTTTTCCACTAAGGCCCATCATGGCCCATTTAGCTCCCGGGGGGTTCCGGTAACCTTCCCGGTACTCCGGTAAAATCCCGATTTCACCCGGAACACTTCCGATATCCAAACATAGGCTTCCAATATATCAATCTTTACGTCTCGACCATTTCGAGACTCCTCGTCATGTCCGTGATCATATCCGGGACTCCGAACAACCTTCGGTACATCAAAATGCATAAACTCATAATATAACTGTCATCATAACCTTAAGCGTGCGGACCCTACGGGTTCGAGAACAATGTAGACATGACCGAGACACGTCTCCGGTCAATAACCAATAGCGGGACCTGGATGCCCATATTGGCTCCTACATATTCTACGAAGATCTTTATCGGTCAGACCGCATAACAGCATACGTTGTTCCCTTTGTCATCGGTATGTTACTTGCCCGAGATTCGATCGTTGGTATCCAATACCTAGTTCAATCTCGTTACCGGCAAGTCTCTTTACTCGTTCTGTAATACATCATCTCGCAACTAACTCATTAGTTGCAATGCTTGCAAGGCTTATGTGATGTGCATTACCGAGAGGGCCCAGAGATACCTCTCCGACAATCGGAGTGACAAAACCTAATCTCGAAATACGCCAACCCAACATGTACCTTTGGAGACACCTGTAGTACTCCTTTATAATCACCCAGTTACGTTGTGACGTTTGGTAGTACCCAAAGTGTTCCTCCGGTAAACGGGAGTTGCATAATCTCATAGTTATAGGAACATGTATAAGTCATGAAGAAAGAAATAGCAACATACTAAATGATCGGGTGCTAAGCTAATGGAATGGGTCATGTCAATCAGATCATTCTCTTAATGATGTGATCCTGTTAATCAAATAACAACTCATTGCTCATGGTTAGGAAACATAACCATCTTTGATTAACGAGCTAGTCAAGTAGAGGCATACTAGTGACACTTTGTTTATCTATGTATTCACACATGTATTATGTTTCCGGTTAATACAATTCTAGCATGAATAATAAACATTTATCATGATTATAAGGAAATAAATAATAACTTTATTATTGCCTCTAGGGCATATTTCCTTCACATCATCATTAGCTTCCTCACTTACTGGTGTAGGAATCACTGGAACTGATTTCTGTGATGAACTACTTTCCAATAAGGGAGTAGGTACAATTACCTCGTCAAGTTCTACTTTCCTCCCACTCACTTCTTTCGAGATAAACTCCTTCTCTAGAAAGGATCCATTCTTAGCAACGAATATCTTGCCTTCAGATCTGTGATAGAAGGTGTACCCAACAGCTTCCTTTGGGTATCCTATGAATACACATTTCTCCGATTTGGGTTCGAGCTTATCAGGTTGAAGCTTTTTCACATAAGCATCGCAGCCCCAAACTTTAAGAAATGACAACTTGGGTTTCTTGCCAAACCACAGTTCATAACGTGCCGTCTCAACGGATTTTCATGGTGCCTGCTACCTCTTGAGCACTGCGTTGGATTTCCTTGAAGAGGAAGGATGATGCATCAAAGTAACGTAAGTATTTCCCTCAGTTTTTGAGAACCAAGGTATCAATCCAGTAGGAGGCTGCGCGCGAGTCCCTCGTACCTGCACAAAACAAATAACTCCTCGCAACCAACGCGATAAGGGGTTGTCAATCCCTTCACGGTCACTTACGAGAGTAAGATCTGATAGATATGATAGGATAATATTTTTGGTATTTTTGTGATAAAGATGCAAAGTAAAATAAAAGCAAAGTAAAAAAGCAAAGGAAGTAACTAAGTATTGGAAGATTAATATGATGAAGATAGACCCCGGGGCCATAGGTTTCACTAGTGGCTTCTCTCAAGAGCATAAGTATTTTACGGTGGGTGAACGAATTACTGTTGAGCAATTGACACAATTGAGCATAGTTATGAGAATATCTAGGTATGATCATGTATATAGGCATCACGTTCGAGACAAGTAGACCGACTCCTGCCTGCATCTACTACTATTACTCCACTCATCAACCGCTATCCAGCATGCATCTAGAGTATTAAGTTCATGAAAACAGAGTAACGCCTTAAGCAAGATGACATGATGTAGAGGGGTAAATTCATGCAATATGATAAAAACCCCATCTTGTTATCCTCGATGGCAACAATACATTATGTGCCTTGCTGCCCCTACTGTCACTGGGAAAGGACACCGCAAGATTGAACCCAAAGCTAAGCACTTCTCCCATTGCAAGAAAGATCAATCTAGTAGGCCAAACCAAACTGATAATTCGAAGAGACTTGCAAAGATAACCAATCATACATAAAAGAATTTAGAAAAGATACAAATATTGTTCATAGATAATCTTGATCATAAACCCACAATTCATCGGTCTCAACAAACACACCGCAAAAAGAAGATTACATCGAATAGATCTCCAAAAGAGAGGGGGAGAACATTGTATTGAGATCCAAAAAGAGAGAAGAAGCCATCTAGCTAATAACTATGGACCCGAAGGTCTGAGGTAAACTACTCACACTTCATCGGAGAGGCTATGGTGTTGATCTGGAAGCCCTCCGTGATGGATGCCCCCTCCGACGGAGCTCCGGAACAGGCCCCAAGATGGGATCTCGTGGATACAGAAGGTTGCGGCGGTGGAATTAGGTTTTTGGCTCCGTCTCTGATCGTTTGGGGGGTACGTAGGTATATATAGGAGGAAGAAGTACGTCGGTGGAGCAATAGGGGGCCCACGAGGGTGGAGGGCATGCCTGGGGGGGGGGGTAGGCGCGTCCCCTACCTCGTGGCCTCCCTGTTGGTTGCTTGATGTAGGGTCCAAGTCTCCTGGATCTTGTTCGGCGAGAAAATCACGTTCCCGAAGGTTTCATTCCGTTTGGACTCCATTTGATATTCCTTTTGTTCGAAACCCTAAAATAGGTAGAAAAACAGCAATTCTGGGCTGGGCCTCCGGTTAATAGGTTAGTCCCAAAAATAATATAAAAGTGGATAATAAAGCCCAATAATGTCCAAAACAGTAGATAATATAGCATGGAGCAATCAAAAATTATAGATACGTTGGAGACGTATCAAGCATCCCCAAGCTTAATTCCTGCTCGTCCTCGAGTAGGTAAATGATAAAAACAGAATTTTTGATGTGGAATGCTACTTGGCATAATTTTAATGTAATTCTTCTTAATTGTGGTATGAATATTAAGATCCGAAAGATTTGAGATAAAAGTTTAATATTGACATAAAAATAATAACACTTCAAGCATACTAACAAAGCAATCATGTCTTCTCAAAATAACATGGCCAAAGAAAGTTATCCCTACAAAATCATATAGTCTGGCTATGCTCTATCTTCACCACACAAAGTATTTAAATTATGCACAACCCCGATGACAAGCCAAGCAATTGTTTCATACTTTTGACATTCTCAAACTTTTTTAATCTTCACGCAATACATGAGCGTGAGCCATGGATATAGCACTATATGTGGAATAGAATGGTGGTTGTGGAGAAGACAAAAAAGGAGAAGATAGTCTCACATCAACTAGGCGTATCAACAGGCTATGGAGATTCCCATCAATAGATATCAATGTGAGTGAGTAGGGATTGCCATGCAACGGATGCACTAGAGCTATAAGTATATGAAGGCTCAACAAAAGAAACTAAGTGGGTGTGCATCCAACTTGCTTGCTCATGAAGACCTAGGGAATTTTGAGGAAGCCCATCATTGGAATATACAAGCCAAGTTCTATAATGAAAAATTCCCACTAGTATATGAAAGTGACGAAATGAGAGACTCTCTATCATGAATATCATGGTGCTACTTTGAAGCATAAGTGTGGTAAAGGATAGTAACATTGTCCCTTCTCTCTTTTTCTCTCATTTTTTTAGTTGGGCCTTTTCTCTTTTTTTATGGCCTCTTTTCTTTCCCTTTTTTTTATTCTTCGTCCGGAGTCTCATCCCGACTTGTGGGGGAATCATAGTCTCCATCATCCTTTCCTTACTGGGACAATGCTCTAATAATGATGATCATCGCACTTTTATTTTCTTACAACTCAACAATTACAACTCGATACTTAGAACAAAATATGACTCTATATGAATGCCTCTGGCGGTGTACTAGGATATGCAATAAATCAAGAGTGACATGTATGAAAGAATTATGAATGGTGGCTTTGCCACATATACGATGTCAACTACATGATCATGCTAAGCAATATGACAATGATGGAGTGTGTCATAATGAACGGAACGGTGGAAAGTTGCATGGCAATATATCTCAGAATGGCTATGGAAATGCCATAATAGGTAGGTATGGTGGCTGTTTTGGGGAAGGTATATGGTGGGTGTATGATACCGGCGAAAGGTGCGCGGTATTAGAGAGGCTAGCAATGGTGGAAGGAAGAAAAGTGCGTATAATCCATGGACTCAACATTAGTCATAAAGAACTCATATACTTATTGCAAAAATCTACAAGTTATCAAAGCAAAGTATTACGCGCATGCTCCTAGGGGGATAGATTGGTAGGAAAAGACCATCGCTCGTCCCCGACCGCCACTCACAAGGAAGACAATCAGAAAATAAATCATGCTCTGACTTCATCACTTAACGGTTCACCATACGTGCATGCTATGGGAATCACAAACTTTAACACAAGTATTTCTTAAATTCAAAACTACTCAACTAGCACAACTTTACTATCACCATCTTCATATCTCAAAACAATTATCAAGCATCAAACTTCTCATAGCATTCAACACACTCATGAGAAAGTTTTTACTATTCTTGAATACCAAGCATATTAGGATTATTTAAGCAAATTACCATGCTATTTAAGACTCTCAAAATAATCTAAGTGAAGCATGAGAGATCAATAGTTTCTATAAAACAATTCCACCACCGTGCTCTAAAAAAATATAAGGGAAGTACTCGAGCAAAACTATATAACTGAAATGATATAAGCGAAGCACATAGAGTATTCTAACAAATTCCAAATCATGTATGGCTCTCTCAAAAGTTGTGTACAACAAGGATGATTGTGGTAAAATAAAAAGCAAAGACTCAAATCATACAAGACGCTCCAAGCAAAACACATATCATGTGGTGAATAAAAATATAGCTCCAAGTAAAGTTACCGATAGAAGTAGACGAAAGAGGGGATGCCTTCCGGGGCATCCCCAAGCTTTGGCTTTTAGGTGTCCTTAGACTATCTTGGGGGTGCCATGGGCATCCCCAAGCTTAGGCTCTTGCCACTCCTTGTTCCATAATCCATCAAATCTTTACCCAAAACTTGAAAACTTCACAACACAAAACTTAAAGTAGAAAATCTCGTGAGCTCCGATAGCGAAAGAAAAAAAAAGACCACTTCAAGGTACTGTAACGAACTCATTCTTTATTTATATTGGTGTTAAACCTACTGTTTCCAACTTCTCTATGGTTTATAAACTATTTTACTAGCCATAGATTCATCAAAATAAGCAAACAACACACGAAAAACAGAATCTGTCAAAAACAGAACAGTCTGTAGTAATCTGTAGCTAGCGCAAGATCTAGAACCCCAAAAATTCTAAAATAAATTGCTGGACGTGAGGAATTTATCTATTAATCATCTGCAAAAATAATTAACTAAATATCTGTAACGCCCTCGATGCGGCTATATCTCCCACGTGTCGAAGCACGACTTAGAGGCATAACCGCATTGAAAGCAATGTCGCAAGTGAGGTAATCTTCACACAACCCATGTAATACATAAGGGAAAGAGATAATAGTTGGCTTACAATCGCCACTTCACACAATACATGAATAAAGCATTACATCATCCATATACAATCAAGGTCCGACTACGAAACCAAAATAAAAGAAGACTACCCCAAATGCTACACAGATCCCCGGTCGACCCCAACTGGGCTCCACTACTGATCAACTAGAACGACACCACATAAAAGACAAGATCTTCCTCAAGCTCCTCCTTGAGCTTGGTTGCGTCATCCGCACGGTATCCTCGGCACCTGCAAGCTGGTTTTGGAAGTATCTGTGAGCCACAGGGACTCAGCAATCTCACCCCCTCGCGATCAAGGCTATTTAAGCTTAAAGGTAAGGTAGTGGTATGAGGTGGAGCTGCAGCAAGCGGCTAGCATATATGGTGGCTAACATACGCAAATGAGAGCGAGAAGAGAAGGCAAAGCACGATCGAGAAACTATGATCAAGGAGTGATCCTAGAACAACCTACGTCAAGCATTACTCCAACACCGTGTTCACTTCCCGGACTCCGCTGAGAAGAGACCATCACGGTTACACACGCAGTTGATGTATTTTAATTAAGGTCAACTTCAGGTTTTCTACAACCGGACGTTAACAAATTCCCATCTGCCCATAACCGCGGGCATGGCTTTCGAAAGTTCAAATCCCTGCAGGGGTGTCCCAACTTAGCCCATCACAAGCTCTCACGGTCAACGAAGGATATTCCTTCTAGCGGGAAGACCCGATCAGACTCGGAATCCCAGTTACAAGACATTTCGACAATGGTAAACAAGACCAGCAAGGCCACCCAGATGTGCCGACAAATCCTGATAGGAGCTGCACATATCTCGTTCTCAGGGCACACCGGATGAGCAAGACGTCGGGTGGGCCAGCCCAGAGTTGCCCCTGGTAGCTCCAGACATCGCTCGATTGGACCAACACTTAGACAAGCACTGGCCTGGGGGGTTTAAAAATAAAGATGACCCCTGGGCTGGCCTAACCCAAGGGAAAGAAAAAGGCTAGGTGGAAAATGGTAAAACCAATGTTGGGCCTTGCTGGAGGAGTTTTATTCAAGGCGAACTGTCAAGGGGTTCCCATTATGACCCAACCGCGTAAGGAACGCAAAATCCGGGAACATAACACCGATATGACGGAAACTAGGGCGGCAAGAGTGGAACAAAACACCAGGCATAAGGCCGAGCCTTCCACCCTTTACCAAGTATATAGATGCATTAATTAAATAAGAGATATTGTGATATCCCAACAAAATATCCATGTTCCAACAAGGAACAAAACTCCAATCTTCACCTGCAACTACCAACGCTATAAGAGGGGCTGAGCAAAGCAGTAACATAGCCAAACAACGGTTTGCTAGGACAAGGTGGGTTAGAGGCTTGGCTCAACAATATGGGAGGCATGATAAGCAAGTGGTAGGTATCGCAACATAGGCATAGCAAAAGAGCGAGCAACTAGCAAGCAAAGATAGAAGTGATTTCGAGGGTATGGTCATCTTGCCTGAAATCCCGCAAGGTAGAAGAACGAGTCCATGAAGAAGACAAACGAACGTAGACGGACGAGTCCTCACAAACGCGACGTTACCGGATTACCGAGAAGAAGTACACCGGAAAGAAAGCAAACAACATAGTAAACAACCACGACATGAACATGGCATGATGCGCAACCAAGTATGATGCATGTCCGGTTTAATGAAGCATGGCATGGCAAAGAGCACAAACAATCCTACAAATTAAGTAGAGTTCAATATGCAACGAGCTGCATATTGACGGAACACCACATTAATTATTTAGTTCTCTCCCGGTTAGGTACTCAACAAATTTAAATGTTGGTTAACATGGAAAGAGGTGAAGCATAACAAAACTATACCATTTAAACCATTTAAATGGGGCCGGATATAACAAACAACAAATCCGGTAAATCCCCATATGCATTAGTAATTTGGTGCAACAATAATCTAAACATTTTAATTGTTGTTACATGATGCGGATGACATGAACAAGTTTATGCAATTTTTATTAAAAGTTGACAACAGCATTATGAAACATTTTCATCGTGGCGGAAATGAAAGGGGTGCCACGGCGACGATAACGAAACAGTGCCACGGCAACGTTCCGGTTCCGTCAACTCATTGAGACGTCGGTGCAAAAGAAAGGGACGGGAGAGTGTCATGTGATGAACGGTGGGGTGCTCCCGGTAACCGGGTTCCCACGTGTTAGCGGCAAAAGAGGAGGACCGAGCAAGTGACAACTCGGACACGGTGCAGACAACGAGTGCATCTCATACAACACATGCAAACGTTCTCGGACGATCGTCTCGGGGTTATACCTTCGAAGCGTGCAAAAGGGACGGTTTTCGTTCGGTGCAAAGCAGAGGAAGTAGACGTTCTCAGGACGTTCGTAGTGGAGGTAGTCATACACGACGACGGTAGTTGTACACGGGTCTTCGGCCACGGAAGTCGTACGCGTCCGTAGATGTTCGGGGTCGCGACATGGAACTAGACGTCCACGGGGTCTTCGAGGGTCGACGGTAGTGGTACTCGGGTCGTCGGCGACGGTAGTTGTTCTATGAATCGGGCATCAAGGTACTTGTCGTTCTTAGTGATTCCGAAGACGGCGGTAGTGGTACACTTTCGAAAAGGGACTTGACGCATCAAAGGTCTTCGGTGCCATGGTACTTGTCGGTCCGGGTCTTGACGTATCCAAAATGGTCGTCGGTGGTGGAACTTGGCGCTGTTGTGGTGGACGTTCGGGCACCGTACGTCGTGGTACTTGGTAAATCCCGGAGACGGTAGTTGACGAGCCAGGTAGGCGGTCTTGATGAATCCAAGTAGCACCAGGCACACGTCCACAGTCAGTCTTCAGACTTGTTTTTTTTTTTCTGTACATGACTGCAGGGGGTCCTGGGGGGGAACTCGGCGATGGCCATGGCAAAGAGGCGACGGTAGTGGAGAAGCAGGGATCAACAGCTCGAGTCGCGGCAGCAGCAACTGTCACGAGCGGAGGTCGGGGCCAGAGCAGAGCAAGGTTCCCACGGGCAGCCAAGAGGCCGTCCCTCGCGAGGTGGCGCAGGACTGTGATGGTGGTGGTGCGCTCCGGCGAGACGGGGACGCAGGAAAGGGGTAGAGCGCGGTAGGGCAGGTCGGGTCGACAACTCCGATGGCCGGCCGGCGAGGCCGTGGTGTTGGCGCAGAGGAGATGCGCAGCTAGACTTGTGGGGGTGCGGCGTCGCAG
Organism: Triticum urartu; assembly: GCF_056163025.1. Classification (NCBI taxonomy): domain Eukaryota; kingdom Viridiplantae; phylum Streptophyta; class Magnoliopsida; order Poales; family Poaceae; genus Triticum; species Triticum urartu. The sequence goes on from NC_141875.1 coordinate 45,961,100, forward strand.
CAGCTCGCCCGGGAGGACGAAGAAGGAGCGGAGGAGAGGACTGCGCGGGGCTGCAGGATCCGGCGTGGATGAGCGCTGGTCCGACAGAGAGGGGGCGCTGGGAGGACGGTGATGCCATGGCCGCGACGTGGTCCTGTTCGTCGGCGCGTGGAGGAGCAACGGCGAGGCAGAGGGGCTCCTCTGAGTGGGGATCGATGGAGATGGGGGAAGAAGACGGCGACGCGCCCTCTCCTGCGTGTGGTGACGCGCGAGGGAGGAGAAGGGATCGAGCACGGGGCTCTCGTGGCGTGAGGAGTGAGTGGCGGCGCGAGGGAAAGGAGATGAGGATCGAGAAGGAGAGAACGAGAGGGAGAGAAGTGGGATCGGGAAGAGAAGGGGTCGAGCGCGTGGCCTCCTTTCCTGGCGGCATGAGGGAGGGATCGAGAGGGAGAGAAGTGCGATGCGGGAGCTGGGCTTCGGGCCATCTAGGTCAGGCCGCGAGGTATAGTTAGGTGGGCCTTAGGGGCTGGTTGGACTGCGGGGAAAAGATGGGCCTGGGTTCTCTTCTCCCTCTCCCTCTTTAAAACTTAATCCTCTAACAGAAAAGAAATTAGAGAGAGGAAAAGAAAGAGAGGGTTAGGGAAGGATTTTGAGCATGGGGATAATTTTACTGGACTCGCAATAAAGATCTTGATCCAATAAAAGTATAAATGGGCATGTGTACAAAGTTTGGATTCGAACTCGTTTGAATTAAATTCAAATGAGTTCGAATAAGAAGTGGGCGTTAGAAAGGTCCCAAAATGTTGAGATTTTTGGTAGACCTCCAGAAAGTGAAGAAAGAATTTAGGGCAAAGTTTGGAGACGAGGAATATAGTAAGAAAAGCATGGAATATTTTGCAAGTGTGTTTGCGGTAATTCCAAACGAGTGGAATATTTTTATTTAGCTCCCTAATATTGGGAGGATATGTTATAAAGAGAATCACCATGTGAATTCCCTCGATTTAAATGGACCGAAGATCCATGCAATTTATTTAGTTGAGTTGCAAAAGATTTATGAGATGATGGCATGATGACATGATGCAATGCACATGATGCAACGAACCAAACAAAACACACGACGAAACCCGGAAACCCTGGAAGGCATCTGAAGCTCCGGTCTTGGGGCGTCACAATATCACTTTGCAAATAAAAATGGCAGCAGTTCTCGTGAGCGCTAAAGTTTCTGTTTTTTACAACAAGATAACAAGACTTTCCCCAAGTCTTCCCAACGGTTCTACTTGGCACAAACACTAATTTAACACAAAAAACATAACCAAAACAAAGGCTAGGTAAATTTTTTATTACTAAATAGGAGCAAAAAGCAAGGAATAAAAATAAAATTGGGTTGCCTCCCAACAAGCGCTATCGTTTAACGCCCCTAGCTAGGCATAAAAAGCAAGGATAGATCTAGGTATTGTCATCTTTGGTAGGTAATTCTTCAATGAGGCATCTACCGTCCTTAGGAATTTCTTTCTTTTTACTTATTATCAAACTTTTAGGCACAAGATCGAAAAAATCATTAGCAGCAAATGGTTCCTTAATGATAGCTAAAATATTAGGATGAACACTTATAGATTTGAGATCCGCAGTTTCTTTGCTAGAGGATTCACCTTTATTTTTAGGAACATACATAAGCTTGGCAATTTTAGTTGGAGGACTTGGAGTATTCTTTATGGAAGAAAAGGCGGTCCCCAAGTTGGTAATGATACCCTCAAGTTTATCGATTCTAGTGGAATCATGATTTATTCTTTCATTAACTATAGGTTCCTTCTCTTTAATATTTTTCAATGTTACTCCTACTTTAGATCCATATTGGGTAATTTGGTTGTGGATCTTTTTATCGAAATTTTCAATTAACTCAACGGTAGCAACTTTATTTTCAATAATTTCAAGTTTTTGCATTACATGCTCCAAAGTTAACATAGTTCCATTAACCAAAAGAGGTGGTGAGCCAAACAAATCTATCATAGCATTATAAGAAGAAAAAGTATGGCTACCCAATAAGTTCCCTCCGGTAATGGTATCAAGGATATATCTGTGCCAAGGAGTAGTGCCTACATAAAAATTGCGAAGAAGAACGGAAGTAGATTGCTTCCTGGTAGATCTATTTTGAGCATTGCAAATTCTATACCAAGCGTCTTTTAGATTTTCTCCCTCCCTTTGCTTAAAATTTAGAACTTCATTCTCGGGAGATAACGGAGAAGATAGAGGACTTGCCATAACGACAAGCAAGCAATCCAACACACGAGCAAACAAAAAGCAAGCGGGAAAAAGAGGCAAATAGAGAAAGAGAGGGAGGACACAGAGAGAGAGGACGAATAAAATGACAAGGGTGAAGTGGGGAAGAGGAAAATGAGAGGCAAATGGCAAATAATGTAATGCGGGAGATAAGGGTTGTGATGGGTACTTGGTATGTTGACTTTTGCGTAGACTCCCCGGCAACGGCGCCAGAAATGGCTCGTTGTCGGGAGTCAAATCTTGACTTGCGCGAACCTCCCCGGCAATGGCGCCAGAAATCTTCTTGCTACCTCTTGAGCACTGCGTTGGATTTCCTTGAAGAGGAAAGGATGATGCAGCAAAGTAGCGTAAGTATTTCCCTCAGTTTTTGAGAACCAAGGTATCAATCCAGTAGGAGGCTGCGCGCGAGTCCCTCGTACCTGCACAAAACAAATAACTCCTCGCAACCAACGCAATAAGGTGTTGTCAATCCCTTCACGGTCACTTACGAGAGTGAGATCTGATAGATATGATAGGATAATATTTTTGGTATTTTTGTGATAAAGATGCAAAGTAAAATAAAAGCAAAGTAAAAAGCAAAGGAAATAACTAAGTATTGGAAGATTAATATGATGAAGATAGACCCGTGTCAGGACCGGTTTTCCAATAAAACATTTATTGAAAAACCGACCATTTTATCAGACCAGTATAGAAGAATCCTCCTTACTGGTAGACAAATCCTTGATACAGAAATCCAGAAGTACTAAATATTATACAAGGTTGAGCTGAGGCTGCTCAACAATTTTATTACAAGCACGCCGATATTATACATAAAGGCGGATATGACACAAAGGGGTATGGTGGCATAACTACTGACTCATAATAAAAGTGGTGGTGGAAATGTCACAGACATGACTCCAACATCTTATAGCTCGTAAAGCGTCGGAGTGAGGCTTGATGATTTTATTTGGGTAGCGGAAGCGTATATAATACAAGTGACCAACTCCAGGATCGCACGGGACTGACTGGGACTCCTCTAGGCGTCAGACTCGCTATCGTACTCTTCATCCATAAGATCGCCTTCGTCAACAACTGGCCAAATCAACAAGCCAGGTGAGTACTTTGAATGTACTCGCAAGACTGTTTGGACATAAGATATAACAAATGCAAACATGAGGCACATGAGCAGATTAGTAATGCACACTCAGGTAATAAATCTGCACTGCATGATAAATGAGAGGGAGTCGGGCGGTAGTCCTCCCGAAATCCTAGTAAAATAGCTGAAGACCGATCGGGTGTCTGAAGCGACGCCTAGAAAGGAAAAATAAATTAACATGTCACAGTCGGGCGTCAAGGCGACACCACATAAAGGGCTTATACTGAAATGTAAATGACAGTGCGTGCCACAGTCGGACGTCTAAGCGACATCTCGAAAAGGGCTTATAATGAAAGTAAATAACAAGGATGCCACAGTCGGACGTCTGAGCGACATCACATAAAGGGCTTATATCAAAAGTAAATGACAAGAATGCCACAGTCGGACGTCTGTGCGACATCACATAAAGGGCTTATATCAAAAGTAAATAACAAGAATGCCACAATCGGACGTCTGAGCGACATCACATAAAGGGCTTATATTAAAAGTAAATAACGAGAATGCCATAGTCGGACGTCTGGGCGACATCACATAAAGGGCTTATATTTCGTCATTTGAATTCAAGTAGCTCATGAATTTAAATCATCCCAAAGAAATACTCAGCACATAATAATAAACTGGTTAGTCCGTCCACGCGAATAACTTTCAGCGGGGATTACCACTCTCAGTTTCATGTTTATCCTCCGGAGACTGTCACTGAGACTGACACTAATATGTTGATCAAAGTCCTTGATCATGGACACGGTTACTCGGATGGTTTTGGCTCTGCAGAGTTTGTACTCTTCACCCACAGCCAACGGATTTCAGTAGTCACAAAGGGCTAGTTCTGTTTACGGTGTTTTAGAAGAAACACATCTAACCAGTACACACCCATTCCACATTCTGCTGCCAGGGATCACCCTAGGAAACGTTCAAGAAAAACTCTGAGACGGGGAGGCTACAACCTCGAGTAGCATGGGATCAAATTTATATTCGCGCGCTCTAAGGGGTGCCCCCCCTCTCGGTCCCAACCGGAAACACCCATGCCCCCTGACCGGATGACGGGCTTTAATCCAGGGCCATGGAACCCTCATCACGGCCCCTCTATTTGGTGTGTACAAGGAAAGAGGTTAGCAACTGATTAGACCGCATTCTTTGCAGAAGACATCTGGCGGCACAAAAAGGGGACGAACGGGACATGACTTGATCCATGTTAATACCGGAGTTAAACGGTTGACATAAGACTGGCATGCTTCAACAATACCAACTTACCACCTATCATGCCACCACATGATCAGGTTATATCACCATCATATGAACACATCATATTTCGAAGTCCACTTGTAGCTTGCCTTGCATGCAATATAACATTCACAATTGCTTATATAAACATGCCATGAGAAAACTACTCAAGAAAACATGCAAAACACTCATCATATCAAAGGTTCAAACATGCTTGCCTGGTTCGGAGTAGTCGGAGTCTAGCTCGGCGAAGTTTGTGGCTCCGTCACCTCCTTCGGTATCTACGGTATAAAAAAATCGGATACTAACGTGAATACCGTGCGTGCAATAAAATTATTCCAAATATTTTTCAAATAAATATGATAAAAAACTAGATAGAAAAATAAAGATGACAGAAAAAGAATCAACTCAAAATCATCTTTTGTTTAAAAGTTATAAAGGTTTTAGTCCAGGGACTAATCTGTGATGAAACAGAAACTATCCAGGGGCTAGTTTAGAAAAACAGAAAACGCTTCCGTTAGAAATACGCCAACCCAAAAGAAACACGTACTCTGCCCGAAGGCGTTTTCAGAAAACGGTTCGAATAAAGGAGGAGAGGCTGACGAGGGGGTCCCACCCGTCAGGTTTGAATTTTAGAACAGAGCACACCGGCGCCCGAGGATCGCGGTGGTCACCGGCGTCGATCCCCGGTGAGGTAGGGAAAACGGGAAGTACCTACGGACTCACGGAGCTCTTCCGCGTCTGTGGGTGGTGGAGTTGGTCGTCGGTGAGCACCACGTCGACGGCGGCCTCCACTCCGGCGGACTGTGGTTCGGGCGGTGATGGATCCTACCGAGGAGGGCTGCAAACGTCAAATTGGGGCTCGGGTTAGAAGAGTGGGTGCACTAGGAGGCTGCTGGCACAGTCTGGGAGGCGAGGGTGCTCTCACCAGAGAGAATCTTGCTAGAGCCCGAAGCGGATCGGGGCGGCCGGAGTCGGGGAAGAAGGCTCTCCCGAGGCCCTCTAATGAGCGTGGCGTGGTTCTGAGGCGAGGAGGGGGGGGGGGTGCTGGGTCGAGAACGAGCTCGGGGCCTCCATTTATAGCTGGTCCAAGGCGGTTGCCGAGAACGGGGTTACTCCGGCGATTGATTATGGCGAGGCAGCGGTCGGGCAGGCGGTTTAGGTGACTGGGCAGCTGCGGATTGGTCCACTGGCACCATCCAACGGCTAACCTTGGTTGGATTTGATCTGCTCTCGTGGTTTCGACAGAACAGCCTCACGGGCTCGTCGGCGGCAGAGAGCGCGCTCTGCGCCTCTCAGGCCACGGCGACGGCTCTGCAGCACACATAGGGGGAAAGGACGGCCACACGGAGGCTTCTAGTGGTGTGGGCAGTGCTGGACGGTGCCGTATGGCAGGGCTGGCCCTTGCTGACCGCCACGGGCGGTTCTGCCACCGTGGAAGATGCCGGCGTTGGTGAGACACGTCGCCACCAATGCTTGCGCCCATCCAAACGACCGTGCGGCGCACTGGATAAGAAGGAGGAGCAGGGAGCAAGGTGCCAACGCGTGCACTGGCGAGATTGACGCCGTGGACTGATGAAAACGACACTCTGAAACTAAAACTCTGAAATCTGAATTTGAATAGAAACAGTGCATGCCAGCTATTCGACAAAATGATTTAGGCATGTGGAAAATTTTTCTGGAGCTGGGACTTGGTGAGGAATTTATCTAAGAATTATCTCAGAATTTAGAGACTGCGTGAATTATCTCAGCATTTTAGGAATAAGAAAAGAATGAATTTCACCAAAAATGGCAAATCTGGTCCAAACTTGCAGCAAGCAAATTTTGAAAAATTTGAACTATGGACTAGCAGATCTTGATGGATCTAGGTTGAGGGTACTAAGGACTAGCCAGAGGAGTTTATTTGGGATCAAGATTCAAAAGAAATTTGGTAGTTCCTTTGTAAACCACCATAGTCCAAATAAATGACAGAAAATGATTTTGAGGTGAAAATAAATAGAAATAAAATTTAAAAGAGGTTGAGACTTGCTGCAATAGGATGCTTGGCTTGATCCAGAGTGGGGAGGTGGGTTTTGGAAGAAAAATATTCTACATAGGCCATGGCAAAAGAGAATTTTTTTAAAAGGAAAGAAATAATCCATAATTTTATAGGAATTCTTTTTAATGGAAATGATTTGTAAAAACCCTCCAAAGTTATTTGTGTTGAGCCAACATAAGATGAAAAAAACCCTTAAGACCAAAGATCAAGATTTGGAAGAACCCATAAAAAATGCTTGTCACAAATGAAAATTTTGAGAAGGAGAGTCCTTTTAGAATTTTTTAAATGACCTCCTTCCACTTAAATAAAGAATTTGAAAAAAAAACCAAATTAAATTTTTTCGAGTGTTACAACCCGGGGGCCATAGGTTTCACTAGTGGATTCTCTCAAGAGCATAAGTATTTTACGGTGGGTGAACGAATTACTGTTGAACAATTGACAGAATTGAGCATAGTTATGAGTATATCTAGGTATGATCATGTATATAGGCATCACGTCCGAGACAAGTAGACCGACTCCTGCCTGCATCTACTACTATTACTCCACTCATCGACCGCTACCCAGCATGCATCTAGAGTATTAAGTTCATGAAAACAGAGTAACGCCTTAAGCAAGATGACATGATGTAGAGGGATAAATTCATGCAATATGATAAAAACCCCATCTTGTTATCCTCGATGGCAACAATACAATACGTGCCTTGCTGCCCCTACTGTCACTTGGAAAGGACACCGCAAGATTGAACCCAAAGCTAAGCACTTCTCCCATTGCAAGAAAGATCAATCTAGTAGGCCAAACCAAACCGATAATTCAAAGAGACTTGCAAAGATAACCAATCATACATAAAAGAATTCAGAGAAGATTCACATATTGTTCATAGATGATCTTGATCATAAACCCACAATTCATCGGTCTCAACAAACACATCGCAAAAAGAAGACTACATCGAATAGATCTCCACAAGAGAGGGGGAGAACATTGTATTGAGATCCAAAAAGAGAGAAGAAGCCATCTAGCTAATAACTATGGACCCGAAGGTCTGAGGTAAACTACTCACACTTCATCGGAGAGGCTATGGTGTTGATGTAGAAGCCCTCCATGATGGATGCCCCCTTCGGCGGAGCTCCGGAACAGGCCCCAAGATGGGATCTCGTGGATACAGAAGGTTGCGGCGGTGGAATTAGGTTTTTGGCTCCGTCTTTGATCGTTTGGGGGTACGTAGGTATATATAGGAGGAAGTAGTATGTCGGTGGAGCAACAGGGGCCCCACGAGGGTGGAGGGCACGCCTGGGGGGGGGGGTAGGCGGGCCCCCTACCTCATGGCCTCCCTGTTGGTTGCTTGACATAGGGTCCAAGTCTCCTGGATCTTGTTCGGTGAGAAAATCACGTTCCCGAAGGTTTCATTCCGTTTGGACTCCGTTTGATATTCCTTTTCTTTGAAACCCTAACATAGGCAAAAACAGCAATTCTGGGCTGGGCCTCCGGTTAATAGGTTAGTCCGAAAAATAATATAAAATTGGATAATAAAGCCCAATAATGTCCAAAACAGTAGATAATATAGCATGGAGCAATCAAAAATTATAGATACGTTGGAGACGTATCAGTGCCCTATTTAACGTGAATGCAGCCGTCTCTAAAGCATAGCCCAAACGATAGCAGCAAATCAGTGAGAGACATCATAGATCGCACCATATCTAATAAAGTGTGGTTACGACGTTCGGACACACCATTAAGTTGTGGTGTTCCAGGTGGCGTGAGTTTCGAAACTATTCCGCATTGTTTCAAATGAAGACCAAATTCATAACTCAAATATTCACCTCCACGATCAGATCATAGAAACTTAATTTTATTGTTACGATGATTTTCCACTTCACTCTGAAATTCTTTGAACTTTTCAAATGTTTCAGACTTATGTTTCATCAAGTAGATATTCCCATATTGGCCCAAATCATCTGTGAAGGTAAGGAAATAACGATACCCTCCGCGAGCATCAACACTCATCAGATCACATACATCAGTATGTATTATTTCCAACAAGTCTGTTGCTCGCTCCATTTTTCCGGAGAACGGAGTCTTGGTCATCTTGCCCATGAGGCATGGTTCGCAAGCATCAAATGATTCATAATCAAGTGATTCCAAAAGTCCATCAGCATGAAGTTTCTTCATGCGCTTTACACCAATATCACCTAAATGGCAGTGCCACAAATAAGTTGCACTATCATTATTAAACTTATATCTTTTGGCTTCAATACTATGAACATGTGTATCACTACTATCAAGATTTAGTAAAAACAGACCATTCATCAAGGGTGCATGACCATAAAAGATATTATTCATATAAATAGAACAACCATTATTCTCTGATTTAAATGAATAACCGTCCCGCATAAAACAAGATCCAGATATAATGTTCATGCTCAATGATGGCACCAAATAACAATTATTTAGGTCTAAAACTAATCCCGAAGGTAGATGTAGAGGTAGCGTGCTGATGGCGATCACATCGACTTTGGAACCATTTCCCACACACATCGTCACCTCATCCTTAGGCAATCTTCGCTTAATCTGTAGCCCCTGTTTCGAGTTGCAAATATTAGCAACAAAACCACTATCAAATACCCAGGCGCTATTGCGAGCATTAGTAAGGCACACATCAATAACATGTATATCAAATATACCTTTCACTTTGCCATCCTTCTTCTCCACCAAATACTTGGGGCAGTTCCTCTTCCAGTGACTAGTCCCTTTGCAGTAGAAGCACTCAGTCTTAGGCTTAGGTACAGACTTGGGCTTCTTCACTTGAGCAGCAACTTGCTTGCCGTTCTTCTTGAAGTTCCCCTTCTTACCTTTACCTTTTTTTGAAACTGGTGGTCTTGTTGACCATCAACACTTGATGCTCCTTCTTGATTTCTACCTCCACAGCCTTTAGCATTGCGAAGAGCTCGGGAATCGTCTTATCCATCCCTTGCATATTATAGTTCATCACAAAGCTCTTGTAGCTTGGTGGCAGTGATTGAAGAACTCTGTCAATGACACTATCATTAGGAAGATTAACTCCTAGCTGAGTCAAGTGGTTGTGGTACCCAGACATTCTGAGTATGTGTTCACTGACAAAAATATTCTCCTCCATTTTGCAGCTATAGAACTTATTGGAGACTTCATATCTCTCAATTCGGGCATTTGCTTGAAATATTAACTTCAACTTCTGGAACATCTCATATGCTCCATGACGTTCAAAACGTCACTGAAGTCCCGGTTCTAAGCCATAAAGCATGGCACACTAAACTATCGAGTAGTCATCAGCTTTGCTTTGCCAGGTGTTCACAACATCTGGCGTTGCTCCTACAGCGGGCTTGTCACCCAGCGGTGCTTCCATGACGTAATTCTTCTGTGTAGCAATGAGGATAATCCTCAAGTTACGGACCCAGTCCGTGTAATTGCTACTATCATCTTTCAACTTAGCTTTCTCTAGGAACGCATTAAAATTCAACGGAACAACAGCACGGGCCATCTATCGAGAACAACATAGACATGCAAAATACTATCTGGTACTAAGTTCATGATAAATTAAAGTTCAATTAATCATATTACTTAAGAACTCCCACTTAGATAGACATCCCTCTAATCATCTAAGTGATCACGTGATCCATATCAACTAAACCATGTCCGATCATCACGTGAGATGGAGTAGTTTTCAAGGGTGAACATCACTATGTTGATCATATCTACTATATGATTCATGCTCGAACTTTCGGTCTAAGTGTTCCGAGGCCATATCTGCATATATGCTAGGCTCATCAAGTTTAACCCGAGTATGTGAACGTAGAGCTTATCACACCCGATCATCACGTGGTGTCTCGGCACGACGAACTGTCGCAACGGTGCATTCTCAGGGAGAACACTTGTACCTTGAAATTTAGTGAGAGATCATCTTATAATGCTACCGCCAAACTAAGCAAAATAAGATGCATAAAGGATAAACATCACATGCAATCAATATAAGTGATATGATATGGCCATCATCATCTTGTGCCTTTGATCTCCATCTCCAAAGCATCGTCATGATTACCATCGTCACCGGCTTGACACCTTGATCTTCATCGAAGCATCGTTGTCGCCTCGCCAACTATTGCTTCTACTACTATCGCTACTTCTTAGTGATAAAGTAAATCAATTAAATGGCGATTGCATTGCATACAATAAAGAGACAACCATATGGCTCCTGCCAGTTGCCGATAACTGTGTTACAAAACATGATCATCTCATACAATAAAATTTAGCATCATGTCTTGACCATATCACATCACAACATGCCCTGCAAAATCAAGTTAGACGTCCTCTATTTTGTTGTTGCAGGTTTTACGTGGCTGCTACGGGCTGAGCAAGAACCGTTCTTACCTATGCATCAAAAAACCACAACACGGTATAGTGATTGCCTTTTGATCTTCAGAAAGAACCATGTTCATTGATTCCGATTCAACTAAAGTTGGAGAAACTGACACCCACCAGCCACCTATGTGCGAAGCACGTTGGTAGAACCAATCTCGCGTAAGCATACGCGTAATGTCAGTCTGAGCCGCTTCATCCAACAATACAGCTGAATCAAGAATCAACTAGTGACGGCAAGCAAATATAATATCTGCGCATAGACCTGGCTCAGATGCCACTGTTGGGGAACGCAGTAATTTCAAAAAACATTCCTACGCACACGCAAGATCCATCTAGGTGATGCATAGCAACGAGAGGGAAGAGTGTTGTCCATGTACCCTCGTAGACCGTAAGCGGAAGCGTTATGACAATGCGGTTGATGTAGTCGAACATATTCATGATCCAACCGATCCTAGTACCGAAAGTACGACACCTCCGCGATCAGCACACGTTCAGCTTGGTGACGTCCCACGAACTCTAGATCCAGCTAAGTGTCGATGGAGAGTTTCGTCAGCACGACGACATGATTACGGTGATGATGAAGCTACCGGCGTAGAGCTTCGCCTAAGCACTGCAACGATATGATCGGGGTGGATTATGGTGGAGGGGTGCACCGCACACGGCTAAACAATGTCAACTTGTGTGTTGTAGGGTGCCCCCTGGCCCCGCATATAAAGGAGCAAGGGGGAGGCCGGCCGGCCCTTGTGGCGCCCAAGGAGAGGAGGAATCCTCCTCCTAGTAGGAGTAGGATTCATCCTTTCCTAGTCCTACTAGGAGGGGGAAGGAAGGAGTGGGAGAGAGGAAGGAAAAGGGGGGCGCCGCCCCCCTCCTAGTCCAATTCAGACTCAAGGGGGAGGGGGGGCGCGGCTTGCCCTGGATGCCCCCTCTCTCTCCACTAAGGCCCATCTAGGCCCATTAGTTCCCCGCGGGGATTCTGGTAACCCTCCGACACTCCGGTTTTATCCGAAACCACCCGGAACACTTCCGGTGTCCGAATATAGTCGTCCAATATATCAATCTTTATGTCTCGACCATTTCGAGACTCCTCATCATGTCCATGATCACATATGGGACTCCGAATTACCTTCGGTACATCAAAACACATAAACTCATAATACCGATCGTCATTGAACGTTAAGCGTGCGGACCCTACGGGTTCGAGAACTATGTAGACATGACCGAGACTCATCTCCGGTCAATAACCAATAGCGGAACCTGGATGCTCATATTGGTTCCTTCATATTCTACAAAGATCTTTCTCGATCAAACCGCATAACAACATACGTTGTTCCCTTTGTCATTGGTATGTTACTTGCCCGAGATTCGTTCGTCGGTATCTCAATACCTAGTTCAATCTCGTTACCGGAAAGTCTCTTTACTCGTTCTGTAATGCAACATCCCATAACTAACTCATTATTCACATTGCTCGCAAGGCTTATAGTGATGTGCATTACCGAGAGGGCCCAGAGATACCTCTCCGATACACGGAGTGACAAATCCTAATCTCGATCTATGCCAATGATACGTCTCCAACATATCTATAATTTTTGATTGTTCCATGCTATTATATATTCTGTTTTGGATGTTTAATGGGCTTATTTATACACTTTTATATTATTTTTGGGACTAACCTATTAACCGGAGGCCCAGCCCAAATTGCTGGTTTTTTTTGCCTATTTCAGTGTTTCACAGAAAAAGAACATCAAACGGAGTCCAAACGGAATGAAAACTTTGGGAGCGTGATTTTTGGAACAAACGTGATCGAGAGGACTTGGAGTGGACGTCAAGAAACCAACGAGGTGGCCACAAGGCAAGGGGGCGCGCCTACTCCCCCTGGGTGCGCCCTCCCCCCTCATGGGCCCCTCGTGGCTCAACCGACCTACTTCTTCCTCCTATATATATTCACATACCCCGAAAACATCCAGGAGCACCACAAAACCCTATTTCCACCGTCGCAACCTTCTGTACCCAAGAGATCCCATCTTGGGGCCTTTTCCGGAGCTCCGCCGGAGGGGGCATTGATCACGGAGGGCCTCTACATCAACTCCATGGCCCCTTCGATGGTGTGTGAGTAGTTTACCTTAGACCTTCGGGTCCATAGTTATTAGCTAGATGGCTTCTTCTCTCTCTTTGGATCTCAATACAAAGTTCTCCTCGATTCTCTTAGAGATCTATTCGATGTAATCTTCTTTTGCGGTGTGTTTGTCGAGATCCGATGAATTGTGGGTTTATGATCAAGATTATCTATGAACAATATTTGAATCTTCTCTGAATTCTTTTATGCATGATTGGTTATCTTTGCAAGTCTCTTCGAATTATCAGTTTGGTTTGGCCTACTAGATTGATCTTTCTTGCAATGGGAGAAGTGCTTAGCTTTGGGTTCAATCTTGCGGTGCTCGATCCCAGTGATAGAAAGGGAAACAACACGTATTATATTGTTGCCATCGAGGATAAAAAGATGGTTTTTATATCATATTGCATGAGTTTATCCCTCTACATCATGTCATCTTGCTTAAAGCGTTACTCTATTCTTATGAACTTAATACTCTAGATGCATGCTGGATAGCGGTCGATGTGTGGAGTAATAGTACTAGATGTAGGCAGGAGTCAGTCTACTTGTCACGGACGTGATGCCTATATACATGATCATACCTAGATATTCTCATAACTATGCTCAATTCTATCAATTGCTCGACAGTAATTTGTTCACCCACCGTAATACTTATGCTATCTTGAGAGAAGCCACTAGTGAAACCTATGGCCCCCGGGTCTATTTTCCATCATGCAAGTTTCCAATCTATTTTATTTTGCAATCTTTACTTTCAATTTATATCATGAAAATACCAAAAATATTTATCTTATTATTATTATCTCTATCAGATCTCACTCTTGCAAGTGGCCGTGAAGGGATTGACAACCCCTTTATCGTGTTGGTTTCGGGGTTCTTATTTGTTTGTGTAGGCATGAGGTGACTCGCGCGTGGTCTCCTACTGGATTGATACCTTGGTTCTCAAAAACTGAGGGAAATACTTACGCTGCTTAGCTGCATCACCCTTTCCTCTTCAAGGGAAAACCAACACATGCTCAAGAGGTAGCAAGAAGGATTTCTGGCGCCGTTGCCGGGGAGATCTACGCCAAGTAAAGACATACCAAGTACCCATCACAACTCTTATCCTTTGCATTACATTATTTGCCATTTGCCTCTCGTTTTCCTCTCCCCCACTTCACCCTTGCTGTTTTATTCACCCTCTTTTTCCGTTCCCCTTCTCTTTTCCTGTTTGCCTCTTTTGCTTGTTTCTTGTTTACTTGTGTGTTGGATCACTTGCTTCATCATTATGGCTAGTCCTTTATCTACTCCTCTGTCTCCCAATTTTGAAGTTCTCCACTTCAAACAAAGACAAGGAGAAAACTTACAAGATGCTTGGTATAGGATGATAAAATCTTATCATGATTGCACTATAGAGGGAGACTCTAAGATTTTACTTCGTAATCTTTATATTGGGCTCACTATACCCCACAGGCAACTCCTTTTTGCCTCCAAAGCGAATTTTATTGATAATGATCCCAGTGTTGCTTATGAAATTATAGAAGGGATAGTAGGAATACTTCCCCCACAACAGGAACTGTCGTGGAATTGTCACGGCAGCTGTCCTAGCAGAAGGACTTAGTCGTAGGGCCATCGCAACTAGGAAGCTTAAAGGGGTTAATCGGGACAAAGGACACGAGAGGTTTTATACTAGTTCAGCCCCTTACGATGAAGGTAAAAGCCTACGTCTAGTTGTGTTGATATTGCTGGGGTTTCGATCACCAAGAGGCTAGTTCGCCGGCTTGGTTCTTGATCTCTTGTTTCTTGCCCTAAGCCGCCACCGGGTTGTCCCCTTATATACACGGGTTGACGCCCGGTGGCCTACAGAGTCCCGGCCGGCTCATAAATCGTGTCCGGCTCGGTGACTTCTTTTACATTCCTTTCCTTATAAGTCTTTCCTTACATACGGCGGTTTACAATATTGGGCCTTAAGCCGCCTCTAGGCCTTTAGGCCTTCTATAAGATTTAATAAACTATCGTCTTGAATGTCTACTGGGCTTCCTTTGTGACCCTCCATTTGGGCTGACCCGGCCCCTCCTGGGCGGGTCATAACTGATAGCTATATCCCCAACATTAGGCCCCAGGTTGACTTTGAACTTTGTTCTTTGTCAATCTTCAACACTTAAACAAAATCCATCTTCTTATCCTCGCAGAGGTTTTTGTAACCCGCCATGACATCATCTCTTGAAAACACAAAAAACTTTTATGACGTCATCTTCCAACGGATCTTCATCTTTAATGCCTTCCGAGAATCGAGGCGTCCATTTAGTTAGATAACCATTATTCGGGTCTTCCTCGATTTTAGCGCCTGCCTGTTGGCCTATCCCCTTATAAATAAGCATGCCTCGGTCTTTTCTCATTCCTCTCTCTTCTTCGTCTTCTTCCTCTCGCAACTCCACTGCAGCTCGAGCCCCGCCGCCATCACAGAGCATCTCGTCGTCGTCGACTTTGGCCGCTGCATCAACCAGAATCGGTTCAGAGAACGACGGCGATCTTCCATGGAGGATCCGTGGCCGTAAGTATTCGCCCTCTATTCCTCAAATCTGTATTTAGAGCTTCTAGGTTTTCCTGCATGTTCTTCATAGTTCTTCGCGGTTCTTCGCAGTTCTTGCACTGCCGCCTCTTCTTGATCCAAAAAGAGATGTATGCTTATGCAGTAGTTGTTTTGTGCTTGCTCTTGATACTGGTAGATCCCTTTTCCCCAATCTAGGGCCTCATTAGGGCTTACAAATTCATCTGCGCTAAACCTTTAGGTCTAGAATTTTTTCCATTTTGAACAGCCATTTGATCTGGAATAATACCAAGCAATTTGGGAAACTTGTTTGTCTCAACACTTAGCTGAATCTGCTTTCTCAAATATCTATAGTCATGGCGGCTTACTGTGCCGACTTACTTTTCCTTATATGACATTAGCCCTTATTTAAGCGGCCATTACTCCCCTGTATCATCATCATTTACTTTCACCATTATCATTTAATTGAACCTGCATGTTGCCCTCCTTTCAGTTCATTTTTGAACATCATGCCGTCCGAAGCGCCGACTGTCTGCAACTGGGTTCCCTCAACCGTGACTGAGGACAATTTGAAGGAGTTCTTCTCCATAGGATTTTTTCCAGGAAAAAATGTCATGTCTTATCGTGCACCTGACCCGGACGAAGAACGGCCCAATCCAAGAGATGGTGAAGTCATTGTCTTTTCTGACCACATGAACCGTGGCTTTTCATCGTCCGGCTCAAAGTTCTTCAGAGATGTCCTCCATTTTTTCAAACTCCACCCTCAAGATATTGGGCCCAATTCCATATCCAATATCTGCAACTTCCAAGTGCTCTGTGAGTTTTACCTTCAGGAAGAGCCGACCGTGGAACTCTTTAGAGGGTATTTTTATCTGAACCGGCAGAACGAGTGCACCAACGGCCCTAGCTTGGAGGTTGGAGGCATCTCAATTCAGCGTTGACAGGGCGCTGTCTTCCCCCTCATAGTCTTGCTGAGTCATCCAAAAGACTGGAATCGGACTTGGTTCTATTGTCAAGACACTTCACCAGCCAACGAGAAGCCACTGCCGGGTTATCACGCCGAGCGTCTTGACTCCAAATTCGTGCTCCCTGACAAGCTTACTGCTGCCGAACGCAAGAAGCTGATCCGATCAATCAAAAGGATTAATGCCTTATTGGGGAACGGCTTAACCAGAGTTGACTTGACCCGCTGCTGGGTCTCATGGCGGGTTATCCCTCTAAGCCGCCGATCAAAACCGATGTGTGAATATGGTGGAGGCCCAAATGATTCTCTTCATCGAAGCTCCGTCCAATTACCCGAAGAAGATATTGTTGCAATGTCAACCCTTCTGGTAAACGGCAAATACGAAGACTGCAGTAAAGTCGGGTTAAACCCCTTCTGCAAACTTAACCCGGCGCCAGAGGTAAAGAAACTCTGACCTCCTTTGTATTTTTCCCAGCCGTGTTAAGTACCTGCCTGATCTTTCATCTTTGTTTATTCATCTGCATGCCAGATCTAACTTCTGGAAAGCCAAGTACGACCACGAAGCCGCCAAGAAGGCTAGAGCCGCTGCTATCAACATCAAGAAAACAACTCGGCGGTCCAAGAAGAAGAAAAGTACCGCTGAGGATCTGTTGAAGCTTGATGATACTTTTGAGTCGGAGGTAGCTCTTGACTCCCTTGGCCAACTTTTTAATAATCTTATTAACACTGATCATTGCCAGGACGACACAGGGGCCAGTCAGGCCATGGAAGAAGAGGTAACTATTTCCTCCGACTCAACCCATTTGTCAAGACAGAAACTTCGAGTCGTAACCCGGAAAGTAAGGTTTTCACACACTTTGGCTTATCTGGATCCTCATTTTCTTTTGAAAAAGCAGCAACATGAGAGCCACCGTCAGACCCGGAATGATGATAAAACGCCTACTGTTCTTCAACAGACTCCTCAAAAACGCCAGAATGAGGTTTATTTCTTTGTCTTTGACTTTCTGTTAATGGATCTTCTCCCTTGCATTACTTACTTTGTTTTATCTTTGCAGGAGGTGTCTCGCTCTTCTGGCGACTCGTCTCAGACCCAATTTCCGGCCTTCAAGACTGCCCCTGGGTAAGGAAAAAATCCTCTTTCCTCCGTGTTTTTCAAACTGTCTCTTTATACTGAGAGTCCCATAACATTTCTCTTAGTGGTCAAGCTAAGTCCAAGAAGACCAAGGTAACTAAGCCGGTGGAAGACCTGCCAGTCCTTGCACTCGAACCGGCAATGCCACCTTCTCCTCCATTAACTGAAGCTCCAAAAGACCCGCCTGTCTACGCTGAAGTAAATCCTCCTGAGCCGTCAGTTGACGATACCACCGTTAATCCTTCTGCAACTGGACCATCCAGCTCGGCCAACCCGCCATCACCGTCTGCGCAAGATGTTCTGATCACCGGAAGCCGCTTTGTTGAGCCGGGGAATTCCACCGTGTTGGCTCGTCACACGGCGAAGCAAGAGGCATTGGAGAGATAGAAAGTGCGTTTTGATATTTCGCATTATGGCCATCTGAATGCCAACGACATATTATCCGGCTATCTCATCCATGTGCACTCCAGCCATGACTCAGAGATTGAAATGGTCAAGCAGTTGCAGCTGAAGTACGAGGTATGTTCTTCTGGCTTACTTATATTCTGCCAGCCCCCAAGTCTTCAGATTATGAGAAAACCGGAATGATCTGTAGACTTTATGACATAGGCTAAGACTTTACCTTTATATTTTTCTGAAGTCTAATAAAATAGAACAAAGCTTCATCTGTAGTCCCCAAGGGCAGGTTCACTTAACCATAAATGAGCCGGTACTTTGAATTTCATAACTGTCTTGTCCCGAATCCAACAAATATTGTAATCCGGCTTAACCTTGAGAGACTTTGCTGAATATCATACATTAGCCCCCAAGTGCCAAGTGCTGTTACTTTGTAAAGTACTTGGGACTTGAAGTATTTTAGAGTCATAAGAAATTGTTTTGGCATACATTAGCCCCCAAGTGTCAAGTGGTTTTGCAATGCAAAAGTACTTGAGACTTGAATCTTGACTCTTGGACTTTAATTGAAACCTTGACACCTCTGTGTACATTTTGTAGAATGCCTTATTTGAATTGAGCTCGCAATTAACTGATGCGAAGACCCGTCTGGCGGATCAGGAAACAGAAATCAAGTCTGCTGACTCCAAGTTGCAACTGAGTCTTGCTGAGACGGAAAATTTGAAAACCAGCTTGACTGTCAAGAAGAAAACTTGGGCTGAGGAAAAAACGCTGCTGACACAACGCGCCGAGAAAGCTGAAGCAGCCCTTGAAGAGGTTACGACGGAGCTGACCGGATTAAAAGACCGGGTGTCTCAAATTGTGTCTGCCATATTCGGTAAGTCATCTGTATTGACCTTTTTGACCTTCTTTTGACCCGGAATACGAACCGCTAGCTGACCCTTTGTTTAAAAAACCATGTGCAGGCCCACGAAGCAAGAACCTGAGCCAAGACAATGTGACTAAACTGAAGGCGGTGTATACCTTAGTGGAGCAATTGTACATTGGCGCACAACGGGCACTTGCCGCTATCTCTCCTGCCAATCAAGGACCCAACCGGCTCAGTGATGTCTTAAAGAAGCTGTCAATCTTACCCGCCAGGTTCCAAGAAGTCAAGCGCTCCTGTGCTAGAGCCGGGGCTTTAACTGCCCTAAGCCGCTCCAAGGCTTGGGTGCCAGATCTAGACCCGGCGGATGTAGCCAGAGGGTACCCCACGGTAAAGGAAGACAGGTCACTGTTTGAACAGGATGACTTTGTTGCATGGATGAGGGAGGTGCGACCTCAGGCCACCATTCTTGGAGATGAAATGAATATCGATAAATACCAGCCGGGTTTTGACTTGGACAATAAGAAGATGGCGACTCCCTCCTACAAAGTGACTGACCTTATCCTGCAGGTTCGTCAACATACATTTGCTCCGGATATTGATCCAGCCGGCTTGATTGATGAAGAAGCAGAATTTACTGCTGTAGACGGTTTTGACTGGTCAAAGCCTAACTTCCAATTCGTAGAAGGCGTTGAGCCATCAAGGGAGGAGTGAAGACCATCTTCATGGGCTTTTAAAAGCCTTGTAATAGATTAGCTGTGAAAACACTGCATAATTTGCCTATGCCATCGCGCATAAGACACCGTGTGTGATTCTATGTTTGCTGATGTCAATATATGCATCATACATCATATTTATGGTTGTCACTGCAATATTTCCGCTCCGTTCCTGTAGATAAAAGGGAAAAACTGGCTTGGCAGCTTAGTAACGAATGGGTCAGAACACCCGGTTTATAGCCAATATTTTTATCATAGTAGAAAACAGAACCAGACGTAAAAATAAAACACGATTGAAATAACCTTTGATTAATACAGAAGGAAACTATTCATAAATAGTAGCCATACCTGTATCTTTAACCTCCGGACCATCGGTTTATATGACCCGGGTGATGAGGTTGATAATCAAGTCTTTGCGAGAAGTCAATGCTTCTGAATACCTGATGATTATCATGCCCTGGCGGCTTGTTGTCAAATAATCAAGACGGTGAAAAGACCATGATTGATTATTTTTGAAATTGAGACAACAAAAAACCAATAAGACAAATAACAGGTGGTAAACAAAATTAGCCTTGTAACTAAAGGTTGGGGGTTTTCTGATTCGAATACGATCAGTAAACCGGACCAAAGAGGTTATGTTAAGATTCGAATACGATCATATAGCCCCCAGTGGCTTTGGCGTTGCGCCGATCAAGAGGGTACCGACAGCTATGTTCTCTTTGGTTCGAATACGACCTATGTTTGAACAGGAAGCCCCCAAATGACCTTGAGAGGTTTTTAATGACCCTGATTCAAATACGATCCAAGTCGGACCCAAAAGGGGTTAAGCTGTGATTCGAATACGATCAAGAAGCCCCCTAGTGAGTTTGGCTTTGAGCCGATCAAGAGGGTTACGACAGTTATGTTCTCTTTGGTTCGAATACGACCTTTGTTTAAATAGGAAGCCCCCAAGTGACCTTGAGAGTTTGCAGCTAGATTCGAATACGATCATAAGCTGGACCAAAAAAGGTTAGACTTGATTCAAATATGATCAGCTCCTTAATAGTCATTTGAAAATAGTAGTAAAAAAATAGTAAAGATGCGTAATCTTTGAAAAGAAAAGAGACCAATGGTCCTACTTTATTACTTATCATAGTATATACAACCTCAAAGTATGTACATGATGAGAGTCGGTGGCTCAGGTGTAGTATGGCCGAAATTGAGCAATGTTCCACGGCCGGCGGGTCTCCTCTTCCAACTTACGTGAGTCCTTGTGCTCTCAAACGTCAATGAGGTAATATGACCCGTTGTTTAAGTTCTTGCTGACCACAAAGGGTCCTTCCCAAGGTGGGGATAGCTTGTGTGCATCTGACAGATCCTGGATGAGCCGGAGCACCAGGTCACCTTCTTGAGAAGTCCTGGACTTAACCCGGCGGCTATGATAACGGTGCAGGTCCTGTTGATAAATTGCTATTCGAGCCGCTGCTAAGTCTCTTTCCTCATCTAACAAGTCAAGTGCATCCTGTCTGGCTTGTTCATTGTTAGCTTCAACATAAGCCACCACACGGGGCGAGTCATGACGGATGTCACTAGGCAATACTGCTTCCGCTCCATAAACCATGAAGAAAGGTGTATAACCTGTAGACCTGTTAGGGGTGGTGTTGATACTCCACAACACCGAGGGTAACTCCTCTACCCAACAACCCGGCGTTCGCTGCAAGGGAACCATAAGCCAGGGCTTGAGACCTTTTAAGATTTCCTGATTTGCTCTCTCAGCCTGACCATTGGATTGAGGATGAGCTACAGAAGAAACATCAAGCCGGATATGCTCACGCTGAGAGAACTCCTCCATAGCCCCTTGGGATAGATTAGTGCCATTGTCAGTGATAATGCTGTGTGGAAAACCAAAACGGAAAATAACCTTTTTCATGAACTGAACCGCTGTGGCCGCATCACACTTACTCACTGGTTCTGCCTCAACCCACTTTGTGAATTTGTCAACTGCCACTAAAAGATGTGTCTTTTTATCCTTAGACCTTTTGAAAGGTCCAACCATGTCAAGCCCCCAGACCACAAACGGCCAAGTGATTGGAATCATCCGCAGCTCTTGAGCCCGTCGTGCGAATTTTTGACATCCATCACATCTACTGACCAGATCTTCTGCATCAGCGTGAGCCGTCAACCAGTAAAAACCATGACGAAAAGCTTTGGCCACCAGAGATTTTGACCCAGCATGATGACCACAATCGCCTTCATGGATCTCACGAAGTATTTCTTGGCCTTCTTCAGAGGAAACACACCGCTGAAACGCTCTAGAGACGCTGTGATGGTATAGTTCTCCGTCAGAAATCGTCATTGACTTAGACCGCCGGGTTATCTGTCGGGCCAGGGTCTCATCCGCTGGCAGCTCGCCCCGGGTCATGTAAGCCAAGAACGGCACTGTCCAATCTAGGATGACGTGAAGAGCCGCCACCAACTGCGCCTCCGGGTCAGGAACGGCTAGATCTTCTTCTGTAGGTAACTTAATAGACGGGTTATGCAGAATATCCAAAAAGGTGTTAGGTGGCATCGGCTTACGCTGAGATCCCAACCGGCTTAAAGCATCAGCCGCTTCGTTCTTCCTACGGTCAATGTGCTCCACTTGATAACCTTTAAAATGCCCTGCAACAGCATCAACTTCACGGCGATAAGCCGCCATGAGAGGATATTTGGAATCCCACTTGCCTGACACCTGTTGAGCTACCAAATCTGAGTCGCCAAGACACCGGACCCGGCTCAGACTCATCTCTTTAGACATTTGAAGACCATGGAGCAACGCTTCATATTCCACTGCATTGTTAGTGCAAGGAAACATCAGCCGCAACACATAAAATTTTTTGTCACCTCGAGGGGAGGTTAAAACAACTCCAGCCCCCGAGCCTTCCAACTGTCTGGACCCATCAAAGTGAATAGTCCAATATGTGTTGTCTGGTTTCTCCTCCGGCATCTGCATCTCTGTCCAGTCATTAATAAAGTCAACTAGTGCTGGAGACTTGATCGCAGTATGTGGTACATACTTCAACTCATGAGACCCAAGCTCAATGACCCACTTGGCGACTCGTCCAGTGGCTTCTCTATTTTGAATGATGTCTCCCAAAGGAGCAGAGCTAACCACAATGATTGGGTGACCCTGAAAGTAATGTTTGATCTTCCGGCTCGCCATGAACACCCCATACACGAGCTTTTGCCAATGTGGATATCTTTGTTTAGATTCAATCAACACCTCACTGACGTAGTAAACTGGCCGTTGAACCGGATGTTCATTGCCAACCTCCTTACGCTCCACCACAATTGCCACACTAACAGATCATGAGTTGGCAGCTACGTATAACAATAGTGACTCTTTCTCAACTGGAGCAGCAAGGACCGACGGCTCAGCAAGCTGTTTCTTCAGATCCTCAAAAGTAGAGTTCGCAGCATTGCTCCAAACGAAATCATCCGTTTTCTTCATCATCTGATACAGAGGCATCGCCTTCTCCCCTAACCGGCTTATGAACCAGCTCAAAGCAGCAACATGACCCGCCAGCCGTTGAACGTCATTGATGCATGTTGGTTTGGCCAGGAATGTGATTGCCTTAATCTTCTTCGGGTTAGCTTCAATACCTCGGTTGGACACCAAAAAACCCAAGAGCTTGCCAGCTGGAACTCCAAAAACACACTTGGCCGGGTTAAGCATCATTTTGTAGACCCGGAGGTTATCAAAGGTCTTTTTCAGATCTGTGACCAAGTTTTCCTCTTTCCTGGACTTTACCACTATATCATCCACATAAGCATGAACATTACGCCCAATCTGATTGTGAAGGCAATTTTTCATACATCGTTGATAAGTTGCCTGGGCACTCTTGAGCCCGAAGGGCATAGACACATAGCAGAAGGCTCCAAACGGAGTGATGAAAGCTGTCTTCTCCTGGTCCTTGACTACCATCTTGATCTGATGATAACCT
Organism: Triticum urartu; assembly: GCF_056163025.1. Classification (NCBI taxonomy): domain Eukaryota; kingdom Viridiplantae; phylum Streptophyta; class Magnoliopsida; order Poales; family Poaceae; genus Triticum; species Triticum urartu. The sequence continues at coordinate 45,984,808 of NC_141875.1, forward strand.
GAATAAGCATCCAGAAAACTCAAACATGCGCAACCCGCCGTAGCATCGATGATCTGATCAATACGGGGGAGAGCAAAAGGGTCAGCCAGACAAGCCTTGTTTAAATCGGTGTAATCCACACACATACGCCAGGTGATGTTCTTTTTGAGTACAAGCACCGGGTTGGCCAACCACTCTGGGTGAAAGACTTCCACAATGAACCCGGCCGCCAAGAGCCGGGACACCTTGTAAGTGCATCTAGTGCCACCCCTAGTTGGTTTTGGAGTATTGACGACAAACCTAGTTGAAGGACTAATGTGTTTGTGAGAATTGCAGGATAACACAGGTAGAAGTCCCTCATTGATTCGGTTTTCCTACCAGAGATGACCCCTAAAAATGTAAGAAGACATTGAAGTCAAAGGTGGTATTTGAAGATATTCACATTGAAGACTATGACAAGAGAAGACATCGCATGAAGACTATGAAGCGCGAAGACTTAGTTCTTTCGTCGTTCTTTTTCTTCTTTGTTGAGTCATAGGAACCACCGTACTGTTAAGTGGGGTCCAAAAGAACCAATCAGAATTACTGAAGTGATGCTTAACCAAAATCCTATGTCTTCGAGTGAAGACTATGAGAGCAAATCTTGTCCAGAGTTGGATAAGTCAGCTTTGCTTGTAGCCCAAGTAAAGTTGCCGTGTGTGTTTGAAATCTGACGTTGGAACACGTGTCAGTTCCTTAGTGACCAAGGGTCATTTCGGACAAATCAGGTCGGGTTGCCAAGGGGCTATAAATAGCCCACCCCCTACAACCATAAACGGTTGGCTACTCAGAGTTAGAGTATGGCTTTTGTCGTTTGAGAGCAACCCACCTCGAAGCCTTTGAGAGAGGATTCCTTGCGAGGATAAAGCCCTAAACACCCAGAGCCACAGAGTGTTAGGCATCACTTAAGTCTTCCTGTCTGTGTGATCTGAAGACTTATTACACTTGAGGACTATGAATCCTCCAGCCGGTTAGGCGTCGCATTCTGAGCATCCAAGAGTCATTGGATCGCCGGTGAACGAAGTCTGTGAAGGTTTGGAAGTCTACCTTGAAGACTTACCAGAGTGATTGGGCGAGGACTGGGTGTCCTTAGCTCAAGGGGAATAAGGTGAAGACGAGGTCTTCTGAGTTGAATCTCAGCCTCCCTAACCAGACGTACAGTTGTCACAGCAACTGGAACCGGTCCAACAAATCATTGTCTTCAACGAGTCACTGGTTTCATCCTTCCCTTCCCTTTACTTACTGTTGGTCCTTGTGAAGTCATTGTATGATTGCATTATCTTTTGTCTTCACTGAGTGACTGCTTGTTCTGATTGGCTTCACAATATCTTCCTACCTGATCTTTACTGCCTAGCTGCTATTAGTCATTGTGCTTTCACTTCATTGAATACTTGACTATGGTTTGCCTAGTGTAGTCTACCTTCTGCTGCATGGTAATAGGTTTATTTCTATCGTTTGTCTTCAAAACTTCCATGTTTTGAAGACTTTCATAAAAATCGCCTATTCACCCCCCCTCTAGTCGATCACTAACACTTTCAATTGGTATCAGAGCAAGGTACTCCCTTGTTTTGTGTGATTCGGTTTAACCACCTGGAGTTTTAGCTATGTCGACTGTAGGGATAATTAAAGTCTCCGCTGCATGCCTCGTCTTCGATGGAACTGAATATCCATATTGGAAGAATAAGATGCGCATGCATCTTGAAGCCATTGATGTCGACCTACGGTATGTCATCAAGAATGGCGTTCCCAAGGCTGGTGAAGGTGTCACCGCTGCTGATGTCAAGAAGTTCGTTCAACTGGACTCCACTGCCAAGAACATCATCTGTGGTCATCTGACCAAAGGACAGTATGGCCGCGTGAGTGCTTTGGAAACATCTAAGCTAGTCTGGGACTGGCTCTCCAAGGTCAATGAAGACGTCTCAACCCAGAGAGATCAGAGAATCAGTGTCCTTCGCAACCTCTTCAACCGCTTCAAGAGAAATGACAATGAGAATGTCCAGCTCACGTTTGATCGACTCACAGACATCACAAATGAGCTTCAAGCTCTTGGCGCCACTGAGATCACCAAGCATGAAGTCGTCAAGACACTCCTGAGATCACTTGACAACTCGTTTGACACCCTAGCCCTGATGATTCAAGAACGTCCTGACTTCAAGACACTCGATCCGTCTGACATACTTGAGAGGCTCAACACACACGAGTTTCAGCTTTCTGAGAAAAGAGACATCTACGGTCCCAACTATGGGCGAACTCGTGCCTTGAAGGCAAAAGCTGTCTCCTCATCTGAAGAAGAATCTGACAGCAGTTCTGATGACCCTGAAGACATTGGAAAAGAGCTTGCTATGCTTGTGAAGAAGTTCCAAAAATTCACCAAGAAGAAAGGCTTCAGAAAGTCTTCACGATCAAGCTCAAGGAATGATGAAGCTTCTGCTCATGACTACAAGAAGAGAACATGCCACAAGTGCAAGAAACCTGGCCACTACATCTCTGAGTGTCCGCAGTGGGACAATGAGAACAACAAGAAGAAGAAGAGGAAGGAGTATGACTCTGACGACAAGAAGAAGAAGAAATACTCAAAGTCTTCTTCCAAGTCTTCCTCAAAGTCTTCATCACACAAGAAGAGCTCATCTGGCAAGGCACATGCGTTTGTTGGCAAGGAAATGGATTCAGAGGAGGAGTCCGCTTCTGAGGAGGCGGAGGTGCAGTCTGAGGAGGAGTCCGATTCTGGCGTTGCGAGTCTGGCTACAACATACGTTGCCAAGTCCATCTTCAACACTGAAGACAATGACTTCATCACCGACACCGATGCAAATGACAAGGACTACTCCACTCCTACCTACTGCTTCATGGCACGCCGTGCCAAGGTAAACACACGCACTACTCACTATCAAACATCTAGTGAAGATGACTCTGATTGTGGTTCCAAACCCAGCTACAAAACACTTGCTAAAATTGTAACTGAACAACAGAAAGCTATGGAACATATTCAAAAACCGTTAGACAAAAGCGATGATCTGTTAGACGCTGAAATGACTCGATCTCAGTCCTTGATTGAAGACATAAAAAATCTTCACGTTAAGTATGAGGAACTTGAAAGTCGTCATGAAACACTCTCAACAACTCATGAAAAGCTTTCCTATGATTATCTTCAAAGGAAGCAAGATCTTGAGAAATTGAGAGCGGCCCATGAAGATCTTAAAAAGGAAAACGAGTCACTTCAGGCCGAACAGATCAGTTCAGCTCAGGAAGGATTTGAATCACCATGTCTTAAATGCATTGAGCGTGACAACGCTACTTCTGTTGCTGGGTGTTCTACTGCTAATACTATTGCAATATCTTCAACTGTTGATGTGGTAACTAACCCCTCTGCTGAGGATACCACTGCTATTGCTGATGAGAATGCTAGGTTGAAGACATTGCTTGAAACAGGGATGTACAAAAGTCTCAAAGGGCATCAGACACTATGTGATGTCCTCAAAAGGTAGATCCTGAACCGAAACCCTAGGAAAGAGGGTGTTGGGTTCGAAAGGAAAATGAATGCTGATGGATCTTACTGGAAATCTGAGTAGTACCCCAAAACCACATGGGTTGCTGCAAAGGAACCTTCAGCGGATCCATCCACCCTATCTGGCTTCACTTGTGCTAATCCCATTGTTATTGATGAATCCTTTGATGCAAACTATAAACTGTTTAAGAATCATAATGGTGAAGTGTTTGCCAGGTATATTGGTACTAACTGCAGGAATGGGCCGCCTATGAAGAAGGTCTGGGTGCCGAAAAGGTGTTTGGAAAATCTTCCTGTGAATGTCGTCATGACACCACAAGTGAAGAAGACAAATCCCAGACCACAGGCTTCATATGGTCCAAAGGCTTCATACAGACAGAGGACTCACCTGAGTCGCACTAACGCAAATGTTTTGCAGGGAAACCTTACTCAGGCCTATGAATATGAGCGCGTTTCATCAAACCGCCATGTTCATAAGACCAAGAACTATTCTGCTTATTCTTATGAGTACTATTGTCCACCTGCAAGACTTTTTGCTAGGGCTCCAAAGCCAAAGTTCTCAGATGCTGCACTTAGACTCATTGCTTTGAAGCCACCCTTGAAGATGTGGGTGGGTAAGAAAGCTTAACTCTCTTTTGCAGGGAAAGGTCTCCAGCCGAAAACCAAAATCGTCTGACGCTATTGCTGGGGACCTTAAACATCTTGTAGGGCGCAAGATCAAATGCCCAAATGGTCTTATTATGTATTTTGTTCCTGAGTCGCTTGCCACTTGCCCTTTCAGTCCTAATCTCGATCTAAGCTTTCATAATCCACTGGCTCGTCAAATGTTTTTGCTTCACAATTCTCTTCGTGAAGCCTATCCCCCTAACTGCACTGTAGGGTACGACACCAGCTGCTTCAGAATGGATTATTGATAGTGGGTGTACCAATCACATGACTGGCAGGCGAAGCCTTCTTATGGACTCAACCTTACGTCCATCTGACAAAAGTCACATCACATTTGCTGACACTGGTAAAAGCAAGGTATTGGGTCTAGGTAGAGTTGCAATCTCAAAGGATCAACACATGGATAAAGTCATGCTTGTTGAATCCCTTGGTTTCAACTTAATGTCTGTCTCAATGCTTTGCGATTTAAACATGATTGTGATGTTTGGAAAATATCGTTGCCTTGTTCTAATGGAATCTGACAAGTCTCTAGTGTTTGAAGGGTATCGGAAAGATGATTTGTACGTGGTAGATTTCTCAGCAGGACCACAACTTGCCGTATGTCTTCTAGCAAAAGCTTCTGAATGCTGGCTCTGGCATCGGAGGCTTGGGCATGCTGGCATGAGGAACCTCCACACCCTTGCAAGGAAGAAGCATGTCATAGGCATCGAGGGCGTCAAGTTCAAGAAGGATCACTTATGAGGTGCCTGTGAAGCAGGAAAGATGATGAGGGCCAAGCATCCCTCGAAGACAATCATGACAACGACTCAACCCTTCGAACTGCTCCACATGGACCTTTTAGGTCCCACTCATTACTCAACTCTTACTACTACTGCTTGTCTCTATGGCTTTGTCATTGTTGATGATTATTCAAGATATACATGGGTGCATATAATCCTCTACAAGACTGAAGTGTAGGATGTCTTCAGACGCTTTGCCAATCGAGCCATGAACAACGATGGCGTCAAGATCAAGCACATCAGAAGTGACAATGGCACTGAATTCAAGAACACTGGTCTAGACACTTATCTTGATACTTTGGGCATTACACATGAATTCTCAGCTCCGTACACACCGCAACAGAATGGCGTCGTGGAACGCAAGAACAGAACACTCATTGAGATGGCCCGGACGATGCTTGATGAATACAAGACTCCAAGAAAGTTCTGGCCTGAAGCCATTGATACTGCATGCCATATCATCAACCGTGTTTATCTTCACAAGCTTCTCAATAAGACATCCTAGGAGCTCCTTACTGGCAAGAAGCCAAATGTCAGTTACTTCAGAGTATTTGGTGCCAGGTGTTGGATCAAGGATCCACATCACACTTCAAAATTTGCACCAAAAGCACATGAAGGTTTTATGCTTGGATATGGAAAGGATTCGCACTCCTACAGAGTCTTCAAGCTTTTTCACTATAAAGTGGTTGAAACAGTGGATGTGCGGTTCGATGAGACTAACGGCTCACAAAGAGAGCACCTGCCAAACATGCTAGATGAAGTTACATCCAGTGAATCAATCAAACTTATGGGAACTGGAGAAATCATACCACCTGAATCTCAGCCTGAAGAGGAACTTATCATCTCCGCACCTGATCAAACTGAAGACAATGCTCAGCCTGAAGACAATCCTTCTAACGATGACAATGATCAGCAAGAGCAAAATCTTTGTCCTATACATCCTCGTGTTGCAAATGAAGTACAGATTGAGAAAATAATTGATAGCATCAATGCACCAGGTCCACTCACTCGTTCAAGGGCAACACAACTAGCAAATTTCTGTGGGCACTTCGCATTCATCTCAATATCTGAACCCAAGAAAGTTGAAGAAGCCTTCATGGAACCTGAATGGATTCAAGCTATGCAAGAAGAGCTTCAACAGTTTGAGCTGAATAATGTATGGGAACTGGTTAAGCGTCCTGATCCTCGCAAGCACAATATAATAGGCACCAAGTGGATATATCGCAACAAGCAAGAGGAGCATGGTCAAGTTGTCAGAAACAAAGCTCGTCTTGTTGCTCAAGGGTACACTCAAGTTGAAGGGATTGACTTCGATGAAACATTTGCTCCTGTGGCTAGACTTGAAGCCATACGCATACTGCTGGCCTATGCAAATCATCATAACATTCTTCTGTATCAAATGGATGTGAAGAGCGCTTTTCTCAATGGCAAGATTGAAGAAGAAGTGTATGTTGCACAACCGCCTGGCTTTGAAGATCCAAAACATCCTGACATGGTGTACAAGCTCAACAAGGCACTGTATGGCCTCAAACAAGCCCCTCGGGCTTGGTATGACACACTCAAAGACTTCCTGAAGAGCAAAGGCTTCAAACCTGGTTCCCTCGACCCCAGTCTCTTCACGAAGACATATGATGGTGAACTGTTTGTGTGCCAAATATATGTGGATGACATTATCTTCGGCTGCACCAATCAGAAATACAGTGAAGAGTTTGGATATATGATGCAAGAGCAATATCAGATGTCCATGATGGGTGAGCTGAAGTTCTTCCTTGGTCTTCAAATACGTCAGCAACGCAACGACATCTTCATATCTCAAGAGAAGTACCTCAAAGATTGCCTGAAGAAATTTGGGATGCAAGAATGCAAAGGCTTCACGACGCCAATGCCAGCCAAACATCATCTGGGTCCCAACGACAATGGTAAAGAGTTCGATCAAAAGGTATACCGCTCCATGATTGGTTCTTTACTTTATCTATGTGCATCTAGGCCAGATATTATGCTTAGTGTTTGCGTGTGTGCCCGGTTCCAAGCGGCACCAAAGGAATCGCATCACTTAGCTGTGAAGCAAATTCTTTGATATTTGGCTCACACCCCAACATTAGGATTATGGTATCCAAAGGGCTCAGGGTTTGATATGGTTGGATTCTCGGATGCTGATTATGCTGGTGACAAGGTGGATCGCAAGTCTACATCAGGCACATGTCATTTTCTGGGACGATCACTTGTATGTTGGTCTTCAAAGAAGCAGAACTATGTATCTCTCTCCACTGCTGAATCTGAATACATTGTTACTGGATCTTGTTGCGCTCAGCTTCTATGGATGAAGCAAACACTCAAAGACTATGGCATTCATCTGAAGCAAGTGCCACTCTACTGCGACAACGAAAGCACCATCAAGATTGCCAATAACCCAGTTCAGCACTCGAAGACAAAGCACATTGAAATTCGTCATCACTTTCTCAGAGATCATGTTGTGAAGGAATATATTGATATCATACACGTCAACACTGAAGAGCAATTAGCAGATATCTTCACCAAGCCCTTGGATGAGAAGAGGTTTTGCAAGTTACGGTGTGAGCTAAATATCTTGGAATCCTCAAATGTCCTGTGATCAGGCACACATCCTAACACTTATGCATATTGATGACTTAGATGTCCAACACACAAAGTAAAGTATATCTTCAATCAATGAAGACTTACATTCTAAATGTGAATACATTAATGTGGAATTTGACTTCGGAGCGCCACGATAATTGTGCGCCGTGTCTGGGTCTAATACTTCCTATACGGTGGGTAACGCCACCACCAAATTTTTCTGTTTGAAGTGTTTCACTCATGGCGTTACTATTGGTATGTCTTCACATTTGGTTTGGCTTCAATCTCAACTTGTCTTCATGATTATCTTCACTGTTGATTTGATTGTCTTTCTCATATATATATATATATATATATACTAGTGTTCTGTCCTCTACAGCATTCACTTATAGCTATGTCTTCTTGTTGAATCTTTTGAACTAAGTGAATGTGATCGGACCCTAACCTCTCTATGCTTTCTATCTCAAACTCTATCTCTCCAAATCATATGCATTCTATTGAAACTGTCGAATATCTTCTCTCCGTCCTTGTCAGCAGAAGATACAGAGACAAATATTAAGTCTGTTTTCGATGATAAATCCTTTCACCTGAAACCCGGAGAAGTGGGAACGACCACCCGACAATCCAGGCGTGCGTGGGAACGTGGAACAACCTCCGATATGTTGCATGATAGCCACGTGCCCTTCAGATGTGAATCGCCAGGGGCACCTGTGTAATAACACTGTGCTGTCCCTGTCCCTATAAATACACGCCTCACCACAGTCATTATCCTTTCTTCCACTCTCGCACAAACCCTAGCGCCACCGCCAGCCCTCAACGACGCCGGCGACGAAGCGCTTAGCTGCCGCGACCTCACCAACGCCGTCTTCACGCCGGCCGCGGACATCGTCTTCTCCGCCATCGCCGTAGGTGTCCTCCGTCGCCAAGTTAGGGCACGGACGATCGAACTGCTCGGCCTCCTCTCCCACTCCGTCTAGCAGTTCTTTGTGTGGTAAATAAAACTTCCTTTTTACGGCCCCTTTGATCCTATAGATTCACCACTTTCTACCACAAGCAGTTTCTGTTCGCACAAGTTGGATCTATTTCATACTGCATCTCATAATATGCCTAGTATGTTCACTTATGCTTCACAAAGTTGTTAGATTCCTCACTTGTACTTATTCGTGGATTCGTACAAATCTGGAACCAACTCTCTATCTATGAGTGAGTGTCTTCGCACTATGAGGCCAATGTCTTCTAAGCTGATTTATCTTCAAAATCTTCTGAGAATGTATATGACCTCTTCCCCTTCCCTCGCACCTTAATGCTGTCACAGGTACATGTCCGTGGGAGAATCCCTTGGTTCTCATAGTCTGCGTTCATTTGCAGAATTCTTACAGCATCATATAAATTCTCCCGAAGCCAGTTCCTGTTTGACCAGCAAGCGGAAGCCTTTGAAACCTTTGAACGTGTTGAAGCCATTCAGTTTGAAGTTCATGGCTACAGAGAAATCAACAAGGAAGAGTGGCAGACATCGTCGAGGGGGAACATCAAGAGATCTGCCTGATGACCTCTCAGAGCTGTACAAGACAGATCCTGAAGAGGATTACAATCAGCACAAGACATGAATCAAATGGATTCGAAGATATTGGGCAGAACAGTGGTTCAAGTACAGGTTCGTGACCCAGGAGTATGCTGAGAAGAATGCCATCAAACGACCATGGGGAGACATTCTAGAGATGAAGCCTCTAGAGATGAAGCCATTGAACAAGGCTTCTATCCCTTCATGGTCCGTGGACCACAGCCTGTGGATGCAGACCCATCGTCATTGCTATGGTGTCGTGACGACAATCTATTCAAGCGCAACTTCCAGTTTGCCAAGAATTCAGCTAAGCAAAACAAGAAGTCATTGGGACTAGACTTCAACCCTGGTCCTTCTGCTCCCCGTGCCGATGGCACCCGCGAAGCTGAACCCAATCGTGTTGGGCCCTTCTACAACCTGGAAGGTCTCATCACTCATATCATGGTTCAAGGGACAGCCGTGGATGAGCCTGCAGATGACGCTGAATCTGTTGAAGCGCCTGCACCGCTGAAGCCAACGAAGCTGAAGAAGACTAAAGCTTCAAAGTCTGCCTCAGCACCAAAAATCTCACGGGTGAAGCCACTGGCTACTGCACCTCCTGAAGACAGTGTGCAGTCTGAAGATCTATCACGTATCTCCAAGAAGACTGAGATGAGAAAGAATACTAATCAGGCACTGACTGCTGCTGCTATTTGGCGCAACGACGCCATTGATCTGTCCAATGATGAAGATCTTGCAGATGACGCTCTTGAGCAACTGATCAAGAGCAAGGAAGAAGCAGAGATCTTCAATGATTTGCCTCTCTTTGATGTGGCAATCATCCATAACTTCATAGATGAGTGGTTTGACACGCCCAACCTTAGCTTTGAAGATCTGCAACTTCCAATTGGCCTCAGTGTCGCCTTCACTGGCGCCATTGCTTCTGAGCTAGCTCTAGCTCAGTGCATCGTTGAACTGAAGCAAAAGATCGACTATGAGAAATCTCAGTTCAAGAAGCACATGGCCAAGCTCAGCGTGCAAGATGTCAAAAACTTCAAGATCATGATGCACGAGCTTAAGGAAGCCTTTCTCAAGAAGCGTGAAGAAGCTAAAGGTTCTCGTGAGCGCATGAAGAGCCTGGCTGACAAGTGTGTGCAAGCCTACAATGAGGCTGAGAAGCGCAAGGCTCTTGCTCGTCCTGGCATCGACCCCAGAATGGCTGCAAAGAAGAAGAAGCCCTCAACTGACCAATGTGCACCTTCAAGGCAGGAAGAACCTCGCATAGTCTTCCCAAGCAGCATGACTGGCTCGAAGCCAAAGGTCAGGTCAACCGCTTCAGAACTGAAGAAGACGAGGACTGCCGAGGCTGAAGCCAGAAAGAGGAAAAATCCTGAAGCTTCTAATGTCGCTCCCTCTAAGAAGAAGCGCAAAACCAAGAAGGATCGGGCTGCTCCCACAGAGCCCTTAGTTGTTGAACCTATCTCAATGGTTCGCCCTGCATCTGAGCACCGCGAGCGCCAACTGATTGTTCATGAACCTGCTTCCATAGAGGCTCATGAAGCTGAAGAAATTCCAGCAGTTGATCCCACCGCTACTGAAGACATTGGTCACCATGACAATGTTGAAGATGATGTAGTTCTTCCTCAGATCGAGCACCAACTGGTATCATCGCCTGTGCTCACGCACAACGAACTCATCAGCATTGGTCGTCCTCTGACGCCAATTGCTCAAGATGCATCATGGGCTGATCACCCACAACAACAAGACACCCCGAGTACTCCCCAACAACAAGTCACACCACCCGTGCAAGAAGAAGATGATGACCTTGAGGCCCAACCAACTCCATCTCCACAGGCGTCACCAGCGCTACGCAGGCTTCGCAAAGGACCAAGGCCTCAAGTCCCTCTTTCGAGCATTCCAGAAGGAGAAGTGCACCACCAATCTTTTGCACGTCAAGTGTTTCCAGATGTCACTCCTACTGTGACTGTCTCTGAATCCGAAGCCAAAATGGCTGAAGATGTTCTGGCTGCATCAGCCGATGAAGAAGAAGCCCCAAGAGTTGCTACACCCCCGTCTCACCAAGATGCTGTTCTCGAGGAGAACGTGACCGACCCTCCAGCTCATCAAGTGGAGGTTGAGAATCTTGAGGCTGCCACCACCAACACAAATGAAGCCGATGACGTAGTCATGGCTGAAGCAAATGTGGAGCCTGCACCAACCAATGTGCCAGAAGCCAATGAAGCCAATGATGCAACTGCTCCTGAAGCCTCTGTTGTGCAGCCTGACACCTCTATTGATGCCACTGCTCCTGTTCCGCCACCAAGGCCACACACTATCGAGCAAGCATTCAACTATGGCCAACTTATCACTGTCAAATGGCCTTTTCTGACTCCTCCGCCTGCTGCTGGTCCTCAGTTTGACTATCACGTTGAGCACAGGCCTCAGGTTCAGAAGCCAATACCAAGGTTGCCCAGGTTTCTAGGCACTGCATCTGCACCCGGATCGTTCAATATCAATGGCTTCAAGGCACACAACACCTTCTTTGATAGCGCCAAGAATCCCTACACCAAGGCAAGAATATCTTCTGATCGGTTCTGAAGCTATCAGCAGCGCAGTTATTACTCATGCATTCTGTACAATCAAGGTCACATTTTCCCACATATGCGTCTTGACACTGAAGCCATAACTGGTCTGCCTTGTTTGGAAGAAGCTCTGGATTACTTCAGGGAGTCTGGATTGTTGCCGTTCTTCACTGACAAGGAGCACTAGAACGAAGAATTGCTGCTCCAATTCTATGCCACTCTTCATATTCGTGGCTACAACAGAGATCCGAAGACTTGGGGTCCTTGAGTGGATGACAGGCAATGTTCATCACAAAGCCAAAGCCTTTGATATCATTGAGCTCACTGGTCTGCCCACTCCAGGAGATCTTTATGAACCTGGTTGTCAGCTTCACAGTGCAGCTATGGAGAGCATTTTTCACAAGCCTGAACCAAACATGAGTCAGATGCTTAGCATGATGAAGCCTTTGCCTCCAGATGCTGAATATCCTAAGGAGTTCTTTGTTGAAGACCTTGAGTATCTGCCACGCACTATCTATCACATCATAAGGCGAACTCTTTGGCCCATCAAAGGACATTCTCCACATGCAAAGCTGGAAGGTGCAATGAAGACTTTGGTCTTCCATATTGTTCATGGCAAATGCTTTAATGCACAAGACTACTTCATCCGCCAACTTGCTGCATCAGGATCTAATGTCTTTGGCTTGAAGTTTTACGCTCCATGGATTATGCGGCTGATCAAACTACACTCAGCTGTCACCTATTAGCCCTCTGCTCGCAATCATCGGATCTTTCTGCCTGACGTCGATATGTCAGTTGAAGCCATCTATCCAGAGCCTGCCAAGGAGCCTCTTAGTCTTCAGAATGCTGACCATCAAAGCTTCACACAAAACATTGAAGGAGTTCAAGCTGTCGCTCGCGTCTATCCATTGGCTGGAATCACTCGCTTACCTCACCGTGCGCAGACCGAAGCTACTGATAGCACCATTGCCCAAAGGCCTTGCAAGCGCTCTCATGTTTTGAATGACCGAGAACTTCTTGTGGCACTGCATCAAAAACAAGATAGGCATCATGACTGGCTCAAACAACAGATGCAAAGTCTCTTGGTGGACGTAAACAGGATTCGCAACCTTGCCACCAAGAATGCCTTTGTTACCCATGAAACTTGTTGGCGTACATGGAAAGGGCTGACGCTTATGTGTTCTGAAGATGATCTTCAAGAGGATGGCTTCTCTGAACGCTTCAAGTTTGACTCAACACCTCCAAGAAGGACTGTGTTGCGGCGTACTCCGTCTCTTGAAGACTCTGAGTTCTCCTCCTCTGCTGCAACAGTGAATGCACATGTCATCGATGATGAAGACGATGCTACCTCACCACCCCCTACTTCTGCACGCATCAACACTGCCCCGAGTTCGTCTGCCCCGCCTAACAACACCGACGACCCTGCTGCTTCACCTACTCCTCATGGGAACGAGTAGATGCTCTATGTATTCAAACCTTTTTGGTCCTTACTGACAAAAGGGGGAGAAGCATATGAGTTTGATAGTCTTCAAGCGGGTCCATATGGGCGGTTGCTTTATATTTTGCCTAGTGTTTACAACTCTCGTTTTGATACATTTGGTTCTTTGAGTTGTAACACTTAAACTCGATGGTCATCTGCTACTTATTTGCTATTCCGTGATGCGATGATAAATTCCGCATATGCGACGATAAATTCTGCACTTAGATCATTTTGCAGACGTCCATTTTTCATTATGCATGTCATTATCTTCACGTACTTTTCATGCATGATGAATTGTCATCATAAGTTGAAGAGGATCTCCACAAGTACAACCTGCCATGTGCATTTGCATTCCAAAAGCAAATTACTTATATGCACATCTTCAGGGGGAGCCCTTGCAACTTATGAAGACAATCCTCTATCCTTTACAATTTCACATATTATATTCCCCGTTGAAAACTTCAACTAGTTTGTCATCAATCACCAAAAGGGGGAGATCGTAAGTGCATCTAGTGCCACCCCTAGTTGGTTTTGGAGTATTGACGACAAACCTAGTTGAGGGACTAATGTGTTTGTGAGAATTGTAGGATAACACAGGTAGAAGTCCCTCATTGATTCGGTTTTCCTACCAGAGATGACCCCTAAAAATGTAAGAAGACATTGAAGTCAAAGGTGGTATGTGAAGACATTCACATTGAAGACTATGACAAGAGAAGACTGAAGGAAATATGCCCTAGGGGCAATAATAATGTTATTATTTTTATTTCCTTATATCATGATAAATGTTTATTATTCATGCTAGAATTGTATTATCCGGAAACATAATACTTGTGTGAATACATAGACAAACCAAACGTCACTAGTATGCCTCTACTTGACTAGCTCATTAATCAAAGATGGTTATGTTTCCTAACCATAGACATTGTTGTCATTTGATTAACGGGATCACATTATTAGGAGAATGATGTGATTTACATGATCCATTCCATTAGCTTAGCACCCGATCGTTTAGTATGTTGCTATTGCTTTCTTCATGACTTATACATGTTCCTATGACTATGAGATTATGCAACTCCCGTTTGCCGGAGGAACACTTTGTGTGCTACCAAACGGCACAACATAACTGGATGATTATAAGGGAGCTCTACAGGTGTCTCCAAAGGTACATGTTGGGTTGGCGTATTTCGAGATTAGGATTTGTCACTCCGATTGTCGGAGAGGTATCTCTGGGCCCTCTCGGTAATGCACATCACATAAGCCTTGCAAGCATTGCAACTAATGAGTTAGTTGCGATATGATGTATTACGAAACGAGTAAAGAGACTTGCCGGTAACGAGATTGAACTAGGTATTGAGATACCGACGATCGAATCTCGGGCAAGTAACATACCGATGACAAAGGGAACAACATATGTTGTTATGCGGTCTGACCGATAAAGATCTTCGTAGAATATGTAGGAGCCAATATGAGCATCCAGGTTCCGCTATTGGTTATTGACCGGAGACGTGTCTCGGTCATGTCTACATTGTTCTCGAACCCGTAGGGTCCGCACGCTTAAGGTTTCGATGACAGTTATATTATGAGTTTATGAGTTTTGATGTACCAAAGTTAGCTCGGAGTCCCGGATGTGATCACGGACATAACGAGGGGTCTCGAAATGGTCGAGACATAAAGATTGATATATTGGACGGCTATTTTCGGACACCGGAAGTGTTCCGGGTGATTTCAGAGAAAACCGGAGAGCCGGAGGGTTACCAGAACCCTACCGGGAGAAGTAATGGGCCATATGGGCCTTAGTGGAGAGAGAGAGAGAGGGGCAGCAAGGGTGGGCCGCGCACCTCCTCCCCCCTGGTCCGAATTGGACTAGGAGAGGGGGGGGGGGCGGCGCCCCCCTTTCCTTCTCCTTCCCCACTTCCTTCCCCCTCCTAGTAGGAGTCCTACTCCTACTAGGAGGAGGACTCCTCCTTGGCGCGCCTATAGGGCCGGCCGGCCTCCTCCCCTTGTTCCTTTATATACGGGGGCAGGGGGCACCCCTAGATACACAAGTTGATCCACGTGATCATATTCTTAGCCGTGTGCGGTGCCCCCTTCCACCATAATCCTCAATAATATTGTAGCGGTGCTTAGGCGAAGCCCTGCGACGGTAGTACATCAAGATCGTCGCCACGCCTTCGTGCTGACGGAACTCTTCCCCGACACTTTGCTGGATCGGAGTCCGGGGATCGTTATCGAGCTGAACGTGTGCTAAAACTCGGAGGTGCCGTAGTTTCGGTGCTTGATCAGTCGGGCCGTGAAGTCATACAACTACATCAACCGCGTTGTGCTAACGCTTCCACTGTCGGTCTACAAGGGTATGTAGATCACACTCTCCCCTCTCGTTGCTATGCATCACCATGATCTTGCGTGTGCGTAGGAATTTTTTTGAAATTACTACGTTCCCCAACAGTGGCATCCGAGCCTAGGTTTTATGTGTTGATGTTATATGCATGAGTAGAACACAAGTGAGTTGTGGGCGATATAAGTCATACTGCTTACCAGCATGTCATACTTTGGTTCGGCGGTATTGTTGGACGAAGCGGCCCGGACCGACATTACACGTACGCTTACGCGAGACCGGTTCTCCCAACGTGCTTTGCACAAAGGTGGCTAGCGGGTGACAGTTTCTCCAACTTTAGTTGAACCGAGTGTGGCTACGCCCGGTCCTTGCGAAGGTTAAAACATCACCTACTTGACAAACTATCGTTGTGGTTTTGATGCGTAGGTAAGATTGGTTCTTGCTTAAGCCCGTAGCAGCCACGTAAAACTTGCAACAACAAAGTAGAGGACGTCTAACTTGTTTTTGCAGGGCATGTTGTGATGTGATATGGTCAATACATGATGCTAAAATTTTATTGTATGAGATGATCATGTTTTGTAACCAAGTTATCGGCAACTGGCAGGAGCCATATGGTTGTCGCTTTATTGTATGCAATGCAATTGCGCTGTAATGCTTTACTTTATCACTAAGCGGTAGCGATAGTCGTGGAAGCATAAGATTGGCGAGACAACAACGATGCTACGATGGTGATCAAGGTGTCGCGCCGGTGACGATGGTGATCATGACGGTGCTTCGAAGATGGAGATCTCAAGCACAAGATGATGATGGCCATATCATATCACTTATATTGATTGCATGTGATGTTTATCTTTTATGCATCTTATCTTGCTTTGATTGACGGTAGCATTTTAAGATGATCTCTCACTAATTATCAAGAAGTGTTCTCCCTGAGTATGCACCATTGCGAAAGTTCTTCGTGCTGAGACACCACGTGATGATCGGGTGTGATAGGCTCTACGTTCAAATACAACGGGTGCAAAACAGTTGCACACGCAGAATACTCAGGTTATACTTGACGAGCCAAGCATATACAGATATGGCCTCGGAACACGGAGACCGAAAGGTCGAGCGTGAATCATATAGTAGATATGATCAACATAGCGATGTTCACCAATGAAACTACTCCATCTCACGTGATGATCAGACATGGTTTAGTTGATTTGGATCACGTAATCACTTAGAGGATTAGAGGGATGTCTATCTAAGTGGGAGTTCTTTAGTAATATGATTAATTGAACCTAAATCTATCATGAACTTAGTACCTGATAGTATCTTGCTTGTTTATGTTTGATTGTAGATAGATGGCCCGTGCTGTTGTTCTGTTGAATTTTAATGCATTCCTTGAGAAAGCAAAGTTGAAAGATGATGGTAGCAATTACACGGACTGGGTCCGTAACTTGAGGATTATCCTCATTGCTACACAGAAGAATTACGTCCTGGAAGCACCGCTGGGTGCCAGGCCTGCTGCTGGAGCAACACCAGATGTTATGAACGTCTGGCAGAGCAAAGCTGATGACTACTCGATAGTTCAGTGTGCCATGCTTTACGGCTTAGAATCGGGACTTCAAAGACGTTTTGAACGTCATGGAGCATATGAGATGTTCCAGGAGTTGAAGTTAATATTTCAAGCAAATGCCTGGATTGAGAGATATGAAGTCTCCAATAAGTTCTATAGCTGCAAGATGGAGGAGAACAGTTCTGTCAGTGAGCATATACTCAAAATTTCTGGGTATAATAATCACTTGATTCAATTGGGAGTTAATCTTCTAGATGATTGCATCATTGACAGAATTCTCCAATCACTGCCACCAAGCTAAAAGAGCTTCATGATGAACTATAATATGCAAGGGATGAATAAGACTATTCCCGAGCTCTTCGCAATGCTGAAAGCTGCGGAGGTAGAAATCAAGAAGGAGCATCAAGTGTTGATGGTCAATAAGACCACTAGTTTCAAGAAAAAGGGCAAAGGGAAGAAGAAGGGGAACTTCAAAAAGAACAGCAAGCAAGTTGCTACTCAAGAGAAGAAACCCAAACCTGGACCTAAGCCTGAAATTGAGTGCTTCTACTGCAAGCAGACTGGTCACTGGAAGCGGAACTGCGCCAAGTATTTGGCGGATAAGAAGGATGGCAAGGTGAACAAAGGTATATGTGATATACATGTTATTGATGTGTACCTTACTAATGCTCGCAGTAGCACCTGGGTATTTGATACTGGTTCTGTTGCTAAAATTTGCAACTCGAAACAGGGACTACGGATTAAGCAAAGATTGGCTAAGGACGAGGTGACGATGCGCGTGGGAAATGGTTCCAAAGTCGATGTGATCACGGTCGGCACGCTACCTCTACATCTACCTTCAGGATTAGTATTAGACCTAAATAATTGTTATTTGGTGCCAGCGTTAAGCATGAACATTATATTTGGATCTTGTTTGATGCGAGACGGTTATTCATTTAAATCAGAGAATAATGGTTGTTCTATTTATATGAGTAATATCTTTTATGGTCATGCACCCTTAGAGAGTGGTCTATTCTTATTAAATCTCGATAGTAGTGACACACATATTCATAATGTTGAAGCCAAAAGATGCAGAGTTGATAATGATAGTGCAACTTATTTGTGGCACTGCCGTTTGGGTCATATCGGTGTAAAGCGCATGAAGAAACTCCATACTGATGGGCTTTTGGAACCACTTGATTATGAATCACTTGGTACTTGTGAACCGTGCCTTATGGGTAAGATGACAAAAACACCGTTCTCCGGTACTATGGAGAGAGCAACAGATTTGTTGGAAATCATACATACAGATGTATGTGGTCCGATGAATGTTGAGGCTCATGGCAGATACCGTTATTTTCTCACCTTCACAGATGACTTAAGTAGATATGGGTATATCTACTTAATGAAACATAAGTCTGAAACATTTGAAAAGTTCAAAGAATTTCAGAGTGAAGTTGAAAATCATCGTAACAAGAAAATAAAATTCCTACGATCTGATCGTGGAGGAGAATATTTGAGTTACGAGTTTGGTGTACATTTGAAACAATGCGGAATAGTTTCGCAACTCACGCCACCCGGAACACCACAACGTAATGGTGTGTCCGAACGTCGTAATCGTACTTTACTTGATATGGTGCGATCTATGATGTCTCTTACTGATTTACCGCTATCGTTTTGGGGTTATGCTCTAGAGACGGCCGCATTCACGTTAAATAGGGCACCATCAAAATCCGTTAAGACGATGCCTTATGAACTATGGTTTGGCAAGAAACCAAAGTTGTCATTTCTGAAAGTTTGGGGTTGCGATGCTTATGTGAAAAAGCTTCAACCTGATAAGCTCGAACCCAAATCGGAGAAATGTGTCTTCATAGGATATCCAAAGGAAACTATTGGATACACCTTCTATCACAGATCCGAAGGCAAAACTTTTGTTGCTAAATTCGGAAACTTTCTAGAGAAGGAGTTTCTCTCGAAAGAAGTGAGTGGGAGGAAAGTAGAACTTGATGAGGTAACTGTACCTGCTCCCTTATTGGAAAGTAGTACATCATAGAAACCAGTTTCTATGACACCTACACCAATTAGTGAGGAAACTAATGATGATGATCATGAAGCTTCAGAACAAGATACTACTGAACCTCGTAGATCAACCAGAGTAAGATCTGCACCAGAGTGGTATGGTAATCCTGTTCTGGAAGTCATGCTACTAGATCATGATGAACCTACGAACTATGGAGAAGCGATGGTGAGCCCAGATTCCGAAAATGGCTTGAAGCCATGAAATCTGAGATGGGATCCATGTATGAGAACAAAGTATGGACTTTGGTTGACTTGCCCAATGATCAGCAAGCAATTGAGAATGAATGGATCTTTAAGAAGAAGACTGACGCTGACGGTAATGTTACTGTCTACAAAGCACGACTTGTCGCAAAAGGTTTTCGACAAGTTCAAGGGATTGACTACGATGAGACCTTCTCACCCGTAGCGATGCTTAAGTCTGTGCGAATCATGTTAGCAATTGCCGCATTTTATGATTATGAAATTTGGCAGATGGATGTTAAAACTGCATTCTTGAATGGATTTCTGCAAGAAGAGTTGTATATGATGCAACCTGAAGGTTTTGTCGATCCAAAGGGAGCTAACAAAGTGTGCAAGCTCCAGCGATCCATTTATGGACTGGTGCAAGCCTCTCGGAGTTGGAATAAACGCTTTGATAGTGTGATCAAAGCATTTGGTTTTGTACAGACTTTTGGAGAAGCCTGTATTTACAAGAAAGTGAGTGGGAGGTCTGTAGCATTTCTGATATTATATGTAGATGACATATTACTAATCGGAAATGATATAGAATTTCTGGATAGCATAAAGGGATACTTGAATAAGAGTTTTTCAATGAAAGACCTCGGTGAAGCTGCTTACATATTGGGCATTAAGATCTATAGAGACAGATCAAGACGCTTAATTGGACTTTCACAAAGCACATACCTTGACAAACTTTTGAAAAAGTTCAAAATGGATCAAGCAAAGAAAGGATTCTTGCCTGTGTTACAAGGTGTGAAATTGAGTAAGACTCAATGCCCGACCACTGCAGAAGATAGAGAGAAAATGAAAGATGTTCCCTATGCTTCAGCCATAGGCTCTATCATGTATGCAATGCTGTGTACCAGACCTGATGTGTGTCTTGCTATAAGTCTAGCAGGCAGGTACCAAAGTAATCCAGGAGTGGATCACTGGACAGCGGTCAAGAACATCCTGAAATACCTCAAAAGGACTAAGGATATGTTTCTCATATATGGAGGTGACAAAGAGCTCATCGTAAATGGTTACATTGATGCAAGCTTTGACACTGATCTGGACGATTCTAAATCGCAAACCGGATACGTGTTTACATTAAACGGTGGAGCTGTCAGTTGGTGCAGTTCTAAACAAAGCGTTGTGGCGGGATCTACATGTGAAGCGGAGTACATAGCTGCTTCGGAAGCAGCGAACGAAGGAGTCTGGATGAAGGAGTTCATATCTGATCTAGGTGTCATACCTAGTGCATTGGGTCCAATGAAAATCTTTTGTGACAATACTGGTGCAATTGCCTTGGCAAAGGAATCCAGATTTCACAAGAGAACCAAGCACATCAAGAGACGCTTCAATTCCATCCGAGATCTAGTCCAGGTGGGAGACATAGAGATTTGCAAGATACATACGGATCTGAATATTGCAGACCCGTTGACTAAGCCTCTTCCACGAGCAAAACATGATCAGCACCAAAGCTCCATGGGTGTTAGAATCATTATTGTGTAATCTAGATTATTGACTCTAGTGCAAGTGGGAGACTGAAGGAAATATGCCCTATAGGCAATAATAATGTTATTATTTTATTTCCTTATATCATGATAAATGTTTATTATTCATCCTAGAATTGTATTATCCGGAAACATAATACTTGTGTGAATACATAGACAAACCAAACGTCACTAGTATGCCTCTACTTGACTAGCTCATTAATCAAAGATGGTTATGTTTCCTAACCATAGACATGTGTTGTCATTTGATTAACGGGATCACATTATTAGGAGAATGATGTGATTGACATGACCCATTCCATTAGCTTAGCACTCGATCGTTTAGTATGTTGCTATTGCTTTCTTCATGACTTATACATGTTCCTATGACTATGAGATTATGCAACTCCCGTTTGCCGGAGGAACACTTTGTGTGCTACCAAACGTCACAACGTAACTGGGTGATTATAAAGGAGCTCTATAGGTGTCTCCAAAGGTACATGTTGGGTTGGTGTATTTCGAGATTAGGATTTGTCACTCCGATTGTCAGAGAGGTATCTCTGGGCCCTCTCGGTAATGCACATCACATAAGCCTTGCAAGCATTGCAACTAATGAGTTAGTTGCAAGATGATGTATTACGAAACGAGTAAAGAGACTTGCCAGTAACGAGATTGAACTAGGTATTGAGATACCGATGCTCGAATCTCGGGCAAGTAACATACCGATGACAAAGGGAACAACGTATGTTGTTATGCGGTCTGACCGATAAAGATATTCGTAGAATATGTAGGAGCCAATATGAGCATCCAGGTTCCGCTATTGGTTATTGACCGGAGACGTGTCTCGGTCACGTATACATTGTTCTCGAACCCGTAGGGTCCGCACGCTTAAGGTTTCGATGACAGTTATATTATGAGTTTATGAGTTTTGATGTACCGAAGTTAGTTCAGAGTCCCGGATGTGATCACGGACATAACGAGGGGTCTCGAAATGGTCGAGACATAAAGATTGATATATTGGATGGCTATATTCGGACACCAGAAGTGTTCCGGGTGATTTCGGAGAAAACCGGAGAGCCGGAGGGTTACCGGAACCCTACCGGGAGAAGTAATGGGCCATATGGGCCTTAGTGGAGAGAGAGGGGCAGCAAGGGTGGGCCGCGCGCCTCCTCCCCCCTGGTCCGAATTGGACTAGGAGAGGGGGGCGGCGCCCCCCTTTCCTTCTCCTTCCCCACTTCCTTCCCCCTCGTAGTAGGAGTCCTACTCCTACTAGGAGGAGGACTCCTCCTTGGTGCGCCTATAGGGCCGGCCGGCCTCCTCCCCTTGCTCCTTTATATACGGGGGCAGGGGGCACCCCTAGATACACAAGTTGATCCACGTGATCATATTCTTAGCCGTGTGCGGTGCCCCCTTCCACCATAATCCTCAATAATATTGTAGCGGTGCTTAGGCGAAGCCCTACGACGGTAGTACATCAAGATCGTCACCACGCCGTTGTGCTGATGGAACTCTTCCCGACACTTTGGTGGATCGGAGTCCGGGGATCGTCATCGAGCTGAACGTGTGCTAAAACTCGGAGGTGCCATAGTTTCGGTGCTTGATCGGTCGGGCCGTGAAGACGTACGACTACATCAACCGCGTTGTGCTAATGCTTCCACTGTCGGTCTACAAGGGTATGTAGATCACACTCTCCCCTCTCGTTGCTATGCATCACCATGATCTTGCGTGTGCGTAGGAAATTTTTTGAAATTACTACGTCCCCCAACAAAGACATCGCATGAAGACTATGAAGCGCGAAGACTTAGTTCTTTCGTCGTTCTTTTTCTTCTTTGTTGAGTCATAGGAACCACCGTACTGTTAAGTGGGGTCCAAAAGAACCAGACAGAATTACTGAAGTGATGCTTAATCAAAATCCCATGTCTTCGAGCGAAGACTATGAGAGCAAATCTTGTCCAGAGTTGGATAAGTCAGCTTTGCTTGTAGCCCAAGTAAAGTTGCCGTGTGTGTTTGAAATCTGACCGTTGGAACACGTGTCAGTTCCTTAGTGACCAAGGGTCATTTCGGACAAATCAGGTCGGGTTGCCAAGGGGCTATAAATAGCCCACCCCCTACAACCATAAACGGTTGGCTGCTCAGAGTTAGAGTACGGCTTTTGTCGTTTGAGAGCAACCCACCTCGAAGCCTTTGAGAGAGAATTCCTTGCGTGGATAAAGCCCTAAACACCCAGAGCCAAAGAGTGTTAGGCATCACTTAAGTCTTCTTGTCTGTGTGATCTGAAGACTTATTACACTTGAGGACCGTGAATCCTCCAGCCGGTTAGGCGTCGCATTCTGAGCATCCAAGAGTCATTGTGGATCGCCGGTGAACGAAGTCTGTGAAGGTTTGGAAGTCTGCCTTGAAGACTTACCAGAGTGATTGGGCGAGGACTGGGTGTCCTTAGCTCAAGGGGAATAAGGTGAAGATGAGGTCTTCTGAGTTGAATCTCAACCTCCCTAACCAGATGTACAGTTGTCACAACAACTGGAACTGGTCCAACAAATCATTGTCTTCAACAAGTCACTGGTTTCATCCTTCCCTTCCCTTTACTTACTGTTGGTCCGTGTGAAGTCATTGTATGATTGCATTATCTTTTGTCTTCACTGAGTGACTGCGTGTTCTGATTGGCTTCACAATATCTTCCTACCTGATCTTTACTGCCTAGCTCCTATTAGTCATTGTGCTTTCACTTCATTGAATACTTGACTATGGTTTGCCTAGTGTAGTCTACCTTCCGCTGCATGGTAATAGGTTTATTTGTATCGTTTGTCTTCGAAACTTCCATGTTTTGAAGACTTTCATAAAAATTGCCTATTCACCCCCCTCTAGTCGATCACTAGCACTTTCACACCTCTTCTCCAATGGCCTTGCGCCTTTCCTCATTGAATCGTTGGAGAAATTGCCTGACCGGCTTAAACTTTGGATCAATATTGAGAGTGTGCTTAGCGAGTTCTCTCGGGACACCCGGCATGTCAGAAGGTTTCCATGCAAAGATGTCCCGGTTCTCACGGATGAACTCGATGAGAGCGCTTTCCTATTTTGGATCCAAGTTGGCACTGATGATGAACTGCTTGGATGAGTCGTCGGGCACAAAATCAACCGTCTTGGTGTCATCAGCCGACTTGAATTTCAACGCCGTTTCATGCTCCGTTGTTGGCTTCTTTAAAGACGTCATGTCTGCCGGGTCAACATTATCTTTATTAAATTTTAGCTCCTCTGTTGCACAAACAGACTCAGCATATGCAACATCTCCTTCACACTCCAGGGCTATTTTCCGGCTTCCATGTACTGTAATTGTGCCCTTATAACCCGGCATCTTGAGTTGCAGATACACATAACACAGCCGAGCCATGAACTTGGCGTAAGCCGGCCGTCCAAACAAAGCATGATATGGGCTTTTGATCTTAACCACCTCAAAGGTTAATTTCTCCGCTCTGGAATCATATTCATCCCCAAAGGCTACTTCCAGTTCAATCTTGCCAACTGGGTATGCCGACTTGCCAGGTACCACATCGTGAAAAACAGTGTTGGATTGCTTAAGACTCTTATCATTCAACCCCATCCGACAAAACGTCTCATAGTAGAGGATGTTGATGCTACTGCCTCCATCCATGAGCACTTTAGTGAATTTATATCCACCAACCTGAGGCGCTACTACCAAGGCCAAGTGACCCGGATTGTCAACCCGGGGAGGATGATCCTCTCTGCTCCACACAATAGGTTGTTCTGACCACCGTAAGTAACGCGGAATCGCCGGCTCAACGGCATTGACAGCCCTCTTGTGAAGCTTTTGGTCCCTCTTGCACAAGCTAGTGGTAAATACATGATATTGCCCACTATTCAACTGTTTTGGGTTGCTCTGATATCCGGATTGCTGCTGATTACCTTGGCCGGGTTGCGGATTATAACCTCCTTGGTTACTCGCATGTCCCTGACCGTGAAAACCGCCTCCACCTGAGCCGACGCCCCGGCCATGAAAGCCGCCTCCGCCTAAACCGCCGCCAGGGCCGTGACTTCCATCAAATGCATTTGAATTTTTAAACGCTTTCATGATTGTACAGTCCTTCCACAGATGGGTGGCTGGCTTCTCCCGGGTGCCATGTCTTGGACAAGGTTCATTCAATAATTGCTCAAGGGTGGGACCTGACCCGCCCGACCAAGGGGGTTGCCTACCCTTGCACCGTTGATTGTTGCCCTGCGCATTGGTGTTAGCCACAAATTCGTCAGCCTTACGTTTATTACCTCCTTGATTTGCCGGGTTATGCTGGTGACCCTTGCCGTTGCCGTTCTTCTTCCCCTTCCCTGTATTTTCTTCATCAGACACATGGTCCTTGGTACTATCAGAATCAGCATACTTGACGAGAGCCGCCATCAACTGGCCCATGTCATTGCGGTCACGTTTAACCCGCCCCAGCTTCTGCTTCAAAGGTTCAAAACGGCAATTTTTCTCCAACATTAATACTGCCGAGCCGGCATCCATCTTATCAGATGAATGAATTATCTCCTTGACCCGGTGCACCCAATGGGTTGTGGACTCACCTTCCTCTTGTTTACAATTAGTCAAGTCCATGATTGACATAGGTTGTTTGCATGTGTCCTTGAAGTTCTGAATGAATCGGGCCTTTAACTCCGCCCATGAGCCGATGGAATTGGGGGGCAACCCTTTTAGCCAAGTACGAGCCGTTCCATCCAACATCATGGTGAAATACTTAGCCATTGCCGCGTCGCTGACCTCCAATAGCTCCATGGCCATCTCATAACTCTCAATCCAGGCCCAAGGCTGCAAGTCGGCCGTGTAATTAGGCACCTTACGAGGCCCCTTGAAGTCCTTTGGCAAACGCTCATTAGGTATGGCAGGCACCAGGCAAGGGACACCTCCAATTCTCGTGGCCACTCCTGCCTCAATCGAGGTTGCTGGATAAGCCGGAAAAGTCTGGTGAGCCGCCTGCTCTGCTGCCAGTTGAACCGCTCGCTCAGCCTCTTGTCAGATCCTCTCCTGATCCGCTAAGTTAAGGGCTCCAGCCTGTATCGGCTCATGCCTGTGCGGCCGGTTGCGGCGTTGAGCATTGTTTGACATATCAGCTGAGTCCATGTGTCTACTGTAGCTTGGGCTCCGGCTCGGGCGAGGGGTTGAATGGATTCTGTTTCGACTGTAAGAGTACACATCCTGCTGTGCCAGAGCTGTTTGAAGAAGTTCCCTCACCCTTCGCGTTTCGATCGCCGCCGGGGAGTCGCCTTCCATCGGGAGAGCCGCCAAACGAGTCGACATAGCAATAAGGTTTTCCAAGGGATTGGAGAAGTGACTGGGTGGTGTTGGCACATAATGAGGCGGAGCGGTATGTACACAGGGTGGTTCCATGGCGCACGGCTGAACCGGTGCCCCGGGTGTCGTCATCCGATTTGCCTCCGGCGGGTTACTTGTCCCGGCCCCGGGTGTAGGAAAAAGGTTCCTAGGATCGAGTGTCCGAGGTAAACGTGACTGAGTTTTTTGATGCCTTCTTCTCATGACCTTGTTTGACGCGTTCAGATCCACCGAGAGCTGGAAGGTCTCCATGTTGACACCAGATTTTGGCATGGTCACGAATCCGGGTTCGTATGCAAAAGTTAGAGGCAACACTTCGCGGGCCGGCCCTGAGTGAGAAAGTATTCGGCCTTTGCCGGCTGAATTAAACCTTGCCGGGGTAAAACCTTGCCGATGTGAGGGCTTGCCGGCGTGGAAAGCTTGCTAGCGGAGAAGCTTGCCGGCGTGGAAAGCCTGTCGGCGGAGAAGCTTGCCGGTGTGAAATCTTGCTGAGGGAGAAACCTTGCCGAGGAGAACTCTTGCCGGGGTAGAAACCTTGCCGAGCTAGGGAGGAACCCTTGCCGGTGTAAAAACCTTGCCGGGGCGAAACCTTGTCGGTGCGGAAATCTTACCCGGGTGGAAGGCCTGCCCGGGTGGAGGTTGTGATAGTCAAGCCGACGAGAAGTTGAAGATGGGCTCAGAAGCTAATTCAGATGATCTTGGATGGAGAAATGTCCTACACGGAAGTTGTGCATCTCGTCGAAACGATTGATTTTGATATAAAGATCGTCTCAATCCAAGGTCGTATGCAAAAGTTAGAGCAATCGGAGTGCAGCCCTGTCACGAGGCGAGACGTGGTGCGCCCCACCAGACACATGTCTGACGGGTAGCGCGAAGGAATAGTCTGTGTTGCGAGACCGATCTGACCCTCAATATGATCTCTGATCAAAAAACCTTCAACATGAAAGTTGTTCGTCTCGTCGAAACGGTCAAGATTGCTTTTGGGCTTGTTTTCATCCGAGATCGTTTACCACCGCAAAAAAGACCCGCAAGGTGCGGCTAGTTTAAACCGAACAGTTTTGGAAAGTTCGGATAAAACCAGTCCGAATTTGACTAGGGTTTTGGATGTGAATTGATGTAATTTTCTTGTAAGGAAAGCCTAGATAAATCCTTTGCTTGTACGGGAAGTCCATCCGCCTCTTATATATGTTGGGGGTGACGGCCGATTGAAACAACACACAATCGAACAAATCAATATACTACTTTTTCATCTACGTTTTATCTCTCCACCGTTTTTCTCTCTCGTTCTTCACTGTTCTTCGTGTTTGAGAGCTGCGAATTCTGAGGCTCTAGGGGCGAGCGAATCGACCTAGGGCAGCCCATAGCCGCCGCACTCCCTGACGGGGTCCCTCCCGGGGGTGTGGGGTTTTCGGGTCTGCAAAAGCGCTCGTCGACTGTCTTGCGTATCGCGCTGTCGGTCGGGTCTCCTTCGACGTGAGCTGCGGTGCATCACCCCCGGCGTCGAGGGTACACGTGACGTGTTCGTGTGTCAACACACTTTTTGGTGACTCCGCTGGGGAACGAAGATCAATCGTCATCATCCACCATGTCTGATATTCCCAAGCCATCTGAGGTAGACGCCGATAACATCATTAAGCCCAGTCTTGATGAGATATCGGCCGATCATCGCCAAGTTTATGAGGAGTACAAGAAGGCGCGCGAGGAGAAGGACTTGCAGGATTTCCTTGCAAAATTCAAGAAGGATCGCCAAGGCAACATCACTCCGATTGAAGAAATCAAGTTCCCTCCTCTTCAAGCCGAGCAGGCTAAACCCTCTGTAAGTACTGCCTTTTCTCCTGAGCAGTGGGCTGAGATTGAAAGTCGTATTGTTGATGGTAACAATCTAGTCTACCAAAATTTCATAGAAAATACTAATGCTCAGAAGACTACATCTCAATCATCTAGTGGTAATGATGGTGTAGCTACTAGTGTGCAAAACCCTAATCTGGCTTTACCTATTGCATCGGCGCGTCCCGTGCCGATGGCTTATTATCCTACCCAAACAAATAAGATTGTGACTGCACCCATCAACCCTATTATGAGCATGCCAGGTTCGGTGGCAACGCCGAACCAAACCCTACCTACAGCTACAACCACTCGACCACTACCAAATTATGGGTCGACATACATGCCACAATTCCTACCTGCAGCTAGTAACCCTACTCCTCCTATGCCACTGCCAAAAGCTTCATGGTCCACTATGGATGATGGTCTAGCTAATCTTAGAGAGGAGATGGCTAAGATGCTTTGAGAGAATTTTGGAGTTGAGTTACCTCGGAATCGGATTTACCAAAAGCCATACCCCGAGTACTTTGATGCCATCCAGTGCCCTCCAGGATATAAAATTCTAGATTTTGTTAAATTTAATGGAGAAGGCACAAAAACCACATGGGAGCATGTTAGTCAGTATTTAGCACAATAGGGTGAGGCAGGCTCATTGAATGAATTAAAAGTGCGTTTATTTCCTTTATCATTAACTGGTACCGCATTTTCATGGTTTTCTTCTTTACCCCATGGTTCCATTCGGGTTTGGTCGCAGCTAGAGCAGAAGTTTCATGATCACTTTTATAGCGGCGACAATGAACTCAAGTTGTCACATCTAACATCGGTTAAACAGAAGCATGATGAATCGGTCTCCGATTACGTCAAGAGATTCAGAGAAACAAAAAACCGGTGTTTTAGTTTGGTGATAACCGAGAGGGACTTGGCGGACATAGTGCTGAGTGGTTTGAGAACTCCCATTAGAGAAAAGCTAGAAGGCTATGAGTTCTTAAATATTAACCAAGTCTTACAAAGGGCTTTGGCTCAGGAAAGTCGAAGCAAAGACCTCAGAGAAGTGCATAGATACAAAGTCGATCGTCCAAAGATGAATATGGTGGAATATGATAGTGATCACTCGGACGATGAGGGTGATGTTTTTTCTACTGAATTTGTTTGGCCATCTAAGGCCAAACCCTTTACTTGCAATGATCTGAAACCGATTCATAAGAATCGTGATGAAGAGATGAAGTTTACTTTTAACATTGCTAAGTGTGATAAAATATTTGATGCTTTGCTACAGGCTAAGATTATTAGAATATCTCATACTTTACCGCCGTTTGAAGAGCTAAAACGGCGCGCTTATTGCAAATATCATAATTCTTTTTCTCATGATACAATCGGCCATTAATGACGGACGATTGAACTTTTCTGAGATGCAAGTTGATAAACAGCCTTTTCCAATGAATACCATGGATTTGGAGGGAAAGAAGCTACTCATTCGGCCGGAGGTTGCCGAATCTGCTAATAAAGCTAATGTCATTGTTGGTGAGCCCAGGAAAGACAAGGAGGGCGACAAGGTCTTGGGGAGACAGGTTGTGCTTGACAAGCAACCCTGTGGCAAGGAGACAATCAAAATCACCATCAAGAATCCTACACTCGGGGGGCAACCGCAAGCGCAAGAAAATACTCATGTTAAATTTGTCAAGCCCAAAAGTCCAGAAGTTGGCAAGTGGAAGACGAATGAAGCTAAAGTGCAGCGCAAGAAAATCAAGCCAACTTTTGATATGTTGCTATCCAAGTATGCCAATCACGCAGCCGGTCCTAGCTCTAACCGGTCACCAAATTTGAAGCGCTCAAGGTCACCTCCTCGGGAAGAATTTCAGCATCATGCAAGGCCATATGGGTCGTGGGCGCCGGGACCATGGGTACCGTCTCTCCCCTATGTACCATATTACATGGGAGACTTCAATAGAGGATGGTGGCAGCCCCCAATGGCCCCTTATGCTTTTCATCCGGGTTGGGCAGAACAAAGGAGGCCCGTTTGTGAGAGACTTTCTTATCCCACACAAGGCCGTTTGAACAATAGTGTCAATCGGCCAGTGCAAGATAATCAAAAAAGGGTCGGCAAGAAAGAATGGCGTGTTAAGTCGCCAAGTACTGTAACGGTCGAGTCAAGCAAAGGCAAGGAAAAAACCGATGCCGACTCACTCATCTTGGGCACCGAAACATTCGCCATACAACAACCGATTATGCATAACGATTAGACTGAGCCGATACTTGCTATCGCGCCAAAGTACTCGGCTAATGACCTTGAAAGAAACACCAGCCACGTAAAGATGAGAGATCCTAAATACACTCAGCCAAAGTGGTGTCCTCCAGGGCTGACAAAAACATAAAAGAGGAAACTACAGAGGTTAAGGAGTCAAGAGATGACAAAACAAGAAGCCGAGAAGCAAAGGGATAAGTTGTTCAATGATACTCGGCCCATGGTGCCTACAAAACAAGTGTGGAGGCCTAAACAAATACAAGATGCAGTCGCTTCTACACCTATCGCAGCAGCACCTGCGCCACCAAAGGAGGACGATGCAACAGCTATTACATCTTCTGCGACACTTCTTACTTCTCCTTTACTTGGACAAATTTCAGAATCGATGGATGCACTTGAAGAAGAGGATGATATGTTGGACTATGAGTCTACGCCAGTTCATGAAGGTATGGATATCAATATGGTGTATTACTTACCTGCTGAGTTTCGAGCTGTAAATGAGGAAGGGGAGGTGGCTCAGCTGGATTTTGGCCCTAAAAATGCAATATTCGAGAATCCAAAAGACCCAGTAACACATCTGAAACCGTTGTATCTCAGAGGTCATATAAATGGATCACTGCTCACTTGGATGCTTGTTGATGGTGGTGCTATGGTGAATCTTATGCCGTATTCGGTCTTCAAAAAATTGGGGCTGCATGATGAAGAGTTGATAAAGACCAACATGGTGCTCAATGGATTTGAAGGCAAAGAGAAAACTGGAGCCAAAGGTGTGATGTATGTGGAGCTCACGGTGGGAAGTAAAACTTTGTCTACCGCATTCTTTGTCGCTGAGGTGCAAGGTAACTACAATGTCATACTAGGCCGTGATTGGGTTCATGCAAACCAGTGCGTGCCGTCCACTATGCACCAGTTTTTGATCCAGTGGGTTGATGATGAAGTGGAAGTCATTCATGCGGATAACTTGGCCTGTGTTGCTTTGGCCGAGGCATCAGTGGATTGGCAACACCCAAATGCTACTTGCTTGACGGGACGTGACTTGTCAGAGTTTGATTTTCTCAGCGCAACCAAGAATGGTTTCGTGCCCGTCTCTTTAAAGCCGACTGAATGCAATCGGCTCCAAGGTATGATATGTTTAAATGGATCCTAACTCAGAGTGGTTACAAAAGCGACTTGTAGAATATCGGTCCAATGAGAACGATATGTATGGGTCCATAGAAGAGTTAGATGATATGGATAAATTAGGACAAGGTTTTACATCGGCCGATCCATTAGAAGAGATAGATATAGGAGATGGTTCAACTCCTAGGCCAACATTTGTAAATGCAAATTTAAGAGCCGATCATAAAGCTAAGTTGATCGAGTTGTTGAAAGAATATGTCTGTTGCTTTGCGTGGGAATATCATGAGATGCCAGGTTTAAGCCGAGAGCTAGTGGAGCATCGGTTACCTATAAAGGCTGGTTTTAGACCATATAAACAATCGGCCAGAAAGTTTAATCCAAAAACATATGACCGGATCAAGGAAGAGATCGGTCGTTTGCTTAAAGCTAATTTTATTAGACCTTGCAGGTATGCCGAGTGGATTTCTAACATTGTCCCGGTGGAAAAAAAAGGATCCGGCAAGTTGAGGGTGTGCATTGACTTCAGAGATCTGAATAGGGCTACACCCAAAGATGAGTATCCCATGCCAATAGCCGATATGCTTATTAATGATGCTTCTGGACATAAAGTTATTAGCTTTCTAGATGGTAATGCCGGATACAATCAAATTTTTATGGCCGAAGAGGACATGTCCAAGACAGCTTTTTGTTGCCCTGGTTTTCTTGGTTTATTCGAGTGGACAGTGATGACATTCGGATTAAAAAATGTTGGCGCCACATATCAAAGGGCTATGAATTTGATTTTTCATGATTTACTCGGTGTCATACTTGAAGTCTATATTGATGATATTGTTGTCAAATCGGATGCTTTTGAATCTCACTTGGCCGATTTGCGTTTAGCTTTTGAAAGAATGAAAAACTATGGACTAAAGATGAATCCTTTGAAGTGTGCATTTGGTGTGTCAGCTAGTAAGTTTTTGGGCTTCATTATCCATGAAGATGGCATAGAGATTGATCCCAAAAAGATAGAGGCCATACAGAAAGTGGAAGCTCCAACATGCAAGAGAGATATGCAAAAGTTCCTTGGCAAGGTCAATTACTTGAGGAGGTTCATAGCTAATCTGCCAGGGAAGGTTGATGTGTTTACTCCTATCCTTCGGTTAAAGAATGATGTTGATTTCACTTGGGGGGCAAAACATCAAGAAGCATTTGATATGATCAAGAATTATTTGTGCACTCCTCCGGTGATGAAAGCACCCAAGCATAGGGAACCCTTCAGGCTTTACATTGCAGTAGAGGAAGGAGTTATTGGTGCTGTTTTGACTCAAGAAACCGAAAGAAAAGAGCATGCTATTACATATTTGAGCAGGCGCTTATTGGACGCCGAGACAAGGTATACATTTATTGAAAAATTATGTCTATGCTTATATTATGCTTGCACAAAATTGAGACATTATTTAGTGCCGAGTTCTTGCGAAGTAGCTTGTCAGACCGATGTCATTAAATACATGTTGCATAGGCGAATTCTTAGTGGTAGAATTGGCAAGTGGGCTTATGCTTTGATTGAATATGATTTGGTGTATGAATCTCTAAAATCCATGAAAGGCCAAATTGTTGCTAATTTCATTGTTGAACATCGGATTCATGACAAGCATGATATTGATATGAACCTTGTTTCAGTAGTACCATGGAGATTATACTTTGATGGTTCAGTTTGTGGCAATGGCCAAGGTGTTGGTATTGTTTATATATCTCCTCATGGTGCTGTTTTTGAAGCCTCGTGCCGCCTAGAATATTTTTGCACAAACAATCAAGCCGAATATGAAGCATTGTTATTCGGCCTAGAGATGTTACTTGCTATAGGCGTTACACATATTGAGGCTTACGGTGATTCGTTACTAGTAGTGCAGCAAGTATCCAAAGTCTTTCAGTGTTTGGACGAATCACTTAATGTTTATCTTGATAAATGTCTAGATATAATTTCTACATTGGATTGTTTTAGCATTACTCATATATCTAGGCATGACAATTGGAGAGCAAGTGAGTTGGCACAACAAGCATCCGGCTATCATGTTGATCATGGCATGTTTCATATTTCTCAAAGACCGATGTCTTGTCTTGCCAATATAGGAGAGGCCGAACCAGAACCCACTAATTCGGCCCTTAGCAAAAAATCTAGTGCAGGTGACAATACCGACTGGAGGAAGCCATTGTTGATTACTTGTGCAATCCGAGTGAAAGGGTGGACAGGTCTGTTCGGCGTATGGCTTTCAAGTATAGAGTGAGAGATGACGGTCTTTATCGCCGAACAGTCGATGATGTTCTTCTAAAGTGCTTGGACGAGGACCAGGCAAGAGTTGCTATGGGAGAGGTACATGAAGGCATTTGTGGCACTCATCAGTCGGCTCCCAAGATGAAATGGTTATTGCGATGTGCTGGGTTTTATTGTCCGACTATGATTAATGATTGCTTCAGGTATTACAAGGGGTGTGAAGCTTGCCAAAAATTTGGTGATATTCAATTGGCTCCTGCTGCTATGTTACATCCTATTATCAAGCTGTGGCCGTTCAGAGGTTGGGGTTTAGACTTCATTGGACAAATCCATCCATCTTCCTCAAAAGGGCATCGGTTCGTATTAGTGGCAACTGATTATTTTACTAAATGGTCTGAAGCAGTACCTCTCAAGAACATGACACATACGGAGGTAATTCGATTCATAACTGAGCACATTATTCATAGATTCGGTATTCCTCAAACGTTAACTACAGATCAAGGTTCATATTTTATGTCACACCAAGTCAGAGAGTTTGCCGAATCTTATAATATAAAGTTTCTCAATTCCTCTCCGTATTATGCCCAAGCTAATGGACAAGCCGAGTCTAGCAATAAAATTTTAATCAAGCTCATCAAGAAGAAGATTGAGGATAATCCAAGGAGATGGCATGAGTTGTTGTCTGAACCTTTGTGGGAACACGGAATTTCAAGGCATGGTGCTACAAAGGTAACTCCATATGAGCTAGTATATGGTCAAGAGGCTGTTTTACCGGTGGAAGTAAATTTGAATGCTTTGAGAATAGCCAAACAAAATGATTTATCGGTAGTAGACTTTTATAACTTGATGATGGACAATATTGATGAGGTTGCCGATAAACGTTTGGCTGCTTTGAAGGCCATAGAGAAGGACAAGTTGAGGGTAGCAAGGGCTTACAATAAGAAAGTTAAGTTGAAGAATTTTCAAGTTGGCGATCTCGTCTGGAAGGTAATTCTCCCGATTGGTTCAAGAGACAGAAAATTCGGGAAGTGGTCTCCAAGTTGGCAAGGTCCTTTTAGGATTGCAAGAATAGTTCCCGGAAACTCTTATTTGGTGGAATCCGTACAAGGGGCACTGTTACCTCGAGCTCTCAATGGCAAGTACTTGAAGAAATACCAACCAAGTGTGTGGCAAGAGGCCTAAGTGGGCAATGGCCGATATATGACTATCGCCCTTAGCACAAACATGGCCGATACCTGATTATCGTCCTGAGGAAAATAAATGGCCGATGGAGTGTTGACATCGTCCTTAGAACAAACACAGTACAAGTTATTTTTCGGCACACAAGCTTTGCCGAAAAACAGGGGGGCATGCGTTGACACCAGATTTTGGCATGGTCACGAATCCGGGTTCGTATGAAAAAGTTAGAGGAAACACTTCGCGGGCCGACCCTGAGTGAGAAAGTATTCGGCCTTTGCCGGCTGAATTAAACCTTGCCGGGGTAAAACCTTGCCGATGTGAGGGCTTGCCGGCGTGGAAAGCTTGCCAGCGGAGAAGCTTGCCGGCGTGGAAAGCTTGCCGACGGAGAAGCTTGCCCGTGTGAAATCTTGCCGAAGGAGAAACCTTGCCGAGGAGAACTCTTGCCGGGGTAGAAACCTTGCCAAGGAAGAACTCTTGCCGGGGTAGAAACCTTGCCGAGCTAGGGAGGAACCCTTGCCGGTGTAAAAATCTTGCCGGGGCGAAACCTTGTCGGTGCGGAAAGCTTACCCGGGTGGAAGGCCTGCCGGGGTGGAGGTTGTGATAGTCAAGCCGACGAGAAGTTGAAGATGGGCTCAGAAGCTAATTCAGATGATCTTGGATGGAGAAATATCCTACACGGAAGTTGTGCATCTCGTCGAAATGATTGATTTTGATATAAAGATCGTCTCAATCCGAGGTCGTGTGCAAAAGTTAGAGCAATCGGAGTGCAGCTCTGTCACGAGGCGAGACGTGGCGCGCCCCACCAGACACATGTGTGACGGGTAGCGCGAAGGAATAGCCTGTGTTGCGAGACCGATCTGACCCTCAATATGATCTCTGATCAAAAAACCTTCAACATGAAAGTTGTTCGTCTCGTCGAAACGGTCAAGATTTCTTTTGGGATTGTTTTCATCCGAGATCGTTTACCACCGCAAAAAAGACCCGCAAGGTGCAGCCAGTTTAAACCGAACAGTTTTGGAAAGTTCGGATAAAACCAGTCCGAATTTGACTAGGGTTTTGGATGTGAATTGATGTAATTTTCTTGTAAGGAAAGCCTAGATAAATCCTTTGCTTGTACGGGAAGTCCAGCCGCCTCTTATATATGTTGGGGGTGACAGCCGATTGAAACAACACACAATCGAACAAATCAATATACTACTTTTTCATCTATGTTTTATCTCTCCACCGTTTTTCTCTCTCGTTCTTCGCTGTTCTTCGTGTTTGAGAGCTGCGAATTCTAAGGCTCTAGGGGCGAGCAAATCTACCTAGGACAGCCCATAGCCGCCGCACTCCCTGACGGGGTCCCTCCCGGGGGTGTGGGGTTTTCGGGTCTGCAAAAGCGCCCGTCGACTGTCTTGCTTATCGCGCTATCGGTCGGGTCTCCTGCAACGTGAGCTGCAGTGCATCACCCCCGGCGTCGAGGGTACACGTGACGTGTTCGTGTGTCAACACTCTTCTTGAAGCTGTTGAGCACGAGTGTCCAAGGCCGCCCGCTCCGCGGCCATCCTGACCTCTTCTGCTGCTAAATTTTCTTTAGCTTGTACCATCTCTTCACGTACGCATGCCACCTCTGCGTCATGCTGAGCTTTGTCTGCCGGCTCTACCACGGCAGTCAACAGAGTCATCAGTTTATCCATGAGGTCCGTGGTGAAACTGGCCCGTAATGAACAGTGTATCACTTTACACCCATTAACGGCCCGTGGTGAAACTGGCCCGTAATGAACAGTGTATCACTTTATACCCGTTAACGGCTCGTTATTCCGTTGGGCCGTTTCCAGCCGATGTTATCTTTCGGCCTTCTCAAAGCCCATTTATTCTTGGGCTCATTTCCAGCATTCGTTTACTTACGGCCCGTTACTGTCATTTTCTGCTTGTGGGCCAAATTCAGCCCGTGGTTACAGTCGGCCCGTTTGTGGTCCGTTAATACGTTGGGCTGTTTCCATAGGGTCATCAAATACGGCCTATTAATGATGGCCCGTTACGGTCGGCCCATGAACGGACGATTCCAACTCTAGCCCATTTACGGCCATAATCCGTCCTGTTATTGTCCCATGTTTGGCCAATCGATCATACGGCCCGTATAAGGCCCATTGATGATACGGCCCATAGAAGGCCCATTGTTTCTATGGCCCGTAGAAGGCCCACTGTTTCTGCGGCCCGTAGAAGGCCCACTTTTTCTACGGCCCGTAGGAGGCCCAGTGTCACTACAGTAAATATTAGCCCATGGTTATTGTGGCCTAGTTTTAAAAAATAGGTTATTGCAGCCACTAGTTAACCGCGGAAAAAGAACTGCAATGACTACAAGCAAACAAATAAACAAGACAACAAGGAATAAATAAGCAAGCAACTAACGCTAGGCTATCACGGCTATTACACATATTACATCCACTGGGCATCAAAGTTCGCCACCAGTGCAAATATAGGGAACAAAGCAGCATATCATATACACTGGCCGTCAAAATTGGCCACCAGTGCAAATAAACGCGGCAGCAAAACAAGAGCATAATTGAAACAACTTCAGAAGAGCTCAAGAAACGTTATCCTGGGTATCCACCATGCTGGCAATAAGCTTAGCAAGCTGATTAGCTTTGTCCTGTTTGGCGCTAAAATCCTCCAACGCTTGTTGTTGCATGAGAAAGTATGCATCTGAATGCTCCAGGGACTTCTGTAGTCCTTCCGCTTCTTGTCGCAGCACAACTGATCGATGTCTTTCAGCTTGTAGTTGAGACTCAAGAAACCGAACTGATTCAGATGGTGAGTTTGAATAGCTTGTGCAAGCGGTAGTGGCCAGTAACTCCAACACTAAACCAAGACAGGATGTGTCACCATCCTGAACCTTATCTGCATTACTTCCTTTACCGTTGCTTAATAAGGCACTCTTCCGCAATATTCTGTCAGCATTCTAAAAGAAGAAACAAGCAGACACATAACAAGTTTAACATGTACTAGTATATGAAACTCATTTCGGTGAACCAGTTCATTAGTAAGGTGGACAGGATTAAACTGCCAAGTCTTCTATTGCCAAGTACTAGTACATAATAAAAGCATCAAACAAACATATATCTATGTCCTATGGTAGCAATGGAATCTTAAATTAGAACAGTTGTTCTTCAGGTTTAGGCACTTGTTCTACATGAACAGAGTACAGTAAGACGCAAGAATATAATACTTAAAAATAGAAAATGAGCTCATAGACCTTACCACATTCTTGGTTCGGGACCAGTACAGAACAAGGCGTTCCCAGTCATTGTCCAGTAAATGTGTCTCAGGAGAACGTAAGGGAATTTGATGAGTTTCTTTGCCAGTGAAGTACGTTTTCTTCAGGTAATTCCGATACTGCCACCAAGCATTCTTGAAGATAGCAGAGGTATTAGCACAGGTTACCTCATCCTGAGTTTCCAAATCGGTCCTTCTCTATAGAGAAAAATGGGAAAATTTGTTGTATCATAACCATCATGGAGGTAGGATGTATGGGACGAAGCAACGTAATTGCCATGAATAACATTACTTACACATAACTCCTGGACAAACACCTGCAACTGGCATTTTCCTTCATCTTCAGTATAATATTTCCAAGATGGGAAGATACGCAGATACGATTTAACAACATCAAATGCGATAGATGCTAAACTACGACTAGCTGGTTGTGCTTCCTCCACAGGAATAGGCATACTAACTGGTGGAGTTGGGGTTCGCCGTGATAGTACTGGCCCTTTGGGCACTGGAGCTGCCTTACTAACTGCTCTTGTTTGGGAGCTCTGTGGTGGAGATGGTGCTGTGTCAACAGGAACTGGGTTACTATCGGCTGGGGTTGGGGTTAGATTGGGTGAAGCTGGTTCTCTGTCCATCGTTGTAGGGGTACAATCTACGAGAGTTTGGGTTATGTGTGGTAGGGCTGGTTCTTGTGCATGTACAACCGGGGTGCTATCTCCACCAAGAGGTAGCACTGTTTTATTTGAAGACCATGTTTTTAGTCCGCTAGATACTGGCATCACCCGCTCCAATTCAAATGGCTGATAAATAGGAAACATAGTTGAATGTACAGACATTGTATGAGAGACAGATGCAATAGATAGTGTGGAAAAAAGAGGGCATGAAATAGTTGACATGTATATTGTTTAACTAAAATGGATAGCATGACATAATTTCACATATATGATGTCTATCTAAACTGGATAGCATAGCACAACATAATTCAAAGATATGATGAATAACTAAACATGATCGCATGACATAATTCACCTACATGTTATCTAAGTAATTAGGATCGCGTTATTTAATTCACATATGTGATTTATATGCTAAACAGAGGGCATTCAATATGATGTCTGAACTAAGAACATGGTGTTGAATATTGTGTATATGATGTCTAAACTATGCAATGCAAGACATCG
The DNA here is from genome assembly GCF_056163025.1 of Triticum urartu. Lineage (NCBI taxonomy): Eukaryota > Viridiplantae > Streptophyta > Magnoliopsida > Poales > Poaceae > Triticum > Triticum urartu. The sequence goes on from NC_141875.1 coordinate 46,024,004, forward strand.
TATGCATGATATGAGCAGTATAACTGTGCCAAGTTAGAGCATACACCTCAGTGGGGGAATAGGACTGGTCATCTGTCTCTGAATCCATCTCTGAGGAGCTATTGGGACCCAACAAGAGATCTGCTTCGACAGATAGCAATGTCTGCTCTGAAGGCCTTGTTTTCACTCTAGATTTTTCCATCTCCCACCCAAATGGCTGATTCACAGGAAGAGTAGTTTAATGTACAAACATTGTCGACAAATGGAAATGTAATGAAGAAAAGGATGGGCAAGATATCATTCAAATATATGATGCCTGGTTAAACAGGATGGCATTGCACATTTCACATATATTATGGCTGGCTAAAAGACATGAGACTGCATAATTCCCATATATGATATAGAAACTAAACAGGTGGCATTACAGAACATGTCTAAACTAAGCAGATGACATATATGATGTCAAACGTAGGCACTTCAAGGCAACATATGCATGATATGACTAAGATCATCATGCCAAGGTAGAGCAAATACCTTGGGGGGTAAATAGGAGTGGTCAGCGGCGTCCGAATCCGCCTTAGAACAGATATCTTCCTCTGGATTACAATCTGGAGAGGGGTGGGGAGGGTTTGCCATTGAACCCACCATGGAGCGATGTCTGCATGACATTGTATTGCCACGCAAAACTCTTCTCTTTTTCTCTACATGTTCAGCATGACTGTGTACAATATCTGACATGCATACGAAAAAAATATGGTGAGATTATGTAAGGAGAGCATGTAGAAATTTAGAGTGATGGTAACAACCAGTGGATCGATGTTTTTCCATTGAACCAAAATAGCCCTAATGGATCGACGTGAATGTATAGTAATAAGTGATGCAACAAGTGTACGACCTCTTTGCCGTAGCCGTATCGACCTCAGCATCATTGGGTTGGTCGCTGAAGCAGTTGAGGCAAAGGTGGCTGTCGGAGGTGTGGAGGAAGATCTGAGGGCGATGTAGATGGCGTCCAGGGCACTGCTCTGTTGTGATGGATCGTTCTGTCGTTGGAGCAGCTCCGGTGAGCCGTAAGACGTCAAGGCTGAAGCAGCACAAGACATACATCGTCAATCTCAAGTGGGATTCTAATAGCATCTCCAATCGATGATGTAAAATGGATGTAAAATTAACATCACCAAAAACCACCTGACTACAACAGATGAGGTAAAAACTGTTGACTCTGAACTTAACTGTCGAAACTGAAATTTAATGTGGAATCTGAATGCTACTGTCGAAACTGAACGCAATGGTAGCAGAGAGGCACTTGACATGTAGTTTAGGGAGGGCCTGCAGTTCATCTTCAACCTGCACCCCCCTGAGCCGCCAGCCACTACCGGCCGAACCGCCGGCCCCAGTGCCGCCTCGCCGCCCCGAAACAACTCGCCACCGCTGCCCCAACCAGCCCTCTAGGCCCCCCGCCTCCACCCTGAACCCTAAGATAGATAGTGGGGTACCTCTCCGGCGATCCCCCGTCCCTGCTACGGGTGGTTCTTCCTTAACTCCGGCGAGCCCCCCAACCCCTGAAAATCGACTGACCCAAAAGTTGATTCAGTCGACTGGAGTGTGGCTTAATCGGAGCAGAGAAGCAGCACGAGCGAGGGGGAGAGCAGTAGCAGCTGGGCGAGCGAGCGATCGAGGAAGAGCCGGAGCAGCAGCAGCAGATCCGGCTGGTATGGACGCCGCCGCTGAAGGGGCCTCGCACTGGGGGAGAGCCGCCGTGGAGATGTCACCCGTGGCGCCGGCTTCAAGGTAGCCGCTCCATGGGGGTGCGGGATGGAGCACCGTCGGCGCCGGGAGGTCGAGTTAAGGAGAAAATGCGATGCGATAAGTGTACAACCTCTTTGGTGGCGCTGAGTAGGCCTCGGCTTCGTCCGAGGAGTCGGTGAGGATGCGGCGGTTCCGATGGAGCAGGTTAAGGCGGCGCTGTGGGGATGGAGCAGTCGCGATAGACGAGGCGATCGTCGGAGAGGACGGGCGGCTGAACTGGCGGGACGGCGAGATGGACGACGGATCCTCATCCGGGGAGGTGGACGAGGGACATCGAGCTGTTGTGGTGGACAACGTCGTCGGGGAAGAGGCTCCGGCTGGGCAGCGGTGACATGGCGGACGGAGGAGGGTGGGGTTTTGCGGCTGGAGCGGAGAGGTTATGGCGGCCTGGGATTTCAAATGGCGAAAAGGGGGCGATGGGAGGGGGTGAAGCATGACTTAGGAATGCGCTTGTCCAAAATGTAGGGTGTGTTACAAAAGTACCCCCCACCGATTTGAACTAGCGGCCCTTTTGGCTCAGGGTTAGAAGGGGGATTTCGCGTGTCGGGATTTGGCAGCTGGAGGGAGTTTTTGCGTGCGTTGTAATTTCGGGATAGCAAGGCACGGGTTGTGAAGGCGCCAGTTTTGGGAGCACGATATCTAAATTTTCGGGATATAACAAGACGCGGGTTGAATTTTAGGGACAAGCCTAACGTGTAGTAATATTGTACTTGTACGTACCAAATCAATTTGCACTTCCCTCAACCAAAAAGAAAACAAAAAAATAAAACTATTAACACCACACAAAGAGAGAGTCTTGCCCCATTTTACTATACAAATGCTATTCAAAGCTACTCCCTCCTTCCATCTATATAGTGCCTAATGCGTTTTTCGATGCTAACTTTGACCAAATATTAGAGCAATGATATATGACATGCAACTTACACAAAGCACACTGTTAAATTCGTCTGTGAAAGGTTCTTTCAATGATATAATTTTCACATTGTGCATGTCATGTACTATTAATCTTATCAATAGTCAAAGGCGGTCTTAAAAATCTCATTACACCCTATATAGATGGAAGGAGGGAGTATGAATCTATGTTATGTCCGATTAAATTTTTTCGCTTGCTGTATAATGCATGTAACCTACTCATACCAACATTTTAGTGCATTCCAAATGTCTATACTACCGCTGCAATTCAAACTAAATTTGAATTCATTTCTCTATTTCAATAAGAATATACAATCATGATTGTTGCCAACTTCAACCATCATAGTTTCCTTGCTATCCGCCAGATATAAATCAGATGGCCTATAATGCAGGATGGCAGGCACACCATCATCAACAACTCCGTTTTTATAAGAGTAGAGATAAAATATATTAAATGTAGTATACCATGTTCATAACCACACCATGTGTATCACCGTTATATATATTCACACATCCGTCGGTTTGAAACACTATGATAAATTCTTAAAATATCTGAATTCGCTTTTTATAATGAAGTATATATGATCTCTATTCGTCTTTTACACCCACACAACCCTCTTATCTTTGTAGCTAGCGCTAACTTTCTCTTGTGCATGCACACGCCCACATCCCTCTCACCCTCCCTCAGCATTCTCTAGCTCCATCACGCAAATTCGTCTTTTCACTTTAGGTCGTTCACCCACGGTGTGTGTAGGGATGTAGGCCCCTAGCTCCTTCTTTACGGCACACATCGATCGATATGCCTCTCTAGCCAGGTGTGCCTAGCACAAACACAAGCTTCCCCTCTTCTCTTGTCACCGTCCATGCCTCACTCCCACCACTCTTTTCATCGTTCTCGTACTCGCACACTCCTCCCCCTCGATATAGTATGCCTCTCGTACCACCTCCTACATGCATCCCTCTCTCTCTATCCTTCTCCTCGTGCCTCATTTGCTTCTAACACACACATGCATGTATACCGATCGATCTCCCAACATATACCTAGATTGACTTTAACTACCCCCCCATCGATCGACGTACCTCACAAGTTATGTCTCTCCTTTCTCTTACAAAGGGCGATTGATCTTCCTATGTAATTACGTCTGCTTACCACATCCACATCATCCCCCCTCATCATTCGTGCATGCCTCCTGACTCGTCTCTCACACACACGTGCACAGACAACAAGCAGCCATCTCCTCTCTTATTGATATTGCGGGCGTGCCCTCCATTTGTGTAGCAAGCCTATCCCACCATTTGCTAGAAGCAACTCCACTACCACCCCCTCCAACACTCTAGCTCTATCTCTCTCCCAACCTTATTCATCTCCTGCACATATGCATGGATGCCGATCGATTTCCCTTAATACATGAGGCAGATCGATCTCCTTAATACATGAGGTAGGCCTCTCTCCTCCTCCACACATATACCAGCCATTGTACCTCTATAGTTAATTGGGCCTCCCTCTTCCCCCACCACACACCGATAGTCGAGCGCTGCAGGTAGGTATCCATGCCACAGAAACAAACTGCACATGTCCCATCTCACGTTCCAGTAGGCCAACCACTCTATATCTTTGATGTGGGCACACACAAATTTGATGGCACTCTTTATCGATCGCGCGTGCACACACACACACACACATCATCATCTCTCTCTTCGATTCTATGGACACCTCAAGCCGATGATACCTCCACTCTGTTCTCGTGGATCGCCCCCTCTATATATATGTTATATCCAGGACTCTATTTCACACACATTGCATATGTTAAATTTTTTGATTGACCCCCCCCCCACAAAAAAACTCTCAAGAACCCACACACTATATCTCTCTAGGTTTGTATCTCTCTCACACAACCCCACGCAGGTGGTGTACGTATACAAGAAGAGAATAGGTGCACCGTGCACGTACTCACGCTTCGTGCCCAGCCACACCCGTGCGGGTACACGGTGGAGCTCATTTCTTTACGAAATGGCAGCCCACGTGCTAATTTGAACGCCTGTAGCGGTTGTTTACCTAGGGAGGTCATGTACCACGAGTGCGCGAAACAAAGTTCGACTTGACGCGTTGCCGCGTTATTTTTAAATAAAGTTATAGCGCTCAATGGCATGTACACAGAATATAAAACGATTTTTATGGAGGAAAAGGTAGTTCGCTCTTCAGAGTATCTCACACAAGGCTCCGGTGGCCTCTCTCTCTCTCTCACCGTTGGTCACTGATCCGGCCGCATCCCGTCCGCCGGGGGAAAGGGAATGCGGTGGCCTCTCTCTCTCCCTCTCTCTCTCTCTCTCTCTCTCCGTTGGTCAGTGATCCGGCCACATCCCGTCCGCTGGGGAAAGGGAGTGCGGTGGCCTCTCTCTCTCTCACCGTTGATCATTGATCCGGCTGCATCCCGTCCGTCGGGGGAAAGGGAGGAAGTGCATCGTTTCTCCGTTTGACGGCGCCGAGGCAACACGTCCCGATCTGCGGTACACTCCATTCACTCTGACCAAGCTCCGGCGCGGCAGGGCCTACACCACCTGCTCGCAGATTCCGCCCGCCGCCGCTCACCTAGTTACATCCCGACGACCTCCAGGTATCCCCTCCGGCCTTGCTCCACTGCCCGTTTTCCCACGTCGCTGCATGTGGATCTTCCATAGTTCTTTGCCCAAAACGTAGCTCGTCCGGCGTACTTTCCATATTGCATTCTCGTCCTCACACCGTTTTAGACAAACACAACCGTGTTGTTATCTTCCCTTAGGACAAGGAATATGCTTCTTTTTTGTCGTCGCATGTGTCATCAACTGTTATTGTCCAGTAATTGTTTCCTTTCTACCTCTTTTTTGCAAACGGGGCTATCCATTTCACGTCGTTGCTATTGCGACCTTTTGGTGAACTGCACAAATCACTTTTTTCTTAAGAGTGTTTTGTGCAGTTGTACTAAAATGTCACACGGGCAACGTCTCTACATTTTAGTGCGACTGCACAAATGGAGATTGGTTTTGCTCTATCCTCCTCATCCAACTCCGAGCCTAATCTTCTCCAACTAGTTAGTCTTAAGAGAGACTGCAAAGGTGACCGGCTTCTATTTGTGTGTTTATTATTTCATCAGCAGTCCTCTATTATCGTAATCACACTTGATATCTTTGGAACAGGGACGCTCAGCTCTATTTTAGTGGAACTGCACAAAATGATCGAAATGTTGCATGCTCCAGACAGCTACTTTTTTTCCCAACATGCCTTGTTGATTTAGACAGAGCTGGGGGGACGTTGCTGCCAATGAAAGCATGGATCAATTTTAATTTAACACCTTCTCACAACTTTGTCTTCAGTTGTGATGTAATTATTAGCTCTGATCTGCTAATAATTGACATGCATTAGCAAGGAAGTTAGTTTTTTATTGTTTCTGAAAGAGCATCGATGGCAAGACACGTGAAACAAAAGCTGAAAGCTCACACCATTGTACAATTTCATGTCACTGGAAAATTATTTGTATAGTACGTCAATTATGTAAACAAATGATGGAAGCTTGATAGCATTGCCAGAAGCCTCTTCATCATCCGGGTCCATGTGCCATGCACAAAATTATACTCCTTCGTTCCTAAATATTTGTCTTTTTACAAATTTCAAACGGGCATATTTTAGAGTGTAGATTCACTCATTTTGCTTCGTATGTGTACTCCCTCCATTCCTAAATATTCTATTCGTCTTAACAGAGATTTCAACAAGTGACTACACACGGAGCAAAATGAGTGAATCTACACTCTAAAATATGTCTATATATATATCCGTATGTGCCAGTCCATTTGAAATCTCTAAAAAGACAAATATTTGAGTAGTCACTCGTTGAAATCTCTAGAAAGACAAATACTCCGGAGTATATTTAAGAACCGAGGGGGTAGTGCACAACCGCATGGGAGACTCAGCCCGGTCGTTGCGCTGCATTAATAGTGAGTAATGAGCAGTCAAATCATAAGCCCCACCTTTCCCACTGTAAGTTGCTCTGAAGAAGCAACCATCAGTACGCTCTTCTTTGAATCCGCTCATACTACTCCATCCGTCACTGTTTATACAGCGCGCTTCAGAAAAAAGAAAAAAATTGTGGGACCAAGGCGACTAGCGATCGGCCTGAAAAATAGCATTGGTAGTTATAGCACGGCGTCTATTACTAGAGGGAATAATGCGTACACACATGCATGCAGTGCTTCCACCCCGGGTACACACATGCATGCAGTCCGTAGTAGTACAGTACATGGAGAGAAAATTGTGGACTTGATTGCGGTTACCACGCACTAATTAATTGAGCATTACACCAAACACATCTAAAGTCTCTCTGGTGGTGGAAATGCATTGAGAGAAATGCATCATAATGAAGCGCGCCCTGTAAACTGTGACGGAGGGTGGAGTAGTATGAAGGTGCAAAACCAAGTACACGTACTACTGCGCTTGGCTCTTCGCCCCTTCGTGAGGTCGAACAATGATGGTACTCCGCATGTTGGGTACTACAGTGTATGCCTCTGACAATCTGACACCGAATGGACTGATGCATGTCCACCGAGGGTAGGTTGCATTAGTCAAAAGGCGTAAGCGAGCTTCACCTTGTCCTGCAAGCTTCTCCTTGTTCTGCGAGTTGACGGGACAGACCAAAAAGTAGTGCTAGTCCATACTCCCTCCTTTCTGGTTAATATGGCTTAATCTTTTTGCGGGTAAATGAGAGAGCTTTATTCATATATAAGCATTCTTAGGACGATCAGCCAAGACACTGGTCACTAGGAAGCGAGGTACCCCGCAAAAAAAGAAGTAGGAAGCGAGGTGTTTCATCAAGCCAGCTGTCGGCCACATTCAAAGTGCAGCAAGCACGGTTCGCACAAAGATGCGCCGCAAGGTTTGCTGACCTGTTTACATGCTGAATAAAAAAGGAAATATTATTGAGCGCCACTATTTGTAACAGGATATGAGCCAGAATTAAGCGAGAATTGTGGCGAGTGTTCCATGCAATCAACTTCCATTATCACATGCGAGAACCCTCGAAGAGAACCAAATATGTTGAAGATTGCTTTATCACATTTTAAAATTATAATAAGAGTGTAGACGCTCCTCCATCCGGTTCCTAGTACTAGTATAGTGCGTACCTTTATGGACTATAGTAGTAGTACTAGTAAACTTTGCGCTTGGCTGTTCGGGAAGTCGAACAATAATAGCACTAGTAGTATAGTGTATGCTTCTGGCAATCTGACACCGAATTAACTATTGCACGTCCACCGCCTGAGCAAGGGAGAGCTTGCTTAGTCAAAAGTTTCTCATTGTCCTGCGAGCCACCGCGCGCAAGCTTCTCCTGCCCTGCAACCTTCTCCTCGTTCGGCAAGTTGATGGGACACAACAAAGTAATGCTAGTCCATGCTGCCTCCTCTCCAGTTAAATTGCTTAATTTCAAACGAGATAAATACACTGTCTGTCACTGTATATTTGTAAAAATACGGTCAGTGGACTTCATAATACGCTCATTGCGCTCAATATATATATTTTTCGATGTTCATACGGTCACTAGCTCACCCTGACTGAGTATGTGTGTGCATGCACGTGTAGGTTGAGCACTTGAGCGTGACCGTGTGTGTTCCGTCGTGTGCTCGGACATGCATGCATTAGGGCGTCGCACCCGTTTTTGTGTCCATGTGTACATGTGACTGTTGCATACACGTAGGGGGAGTACGTGTAGGGGCCACTTAGGAGTAGTCAAATCACACAGTAAGTTAGTCGGAAGAAGCAACCATCATTTCACTCTTGAATGACACGTACGCAATATAAAATGGTTGATATGGAGAGAAAAAGAAAACCACTATATATACACTAGCAGGAGCCTAAGCTACAAGCCTGCTTGCTTAGGTTGCTCTCTTCACAAGCATAGAACGACGGGCCCGATCCCGCAGCTGGGGGAAGGGAACAATGTTCTGCGTAGACACGGTCGACATCGGCGAGGGAGAAAACCCACAGTCGGTGCGTTCCAATCGGGGGTCACCGCGGTATGGGCTGATGCCGCGTCCCAACCGCCCTTCTAGCTACAGCCCGACGTCCCAGGTAGTCCATCTTCCTTTTGAAGCCAGCTTGCTCCACTGCCGTAGCTCCATCTCCATGTCGATCTTTCTCTACTTCTACCGGCTTCTATTTGTGATGAGTTTATGTCTCATGAACTAGTGCCAGTACTATTATTCTAATCACACTTCTTCAATATCTTTGCCATCAGGGATGCTCAGGTCGATTTTAGTGGAATTGCACAAAAGCATCGTATGATCCGAGGGTGCCAGCCGTCTTTCCTTCCCGACATGGAAAGTGCTATGGAACAAGAGGTACCAGAAGGTGGAGAACCAAAGAGTGCTTCTTCTACTGATGCTGACATTCTCACTAAAGAATCTCCCTCTAGCACATTCCTTCGACAGGTTCTACCTGGCCAGGAAATTAAATCATGTTTAGGGTTTAGGGTTTAAGTCGTATTGACCCCATCAGTAGTTTTTCTATCGTACACGATCTCACAACTTTTTTCTTTAGTTGTGAAGTAAATATTGTCTATGATCTGTGAATCATTGAGATGCATCAGCATGCGTGTTAGTTTTCCTTTGTATTTGATGGAATGTTGTAACGGGGCAACCTTGGAATAGGAATGAAAATGGAGTGGAAAAGTTTCCGTTTTTCTGAAGAAAAAATGGAAACGGAGAGAAACCAACGTTTCGTTTCGTTGGATCGCGCCATCGAGCAAAACCAACGTTTAAATCACGTCTGTCGTGTTCGTGTCTCACCCTCCTCCATGGCTCGACCCCACACGGTCGCTCGGCATGCCACTCACCGCAAACCGAGTAGTATACCATAACTTTCCCGCCTGCTTGTCGACGGATCGCGCCATGGAGTACTAGCACTACTGGAAGAGATTGACAAGTTGGGGGAGGACAGCTAGTTGTAGCACGGACTCCCAAGAACTTACTACCGGAAGAGATTGCGCATGTTGTAGCCGGCTATTGTGACCTTTGAACGCGGAGCAGCCTCGTGCACCCAGAAGCGGCGCTGGCGACGCTCTCTCGGCCGGCGCGCCGCAATCAATGCTGGCGCTAGTGAGAGGTCGCGTCCGCTCTGGCCGGGCATGAATGCGGCACTGACCGTTTCGGGCGGGAAGCACGCGCGGGTGATGAAGAGGGTTCGGGTTGGTCAGGACCGGCCGTGGCAGCGGTCCGGACGTGCGCAAACAAGAGATGATGTATGTTAATATTGCTGCGTATATAATTAACAACGTAAATAATGTGCTAGTTGGACAAATATGATTGGAGATGGAGATGGAAATGGAATTTTACGTAAACACGGATATGCATGTCTATGTCTATGTGTGTGTGCGCGACGACTCTCGCGACCTGGAAGCGGGGGCGTGTTTTTGATCGAGTTTTCTTTCTTGGTACGTTAGAAAATCAGTTTGTCTAATTCACATGTAGATGTTATTTAAGGATATCACATCTAAGCTCCCACAAGTATATAATGTAGCAACAAGAAACAAAGAAAACTAGGAAAAGACCACAAATAGAGTGTACATCAACTTATAGGTGACATAACTATGTCACATCTAGATGTGTCCTAGACAGACCCTTAAAAAATTGTCCGCCAGTTTTTGTTTCTTTGTTCCGAGAACACGCGTATTCTATTTAAAACCACTGCTATGGAGAGATTTTTTTACTCCATTATAGCCTCTTGTTTGATAGAGTTTCTCGCGTCTCGCTCTCTCACCCTCTCCATATCAAAACAAGATGACACTGTCCACTCTATCTCTCTCCTCGCCGGTGGTCACAGATCCAGCCGAATCCCGTCCGTTGCGGGAGGTGAGGAGGTGCAGCGTTGACGTTGTCGCCGTCGGCGACGGAGGAAGCCGATGCACACCGTCCTCTCAGAGCCGGCGCTGGCGCGGACGAAGATCCTCCGCGCCCTTGTTCGCTGCCGTCGTGTGGGCAGATCCCGCCCGCCTAAACGATATCTCGCCCACCTGAGGTATAACTTCTTGTACTGGTCCAGCTCCACAGGTCGCTGCGTGCGGGTTTTCTTCTATGCGACTACTCCCCAGCTCCCCATGCATAGTAGCTAGGGTTCATCGGCTGGTCCAACATCACCTACTAGTACTATTATAGAGGAAATGCCACTCAAAAAGTTGTCTTGATTTATGCCTCGGTGGAGGTATACATGTTGTTTCGACAAAAAGTACATGGTGGTTGTGCGGTCATTGTCCATATGGTGGTAGTACTATCACTGGTTAAATGAAGAAATGCTTTTTTTTCTCGGGTATCCTAGTTTAGTTCCCATCAAGATAATTATGATGCTTCTGTTTGTTGGTGTACTTTTCATTAATTCTTATTGACAATTGAGATGTCGTTGCTAACCCTTTTTTATATTTTTGGAAACAGCGATGCGTGTCTCCATACCCGGCCATGTCTTCCTCAATTTTAGTGGAACTGCACAAAATTGGATGGCCATTGTTGTTCCGCCTCACTGTCCTCTGCCACGTGGTTCTTCCTTCCTCGAGCTTGATTACTGAGAAGAAACAGACCACAGTGAGGATTTGTCGAACTTCTTAGGTGCCTCATCCAAACTTGATGCCAAATGGATGATGCATCACCACGATGACCTATCGATGCTCATGGTTGCGCCTCATGGTTGCGTCGGCTGGTGAAGCTGATCGATTTTCGACGAAAAACAAGCTGTCTTCCATCAGTGCTCTTTGCTTGTTACGCACAAAGATGATATCCTTCGTCAGTTCACCTTGGTTGCGTTGGAGACGCAGTCGTCTTTCACGTTGGTGCAATTTTTGCTAGGGTTTTACGATAGGTGGGCCCAAAATGTGGCTGGCTCACCTGTCATACAGCCAAAAGCAGGTGCAGTGAAGGCACCGGAGCTCAGTCCATACTATAGTAGTATATATATAAACGGGAGCCTCAACGCTTGTTCGCTAGGGTTTGCACTCTCCACACGCTCGCCGCACTACATATATGTTACTCCCTCCGTTCCGAATTACTACTTGTCTTAGATTTGTCTAGATACGGAGGTATCTAGCACTAAAATGAGTATAGATACATTTGCTAGGGTTTGCTATATTCATAGTCTCTCACCCTCTCTTCACCAGATCTAAACAAGACTGCGTTGGCCTCTTGTCTCTCTCTCCCCCCTGACAGCTGGTGAAGGAGGCGTCCGTATCTCGTCGCACCGGGAAGGGGAGGAGGTGCAGCGTTCACTCTATCGCCTTCGGCGAGGGAGGCAATCCACTTTCGGCTGTGTTGTTCTCTTTCACCCAACACCTGTGCAGGAGGGCCACCGACCCCTTCTTCCTTGCTGTCGTACTTAGTGTGGGCAGATCCGTCCTCCCGCCACACGCCTTGCCACATCCCGATGACCCTAAGGTACAAGTTTCTTTGAAACCGCCGTTGCTCTAGCTGCATGTTGATCTTTTTCGATCTGTAGTCAGGTCTTGATTCAAAGAGGAAGGAAGGGTGCGGTGGGCTGGAACAAGAATCTAGGACGTGGTTCAATGAGGAAAGGAGGGGCGGAAAGTAGTATAGACTGGCTATCCAGCCGCTTTGTAGGTCGAAAAGGGGAAAAGGGGGTAATCCAGTACACACATCTGTAAGGAACCGATCTCTTTGTTGAAAAGGGAAAGAAACTAGGGGGTCGGGTAGTTTGTGCACGACTAGATTTGCTGCCCTCACATAGGAAGAAGGTTCAAAGAGAACAAATATGGGACCAGCGCATATATGCTGCTTGGCTACATACTCTGCATCACCCATTTATACGTGTGGACGCACATGGTGCTAGCATGTCCCATGCATCTATTTTGCTGTTGTTAATCTCAGAATTAACTACTGATTTGTTTTAAAATAATTTCTCTGTTAATATGAATCAATGCAACCGTTTTAGAAATGCTACTGTACTATACTTTGTTTTCCATCAAGATAAGGTAGATGCTTCTTTTTGTGGCTGCATGTTTCATCCTCCTTTATTGGCCAGTAATTGTTTTCTTTTTTGCCTCTTAAAACAGGGATATCTATTCAACTTGTTGCTATAGAAAACTTAAATGTCACACCGGCAACTTTGCTTGATTTCAGTGCAACTGCACAAAACTTGATTGGATTTCCTATTCGTGTTGGTAGATTCGTATTTTATGTTGGTCGTCTCATGAAAGGTCAGTACATGCCTTCATCCACATGATATTGCAGTGTGCTTTGAGATGTTGTGCTACTTGTATTGGTACTGTTTTAAATAAATGATGAATTGAAGTTATTGTATTGTTGTCTTTTCCCATTAAGTAGTGAACAAAAATGGGACCAATCCAGACATGATGCTTGTTGCTTTGTTACAACAAATTCAGCATCACCCCCTTTATAAGCCAGTAATTGATGCCACTCTCAGAATTAACTACTGAATCTTATTTCAAAACTGCAACACTTGTTAGGGATTGGTGGGATTACCATTTTTATGGCCGCATGTTTCATCCTCCTTTATTAGCCTATAATCGATTCCTTTTTTGCCTCTATTTATACAGGGATATCTATTCAACTTGTTGCTTTTGTGACATTTTGCTTCGCTACGCGAAACACTTTGCTTGATTTCAGTGCAACTGCACAAAACGAGATTGGATTTCCTATTCGTGTTGGCAAATTCGTACATGATCTTGTGTGCGTCATGACAGGTTGGTACTTGCCTTCATCCACATGATCGTGCAGTGTGTTTTGAGATGTTGTGCTACTTGTATTGGTACTGTTTTAAATAAATAATGAACTGAAGCTATTGTATTGCTGTCTTTTCCCATTAAGTAGTGAACAAAAATGGGACCAACCCAGACATGATGCTTGTTGCTTTGTTACAACAAATTCAGCATCACCCCATTTATAAGCTTTGTCGTTCTTTATACATGTTGAAACAAGGCATTGTTAAGATAATGTCTCAGTGAATATGAATGAATCACACTGATGGAGAATTGCTACTCTCCTGCTTTGTTTCCCATTAAGATAAAGTAGATCAGTAGATGCTTTTCTTCTGGGAGTACAAGTCATCAACCGTTATTTCTTAGTAATTGTTTCCCTTATACCTATTGTTGCTTACAGGGATATCAAAATTAAAGCTCGGTTTTATTCCGGCTTTGATTTTAGTTGAACTGCACAAAAGGAGCCAATGTGTAAGGCAAACTGCTGCATTACTGGGTCTAGTTGGTCGTTCCACTTTGCAGAAAGAAGCAGTCACTGTTTGCGCTACATTACAGAAGGAATGACCGAGAAGCTTTACAGAGTATCCTTAGACATCGGTGACATGACTAGTCTGCAGAGACCATTGGCAATTTAACAATACGTGGAGTGCCCTGGGCAAAAAGTGCCCAAACAAGTATAAAAGCTACGACAGGACTCCACGATCATAGGCATTACATATTTTGAATGGGAAAAGCTTGTCAAAGTTTAATCATTGATGTTAGCAAGAAGACGTTAGTTTAATATATTGGAATTGGAAAACCTTGTCAAAATTTGCTCATTGATGTTAGCCAGAAGACATGCATTTGATATTTTTGAGTGGGACGCCCTTGCTGTGAGCAGCGTTGAGTGTTTTTCCTATTCCTGTGTTCAGTTTAGAAGTAAATAATTACTCTGCTAAGATATTCATGTGTTAAGAGTTTGTTCTTAATATTGTCTATGTAATGCCAGGCCTTGTGTTTGATTGCAAAGTTGAGCTTGGAATGTTGTGGCATGCAGCATCTTGAGCTGTTCACCGTGCCTCCTGAGAATAATGCTTCGTATTGTTTTGCATGTCGATCTAAAATGCCAGTGATTTGCTTGTTAAGAAGATCATCCTCTTCTGTTGTTTCTGTGCTTAAGAAGTTCATCGTCTGATGTTTCATTCATAGCCTATACGACAAGTCGGGTAGGTTAGACGTGAAACCATATGATCTTCCGACCAACTCATGATATTAGGCCGTGATTGGATCGTCATTTTCCAACCAAAACCACTTGTAAAACTGACGCTTGTAAATTAAAGCAGATGGTCTCGGGCGAAGGCGCTTGGTTGGTCGATTTCGACTAGTAAAATATCGGAAGTACTTGACACACGATAAAAATGCTGAACGACACTCGGACGATTGCTAATCCAGCCGTTAGCTGCTGTTTCAGCCTTGCCCATGGATGGCATGATACGCACGTCATGCATGTATCGTCTGGTAATGTCGTCCATATAGCAGTGCTCGTAAAATATACATTGGTCTCTCAAATTACACGCGTAACCCGCCGGCTTTACTTACAGACGTCGGGCCCTCGGTTTCATTACGCCTGTATTTTACGCGTTGTTTTCGATGACGAGTAAATTACACTTGTATGTTAATACAGGTTTGAAATAAACCAGAGCTCCCAAGCGCGGCCTTACCGTTTCATGCTGTCTCAGTTTCTCGAAGGTGCTCATAGGTGTCCGATGATCCTGACTTCCTGAATGAGTAGCGGGCGTTGTATCAGACCATCCGTAGGGCCCGCGAGGCCCTCTCCGTTCTCCTTTGAGTTGTTGCGCTCGCCGTGGTGCCGAGCATTGTTAACATCGTCAACGAACATGAGGATTCAGGAGATGACTTTATTTTGACTGGATGACACTAGGGACCCACTAGGGCCATAGCCCTACGTACGCAAGTGCCTCCTTATTATGTAGAACTATATTTTTTTTGCTTTCTCCTGGTTTCCTGACATCACGGTCCCACACCATTGTCAACCTATGTAGTCAATATAAATGAGAGAATTGCACAAGGTGCGGCCGACAGCTGGGACCAAGCAGCTCGAGCAATATTTGTGTTTTTGAGGCATGAGCACTGCAGAGTTTTTCTTGGTGATGATTTCGTTGTTGTTCAGAGGAGAGCAGGGTATTAACTGGGCGGGCTGTGGCTCGTCTAGCCCGGGCCAGATATCCAGCCCAGATACTAATTTTTTTCAAGATGAAAATGGCTAGCCCAGCTATACGTCTTTTTGAGGAATACCCAGGCAAGGTCAACTTGTTATTCTCCGCCCCACTGGGCTGCAAATCTTTCCTAGGAGGGATGCATTAGGCTTAACAGGAAAATGGGCTTTAAAAAATAATAAATGGGGTGTAATTATAAAAACTGGGCAGTAACTATAAAAAAACGCACCAAACATGAAATTAGTTTATAAAATATTATTTATGGATTTTGAAAATCTTAAATTTTCATTGTTGCGCGTGCAATGTTTCGTTGGATTTTTATGTAATACAAATTTATATTTAATCTGACTAGAAATTTCGGGATAAAAATATTTCGGAGCCCATCAAAATGTGGGAAATTTTATTGAATTCTGTCTTCAACGGTTGGTTGAAATTATTAATCATTGTCCTAGCTAGAAAACGGGCTGTACTTTTAACAAACTGTAAATGGGCTGTTGTAAATTCCATTAGAATTCCAAAATAGGCTGTACATTCTTACAAAACGCAAATGGGCTATAAGTTCTCTGCCACACATTTATGGGCCTACTAAGTGACACGTCCCCTAAAAAAATTGACGTGTATGCAAGGCTTTGCCAACTTATTATAGTCAACACACGGTTCTAGCAGCAGTGGCCGTTGGATGTCTATCCAACGGATGTCGTGCTTCTTCTTCAATCTCAGATATTCTTAGCTTCGGCCGCCCAAAAATGATTCCTCCCCCTGACATCTGGGGCGCACCATTTTGGAGGCTGACCTGTGGGCCTACTAAGTTGGAGCATACCAAGGGCTTTGTCAACTTAGTCAATAATAAACATTTCTAGCTTCAGTGACCGTACGATGTCCATCCAACGGCCGTAGTGCTTCTTCAACCTCTGGTCTTCTTGGTCCAGCCGCCCAAAGCAGCGCCGGTCGTGCCGCCTGCTCCTGCCTCCCGTGGCCGGCTGTGCTGCCGCGGAGGCCTCACCGCCCCCATACTACTCCCACCGCTGGCCAGGCCATCCCTCCACTCACCCACACCCCCTGTTATTTTGCGGCGACGGCAGCCTCACACCGCAGCCGAACCAGTGAACCCTCGTACTCCTCTCCGCGCGGGCTTCCACTGCTGCGTCTTCCCCGGCTCCGCGTCATCCCCTTCCTAGGCCTCGCCGTCGTCCAGACCACCGCCCTGGTGCTCTCGGCGCGGCATGGTCAACATGGTCAACGACCGACTTCCATCGGAAGAGTACTGTACGTGGAGAGGCTGACAGCTGGGTCCAGGCGGCCGCAAGGAAGTGCCTCCTTATTACGCGCAAAATAATTATTCCTCCACCTTACAGCAGGGACCCACCGAATGGGCCACCTTATTTCGCAAAAAAACGTTTCCCCCCTGACTGCTCGGACCCACCGGACGGGCCAGCGTATTTCGTGAAAAAAACGTCCCCCCCCCCCCCCGCTGTCAGCTCGAACCCACCGGAAGTGCCTCCTTATTACGCACAAAAAAATGAATACTCCCCCTGCTAGCTGGGACCCACCATGGTGGGAGGCTGACTTGTGGGCCTACTAAGTTGACTGGGACGGGGGCCTTTGTCAACTTTAGTCAATATGAACGATTCTAGCTCTAGTGACCGTACGATGTCCATCCAACGGCCGTAGTGCTTCTTCAACCTCTGGTCTTCTTGCTCCAGCCGCCCAAAGCAACGCCGGTCATGCCGCATGCTCCTGCCTCCCGTGGCCGGATGTGCTGCCACGGAGGCCTCACCGCCCCCTACTATTCCCATCGCTGGCCAGGCCCTGCGGCGACGGCAGCCTCACACCGCAGCCAAACCAGTGAACCCTCGTACTCCTCTCCACGCGGGCTTCCACTGTCGCGTCTTCCCCGACTCCCTGTCGTCCCCTTCCTAGGCCTCGCCGTCATCCACCGCCCTGGTGCTCTCGGCGCGGCGTGGTCAACGTGGTCAAGGAACGACTTCCATCGGACATAGACTGTACGTGGAGAGGCTGGCAGCTGGGTCCACGGCCGCAGCAAGGAAGTGCCTCCTTATTACGTGCAAAATAATTATTCCTCCACCTGACAGCGGGGACCCACCGGACGGGCCACCGTATTTCGCAAAAAAATGTTTCCCCCTGACTACTGGGACCCACCAGCTACACCTTCGCACGCAAGGAAGTGCGTCCGGGCAAAAAAACAAAACAATTCGCCCCCCTGACTGCTAGGACCCACCAGCTACATCTTCGCACGCAAGGAAGTGCCTGACAGTCGGGACCCACCTGGTCGAAGTGTACGTAGCGTTGTCATTCTGGTCGTGAACATGTACGTACATATATACTGGTCGATGTAGAGGCGCGCATGTGTCGTAGTAGAGGCGCGCACGTAGCATGTACACGTACGTACAACGGTGAGGGTGCAAGAAAGAAAAAACGGCCACGTATGTGTACATACAGGCGGGGTTTCGAACGCCTACTCGTGCATACGTACAGCGAGGGCTCGTGTACATGGCTGGGTCGGAACGGAGAAATAGCGTCGTCGTCGTGTTCATGGGGAGGCAACGGAATGCGTCGTGTTCATGGGGAGGCAACGGAATGCGTCGTGTTCATCGGGAGGGCTTGGACGGAACAGGCGATGGAAACGAGGCCTGGCGTACCGCAGAACGGAGGAAACGGCCTTGTGTTCGACCGGCCACGTTCTAAACGGGATCCTGTTCATCGGGAGGGGTCTGGCATACCACAAAACGGAGGAAACGGACCTCCTACGATCGAAACGGGGGTCCTGTTCATCGGGAGGGGTGTGGCATACTGCAAAACGGAGGAAACGGACTTGTGTTGGAGCGCTACGGTCGAAACGGGGGTCCTGTTCATCGGGAGGGGTGTGGCGTACCGCAAAACGGGACTCCACGAGATACTGTTCATCTCCACCGTCGACCTCCTCCAACCTCCACGGGCTCCTGTTCATCCAGCCTACACGGGCTCCTGTTCATCCAGCCTCCACCGCGCGCTACTCCACCGGCTACTGTTCAACCACCCCTCCACCATCTACTGTTCATCCAGCCCTCCACACCACGGGGTCCTGTTCAACCACCCCTCCATGGGCACCCCTCCACCGTCTACTATTCATCCAGCCCTCCACACCACGGGGTCCTGTTCAACCACCCCTCCACCGTCTACTATTCATCCAGCCCTCCACACCATGGGGTCCTGTTCATCCACCCCTCCACACCACGGGGTCCTGTTCATCCACCCCTCCACGGGCACCCCTCCACCGTCTACTGTTCATCCAGCCCTCCACCACACCATGGGGTCCTGTTCATCTAGAGGCAACGCCACCGCTCACTGTTCATCCAACCCCCCCCCCCCCGCAACGCTCACTGTTCATCCCATCGATCGGCTTCAGTTAGCAGCAGTAACGAAGGAATCGCTCGATCGGGTTCAGTTAACAGCCATCGATCGATTGCTCGGGTTTAGTAACGCGTAGCCTGCAGTGCAATCACTCGGGTTCAGTTAGAGCCCAACGCCTCGCTCGGGTTCAGTTAGAGCCAACGCCTTGCACACACGCGCGTACGTGTACGAGAGAAACGCGCATCTCTCGGCCCCCGACCTCCCAACGTAACCGGGAACTCCCTGAAATTTTCCTCCCCCTCGCTTCTACCACGATTTTTTCCGTCATGGACGGCCCAAAGATTGTCATGCAGCTGCATCTCCGGCCCGCCCAGGACGAAAAGCCCATTTTCTGTCATGATTTTTTGTCATAGAAGTAGGAGCCCACCACATCTATGATGATACCGGGTTTTGTCACAATTATCATCATAGAAGTGTCATATGTATGACAGAATTTTTTTTCGTTCGGCCCAAAATGTCACGGATGTGTCTTTTTTTTGTAGTGCGAGCATGCCATCCTACATATGATACAAAGAGTCCGTCTCGCCCGTTGATGATGTAGCGTCAGAACAGATGGCCGTCTCACCGCCATCCACGTATCCTTCAGAGTATTCACCGCCGTGGATGCAACCTACGAAGGCATGCTTCACGGCAGATTGAACACGGGCGTACCTCGCGCGATGAGCCGTTTCGACGAGGTTGGTGTGGACATCCGGCTCAGGGCCCGACTCGCCAATCCGGCCGATGAAGACATGAATTCCGCCAAAGGGGACCCGGTACCCGTACTCAATTGAGCCGGCCTCGGGGCCCCAACCTTCGTCATCGATGTAGAGCTTGCCACGACGACTCTTGGTCATCCGGCCCACAGCGTATCCCTTGAGCCCTTCGAAGTTGCCCTTCAAGAACTCAAATCCACCGTGCGCTGGCCCCACAGTGGGCTCCAACTGTCGTGGAATTATCACGGCAGATGTCCTAGCAGAAGGACTTAGTCGTAGGGCGATCGCAACTAGGAAGCTTAAAGGGGTTAATCGGGACAAAGGACACGAGAGGTTTTATACTAGTTCGGCCCCTTACGATGAAGGTAAAAGCCTACGTCTAGTTGTGTTGATATTACTGGGGTTTCGATCACCAAGAGGCTAGTTCGCCGGCTTGGTTCTCGATCTCTTGTTTCTTGCCCTAAGCCGCCACCGGGTCGTCCCCTTATATACACGGGTTGACGCCCGATGGCCTACAGAGTCCCGGCCGGCGCATAAATCGTGTCCGGCTTGGTAACTTCTTTTACACTCCTTTCCTTACAAGACTTTCCTTACATACGGCAGTTTACAATATTGGGCCTTCAGCCGCCTCTAGGCCTTTAGGCCTTCTATAAGATTTAATAAACTATCGTCTTGAATGTCTACTGGGCTTCCTTTGTGACCCGCCATTGGGGCTGACCCGGCCCCTCCTGGGCGGGTCATAACTGATAGCTATATCCCCAACAGGAACCATCTCCTGAGGGAACCCAAATCTTATATAAATTATGCGAATTTCAAAAGTCTATTGAACCTCTTAAAAATGTTGGAGGGAACCTTCACCGCATGAATACATTGATTACACTTTGCAATAAGCGGTTGGATGCTCTAGATCTAAAAATCTCCGAGTATGAAGGGAGACGTAAGGAACCTCCCGGATTCGAGCATAACTCCATTAAAAATATGAATACCAAAGATGGTAATACCTAGATCTATCCTCGCTTTTATGCCTAGCTAGGGGCGTTAAACGATAGCGCTTGTTGGGAGGCAACCCAATTTTATTTTTAGTCATTGCTTTTTGTTCCTGTTTAGTAATAAATAATTTATCTAGCCTCTGTTTTGGTTGTGTTTTTTGTGTTTAATTAGTGTTTGTGCCAAGTAGAACCGTTGGGAAGACTTGGGGAAAGTCTTTTTGATCTTGCTGTAAAAAAACAGAAACTTTAGCGCTCACGAGAATTGCTGCCATTTTTTACTGGAGAGTGATATTTAGTTAATTATTTTTGCAGATGATTAATAGATAAATTCCTCACGTCCAGCAATTTATTTTAGAATTTTTGGGGTTCCATAAGTATTCGAAACCTACAGATTACTACAGACTGTTCTGTTTTTGACAGATTCTGTTTCTCGTGTGTTGTTTGCTTATTTTGATAAATCTATGGCTAGTAATAGAGTTTATGAACCATAGAAAATTTGGATACAGTAGGTTTAATACCAATATAAATAAATAATGAGTTCATTACAGTACCTTGAAGTGGTGGCTTATTTTCTTTTACTAACGGAGCTCACGAAGATTTTCTTTTTTAAGTTTTGTGTTGTGAATTTTTCAAGTTTTGGGTAAAGATTTGATGGATTATGGGACAAGGAGTGGCAAGAGCCTAAGCTTGGGGATGCCCAAGGAACCCCAAGGTAAAATCCAAGGACAACCAAAATCCTAAGCTTGGGGATGCCCCGGAAGGCATCCCTCTTTCGTCTTCGTCCATCGGTAACTTTACTTGGAGCTATATTTTTATTCGCCACATGATATGTGTTTTGCTTAGACCGTCCTGTATGATTTGAGTCTTTGCCTTTTAGTTTACCACAATAATCCTTGCTGTACACACCTTTTTGGAGAGACACACATGAATTGGAATTTATTAGAATACTCTATGTGCTTCACTTATATCTTTTGAGTTGGATAATTTTTTGCTCTAGTGCTTCGCTTATATCTTTTAGAGCACGGCGGTTGAGGGAGTCCTGGATTAGGGGGTCTCCGGACAGCCGGACTATATCCTTTGGCCGGACTGTACGACTATGAAGATACAAGATTGAAGGCTTCGTCTCGTGTCCGGATAGGACTCTACTTGGCGTGGAAGGCAAGCTAGGCAATACGGATATGTATATCTCCTCCTTTGTAACCGACCTTCTGTAACCCTAGCCCCCTCCGGTGTCTATATAAATCGGAGGGTTTTAGTCCGTAGGACAACATACAATCATACCATAGGCTAGCTTCTAGGGTTTAGTCTCTCTGATCTCGTGGTAGATCAACTCTTGTAATACTCATATCATCAAGAATAAATCAAGCAGGACGTAGGGTTTTACCTCCATCAAGAGGGCCTGAACTTGGGTAAAACATCGTGTTCCCTACCTCATGTTACCATCCACCTTAGACGCACAGTTCGAGACCCCCTACCCGAGATCCGCCGGTTTTGACACCGACATTGGTGCTTTCATTGAGAGTTGAGTTCCTCTGTGTCATTGCTGTTAGGCTTGATGGCTCCTACGATCATCGATAGCGATGCAGTCTAGGGTGAGACTTTTCTCCCCGGACAGATCTTTGTGTTCGGCGGCTTCGCACTGCGGGCCAACTCGCTTGGCCATCTGGAGCAAATCGAAAGTTACGCCCCTGGCCACTAGGTCAGGTTCGCAAGCTTAAACTACACGGCTGATATCCGCGGAGACTTGATCTTCGACGGATTCGAGCCCCTGCCTTGTGCGTCGCGTGGTCACGATGAGTATGATTTAGCTCTACCATTGGACCATAATCAGGAGATCGCACCGGCAGCCGCTCCGAGCCTCAATTCGGAGCCAGTTGCGCCATCCATGGACGGGTGGATGGACCCTGTCACGGAGGCCGTATCCTCAGCGGCGATCGAGCCGAATATCGACCTTACCCTTCACGAGAGCCGTGTTGCCAAACTGTCGGATCCTTCTCCGGCCACGGACTCCGAACCGCCTGTGCCCGTTCCTGTCGAATCCGATTGGGCGCCGATCATGGAGTTCACCTTCGCAGATATTTTTCAGCACTCACCCTTTGGCGACATACTAAACTCATTAAGGTCTCTCTCCTTGTCAGGAGAGACCTGGTCGAACTACGTCCGGCAGGATTGGGATGCAGATGACGAAGAAATTCGCCGCCCACCCACCACCCACTTAGTAGCCACTGTCGATGACTTAACCGACATGCTCTACTTCGACTCCGAAGACATCGACGATATGGGCGACGATGCGGGAGTCGAAGAGGAACCACTGCCCACAAGGCAGCCACCTCATCCTGCGATATATACATGGTGGACACACCCAAAGAAGGCAATGGCGATGAGACAACGGAGTATGACCCCTCCAAGAAGCAACCCAAGCGCCGGCGTCAGTGGCGCCGCTCTAAGTCCCGCCAAGGCAAAAGTGGTGATACCGGCACCAGAGATAATAGCACTCCGGACAGTGCCGAAGACAACAACAATCCCCTCCAGCAAGATTTAGAGCAGGAGGATGGAGGAGCCAGCCCTCCTGAGAGAGCGGCAGATGGAGAGGCGGAGGATGATAATAACATGCCTCCCTCCGAAGACGAGGCAAGCCTCGACAATGACGAATTTGTCGTGCCAGAGGATCCCATCGAACAAGAGCGCTTCAAGCGCCGGCTTATAGCCACGGAAAATAGCCTTAAGAAAAAGCAGGAGTAGCTTCAAGCTGATCAAGATTTGCTAGCCGACAGATGGACTGAAGTCCTGGTGGCCGAGGAATATAAACTCGAACGCCCCTCCAAGAGTTACCCAAAGTGTAGGTTGCTACCCCGAGTGGAGGAGGAAGCACCGAAACCTACATCCCCGGCGTATGACGCGGCTGATCGGCCACCTCGTGGCCGCGGCAGAGAAACATTCCAGCCAAAAGCTCATCCCGCACCCCGACGCCATTCAAATAAAAAGGCATGGGGAAATACGCCAGACTTGCGAGACGTATTGGAGGACAAAGCAAAACATGCAAGATCGATCTACGGATAATGAGGGCGCGCCACTATGCGAGACGATAATCGTCACGCCGGATATAGTAAAAGTAAGTCCGGCCGGGCCGAACACAGCGTGCAAGACTCATTTGAGCTGTGTCGCGACATAGCCCAGCACAGAGGCGCCGCACACCCCCTATGCTTCACAGACGAAGTAATGGATCATCAAATCCCAGAGGGTTTCAAACCCGTAAATATTGAATCATACGACGGCACAACAGATCCTGCGGTATGGATCGAGGATTTCCTCCTACACATCCACATGGCCTGCGGTGATGACCTACACGCCATCAAATACCTCCCACTAAAACTCAAAGGACCAGCTCGGCATTGGCTCAACAGCTTGCCAGCAGAGTCCATTGGCTGTTGGGAAGATCTGGAAGCCGCATTCCTCGACAACTTTCAGGGCACTTATGTGCGACCACCAGATGCCGATGACTTGAGCCACATAATTCAGCAGCCAGAAGAATCGGCCCGGCAATTCTGGACACGGTTCCTAACAAAGAAAAATCAAATCATCGAATGTCCGTATGCAGAGGCCCTAGCAGCTTTCAAGCACAACATCCGCGACGAGTGGCTAGCCCGGCACCTTGGTCAAGAAAAGCCGAAATCTATGGCAGCCCTCACGACACTCATGACCCGCTTTTGCACGGGAGAAGACAGCTGGCTGGCTCGCAGTAATAACATATCAAAGAACCATGGTACTTCGGATACCAAGGACGGCAATGGCAGGTCACGTCGCAACAAACATAACCGCCGCATTAACAACGACAATACCGAGGATACAGCAGTCAATGCCGGATTCAAAGGCTCTAAACCCGATCAGCGGAAAAAGCCATTCAAGAGAAGCACTCCGGGCCCGTCCAGTTTGGACCGTATACTCGATCACTCGTGTCAAATACACGGCACCCCCGATAATACGTCTCCAACGTATCTATAATTTTTGATTGCTCCATGCTATATTATCTACTGTTTTGGACTATATTGGGCTTTATTTTCCACTTTTATATTATTTTTGGGACCAACCTATTAACTGGAGGCCCAGCCCAGAATTGTTTTTTTTTTGCCTATTTCAGTGTTTCGAAGAAACGGAATATCAAACGGAGTCCAAACGGAATGAAACCTTCGGGAACGTGATTTTCTCACCGAACGTGATCCAGGAGACTTGGACCCTACGCCAAGGCATCAGAGAGGCGGTCACGAGGGTGGGGGCACCCCCTAGGGCGTGCCCCTACCTCATGGGCCCCTCGGTGCTCCACCGACGTACTTCTTCCTCCTATATATACATACGTACCCCAAACGATCAGAATAGGAGCCAAAAACCTAATTCCACCGCCGCAACTTTCTGTATCCACGAGATCCCATCTTGGGGCCTGTTCCGGAGCTCCGCCGGAGAGGGCCGTCATCACGGAGGGCTTCTACATCATCATAGCCTCTCCGATGAAGTGTGAGTAGTTTACCTCAGACCTTCGGGTCCATAGTTAGTAGCTAGATGACTTCTTCTCTCTTTTTGGATCTCAATACAAAGTTCTCCCCCTCTCTTGTGGAGATCTATTCGATGTAATCTTCTTTTTATGGTGTGTTTGTTGAGACCGATGAATTGTGGGTTTATGATCAAGTCTATCTATGAATAATATTTGAATCTTCTCTGAATTCTTTTATGTATGATTGGTTATCTTTGCAAGTCTCTTCGAATTATCCGTTTGGTTTGGCCAACTAGATTGGTAGTTCTTGCCATGGGAGAAGTGCTTAGCTTTGGGTTCGATCTTGCGGTGTCCTTTCCCAGTGACAGAAGGGGCGGCAAGGCACGTATTGCATCGTTGCCATCGAGGATAACAAGATGGGGTTTATTTCATATTGCATGGATTTATCTCTCTACGTCATGTCATCTTGCTTAAGGCCTTACTCTGTTTTTAACTTAATACTCTAGATGCATGCTGGATAGCGGTCGATGAGTGGAGTAATAGTAGTAGATGCAGAATCGTTTCGGTCTACTTGTCACGGACGTGATGCCTATATACATGATCATGCCTAGATATTCTCATAACTATGCTCAATTCTGTCAATTGCTCAACAGTAATTTGTTCACCCACTGTAGAATACTTATGCTCTTGAGAGAAGCCACTAGTGAAACCTATGGCCCCCGGGTCTATTCTCATCATATTAATCTCCATCACTTTAATCTTGTTTTGCTTTTTTACTTTGCATCTCTATACCAAAAATACCAAAAATATTATATCTATCAGATCTCACTCTCATAAGTGACCGTGAAGGGATTGACAACCCCTAATCGCGCTGGTTGCGAGTAGCTATCGTTTTGTGCAGGTATGAGGGACTTGAGCGTGGCCTCCTACTAGATTGATACCTTGGTTCTCAAAAACTAAGGGAAATACTTACGCTACTCTGCTGCATCATCCCTTCTTCTTCGGGGAAATCCAACGCAAGCTCAAGAGGTAGCACCCGACAAGCCAGCCAACCACACAAATAGGGATTGTTGGGTGTTCAAGAAGGCCGGCAAGTTAGATGCTAAAAATAAAGATAAGGGGTCACATAGCAATGACGAGGAGGAGCCCCGGCAGCCAAACACTGGAGGACAGAAGAGGTTCCCCCCTCAGGTGCGGACGGTGAACATGATATACGCAACCCACATCCCCAAGAGGGAATGGAAGGGTGCGCTCAGGGACGTATATGCGTTGGAGCCAGTCGCCCCAAAATTCAACCCATGGTCTTCCTGTCCAATCACCTTCGACCGCAGGGACCACCCCACTAGTATCCATCATGGCAGATTCGCCGCATTGGTCCTAGACCCAATCATTGACGGATTTCACCTCACTCGAGTCCTTATGGATGGCGGCAGCAGCCTGAACCTGCTTTATCAGGACACAGTGCGCAAAATGTGTATCGATCCCTCAAGGATCAAACCCACAAAAACGACCTTTAAAGGCGTCATACCAGGTGTAGAGGCCCATTGCACAGGCTCAGTCACACTGGAAGTGGTCTTCGGATCCCCGGATAACTTCTGAAGCGAAGAGTTAATCTTCGACATAGTCCCGTTCCGCAGTGGCTACCATGCACTGCTCGGGCGAACCGCATTTGCAAGATTCAATGTGGTACCGCATTATGCATATCTCAAGCTCAAAATGCCAGGACCTCTAGGGGTCATCACAGTCAATGGAAACACAGAGCGCTCTCTCCGCACGGAGGAGCACACTGCGGCCCTCGCAGCAGAAGCACAAAGCAGCCTCTTAAGGCAATCCACTAGTTCGCCAATTAAGGAACCGGACACCTTCAAGCGCGCCTGGAGTAATCGGCAACAGGACCGCCTGGCACGTTCCGAGCTCGCATAGCAATGTGGCCCCCACCCCGGTCCCAGCCAAACGGTTAAATCCGTGCCACGCGTACATAATTACGCATTCAAAATACCATGGGCACGGGCGGGGAGGGGGGCACGACTGCGGCACGCCCCAAGTCACGGCTTAAACCGCACTAGGGGCTTCCCGCTTTGTTATTTTTCTCTTTCAGGACTTTAATCTCTGGAAACCCTGTCCGGCAGCATGATTGTCGAACACATGATGCAGCAACCAAGGAGGCAGAAAGCTATGTCACACCATGGAACTCCCAGGTGGATTACGATAACGAATGAAATATTTGCTTTAATACTATTCCTCAGCTTGCCCTTGGAAGGGACATGTCAAACAGTCCTACTTTTTGCTTATCGCACTACTTGTATCATTCTGCTTCAACGCACCTTTTTGAATAAACAATGCATAGCATTAAGACTATTATTGCAATCTTCCTTTTTATATATATGTTCATTCACGACATCTAGCACCCGTACACTCTGGTACGACCAATACGCTAGGGGCTTAAGCATACCCCATAATACGGCGTGAGAAGTCTGAACACTTTTGACAGTGCGGCACCCCGAACTTATAGCATTATATGCATCAGCTCCGAATCATGTCTTGGGTCAATAGTTGGGTTTGCCCGGCTCCCATGTTTTGGTACCTTACATTCCACTATATCGGCTAAGGTAGCACTGGGAGAACTACTGTGATTGTGCCCCGGTTCTGCTGGGCTAAGCACCTCAGTAGAGAAAGCTAAAACTGACTGTCATGATAAGGCGAGAGACTGGTCGCTGTTCGAGAGGTTTCAAGTCCCTAAAGACTTATGCCGCTTAGAGTGAGGAGTCGGCCCTGTCCGGCTTAAGGCGTGTATCGCGCCCCGAATTCAGCCTTCCGAATACTAGGGGCTTCGCCAAAATTTAAAATTATAGAATTCTATGGCTAAGTGAGAGTGATAACGCATTATAGTCCAATTGCCTTGTTTGTTGTGCTGAACACCTCCCTCGAAGGACCCAACAATGGGAACAAGAGTGCTCAGGTTTATCCCGAACACCCCAGCACTCGTGGCGTGGGGGCAGAAGCCGACGACTAGCCATCTCTCAGATTTGATAAACAGCCGAACAGAAGGTAATATTTTAAATTCAGACAAGCGTTGCATAGCGCATATGAACAAGTTTTCATAATACATGATTACACGAGCAAGTTCATTCAAATATTACATCTTTTGCACACTCGTCCGCTACGAGACGGGCACCCTTCAGGACACCCTCATAGTACATCTCGGGGTGGCGATGCTCCTTGCCCTGCGGCGGCCCTTCCTTCACCAGCTTCACGGCGTCCATCTTGGCCCATTGCACCTTCACACGGGCGAAAGCCCGGCGGGCACCTTCGATGCAGACGGACCGCTTGATGACTTCCAGCCGTCGGCAGACATCCACAAGCCGCCTCACCAGGCCGAAGTAGCTGTTGGGAAGGGCGTCACCAGGCCACATCCGGACTATAAAGCCCTTCATGGACTGTTCGGCCGCCTTGTGGAGCTCGACCAGTTGCTTCAGCTGGTCGCTCAGAGGCATCTGGTGTTCGGTCCCAGTATACTGAGACCAAAACAGCTTCTCCGTTGAGCTTCCCTCCTCGGCCTGGTAAAACTGTGCGGCATCCGACACGCTGCGGGGCAAAATCTGCGAATGCTCCTCGAGAACTCCGGATTCGGGTAAGTAACAAGTAATTCACTTTCACATGCTTGCTTTGCATATAGAATGCCTTACGCGCTGCTATCTTCTTCATCGCATCAACCTCCTGGAGGGCCTTTTGGGCTTCGGCCTTGGCACTCTTTGCACTCTCAAGGGCCGTGGCAAGCTCGGACTCTCGCGTCTTCAAGTCAAGCTCCAACGCCTCGTGCTTCGTCACGAGAGCGTGGAGCTCTTGCTGCACCTCGCCCACCCGTGCCTCATGCCTTTCCCACTCGGTGCGCTCCTTAGACGCTTTGTTTTCGGCCTCGGATAGCGCTTGCTTCAGGGTCACCACCTCGGTCGTGGCCCCTAGCAAATTTACGATGATCCTGTCATTTTGCAATCGCATTCTTTTTATATATATCCATAGACTAGGTACTACTTACCTTTGTTCTCCTCGAGCTGCCTCTTGGCAAGGCCGAGCTCTTCCTTGGACCCTTCGAGGTCCTGCTTCAGTGTGGCGACCTCCGCAGTCAGTGCGGCAGAGGCCAGCAGCGAAGCCTACATACGCATATAGACATACTTATATTAGACTCATGCGATATTGTTTGATCCTCTGTTCGGCTTTTCTTTGTGAACACCAAACAGAGCATCAGGGGCTACTGTCTATGCGGTAAAAAATTTCCTATATTTCAAATACTTACCTCAAAGCCTGTCAGAAGGCTGGCACAGGCTTCAGTCAGTCCGCTCTTGGCGGACTAAACCTTCTGGATCACCGCACTCATAATAGTGCGGTGCTCTTCGTCGATGGAAGCGCTGCGAAGCGCTCCCAGCAGATTGTTCGGTGCCTCTGGATGGACAGAGGTCACCGGCATAGGCGTCTTGCCCCTTTTGGAAGGAGGCCGCATGCCTGAGTCCGGAACCACTGGAGGTTCCGGCGCGGTGTTCGGCTGAGGGCCGAACTCGGAGCCCTCGGGAGCCTTGCTCCCTCTGCTCCCGGAATCTGGAAGGTCGCCTCGAGGCGCCTCCGGGACTGTCTCCCCTCGACCCGGTGCCTCTTGAGACAATACCTCGGTGTTTCCCGTAGGGCAAGGGGAGGTGGCGGTCGGAAGTGGATCGCTATCTATATCCGACGAGCCCAGGGAGCCGTCCGACGATACGTCGATACGGGCTCGTGGCGGTCTGCATAATCATAATTCGGCGTTAGGAGAAGCAGTGCGACAAAGGTATGCTATGAGTTACTCTGGCATCTGAATACTTACGACTTCGCCAGGGGCTTGGCCCTGAGCAGCCACTAGTCTTCTCCTTCGGCGGCGGTGGTGGAGCAGTCCGGAAGGAGAGTCCTTCCCTTCTTGGACCCTTCGCCCCCCCCCCCCGGTTAGGGCGGCCTTCCTTTTCTTGTCTCCCCCGATTGGAGGGGGAGCATCTTCATCTTCCTCCTCGTCTTCGGGGGAGGAGTGCGTCTTGGAGTTATCGGACAATGAGTCCGATAACACCTGGCGTCGGGAACTCTTTCGGGTTCCCTTGGCCTTCTTGGTCTTCTCCGGCACCTTGTAAGGAGCTGGAGTCAGCATCTCCGTCAGGAGAGCGTCCGCAGTGTCTTCGGGCAGAGGGGCCGGATAGTTAATCTACCCTGACGTCTCCTCCCAGTCCTGTCAAAGGCATGGAGCTCAGACCCCGCACATGGTTAAGCTAGGGGAAATAAATATCCTACCAGATGTGTAGAACTCACCGAATGCGCTAGGCGCTTCGCGCTTAGCCCGCGGTCCTCGGTGAGAGAGGGAGGGACCTCGGCGCCCTTGAACAGCACCCTCCAGACGTCCTTGTGCGTCGTGTCGAAGAGCTCTCTCAGAGTCTGGTGCTGGGCCGGGTCGAACTCCCACAAATTGAAATCCCGTTGTTGACACGGGAGGATCCGGCGGATGAGCATGACCTGGACTATGTTGACAAGCTTGAGCTTCTTGCCTGCCATATTCCGGATACATTTCTGGAGTCTGTCCAGCTCCACCAATGAACCCCAGGACAGGCCCTTCTCTTTCCAGGAGGTGAGCCGCGTGGGGATTCTGGATCGAAACTCGGGGGCCACCACCCAGTTGGTGTCGCGCGGCTCGGTGATGTAGAACCACGCCGATTGCCACCCCTTTATGGTCTCCACGAAGGAGCCTTCGAGCCATATAACATTGGGCATCTTGCCCACCATGGCTCCGCCGCATTCTTCTTGTTGGCCTCCCACCACCTTCGGCTTGATATTGAAGGTCTTTAGCCACAGGCCGAAGTGGGGCCAGATGCGGAGGAAAGCCTCACACACGATGATGAACGCCGAAATGTTGAGGATGAAGTTCGGGGCCAGATCATGGAAGTCCAGCCCGTAGTAGAACATGAGACCACGGACGAATGGATGGAGGGGAAACCCCGGTCCGCGGAGGAAGTGGTGGAGGAAAACTACCCTCTCGTGAGGTTCCGGGGTAGGGACGATCTGCCCCGCAGCGGGCAGCCGATGCGCGATATTCGCGGCTAGGTATCCGGCCCCGCGCAGCTTTTTGATGTGTCCCTCCATGACGGAGGACGCCATCCACTTGCCTCCCGCTCCGGACATGTTTGGAGAAGGTTGAGGAGAAGGATGTGGACTTGGGCGTTGGAGCTCGAGTGCGCAATAATGGATGAGCAAGGAGGAAGAAGGCGTGGGTAGAAAAAGGTTAAACCTTGTCCCTTTATAAGGGCGGC
Organism: Triticum urartu; assembly: GCF_056163025.1. Taxonomy (NCBI): domain Eukaryota; kingdom Viridiplantae; phylum Streptophyta; class Magnoliopsida; order Poales; family Poaceae; genus Triticum; species Triticum urartu. The sequence continues at coordinate 46,055,551 of NC_141875.1, forward strand.
CGAAACTATGCGCCCCCACTAGCCTGGTAAAACTCGCTTATCCCCCAAGCACCGTAATCGATGGCGCGGTTGGGTTACCCACACCCGTATTGATGAGAATCCCGTAATAAGGGGGACACGATCTCTGCTTTGACAAGACGTGTCAAGAAACTGCCTCGCGTTATGTGCGGGGCTAGTTAAAGGAAACGGTTCAAATAATCACCGGGCCACGGCATAATGTCATGTTGCCAAAACGTGTCAGCAGATTAGATTTGTGGAAATATTATTCTCTCTACGGTGGTATATGGAACTTATTTTGCAGGGTCGGACACTATCCTTATATTCAAAATTCTTCCGTGGTGTATTCGGAGGAGGAACCCGCCTTGCAATGCCGAAGACACACTGCGCGCCGGACTCATCCTCATTGAAGCCTGGTTCAGGGGCTACTGAGGGAGTCCTGGATTAGGGGGTCTCCGGACAGCCGGACTATATCCTTTGGCCGGACTATTGGACTATGAAGATACAAGATTTAAGACTTCGTCTCGTGTCCGGATAGGACCCTACTTGGCGTGGAAGGCAAGCTAGGCAATACGGATATGTATATCTCCTCCTTTGTAACCGACCTTCTGTCACCCTAGCCCCCTCCAGTGTCTATATAAACCGGAGGGTTTTAGTCCGTAGGACAACATACAATCATACCATAGGCTAGCTTCTAGGGTTTAGCTAAGAGAAGTTGGATGCTTGATAGATGGTTTTGATATATAAAGGTGGTAATATTAGAGGTGTGCTAGTTGAGTAATTGTGAAATTGATGAATACTTGTGTTGAAGTTGGCAAGTCAAATAGCATGCACGTATGGTAAACGTTATGTGACAAATTTGAAGAATGGGGTGTTCTTTGATTGCTTTCCTTATGAGTGGCGGTCAGGGACGAGCGATGGTCTTTTCCTACCAATCTATCCCCCTAGGAGCATGTGTGTAGTGCTTGGTTTTGATGACTTGTAGATTTTTGCAATAAGTATGTGAGTTCTTTATGACTAATGTTGAGTCCATGGATTATACGCACTCTCACCTTTCCATCATTGCTAGCCTCTTCGGTACCATGCATTGCCCTTTCTCACCTTGAGAGTTGGTGCAAACTTCGCCGGTGCATCCAAACCCCATGATATGATACGCTCTATCACACATAAGCCTCCTTATATCTTCCTCAAAATAGCCACCATACCTACCAATTATGGCATCTCCATAGACATTCCGAGATATATTTGCCATGCAACTTTCCACCGTTCCATTTATTATGACACGCATCATCATTGTCATATTGCTTTGCATGACATCGTATTTGTGGCAAGGCCACCATGCTCAATTTTTCATACATGTCACTCTTGATTCATCGCAATCCCGGTACACCACCGGAGGCATTCACATAGAGTCATATTTTGTTCTAAGTATTGAGTTGTAATTCTTGAGTTGTAAGTAAAAAGAAGTGTGATGATCATCATTATTAGAGCATTGTCCCAGTGAGGAAAGGATGATGGAGACTATGATTTCCCCACAAGTCGGGATGAGACTCCGGACGAAAAAAAAGAGAAAAGAGGCCAAAAAAATAAAGAAGGCCCAAATAACAAACAAAAAAGGAGAGAAAAAGAGAGAAGGGACAATGTTACTATCCTTTTTCCACGCTTGTGCTTCAAAGTAGCACCATGATCTTCATGATAGAGAGTCTCTTATTTTGTCACTTTCATATACTAGTGGGAATTTTTCATTATAGAACTTGGCTTGTATATTCCAATGATGGGCTTCCTCAAATGTCCTAGTCTTCATGAGCAAGCGAGTTGGATGCACACCCACTTAGTTTCTTTGATGAGCTTTCATATATGTATGGCTCTAGTGCATCCATTGCATGGAAATCCCTACTCCTTGCATTGACATCAATCGGTGGGCATCTCCATAGCCCATTGATTAGCTGCGTCAATGTGAGACTTTCTCCCTTTTTGTCTTATCATCTTGCTGGATCAAGAAGGCGAGGACGTCATCGAGCTGAATGTGTGCTGAACGCTGATGTGCCATACGTTCGGTACTTGATCGGGACGGATCGTGAAGGTGTACGACTACATCAACTGCATTGATAAATGCTTCCGCTTTCGGTCTACGAGGGTACGTAGACACACTCTCCCCTCTTGTTGCTATGCATCTCCTAGATAGATATTGCGTGATCATAGGAATTTTTTTGAAATACTGCGCTCCCCAACAGTGGCATCAGAGCTAGCTCTATGCGTAGATGTTATATGCACGAGTAGAACACAGAGGAGTTGTGGGCGTGGGTATATACATATTGCTTGTCGTCACTAGTTGTTTCTTGAGTCGGCGATGTTGTTGGATGAAGCGGCTCGTACCGACATTACATGACTGCGTTCATGAGACTGGTTCTACCGACGTGCTTTGCACACAGGTGGCTGGCGGGTGTCAGTTTCTCCAACTTTAGTTGAATCGGATTCAATGAACAGGGTTCTTTCTGAAGATCAAAATCAATCACTATACCACATTGTGGTTTTTGATGCGTAGGTAAGAACGGTTCTTGCTAAGCCCGTAGCAGCCATGTAAAACTTGCAACAACAAAGTAGAGGACGTCTAACTTGTTTTTGCAGGGCATGTTGTGATGTGATATGGTCAAGACGTGATTATATAAATTGTTGTATGAGATGATCATGTTTTGTAACACGGTTATCGGCAACTGGCAGGAGCCATATGGTTGTCGCTTTATTGTATGAAATGCAATCTCCATGTAATTGCTTTACTTTATCACTAAGCGGTAGCGATAGTCGTGGAAGCAATAGTTGGTGAGACGACAACGATGCTACGATGGAGATCAAGGTGTCAAGCCGGTGATGATGGTGATCATGACGGTTCTTTGGAGATGGAGATCAAAGGCACAAGATGATGATGGCCATATCATATCACTTATATTGATTGCATGTGATGTTTATCATTTATGCATCTTATTTTGCTTAGTACGGTGATAGCATTATAAGATGATCTCTCACTAAATTTCAAGGTATAAGTGTTCTCCCTAAGTATGCACCGTTGCGACAGTTCGTCGTGCCGAGACACCACGTGATGATCGGGTGTGATAAGCTCTACGTTCACATACAATGGGTGCAAGCCAATTTTGCACAAGCAAAATACTCGTGTTAAACTTGACGAGCCTAGCATATGCAGATATGGCCTCGAAACACTGAGACCGAAAGGTCGATCGTGGATCATATAGTAGATATGATCAACATACTGATGTTCACCATTGAAAACTATTCCATATCATGTGATGTTCGGACATGGTTTAGTTGATATGGATCACGTGATCACTTAGATGATTAGAGGGATGTCAATCTAAGTGGGGGTTCTTAAGTAATATGATTAATTGAACTTTAATTTATCATGAACTTAGTACCTGATAGTATTTTTTACATGTCTATGTTGTTGTAGATCAATAGCTCGCGTATAGCTCCCCTATTTTATTTTTGATATGTTCCTAGAGAAAAGCAAGTTGAAAGATGATAGTAGCCATGATGCGGACTGGGTCCGTGATATGAGGATTATCCTCATTGCTGCACAGAAGAATTATGTCTTTGATGCACCGCTAGATGACGGACCTATTGCAGGAGCAGATGCAGACGTTATGAACGTTTGGCAAGCTCGGTATGATGACTACTTGATAGTTTAGTGCGCCATGCTTTACGGCTTAGAACCGGGACTTCATATGCGATTTGAATGCCACGGAGCATATAAGATGTTCCAAGAGCTGAAATTGGTATTTCAAACTCATGCCCGAGTCGAGAGGTATGAGACCTCTGACAAGTACTTTGCCTACAAGATGGAGGAGAATAGCTCAACCAGTGAGCATGTGCTCAGAATGTCTGAGTACTACAATCGCTTGAATCAAGTGGGAGTTAATCTTGTAGATAAGATAGTGATCGACAGAGTTCTCTAGTCACTATCGCCAAGTTACTGGAACATCTTGATGAACTATAATATGCAAAGGATGAGAAAATGATTCCCGAGCTCTTCGTGATGCTGAAATCAATGAAGGTAGAAATCAAGAAAAGCATCAAATGTTGATGGTTGATAAGACCACTAGTTTCAAGTAAAAGGGCAAGGGAAAGAAAGGGAACTTCAAGAAGAATGACAAGCGAGTTGTCACTCCCATGAAGAAGCCCAAAGCTAGACCCAAGCATGAAACTGAGTGCTTCTACTGCAAAGAAAATGGTCACTGGAAGCGGAATTGCTCCAAATATTTGGCGGATAAGAAGGATGGAAAAGTGAACAAAAGTATATATGATATACATGTTATTGATGTGTACTTTACTAGTGTTCATAGTAACCCCTGGGTATTTGATACTGGTTCAGTTGCTATGATTAGTAACTTGAAACATGAGTTCCAAAATGAACAAAGACTAGTTGAGAGCAAGGTGACGATGTGTGTTGGAAGTGATTCCATGGTTGATAAGATCACCATCGCATGCTCCCTTTACCTTCGGGATTAGTGTTGAACCTAAAATAAATGTTATTTGGTGTTTGCGTTGAGCATAATATGGCTGGATCATGTTTATTGCAATACAGTTATTCATTTAAGTCAAAGAATAATTGTTATTCTGTTTACATGAATAAAACCTATTGTGGTCATACACCCAAGGTGAATGGTTTATTGAATCTCGATCGTAGTGTTACACATATTCATAATATTGAAGTCAAAAGATGCAAAGTTAATAATGATAGTACAACATATTTGGTACTGCCGTTTAGGTCATATTGGTGTAAAGCGCATGAAGAAACTCCATGCTGATGGACTTTTGAAATCACTTGATGCTTGCGAACCATGCCTCATGGGCAAGCTAACTAAGACTCCGTTCTCCGGAACAATGGAGCGACCAACAGACTTATTATAAATAATACATACTGATGTATGCGATCCAATGAGTGTTGAGGCTCACAGCGGGTATCATTATTTTCTGACCTTCACAAATGATTTGAGCAGATATGAGTATATCTACTTAATGAAACACAAGTCTGAAACTTTTGAAAAGTTCAAAGAATTTCAGAGTGAAGTGGAGAATCATCGTTACAAGAAAATAAAGTTTCTACGATCTGCTCGCAGAGATGAAATATTTGAGTTACAAGTTTGGCCTTCAATTGAAACAATGTCGAATAGTTTTGCAACTCACGCCACCTGGAACACCACAGCGTAATGGTGTGTCCGAACGTCGTGACCGTACTTTATTAGATATGGTGCGATCTATGATGTCTCTTACCGATTTACCACTATCGTTTTGGGGTTATGCATTAGAGACAGCTGCATTCATGTTAAATAGGGCACCGTCTAAAAATCCGTTGAGATGACATCGTATGAATTGTGGTTTAGCAAGAAACCTAAGCTGTCGTTTCTTAAAGTTTGGGGTTGCGATGCTTATGTGAAAGAGTTTCGGCCTGATAAGCTCAAACCCAAATCGGAGAAGTGCATCTTCATAGGATACCCAAAAGAAACTGTTGGGTACAACTTCTATCATAGATCTGAAGGCAAGATCTTTGTTGCTAAGAATGGATCCTTTCTAGAGAAGGAGTTTCTCTCGAAAGAAGTGAGTGTGAGGAATATAGAACTTGATGAGGTAATTGTACCTTCTCTCGAATTGGAAAGTAGCTCATCCCTGAAATCAGTTCCAGTGATGCCTGCACCAATTAGTGAGGAAGTTAATGATGATGATCATGAAACTTCAGATCAAGTTACTACCAAACCTCGTAGGTCAACCAAAGTTGTTCCGCACGAGAGTGGTACGGTAATCCTATTCTGGAAGTCATGTTACTAGACCATGACGAACCTACGAACTATGAGGAAGCGATGATGAGCCCAGATTCCGTGAAATGGCTTAAGGCCATGAAATCTGAGATGGGATCCATGTATGAGAACAAAGTATGGACTTTGATTGACTTGCCCGATGATCGGTGAGCCATTCAGAATAAATGGATCTTTAAGAGTAAGACAGACACTGATAGTAGTGTTACTATCTACAAAGCTTGAATTGTCGCATGATGTCTACTACACAACCTTCTTCTTGTAGACGTTGTTGGGCCTCCAAGTGCAGAGGTTTGTAGGATAGTAGCAAATTTCCCTCAAGTGGATGACCTAAGGTTTATCAATCCGTGGGAGGCGTAGGATGAAGATGGTCTCTCTCAAGCAACCCTGCAACCAAATAACAAAGAGTCTCTTGTGTCCCCAACACACCCAATACAATGGTAAATTGTATAGGTGCACTAGTTCGGCGAAGAGATGGTGATACAAGTGCAATATGGATGGTAGATAAAGGTTTTTGTAATCTGAAAAATATAAAAACAGCAAGGTAACTAATGATAGAAGTGAGCACAAACGGTATTGCAATGCTAGGAAACAAGGCCTAGGGTTCATACTTTCACTAGTGCAAGTTCTCTCAACAATAATAACATAATTGGATCATATAAATATCCCTCAACATGCAACAAAAAGTCACTCCAAAGTCACTAATAGCGGAGAACAAACAAAGAGATTATGGTAGGGTATGAAACCACCTCAAAGTTATTCTTTCTGATCGATCTATTCAAGAGTCCGTAGTAAAATAACACGAAGCTATTCTTTCCTTCAATCTATCCTAGAGTTCGTACTAGAATAACACCTTAAGACACAAATCAACCAAAACCCTAATGTCACCTAGATACTCCAATGTCACCTCAAGTATCTGTGGGTATGATTATACGATATGCATCACACAATCTCAGATTCATCTATTCAACCAACACAAAGAACTTCAAAGAGTGCCCCAAAGTTTCTACCGGAGAGTCAAGATGAAAACGTGAGACAACTCCTATGCATAAGTTCACGAGGTCACGGAACTCGCAAGTTGATCACCAAAACATACATCAAGTGGATCACGTGATATCCCATTGTCACCATAGATAAGCACATGCAAGACATACATCAAGTGTTCTCAAATCCTTAAAGACTCAATCGGATAAGATAACTTCAAAGGGAAAACTCAATCCATTACAAGAGAGTAGAGGGGGAGAAACATCATAAGATCCAAATATAATAGCAAAGCTCGCGATACATCAAGATTGTACCACCTCAAGAACATGAGAGAGAGAGATCAAACACATAGCTACTGGTACATACCCTCAGCCCCGAGGGTGAACTACTCCCTCATCATCATGGAGAGCACCGGGATTATGAAGATGGCCACCAGAGAGGGATTTCCCCCTCCGGTAGGGTGCCGGAACGGGTCTAGATTGGTTTTCGGTGGCTACGGAGGCTTCTGGTGGCGGAACTCCCGATTTATTATGCTCCCCGATGTTTTTAGGGTATATGGACATATATAGGCGAAAGAAGTCGGTCAGGGGAGCCACGAGGGGCCCACGAGGGTGGGGGCGTGCCCAGGGGTAGGGCGCGCCTCCCTGCCTCATGCCTCCCTCGAAGCTTCCCTGACGTCTACTCCAAGTCTCCTGGATTGCTTCAGTTACAAAAATAAGTTCCGTGAAGTTTCAGGTCAATTGGACTCCGTTTGATTTTCCTTTTCTGCGGTACTCTAAAACAAGGAAAAACAGAAACTGGCACTAGGCTCTAGGTTAATAGGTTAGTCCCAAAACTCATATAATAGTGTATAATAAAGCCCATAAACATCCAAAACAGATAATATAATAGCATGGAACAATCAAAAATTATAGATACGTTGGAGACGTATCATCGTAAAATGTTTTCGACAAGTTCTAGGTGTTGACTACGATGAGATTTTCTCGCTCGTATTGATGCTTAAATGTATGTCTGAATCATGTTAGCAGTTGCCACATTTTATGAAATCTGGCAAATGGATATCAAAACTACATTCCTTAATGGATTTATTAAAGAAGAGTTGTATATGATGCAACCAGAAGGTTTTGTTAATCCTAAAGGTGCTAACAAAGTGTGCAAGCTCCAGCGATCCATCTATGGACTGGTCCAAGCATCTCGGAGTTGTAATATACGATTTGATGAGTTGATCAAAGCATATAGTTTTATATGGACTTTTGGAAAAGCCTGTATTTACAAGAAAGTGAGTCGGAGCTCTATAGCATTTCTGATATTAAATGTGGATGACATATTGTTGATCGGAAATGATACTGAATTTCTAGATAGCATAAAAGGATACTTGAATAAGATTTTTTCGATGAAAGACCTCGGTAAAGCTGCTTACATATTGGGCATCAAGTTCTATAGAGATAGATCGAGACGCTTGATAAATTTTTCAATGAGTACATACCTTGACAAGTTTTGAAAGTAGTTCAAAATGGAACAGTTAAAGAAGGAGTTCTTGACTGTGTTGGAAGGTGTGAAGTTGAGTAAAGACTCAAAAACCCGACCACGACAGAAAATAGAAAGAGAATAAAAAATTCATTCCCTATGCCTCAGTCATAGGTTCTATAAAGTATGCTATGCTGTGTACCAGACCTATTGTATACCTTAGCATGATTTTGGCAAGTGAGTATAATAGTGATCTAGGAGTAGATCACTGGACAGCGGTCAAAATTATCCTTATAGGACTAAGGAAATATTTCTCGGTTATGGAGGTGATAAAAGAGTTCGTCATAAACAGTTACGTCGATGCAAGCTTTTGACACCGATCTAGATGACTCTAAGTCTGGATCTAGATACATATTGAAAGTGGGAGCAATTAGATAAAGTAGCTCCGTGCAGAGTATTGTAGACATAGAAATTTGCAAAATACATACAGATATGAATGTTGCAGACCCGTAGACTAAAATTCTCTCACAAGAAAAACATGATCTCTTTGGGTGTTAATCACATAGTGATGTGAACTATATTATTGACTCTAGTAATCCCTTTGTCACATGGAGATGTGAACAATTGGTGTTAAATCACATGACGATGCGAACTAGATTATTGACTCTAGTGCAAGTGGGAGACTGAAGGAAATATGCCCTAGAGGCAATAATAAAGTTGTTATTTATATTTCCTTATATCATGATAAATGTTTATTGTTCATGCTAGAATTGTATTAACCGGAAACTTAGTCCATGTGTGAAACATAGACAAATAGGGTATCCCTAGTATGCCTCTACTTGACTAGCTCATTAATCAAAGATGGTTATGTTTCCTAGCCATGGATAAAAAGCTATCATTTGATGTACGGGGTCACATCATTAGAGAATGATAAGATTGACTTGAACCATCCGTTAGCTTAGCACTATGATTGTTTAGTTTGTTGCTATTACTTTCTTCATGACTTATACATGTTCCTATGACTATGAGCTTATGCAACTCCCGAATACCGGAGGAACACTTAGTGTGCTATCAAACATCACAACATAACTGGGTGATTATAAAGATGCTCTAAGGTGTCTCGGGTAAGTAACATACCAATGACAAAGGGAACAATGTATATTGTTATGCGGTTCGACCGATAAAGATCTTCGTAGAATATGTAGGAGCCAATATGGGCATCCAGGTTCCGCTATTGGTTATTGACCAGAGAGATGTCTCGGTCATCCAACGTATCTATAATTTTTTATTGTTTCATGCTATTATATATTCTGTTTTGGATGTTAATGGGCTTTATTTTACACTTTTATATTACTTTTGGGACTAACCTATTAACCCAACGCCCAGTGCAAATTGTTGTTTTTTGCCTATTTCAGTGTTTCACAGAAAAGGAATATCAAACGGAATCCAAACGGAATGAAACCTTTGGGAGAGTTATTTTTGGAACAAACGTGATCCAGGGGACTTGGAGTGGACGCCAAGAAACAATCGAGGAGGCCACAAGGCAGGGGCGTGCCTACCCCCCTAGGCGCGCCCTCCACCCTCGTGGGCCCCCTCGTTGCTCCACCGACCTACTTCTTCCTCCTATATATATTCATATACCACGAAAACATCCAGGAGCACCACGAAACCGTATTTCTGTTGGAAATATGCCCTAGAGGCAATAATAAAATGGTTATTATTATAATTCATTGATCATGATAATTGTCTATTGTTCATGCTATAATTGTGTTATCCGGAAATCGTAATACATGTGTGAATACATAGACCACAACACGTCCCTAGTGAGCCTCTAGTTGACTAGCTCGTTGATCAAAGGATAGTCATGGTTTCCTGACTATGGACATTAGATGTCATTGATAACGGGATCACATCATTAGGAGAATGATGTGATGGACAAGACCCAATCCTAGGCTTAGCTCAAAGATCGTGTAGTTCGTTTGCTGTAGCTTTTCTGAATGTCAAGTATCATTTCCTTAGACCATGAGATTGTGCAACTCCTGGATACCGTAGGAGTGCCTTGGGTGTGCCAAACGTCAGAACGTAACTGGGTGACTATAAAGGTACATTACAGGTATCTCCGAAAGTGTTTGTTGGGTTGGCATGAATCGAGACTGGGATTTGTCACTCCGTATGACGGAGAGGTATCTCTGGGCCCACTCGGTAATGCATCATCATAATGAGCTCAATGTGATCAAGTGGTTGATCACGGGATCATGCATTACGGTACGAGTGAAGTGACTTGCCGGTAACGAGACTGAACAAGGTATTGGGATACGGACGATCGAGTCTCGGGCAAGTAACGTACCGATTGACAAAGGGAATTGTATACGAATTGATTGAATCCTCGACATCATGGTTCATCCGATGAGATCATCGAGGAGCATGTGGGAGCCAACATGGGTATCCAAATCCCGCTGTTGGTTATTGATCGGAGAGTCGTCTCGGTCATGTCTGCATGTCTCCCGAACCCGTAGGGTCTACACACTTAAGGTTCGGTGACGCTAGGGTTGTTAGGAAGACTTGTATGTGATTACCGAATGTTGTTCGGAGTCCCGGATGAGATCCCGGACGTCACGAGGAGTTCTGGAATGGTCCGGAGGTGAAGATTTATATGTAGGAAGTTGTCATACGGTCACCGGAAAGGTTCGGAGGCATATCGGTATTGTACCGGGGCCACCGGAGGGGTTCCGGGGGTCCACCGGGAGGGGCCACCTCTCTCGGAGGGCCTAATGCACTGTAGTGGACAGGGAACCAGCCCTACATGGGCTGGCCGCATCCCCCCTTGGGCTCATGCGCCTAGGGTTGGGGGGGAAACCCTAAAGGGGGCGCCCCCCTTGCTTGGGGGGCAAGCCCCCTCCCCTTGCCCCCCTCTAGATCTCATCTAGAGGGGGCCGGCCCCCTTCCTCCTTCCCCTATAAATAGAGGGGCAAGGGGAGGGCTGCATACAACATCCAAGGCGCAGCCCCTCCCCTCCCCAACACCTCTCCTCCTCCATAAGAGCTTGGCGAAGCCCTGCCGCAGTACTGCAGCTTCACCACCACCACGCCGTCGTGCTGCTGTTGGAGCCCTCTTCTTCAACCTCTCCCTCCTCCTTGCTGGATCAAGGCACGGGAGACGTCCTCGCTCCGTACATGTGTTGAACGCGGAGGTGCCGTCCGTTCGGCGCTAGGATCTTCGGTGATTTGGATCACGACGAGTACGACTCCATCAACCCCGTTCTCTTGAACGCTTCCGCTCGCAATCTACAAGGATATGTAGATGCACTCCTCTCTCCCTCATTGCTAGATGACTCCATAGATTGATCTTGGTGATGCGTAGAAAATTTTAAAATTCTGCTACGTTCCCCAATAGTGGTATCAGAGCTAGGTCTATGCGTAGTTACTATGCACGAGTAGAACACAAAGTAGTTGTGGGCGTCGATATTGTCAATTATCTTTCCGTTACTAGTCTTATCTTGATTCGGCGGCATTGTGGGATGAAGCGGCCCGGACCGACCTTACACGTACGCTTACGTGAGACTGGTTCCACCGACTGACATGCACTAGTTGCATAAGGTGGCTGGCGGGTGTCTGTCTCTCCCACTTTAGTCAGATCGGATTCGATGAACAGGGTCCTTATGAAGGGTAAATAGAAATTAGCAATTCACGTTGTGGTTTTGGCGTAGGTAAGAAACGTTCTTGCTAGAAACCTATAGCAGCCACGTAAAAACTTGCAACAACAATTAGAGGACATCTAACTTGTTTTTGCAGCAAGTGTTTTGTGATGTGATATGGCCAAAGGATGTGATGAATGATATATGTGATGTATGATATGATCATTATCTTGTAATAGGAATCACGACTTGCATGTCGATGAGTATGACAACCGGCAGGAGCCATAGGAGTTGTCTTTATTTATTTATGACCTACGTGTCAACATAAACGTCATGTAATTACTTTACTTTATTGCTAAAGCGTTAGCCATAGTAGTAGAAGTAATAGATGACGAGACAACTTCAAGAAGACATGATGATGGAGATCATGGTGTCATGCCGGTGGCAACGATGATCATGGAGCCCCAAAGATGGAGATCAAAAGGAGCAAATGATATTGGCCATATCATGTCACTATTTGGTTGCATGTGATGTTTATCATGTTTTACATCTTATTTGCTTAGAATGACAGTAGCTTAAATAAGATGATCCCTCGTAATAATTTCAAGAAAGTGTTCCCCCTAACTGTGCACCATTGTGAAGGTTCGTTGTTTCGAAGCACCACGTGATGATCGGGTGTGATAGATTCTAACGTTCGAATACAACGGATGTAAGCCAGATTTACACACGCAATACACTTAGGTTGACTTGACGAGCCTAGCATGTACAGACATGGCCTCGGAACACGGAAGACCGAAAGGTCGAGCATTAGTCGTATAGAAGATACGATCAACATGAAGATGTTCACCGATGTTGGCTAGTCCGTCTCACGTGATGATCGGACACGGCCTAGTTAACTCGGATCATGTTTCACTTAGATGACTGGAGGGATGTCTATCTGAGTGGGAGTTCATTGAATAATTTGATTAGATGAACTTAATTATCATGAACTTAGTCTAAAATCTTTACAATATGTCTTGTAGATCAAATGGCCCACGTTGTCCTCAACTTCAACGCGTTCCTAGAGAAAACCAAGCTGAAAGACGATGGCAGCAACTATACGGACTGGGTCCGGAACCTGAGGATCATCCTCATAGCTGCCAAGAAAGATTATGTCCTACAAGCACCCGTCCCACAGAACCAAGACGTTATGAACGCTTGGCAGTCACGTGCTGATGATTACTCCCTCGTTCAGTGCAGCATGCTTTACAGCTTAGAACCAGGGCTCCAAAAGCATTTTGAGAGACACAGAGCACATGAGATGTTCGAAGAGCTGAAAATGGGTTTTCAAGCTCATGCCCGGGTCGAGAGATATGAAGTCTCCGACAAGTTCTTCTGCTGTAAGATGAAGGAAAATAGTTCTGTCAGTGAGCACATACTCAAAATGTCTGGGTTGCATAACCGCTTGACTCAGCTGGGAGTTAATCTCCCGGATGACGCGGTCATTGACAGAATCCTTCAGTCGCTTCCACCGAGCTACAAGAGCTTTGTGATGAACTTCAATATGTAGGGGATGGGAAAGACCATTCCTGAGGTATATTCAATGCTGAAATCAGCAGAGGTAGAAGTCAAAAAGGAACATCAAGTGTTGATGGTGAATAAAACCACTAAGTTCAAGAAAGGCAAGGGTAAGAAGAACTTCAAGAAGGACGGCAAGGGAGTTGCCGCGCCCGGTAAGCAAGCTGCCGGGAAGAAGCCAAAGAATGGACCCAAGCCCGAGACTGAGTGTTTTTATTGCAAGGGAAGTAGTCACTGGAAGCGGAACTGCCCAAATACTTAGCGGACAAGAAGGCCAGCAACACGAAAAGGTATATGTGATATACATGTAATTGATGTGTACCTTACCAGTACTCGTAGTAGCTCTTGGGTATTTGATACCGGTGTAGTTGCTCACATTTGTAACTCAAAGCAGGAGCTGCAGAATAAGCGGAGACTGGCGAAGGACGAGGTGACGATGCGCGTCGGGAATGGTTCCAAGGTCGATGTGATCGCTGTCGGCACGCTACCTCTACATTTACCTACAGGATTAGTTTTAAAACTCAATAATTGTTATTTAGTGCCGGCTTTGAGCATGAACATTGTATCAGGATCTCATTTAATTCGAGATGGCTACTCATTTAAATCCGAGAATAATGGTTGTTCTATTTATATGAGAGATATGTTTTATGGTCATGCTCCGATGGTGAATGGTTTATTCTTAATGAATCTCGAGCGTAATGCTACACATATTCATAGTGTGAATACCAAAAGATGTAAGGTTGATAATGATAGTCCCACATACTTGTGGCACTGCCGCCTTGGTCACATAGGTGTCAAACGCATGAAGAAGCTCCATGCAGATGGACTTTTAGAGTCTCTTGATTACGAATCATTTGACACGTGCTAACCATGCCTCATGGGTAAAATGACCAAGACTCCATTCTCAGGAATAATGGAGCGAGCAACCAACTTATTGGAAATCATACATACTGATGTGTGCGGTCCAATGAGTGTTGAGGCTCGCGGTGGCTATCGTTATGTTCTCACCCTCACTGATGACTTGAGTAGATATGGGTATGTCTACTTAATGAAACACAAGTCTGAGACCTTTGAAAAGTTCAAGGAATTTCAGAGTGAGGTTGAGAATCAACGTGACAGGAAAATCAAGTTCTTGCGATCAGATCGTGGGGGAGAATACTTGAGTCACGAATTTGGCACACACTTAAGAAAATGTGGAATAGTTTCACAACTCACGCCGCCTGGAACACCTCAGTGTAATGGTGTGTCCGAACATCGTAATCACACTCTATTAGATATGGTGCGATCTATGATGTCTCTTACTGATTTACCGTTGTCATTTTGGGGCTATGATTTAGAGACTGCCGCATTCACTTTAAATAGGGCTTCGTCAAAATCCGTTGAGACGACACCGTATGAATTATGGTTTGGGAAGAAACCTAAGCTGTCGTTTCTAAAAGTTTGGGGATGCGATGCTTATGTCAAGAAACTTCAACCTGAAAAGCTCGAACCCAAGTCGGAAAAATGCGTCTTCATAGGATACCCTAAAGAAACTGTTGGGTATACCTTCTACCTCAGATCCGAAGGCAAGATCTTTGTTGCCAAGAATGGGTCCTTTCTAGAGAAAGAGTTTCTCTCGAAAGAAATGAGTGGGAGGAAGGTAGAACTTGATGAAGTATTACCTCTTGAACCGGTAAGTGGCGCAGCTCAAGAAAATGTTCCTGAGGTGCCTGCACCGACTAGAGAGGAAGTTGATGATGATGATCATGAAACTTCAGATCAAGTTGCTACTGAACTTCGTAGGTCCACAAGGACACGTTCCGCACCAGAGTGGTACGGCAACCCTGTCTTGGAAATCATGTTGTTAGACAACGGTGAACCTTCAAACTATGAAGAAGCGATGGCGGGCCCGGATTCTGACAAATGGCTGGAAGCCATGAAATCCGAGA
Organism: Triticum urartu; assembly: GCF_056163025.1. Lineage (NCBI taxonomy): Eukaryota > Viridiplantae > Streptophyta > Magnoliopsida > Poales > Poaceae > Triticum > Triticum urartu. Next base: position 46,070,943 of record NC_141875.1, read on the forward strand.
TAGGATCCATGTATGAAAACGAAGTATGGACTTTGACTGACTTGCCCGTTGATCGGCGAGCCATAGAAAATAAATGGATCTTTAAGAAGCAGACAGACGCGGATGGTAATGTGACCATCTATAAAGCTCGGCTTGTCGCTAAGGCTTATCGACAAGTTCAAGGGGTTGACTACGATGAGACTTTCTCACCCGTAGCGAAGCTGAAGTCCGTCCGAATCATGTTAGCAATTGTTGCATTCTATGATTATGAGATATGGCAAATGGACGTCAAAACGGCATTCCTTAATGGTTTCCTTAAGGAAGAATTGTATATGATGCACCCGAAAGGTTTTGTTGGTCCTAAGAATGCTGACAAGGTGTGCAAGCTCCAACGCTCGATTTATGGGCTGGTGCAAGCATCTCGGAGTTGGAACATTTGTTTTGATGAGATGATCAAAGCGTTTGGGTTTATGCAGACTTATGGAGAAGCCTGCATTTACAAGAAAGTGAGTGGGAGCTCTGTAGCATTTCTCATATTGTATGTGGATGACATACTGTTGATGGGAAATGATATAGAATTCTTGGAAAGCATAAAGGCCTACTTGAACAAGTGTTTTTCAATGAAGGACCCTGGAGAAGCTGCTTATATATTAGGCATCAAGATCTATAGAGATAGATCGAGACGCCTCATTGGTCTTTCACAGAGTACGTACCTTGACAAGATATTGAAGAAGTTCACAATGGATCAGTCAAAGAAGGGGTTCTTGAATGTATTGCAAGGTACGAGATTGAGCACGGCTCAATGCCCGACCACGGCAGAAGATAGAGAAAAGATGAGTGTCGTCCCCTATGCCTCGGCCATAGGGTCTATCATGTATGCTATGCTGTGTACCAGACCTGATGTACACCTTGCCGTAAGTTTGGTAGGAAGGTACCAAAGTAATCCCGGCATGGAACACTGGACATCGGTCAAGAATATCCTGAAGTACCTGAAAAGGACTAAGGAAATGTTTCTCGTGTATGGAGGTGACGAAGAGCTCGTCGTAAAGGGTTACATCGATGCTAGCTTTGACACAGATCTGGATGACTCTAAGTCACAAACTGGATACGTGTATATTTTGAATGGTGGGGCAGTAAGTTGGTGCAGTTGCAAGCAAAGCGTTGTGGCGGGATCTACATGTGAAGCGGAGTACATGGCAGCCTCGGAGGCAGCACAAGAAGCAGTCTGGGTGAAGGAGTTCATTACCGACCTAGGAGTCATACCCAATGCGTCGGGCCCGATGACTCTCTTCTATGACAACATTAGAGCTATTGCCCTTGCCAAGGAGCCCAGGTTTCACAGGAAGACCAGGCATATCAAGCGTCGCTTCAACTCCATTCATGAAAGTGTTCAAAATGGAGACATAGAGATTTGTAAAGTACATACGGACCTGAATGTGGCAGATCTGTTGACTAAACCTCTCCCTAGAGCAAAACATGATCAACACCAGAACTGCATGGGTGTTCGATTCATCACAATGTAACTAGACTCTAGTGCAAGTGGGAGACTATTGCAAATATGCCCTAGAGGCAATAATAAAATGGTTATTATTATATTTCATTGATCATGATAATTTTCTATTGTTTATGCTATAATTGTGTTATCCGAAAATCGTAATACATGTGTGAATACATAGACCACAACACGTCCCTAGTGAGCCTCTAGTTGACTAGCTCGTTGATCAAAGGATACTCATGGTTTCCTGACTATGGACATTAGATGTCATTGATAACGGGATCACATCATTAGGAGAATGATGTGATGGACAAGACCCAATCCTAGGCTTAGCTCAAAGATCGTGTAGTTCATTTGCTGTAGCTTTTCTGAATGTCAAGTATCATTTCCTTAGACCATGAGATTGTGCAACTCCCGGATACCGTAGGAGTGCCTTGGGTGTGCCAAACGTCACAACGTAACTGGGTGACTATAAAGGTACATTATAGGTATCTCCGAAAGTGTCTGTTGGGTTGGCACGAATCAAGACTGGGATTTGTCACTCCGTATGACGGAGAGGTATCTCTGGGCCCACTCAGTAATGCATCATCATAATGAGGTCAATGTGATCAAGTGGTTGATCACGAGATCATGCATTATGGTACGAGTAAAGTGACTTGCCGGTAATGAGACTGAACAAGGTATTGGGATACCGACGATCGAGTCTCGGGCAAGTAACGTACCGATTGACAAAGGGAATGGTATACGGATTGATTGAATCCTCGACATCGTGGTTCATCCGATGAGATCATCGAGGAGCATGTGGGAGCCAACATGGGTATCCAGATCCCGCTGTTGGTTATTGACCGGAGAGTCGTCTCGGTCATGTCTGCATGTCTCCCGAACCCGTAGGGTCTACACACTTAAGGTTCGGTGACGCCAGGGTTGTTAGGAAGACTTGTATGTGATTACCGAATGTTGTTCGGAGTACCGGATGAGATCCCGGACGTCACGAGGAGTTCCGGAATGGTCCGGAGGTGAAGATTTATATGTAGGAAGTTGTCATACGGTCACCGGAAAGGTTCGGGGGCATATCGGTATTGTACCGGGGCCACCAGAGGGGTTCTGGGGGTCCACCGGGAGGGGCCACCTCTCTCGGAGGGCCTAATGGGCTGTAGAGGAAAGGGAACCAGCCCTACATGGGCTGGCCGCATCCCCCCCTTGGGCCCATGCGCCTAGGGTTGGGGGAAACCCTAAAGGGGGCACCCCCCTTGCTTGGGGGGCAAGCCCCCTCCCCTTGGTTGCCGCCCCCCCTCTAGATCTCATCTAGAGGGGGCCGGCCCCCTTCCTCCTTCCCCTATAAATAGAGGGGCAAGGGGAGGGCTGCATACAACATCCAAGGCGCAGCCCCTCCCCTCCCCAACACCTCTCCTCCTCCATAAGAGCTTGGCGAAGCCCTGCCGGAGTACTGCAGCTTCACCACCACCACGCCGTCGTGCTGCTATTGGAGCCCTCTTCCTCAACCTCTCCCTCCTCCTTGCTGGATCAAGGCGCGGGAGACGTCCTCGCTCCGTACGTGTGTTGAACGCGGAGGTGCCGTCCGTTCGGCGCTAGGATCTTCGGTGATTTGGATCACGACGAGTACGACTCCATCAACCCCGTTCTCTTGAACGCTTACGCTTGCAATCTACAAGGGTATGTAGATGCACTCCTCTCTCCCTCGTTGCTAGATGACTCCATAGATTGATCTTGGTGATGCGTAGAAAATTTTAAAATTCTGCTACGTTCCCCAACAATTTCCACCGCCGCAACCTTCTGTACCCAAGAGATCCCATCTTGGGGCCTTTTTCGGAGCTCCGCTGGAGGGGGCATCGATCACGGAGGGCCTCTACATCAACTCCATGGCCTCTCCGGTGATGTGTGAGTAGTTTACTTCAGACCTTCGGGTCCATAGCTAGTAGCTAGATGGCTTCTTCTCTCTCTTTGGATCTCAATACAATGTTCTCCTCGATCTTCTTGGATATCTATTCGATGTAACTCTTTTGCGGTGTGTTTGTCGAGATATGATGAATTGTGGGTTTATGATCAAGTCTATCTATGAACAATATTTGAATCTTCTCTGAATTCTTTTATGCATGATTGGTTTATCTTTGCAAGTCTCTTCGAATTATCAGTTTGGTTTGGCCTACTAGGTTGATCTTTCTTGCAATGGGAGAAGTGCTTAGCTTTGGGTTCAATCTTGCATTGTCCTTTCCCAGTGACAGCAGGGGCAGCAAGGCACGTATTCTATTGTTGCCATCGAGGATAAAAAGATGGGGTTTATATCATATTGCATGAGTTTATCCCTCTACATCATGTCATCTTACCTAATGTGTTACTCTGCTCTTATGAACTTAATATTCTAGATGCATGCTGGATAGCGGTCGATGTGTGGAGTAATAGTAGTAGATGCAGGAAGGAGTCGGTCTAGTTGTCAGGGACGTGATGCCTATATTCATGATCATGCCTAGGTATTCTCATAACTATGCTCAATTCTATCAATTGCTCGACAATAATTCGTTCACCCACCGTAATACATATGCTATCTTGAGAGAAGCCACTAGTGAAACCTATGGCCCCTGGGTCTATTCTCCATCATATAAGTTTCCAATCTATTTTACTTTGCAATATTTACTTTCAATCTATATCATAATAATACCAAAAATATTTATCTTATCATTCTCATATCAATCAGATCTCACTCTCGTAACTGACCGTGAAGGGATTGAAAACCCCGTTATCGCATTGGTTGCGAGGTTCTTATTTGTTCGTGTAGGTACGAGGGACTTGCGTGTTGCCTCCTACTGGATTGATACCTTGGTTCTCAAAAACTGAGGGAAATACTTACGCTACTTTGCTGCATCACCCTTTCCTCTTCAAGGGAAAACCAACGCAGTGCTCAAGAGGTAGCAAGAAGGATTTATGGCACCGTTGCCGGGGAGTCTACGCACAAGTCAAGACATACCAAGTACCCATCACAAACTCTTATCCCTCGCATTACATTATTTGCCATTTTCCTCTCGTTTTCCTCTCCCCGACTTTACCCTTGCCATTTTATTCGCCCTCTTTCTCTGTTCCCCTTCTCTTTTCTAGTTCGTCTCTTTTTGCTCGTTTCTTCTTTGCTTGTGTGTTGGATCGCTTGCTTGTCACGATGGCTCAAGATAATACTAAATTGTGTGACTTTGCCAATACCAACAATAATGATTTTATTAGCACTCCGATTGCTCCTCTTACCGATGTCGAATCTTGTGAAATTAATGTTACTTTGCCGAATCTTGTCATGAAAGATCAATTTGCCGGCCTTCCTAGTGAAGATGCCGCTACCCATCTAAACAACTTCGTTGGTTTGTGTGATATGCAAAAGAAGAAAGATGTGGACAATGATATTGTTAAACTGAAGCTATTTCCGTTTTTGCTTAGAGATCGTGCTAAATCTTGGTTTTCGTCTTTGCCTAAAAATAGTATTGATTCATGGAATAAGTGCAAAGATGCTTTTATCTCTAAGTATTTTCCTCCCGCTAAGATCATCTCTCTTAGGAATGATATTATTAACTTTAAACAACTAGATCATGAGCATGTTGCACAATCTTGGGAAAGGATGAAATTAATGATCCATAATTGCCCTACTCATGGTTTGAATCTTTGGATGATTATACAATTTTTTATGCCAGATTGAATTTTGCTTCTAGAAATCATTTAGATTCGGCCGCGGGAGGCACTTTTATGGAAATCACTTTAGGAGAAGCTACTAAACTCCTAGATAATATTATGGTTAATTATTCTCAATGGCATACTGAAAGATCTACTAATAAAAAGCTGCATGCTATAGAAGAAATCAATGTTTTGAGTGGAAAGATGGATGAACTTATGAAATTGTTTGCTAATAAGAGTGTTTCTTCTGATCCTAGTGATGTGCCTTTGTCTACTTTGATTGATAATAATAATGAATCTATGGATGTGAATTTTGTTGGTAGGAACAATTTTGGTAATAACGCGTATAGATGTAATTTTAATCCTAGGTCGTTTCCTAGCAATTCCTCTAATAATTATGGTAATTCCTACAACAATTCTTATGGAAATTATAATAACGTACCCTCTGATTTTGAATCTAATATTAAAGAATTTATTAGTTTGCAAAAGAGTTTCAATGCTTTGATTGAAGAAAAATTGTCTAGGATTGATGAGTTGGCTAGGAACGTGGATAGGATTTCTCTTAATGTTGATTCTTTGAAACTTAGATCTATCCCACCTAAGCATCATATCAATGAGTCTCTCAAAGCCATGAGAATTTCCATTGATGAGTGCAAAGAAAGAACCGCTAGGATGCGTGCTAAGAAAGATTGCTTTGTGAGAGCGTGTTCTTCTAGTTTCCATGATAATAATGATGAAGATCTAAAAGTTATTGATGTGTCTTCTATTAAATCTTTGTTTTGAAATATGAATCTTGATAATGATGGTGAAGGAAATATGCCCTAGAGGCAATAATTAAGTTATTATTTATTTCCTTATATCATGATAAATGTTATTATTCATGCTAGAATTGTATTAACCGGAAACATAATACATGTGTGAATACATAGACAAACAGATTGTCACTAGTATGCCTCTACTTGACTAGCCCGTTGATCAAAGATGATTATGTTTCCTGACCATAGACATGAGTTGTCATTTGATTAAATAGGGTCACATCATTAGGAGAATGAGGTGATTGACATGACCCATTCCGTTAGCTTAGCACCCGATCGTTTAGTATGTTGCTATTGCTTTCTTCATGACTTATACATGTTCCTATGACTATGAGATTATGCAACTCCCGTTTATCGGAGGAATACTTTATGTGCTACCAAACGTCACAACGTAACTGGGTGATTATAAAGGTGCTCTACAGGTGTCTCCAAAGGTACTTGTTGGGTTGGCGTATTTCGAGATTAGGATTTGTCACTCCGATTGTCGGAGAGGTATCTTTGGGCCCTCTCCGTAATGCACATCACTTAAGCCTTGCAAGCATTGCAACTAATGAGTTAGTTGCGGGATAATGTATTACGGAACGAGTAAAGAGACTTACCGGTAACGAGATTGAACTAGGTATTGAGATACCGATGATCGAATCTCGGGCAAGTAACATACCGATGACAAAGGGAACAACGTATGTTGTTGTGCGGTTTGACCGATAAAGATCTTCATAGAATATGTGGGAGCCAATATGAGCATCCAGGTTCCGCTATTGGTTATTGACCGGAGACGTGTCTCGGTCATGTCTACATAGTTCTCGAACCCGTAGGGTCCGCACGCTTAACGTTACGATGACAGTTATATTATGAGTTTATATGTTTTGATGTACCGAAGATTGATCGGAGTCCCGGATGTGATCAAGGACATGACGAGGAGTCTCGAAATGGTCGAGACATGAATATTGATATATTGGAATCCTATGTTTGGATGTTGGAAGTGTTCCGGGTGAAATCGGGATTTTACCGGAGTACCGGGAGGTTACCGGAACCCCCGGGGGCTTAATGGGCCTACATGGGCCTTAGTGGAAATAGAGGGAAACAAGGGGAGTGTGGGGCGCGCCCCCCCAAGGCCCAAACCGAATTGGTTTAGGGCAAGGGGGCCAGCCCCCTCTTTCCTTCTTCCCCTTTCTCTTTCCTTCTCCCGAATCCTATTCCAACTATGAAAGGGGGGAGTCCTACTCCCGGTGGGAGTAGGACTCCTCCTGGCGCGCCCTCTCCCTGGTCGGCCGCACCCCCCCCCCTTTCTCCTTTATATACGGGGGCAGGGGGCACCCCATAGACACAACAATTGATCGTTTGATCCTTTAGCCGTGTGCGGTGCCCCCCTCCACCATAGTCCACCTCGATATTACTGTAGTGGTGCCTGGGCGAAGCCCTGCATCGGTAGAACATCAACATCGTCACCACGTCATCGTGCTGACGAAACTCTCCCTCAACACTCTGCTGGATCGGAGTTCGAGGGACGTCATCGGGCTGAACGTGTGCTGAACTCGGAGGTGCCGTACGTTCGGTACTTGATCGGTCGGATCGTGAAGACGTACGACAACATCAATCACGTTGTGCAAACGCTTCCGCTTTCGGTCTACGAGGGTACGTGGACAACACTCTCCCCTCTCGTTGCTATGCATCACCATGATCTTGCGTGTGCGTAGGAATTTTTTTGAAATTACTATGTTCCCCAACAGTGGCATCCGAGCCTGGTTTTATGCGTAGATGTCATATGCACGAGTAGAACACAAGTGAGTTGTGGGCGATATAAGTCATATTGCTTACCAGCATGTCATACTTTGGTTTGGCGGTATTGTTGGATGAAGCGGCCCAGACCGACATTACGCGTACGCTTACGCGAGACTGGTTCTACCGACGTGCTTTGCACACAGGTGGCTGGCGGGTGTCAGTTTCTCCAACTTTAGTTGAACCGAGTGTGGCTACGCCCGGTCCTTGCGAAGGTTAAAACAGCACCAACTTGAAAAACTATCGTTGTGGTTTTGATGCGTAGGTAAGAACGGTTCTTGCTAAGCCCGTAGCAGCCACGTAAAACTTGCAGCAACAAAGTAGAGGACATCTAACTTGTTTTTGCAGGGCATGTTGTGATGTGATATGGTCAAGACATGATGCTAAATTTTATTGTATGAGATGATCATGTTTTGTAACCGAGTGATCAGCAACTAGCAGGAGCCATATGGTTGTCGCTTTATTGTATGCAATGCAATCGCCCTGTAATGCTTTACTTTATCACTAAGCGGTAGCGATAGTCGTGGAAGCATAAGTTTGGCGAGACGACAACGATGCTACGATGGAGATCAAGGTGTCGCGCCGGTGATGATGGTGATCATGACGGTGCTTCGGAGATGGAGATCACAAGCACAAGATAATGATGGCCATATGATATCACTTATATTGATTGCATGCGATGTTTATCTTTTATGCATCTTATCTTGCTTTGATTGACGGTAGCATTATAAGATGATCTCTCACTAAATTTCAAGATAAAAAGTGTTCTCCCTGAGTATGCACCATTGCCAAAGTTCGTCGTGCCCAGACACCACGTGATGATCGGGTGTGATAAGCTCTACGTCCATATACAATGGGTGCAAGCCAGTTTTGCACACGCAGAATACTCGGGTTAAACTTGACGAGCCTAGCATATGCAGATATGGCCTCGGAACACTGAGACCGAAAGGTCGAGCGTGAATCATATAGTAGATATGATCAACATAGTGATGTTCACCATTGAAAACTACTCCATTTCACGTGTTGATCAGTTATGGTTTGGTTGATTTGGATCACGTGATCACTTAGAAGATTAGAGGGATGTCTTTCTAAGTGGGAGTTCTTAAGTAATATGATTAATTGAACTTAAATTTATCATGAACTTAGTACCTGATAGTATCTTGCTTGTCTATGTTTGATTGTAGATAGATGGCCTATGCTGTTGTTCCGTTGAATTTTAATGCGTTCCTTGAGAAAGCAAAGTTGAAAGATGTTAGTAGCAATGATGTGGATTGGATCCGTGATCTGAGGTTTATCCTCATTGCTGCACAGAAGAATTATGTCCTTGATGCACCGCTAGGTGACAAACCTATTGCAGGAGCAGATGCAGATGTTATGAAAGTTTGGCTAGCTCAATATGATGACTACTTGATAGTTTAGTACACCATGCTTAAACGGCTTAGAATCGGGACTTCAAAGACGTTTTGAACGTCATGGACCATATGAGATGTTCCATGAGTTGAAGTTAATATTTCAAGTAAATACCCGAGTTGAGAGATATCAAGTCTCCAACAAGTTCTATAGCTAAAAGATGGAGGAGAATAGCTCAAGCAGTGAGCATGTGCTCAGATTGTCTGGGTACTACAATCGCTTGAATCAAGTGGGAGTTAATCTTCCAGATAAAATAGTGATTGACAGAATTCTCTAGTCACCATCACGAAGTTAGTAGAACTTCGTGATGAACTATAATATGCAAGGGATAACGGAAACGATTCCCAAGCTCTTCGTGATGCTGAAATCGACGAAGGTAGAAATCAAGAAAAGCATCAAGTGTTGATGGTAAACAAAACCACTAGTTTCAAGTAAAGGGACAAAGGGAAGAAAGGGGAACTTCAAGAAGAACGGCAAACAAGTTGCTGCTCAAGTGAAAAACCCAAGTCTAGACCTAAGCCTGAAACTGAGTGCTTCTACTGCAAAGGGACTGGTCATTGGAAGCGGAACTACCCCAAGTAATTGGCGGATAAGAAGGATGGCAAAGTGAACATAGGTATATTTGATATACATGTTATTGATGTGTACTTTACTAATGTTTATAGCAACCCCTTAGTATTTGATACTAGTTCAGTTGCTAAGAATAGTAACTCGAAATGGGAGTTGCAGAATGAACAGAGACTAGTTAAGGGTGAAGTGACGATGTGTATTGGAAATGGTTCCAAGATTGATATGATCATCATCGCACACTCCCTATACTTTCGGGATTAGTGTTAAACCTAAAATAAATGTTATTTAGTGTTTGCGTTGAACATGAATATGATTGGATCATGTTTATTGCAATACGGTTATTCATGTAAGTTAGAGAATAATTGTTGTTCTGTTTACATGAATAAAACCTTCTATGGTCATACACCTAATGAAAATGGTTTGTTGGATCTCGATCGTGGTGATACACATTTTTATAATATTGAAGCCAAAAGATGCAAAGTTAATAATGATAGTGCAACTTATTTGTGGCACTACCGTTTAGGTCATATTGGTGTAAAGCACATGAAGAAAATCCATGCTGATGGGCTTTTGGAATCACTTGATTATGAATCAGTTGATGCTTGCGAACCATGCCTCATGGGCAACATGACAAAGACTCCGTTCTCCGGAACAATGGAGCGAGCAACATATTTGTTGGAAATCATACATACTGATGCATGTGGTCCGATGAATACTGAGGCTCGCGGCAGGTATCATTATTTTTGGATCTTCACAGATGATTTGAGTAGATATGAGTATATCTACTTGATGAAACACAAGTCTGAAACATTTGAAAAGTTCAAAGAATTTCAGAGTGAAGTGGAGAATCATCGTAACAAAAATAGAAGTTTCTACGATATGATCGCAGAAGTAAAATATTTGAGTTACGAGTTTTGGCCTTCAGTTAAAACAATGTGAAATAGTTTCACTACTCACGCCACCTGGAACACCACAGTGTAATGGTGTGTCCGAACATCGTAACCGTACTTTATTAGATATGGTGCGATCTATGATGTCTCTTACCGATTTACCACTATCGTTTTGGGGCTATGCATTAGAGACTGCCGCATTCACTTTAAATAGGGCTTCGTCAAAATCCGTTGAGATGACACCGTATGAACTATGATTTGGCAAGAAACCTAAGATGTCGTTTCTTAAAGTTTGAGGTTGCAATGGTTATGTGAAAAAGTTTCAACCTGATAAGCTCAAACCCAAATCGGAGAAGTGCATCTTCATAGGATACCCAAAAGAGAATGTTGGGTACACCTTCTATCACAGATCCGAAGGCAAGATATTCATTGCTAAGAATGGATCCTTTCTAGAGAAGGAGTTTCTCTTGAAAGAAGTGAGTGGGAGGAAAGTGGAACTTGATGAGGTAACTATATCTGCTCCTCTATTGGAAAGTAGTTCATCACAGAAACCGGTTTCTGTGACACCTACACCAATTAGTGAGGAAGTTAATGATGATGATCATGGAACTTTAGATCAAGTTACTACTGAAACTCGTAGATCAACCAGAGTAAGATCTGCACCAGAGTGGTATGGTAATCCTGTTCTGGAGGTTGTGTTACTTGACCATGACGAGCCTACGAACTATGAGGAAGCGATGATGAGCCCAGATTCCGTGAAATGGCTTGAGGCCATGAAATCTGAGATGAGATCCATGTATGAGAACAAAGTATGGACTTTGATTGACTTGCCCATTGATCGGCGAGACATTGAGATTAAATGGATCTTCAAGAGGAAGACGGACGCTGATAGTAGTGTTACTATCTAAAAGCTAGAATTGTCGCAAAAAGGTTTTCGACAAGTTCAAGGTGTTGACTATGATGAGAGTTTCTCACTCGTATCTATGCTTAAGTCTGTCTGAATCATGTTAGCAATTGCCGCATTTTATGAAATCTGGCAAATGGATAAATAAAACTGCATTCCTTAATGGATTTATTAAAGAAGAGTTGTATATGATGCAACCAGAAGGTTTTGTCAATCCTAAAGGTACTAACAAAATATGCAAGCTCCAGCGATCCATCTATGGACTAATGCAAGCATCTCGGAGTTGGAATATACGCTTTGATAAGTTGATCAAAGCATATAGTTTTATACAGACTTGCGGTGAAGCCTGTATTTACAAGAAAGTGAGTGGGAGCTCTGTAGCATTTCTGATATTATATGTGGATGACATATTGTTGATTGGAAATGATATAGAATTTCTGGATAGCATAAAGGTATACTTGAATAAGAGTTTTTTAATGAAAGACCTCGGTGAAGCTGCTTACATATTGGGCATCAAGATCTATAGAGATAGATCAAGACGCTTAATTGGACTTTCACAAAGCACATACCTTGACAAAGTTTTGAAGAAGTTCAAAATGGATCAAGCAAAGAAAGGGTTCTTGCCTGTGTTACAAGGTGTGAAGTTGAGTAAGACTCAATGCCCGAACACTGCAGAAGATAGAGAGAAAATGAAAGATGTTCCCTATGTTTCAGCCATAGGCTCTATCATGTGTGCAATGCTGTGTACCAGACCTGATGTGTGCCTTGCTATAAGTCCAGTAGGGAGGTACCAAAGTAATCCAGGACTGGATCACTGGACAGCGGTCAATAACATCCTGAAATACCTGAAAAGGACTAAGGGTATGTTTCTCGTTTATGGAGGTGACAAAGAGCTCATCGTAAACGGTTACGTTGATTCAAGCTTTGACACTGATCCGGATGATTCTAAATCGCAAACCGGATACGTGTTTACATTGAACGGTGGAGCTGTCAGTTGGTGCAGTTCTAAACAAAGCGTTGTGGCGGGATCTACATGTGAAGCGGAGTACATAGCTGCTTCAGAAGCAGCAAATGAAGGAGTCTGGATGAAGGAGTTCATATCCGATCTAGGTGTCATACCTAGTGCATCGGGTCCAATGAAAATCTTTTGTGACAATACTGGTGCAATTGCCTTGGCGAAGGAATCCAGATTTCACAAGAGAACCAAACACATCAAGAGACGCTTCAATTCCATCCGGGATTTAGTCCAGGTGGGAGACATAGAAATTTGCAAGATACATACAGATCTGAATGTTGCAGACCCGTTAACTAAGCCTCTTCCACGAGCAAAACATGATCAGCACCAAGGCTCCATGGGTGTTAGAATCATTACTGTGTAATCTAGATTATTGACTCTAGTGCAAGTGGGAGACTGAAGGAAATATGCCCTAGAGGCAATAATAAAGTTATTATTTATTTCCTTATATCATGATAAATGTTTATTATTCATGCTAGAATTGTATTAACCGGAAACATAATACATGTGTGAATACATAGACAAACAGATTGTCACTAGTATGCCTATACTTGACTAGCCCGTTGATCAAAGATGGTTATGTTTCCTGACCATAGACATGAGTTGTCATTTGATTAAACGGGGTCAAATCATTAGGAGAATGATGTGACTAACATGACCCATTCCGTTAGCTTAGCACCCGATCGTTTAGTATGTTGCTATTGCTTTCTTCATGACGTATACATGTTCCTATCACTATGAGATTATGCAACTCCCGTTTACCGGAGGAACACTTTGTGTGCTACCAAATGTCACAACGTAACTAGGTGATTATAAAGGTGCTCTACAGGTGTCTCCAAAGGTACTTGTTGGGTTGGCGTATTTCGAGATTACGATTTGTCACTCCGATTGTCGGAGAGGTATATCTGGGCCCTCTCGGTAATGCACATCACTTAAGCCTTGCAAGCATTGCAAATAATGAGTTAGTTGCGGGATAATGTATTACAGAACAAGTAAAGAGACTTGCCAGTAACGAGATTGAACTAGGTATTGAGATACCGACGATCGAATCTCGGGCAAGTAACATACCGATGACAAAGGGAACAACGTATGTTGTTGTGCGGTTTTGACCGATAAAGATCTTCGTAGAATATGTGGGAGCTAATATGAGCATCCAGGTTCCGCTATTGGTTATTGACCGGAGAAGTGTCTCGGTCATGTCTACATAGTTCTCGAACCCGTAGGGTCCGCACGTTTAACGTTACGATGACAGTTATATTATGAGTTTATATGTTTTGATGTACTGAAGATTGTTCGGAGTCCCGGATGTGATCAAGGACATGACGAGGAGTCTCGAAATGGTCGGGACATGAAGATTGATATATTGGAAGCCTATGTTTGGATGTCGGAAGTGTTCCGGGTGAAATCGGGATTTTACCGGAGTACCGGGAGGTTACCGGAACCCCCCCGGGGGCTTAATGGGCCTACATGGGCCTTAGTGGAAATAGAGGGAAGCAAGGGGAGTGTGGGGCGCGCCCCCCCAAGGCCCAAACCAAATTGGTTTAGGGCAAGGGCGGGCGGCCCCCTCTTTCCTTCTTCCCCTCTCTCTTTCCTTCTCCCGAATCCTATTCCAACTAGGAAAGGGGGGAGTCCTACTCCCGATGGGAGTAGGACTCCTCCTGGTGCGCCCTCTCCCTGGCCGGCCGCACCCCCCCCCCCCCTTGCTCCTTTATATACGGGGGCAGGGGCACCCCATAGACACAACAATTGATCGTTTGATCCTTTACCGTGTGCGGTGCCCCCCTCCACCATAGTCCACCTCGATATTACTGTAGCGGTGCTTAGGCGAAGCCCTGCGTCGGTAGAACATCAACATCGTCACCACGCCGTCGTGCTGACGAAACTCTCCCTCAACACTCGGCTGGATTGGAGTTCGAGGGACGTCATCGGGCTGAACGTGTGCTGAACTCGGAGGTGTCGTACGTTCGGTACTTGATCGATCGGATCGTGAAGACGTACGACTACATCAACCGCGTTGTGCAAACGCTTCCGCTTTCGGTCTACGAGGGTACGTGGACAACACTCTCCCCTCTCGTTGCTATGCATCACCATGATCTTGCGTGTGCGTAGGATTTTTTTTGAAATTACTACGTTCCCCAACAGATGGGACTGGAGATGAGTCAACTTTAGTTAGAAGGCGTCCTAATGATTCGGAGTTTTTAGATCTTGATGCAAAAATTGATAAAAGTGGGATTGGAGAGGTCAAAACTTTATATAGCAATGAACCCACTATCTTGGATTTCAAGGAATTTAATTATGATAATTTCTCTTTGATAGATTGTATTTCCTTGTTGCAATCCGTGCTAAATTCTCCGCATGCTTATAGTCAAAATAAAGCTTTTACTAAACATATCGTTGATGCTTTGATGAAATCTTATGAAGAAAAACTTGAATTGCAAGTTCCTATCCCTAGAAAACTTTATGATGAGTGGGAACCTACTATTAAAATTAAAATTAAATATCATGAATGCTTTCCTTTGTGTGATTTGGGTGCTAGTGTTTCCACGATTCCAAAAACTTTGTGTGATTTGCTAGGTTTCTGTGAATTTGATGATTGCTCTTTAAACTTGCATCTTGCGGATTCCACCATTAAGAAAACTATTCGAAGAATTAATGATGTTTTTATTTTTGCAAATAGGAATTATGTGCCCGTAGATTTCATTGTCCTTGATATATATTGCAATCCTTCATGTCCTATTATTCTTGGTAGACCTTTCCTTAGAACGATTGCTGCAATTATTGATATGAAAAAGGGAATATTAGATTCCAATTTCCGTTAAGGAAGGGCATGGAACACTTTCCTAGAAATAAAATAAAATTACCTTATGAATCTATTATGAGAGCCACTTATGGATTGCCTACCAAAGATGGCAATACCTAGATCTATCCTTGCTTTTATGCCTAGCTAGGGGCGTTAAACGATAGCACTTGTTGGGAGGCAACCCAATTTTATTTGTGTTCCTTGATTTTTGATTCTGTTTAGTAACAAATAATTCATCTAGCCTCTGTTTAGATGTGGTTTTATGCTTTTAATTAATGTTTGTTCCAAGTATAACCTTTGGGAAGACTTGGGGAAAGTCTTTGTGATCTTGCTGTAAAAAACAGAAACTTTAGCGCTCACGAGAATTGCTGCCATTTTTTATTGAAGAGTTATTTTTAGTTAATTCTTTTTTAAGATGATTCATAGATAAATTCCTCACGTCCAGAAATTTATTTTAGAATTTTTGGGGTTCCAGAAGTAGTCGAAACCTACATATTACTACAGACTATTCTGTTTTTGACAGATTCTGTTTTTCTTGTGTTGTTTGCTTATTTTGATGAATCTATGGCTAGTAATAGAGTTTATGAACCATAGAGAAGTTGGAATACAGTAGGTTTAATACCAATATAAAAAATAATGAGTTCATTATAGTACCTTGAAGTGGTTGTTTGTTTTCTTTTACTAACGGAGCTCATGAGATTTTCTATTTGAGTTTTGTGTTGTGAAGTTTTCAAGTTTTGGGTAAGGATTTGATGGATTATGGAACAAGGAGTGGCAAGAGACTAAGCTTGGGGATGCCCAAGGCACCCCAAGATAAAATCCAAGGACAACCAAAAGCCTAAGCTTGGGGATGCCCCGGAAGGCATCCCCTCTTTTTGTCTTCGTCCATCAGTAACTTTATTTGGAGCTATATTTTTATTCACCACATGATATGTGTTTTGCTTGGAGTGTCTTGTATGATTTGAGTCTTTGATTTTTAGTTTACCACAATCATTCTTACTGTACACACCTCTTGGGAGAGACACACATAAATTGGAATTTCTTAGCATACTCTATGTGCTTCACTTATATTTTTTGAGCTAGATAATTTTGCTCTAGTGCTTCACTTATATCTTTTTAGAGCACGGTGATGGTTCTATTTTATAGAAATAATTGATCTCTCATGCTTCACTTATATTATTTTGAGAGTCCTTTAGAACAGCATGGTAATTTGCTTTGGGTATGAATTTAGTCCTAATATAATAGGCATCCAAGATCGGTATAATAAAAACTATCATACAAAAAGTGCATTGGATATTATGAGAAGTTTGATACTTGATAATTGTTTTGAGATATGAAGATGGTGATATTAGAGTCATGCTAGTTGAGTAGTTGTGGATTTGAAAAATAATTGTGTTAAAGTTTGTGATTCCCATAGCATGCACGTATGGTGAACCGTTATGTGATGAAGTCGGAGCATGATTTTTTTTGTTGTTGTCTTCCTTATGAGTGGTGGTCGGGGACGAGCGATGGTCTTTTCCTACCGATCTATCCCCCTAGGAGCATGCGTGTAGTACTTTGTTTCGATAACTAATAGGTTTTCGCAATAAGTATGTGAGTTCTTTATGACTAATGTTGAGTCCATGGATTATACGCACTCTTACCCTTCCACCATTGCTAGCCTCAAATACCGCACACCTTTCGCCGGTATCACACCCACCATATACCTTCCTCAAAACAGCCACCATACCTACCTATTATGGCATTTCCATAGCCATTCCGAGATATATTGCCATGCAACTTTCCACCGTTCCGTTATTATGACACGCTTCATCATTTTCATATTGCTTTGCATGATCATGTAGCTGACATCGTATTTGTGGCAAAGCCACCGTTCATAATTATTTCATACATGTCACTCTTGATTCATTGCGTACCCCGATACTCCGCAGGAGGCATTCACATAGAGTCATATTTTGTTCTAAGTATTGAGTTGTAATTCTTGAGTTGTAAGTAAATAAAGTGTGATGATCAACATTATTAGAGCATTGTCCCAAGTGAGGAAAGGATGATGGAGACTATGATTCCCCCACAAGTTGTGATGAGACTCCGGACAAAAAAAAGAGGCCATAAAAAAGAGAAAAGGCCCAAATAAAAAATGAGAGAAAAGGAGAGAAGGGACAATGTTACTATCCTTTTGCCACACTTGTGCTTCAAAGTAGCACCAAGATCTTCATGATAGAGAGTCTCCTATGTTGTCACCTTCATATACTAGTGGGAATTTCACATTATAGAACTTGACTTGTATATTCCACTGATGGGCTTCCTCAAAATGCCCTAATTCTTCATGAGCAAGCAAGTTGGATGCACACCCACTTCGTTTCTTTTGTTGAGCTTTCATACACTTATAGCTCTAGTGCATCCGTTGCATGGAAATCCCTACTCACTCACATTGATATCTATTAATGGGCATCTCCATAGCCCGTTGATACGCCTAATTGATGTGAGACTATCTTCTCCTTTTTGTCTTCTCCACAACCACCATTCTATTCCACCTATAGTGCTATATCCATGGCTCACGCTCATATATTGCGTGAAGATTGAAAAAGTTTGAGAACATCAAAAGTATGAAACAATTGCTTGGCTTTTCATCGGGGTTGTGCATGATTTAAATATTTTGTGTGGTGAAGATAGAGCATAGCCAGACTATATGATTTTGTAGGGATAACTTTCTTTGGCCATGTCATTTTGAGAAGACATGATTGCTTAGTTAGTATGCTTGAAGTATTACTATATTTATGTCAATATTAAACTTTTATCTTGAATCTTTTGGATATGAATATTCATGCCACAATAAAGAGATTTACATTGAGAATATGCTAGGAAGCATTCCACATCAAAAATTCTGTTTTTATCATTTATCTACTCAAAGACGAGCAGGAATTAAGCTTGGGGATGCTGATACGTCTCCAACGTATATATAATTTTTGATTGTTCCATGCAATTATATATTCTGTTTTGGATGTTAATGGGCTTTATTTTACACTTTTATATTACTTTTGGGACTAACCTATTAACTCAAGCCCTAGTGCAAATTGCTGTTTTTTTTGCCTATTTCAGTGTTTCGCAGAAAAGGAATATGAAATGGAATCCAAACGGAATGAAACCTTCGGGAGAGTTATTTTTGGAACAAACGTGATCCAGGGGACCTGGAGTGGACGTCAAGAAACAATCGAGGAGGCCACGAGGCAGGGGGCATGCCTACCCTCCCTGGGCGTGCCCTCCACCCTCATGGGCCCCTCGTTGCTCCACCGACCTACTTCTTCCTCCTATATATATTCATATACCCCGAAAACATCCAGGAGCACCACGAAACCCTATTTCCACCGCCGCAACCTTCTGTACCCAAGAGATCCCATCTTGGGGCATTTTCCGGAGCTCCATCGGAGGGGGCATCGATCACGGAGGGCCTCTACATCAACTACATGGCCTCTCCGGTGATGTGTGAGTAGTTTACTTCAGACCTTTGGATCCATAGCTAGTATCTAGATGGCTTCTTCTCTCTTTTTGGATCTCAATACAATGTTCTCATCGGTCTTCTTGGAGATCTATTTGATGTAACTCTTTTTACGGTGTGTTTGTCGAGATCCGATGAATTGTGGGTTTATGATCAAGTCTATCTATGAACAATATTTGAATCTTCTCTGGATTCTTTTATGCATAATTGGTTATCTTTGCAAGTCTCTTCGAATTATCAGTTTGGTTTGGCCTACTAGATTGATCTTTCTTGCAATGGGAGAAGTGCTTAGCTTTGGGTTCAATCTTGCGGTGTCCTTTCCCAGTGACAGCAGGGGCAGCAAGGCACGTATTGTATTGTTGCCATCGAGGATAAAAAGATGGGGTTTATATCATATTGCTTGGGTTTATCCCTCTACATCATGTCATCTTACCTAATGCGTTACTTTGTTCTTATGAACTTGATACTCTAGATGCATGCTGGATAGCGGTCGATGTGTGGAGTAATAGTAGTAGATGCAGGAAGGAGTCGGTCTACTTGTCACGGACGTGATGCCTATATTCATGATCATGCCTAGATATTCTCATAACTATGCTCAATTCTATCGATTTCTCGACAGTAATTCGTTCACCCACCGTAATACTTATGCTATCTTGAGAGAAGCCACTAGTGAAACCTATGGTCCCCGGGTCTATTCTCCATCATATAAGTTTCCAATCTATTTTACTTTGCAGTTTTTACTTTCAATCTATATCATAAAAATACCAAAAATATTTATCTTATCATTATCATATCAATCAGATCTCACTCTCGTAAGTGACCGTGAAGGGATCGACAACCCCTTTATTGCGTTGGTTGCGAGGTTCTTATTTGTTTGTATAGGTACGAGGGACTTGTGTGTGGCCTCCTACTGGATTGATACCTTGGTTCTAAAAAACTAAGGGAAATACTTATGCTACTTTGCTGCATCACCCTTTCCTCTTCAAGGGAAAACCAACGCAGTGCTCAAGAGGTAGCAGTCATGTCAACATAGTTCTCGAACCCGTAGGGTCCGCACGCTTAACGTTCGTTGATGATATAGCATTATATGAGTTATGTATGTTGGTGACCGAATGTTGTTCGGAGTCCCGGATGAGATCACGGACATGACGAGGAACTCCGGAATGGTCCGGATATAAATATTGATATATGGGATAATAGTGTTTGGTCTCCGGAAGGGTTCGGGAATTCACCGGGGGTTCCGGATGTTTCCTGAAATATTTGGGTACGAGAACACTTTATTTGGGCCAAAGGGGAAAGCCCACAAGTTTTTTGCAAAGCGCAAAAGGAAGTTTTGCGGAGTTCAGGGGACAGACGCCAGGGTCCCTGGCATCTAGGTCCAGACGCCGGGAACCCTGGCGTCTGGTCCTGGAGGCCGAGAAGGACTCTTGCCTTTCGGGTGAAACCGACTTTGTGTAGGCTTTTACTCCAAATTTCGACCCCAAGGCTTAACATATAAATAGAGGGGTAGGGCTAGCACCCAAGACACATCAAGAAACACAAAGCTGTGTGCCGGCAACCCCGTCCCCTCGAGTTTATCCTCCGTCATAGTTTTCATAGTGCTGAGGCGAAGCCCTGCGGAGATTGTTCTTCACCAACACCGTCATCATGCCGTCGTGCTGCCGGAACTCATCTACTACTTCGCCCCTCTTACTGGATCAAGAAGGCGAGGACGTCATTGAGCTGAACGTGTGCTGAACGCGAGGTGTCGTACATTCGGTGCTTGATCGGGACGGATCATGAAGGTGTACGACTACATCAACCGCATTGATAAACGCTTCCGCTTTCGGTCTATGAGGGTACGTAGACACACTCCCCCCTCTCGTTGCTATGCATCTCCTAGATAAATCATGCGTGATCGTAGGATTTTTTGAAATACTGCGTTTCCCAACACACTCGACGATCGTTTAATCGATTCCTTGAAATTGAGAACATGTTCTTCTGCATGCTCCGCGTGTACAAGAACCGCCTGCATCATCACCTTTTCATTCATGTAATCCTCCTCGTCAAGCGACTCCGTAGTAGTCATACAAGTACTCCATTCCGAATCCATTGCTTTAATGAAGGGAGAAAAATTGTCAAAATTTAGCACGGGCATTTCACCAAACACTTGAGGCGCGTAGTAAGCCCACAGACGGCATCCGTAGTAGCGGATGGTACCTGCACGACGGACGTGTGAGAGGTGGAATGGCGGTGTAGGATAGGGAGGAAGTGGATGCATTGCAAGGGGGAAAGGATGGATACACGACTCTGAGTGTGGTTTTGAATGGACCTGGGGTGTCACCGTCATACGTGGCAGAGGCCCAAACACCCACAAAGCCCCTATTTACTTTTGGTTTGGGAAAAACGAACGCGCGGACGTGTCCATAGACCGATGCGTGACATTGTTGGATGCTTGCATCGTTCAGACAGCTCAGTCCGGATGTTTGCGGGCGGTACATGCCCTCAACTTTGGAGCTAATATATATCATCTTTATCCTTGTTGAGACACGTGGTGACCTGAGGTTACATACGGTCTCCATACAGTACAACAACTAGGCTCCGATGGAATCGTCGTGACAGACACACCCTTCACTTTTCTCTCGTCCTCCGCAAAGGCCTCGACCTCCGCTACTAGGTTACATACGATGACTTTGACTTTCCCCTCCAGGAGAGAAGTGTCCCCGACGGAATCGCTCTGCCGAAGAGTAAAAGTGCTCCTGCCCAAGTCCCGCCTCGAGACGGCGGCACTCTGTTCTGAAAGTCCTCTCCTTATTTTTTTCTAGGGCAAATGGGCTTATATACTAGAAGATGGGTACCGAAGGCTGACCACGGGCCCACAAGCTACCAGGGCGCGGGGCACCTGGGTGGCCCCCCTATGGTACTTTTTTGGTTTAATATTTTTTGTTTATTCCAAAATAAATCTTTGTAAAATTCCAGCTCATTTGGAGATGTGCAGAATAGGTATCTCTGACATAACTTTTTCACATCCAGAATTCTAGCTGCCGGCAATCTCCCTCTTCATGTAAATCTTGCATATTAAGAGAGAAAAGACATTAGAATTGCTTCACAAAATGTTGTATTGATTAAAAACACTATAAATAACAGTATGAAATCATGATGCAAAATGGACGTATCAACCTTCTCACCCGAGCTCGGCACAACCCCATTGCTGATATGCAGCTTTGCAGACCTCCAAAGTGGCTCGCCAAAGGCAAAACCATTACCGTTGAATGAATCAAACCGGGGCAACACTCCAGACAGGCCATCGAACTTTAGATCTGGCACCCGTGCACGACTAAGTTGTCAGAGGAGGAAACCATATCTGTCAATGACGAACCATGAACCCAACACACGATTCACCATCTTCCAGATGTCGTCGATGCAGACCACAATCTGCATCCGCTTCTGGACACCTCCCAAGCTCCGTGCCGGCTATGGAGCAAACGCCGCCGCAACGACAGAGCCCGAGGACACAAGTCCACCACGAGGATGCCGCCGCCACGCCATCCTTACTTGAACAGACTGATTTTCAAATTCATCCACAATCATATGACCGATCGCCTCGTCGAGAAATGATCTGAAGAATCTTTATTCAACGACATCATCATCACCGCCGAAACCAAGACGATTAACAACTTAGAGCATCTCCAGCCGCCCCCCCCCCCCCCGACAGCCCCCCCAAGAGCACTTTTTTAGCGCTGGTTGTAAAAAAACGTCCCAACCATGCACCCAGGACCGCGTTTTTCGCCGGATTTAGCGAATGTTATGGCCGGCGCGCCCACCCCACACCCAGCTCCCTGCGGGGCAGCTGGGAACGCCGGCGCTCGCCTTTTGCATGCGCAGGCCCACCTGCAGCCCCTCTCTCTCCCCTCTCTCCTCTCCTTTCTCTCTTCCTTTCACCGCCCCGCATCTCCCCTCGCCGGCCTTGCTCCTCTCCTCGCCGGCCCCCGCCCCGCATCTCCCCGCTCGCCGCCTTGCTCCTCTCCTCGCCGCTCCCTGCCTGCTCGCCGCTGTGCTGCGTCCGGCTCCACCCGACCAGAGACAGAGGAGCAGAGGGGAGAGGCGAAGCCGACGACGGGCCGACTGGCTCTTGCCGTCTCCGGCCGAGCCGAGCACACCGGCGGCCGCGGAGGGGCCCGCCGCACTTGTTCCCAGCCAGAGGGAGGCGCGGGAAGGCGCGGGGACGCGGCAACGGGCGACGCCAGAGGAGAAACAGAGGCGGGCGAGCGACGGTGGTCTTCGACGGTGCGGGCAACTCTGACGGGCTCTGGCTGATATAAGGACACCGACGGGACCGCGGCGACGAGGCGCACCCGTTCAGAGGCCAAGGGGGCAGTGAGGAGGGATGGAACGGAGGGGAGGCCGCGGCGACAGGAGGTTACAGAGGCGGCGACGGTGGTGATGGTTTTCGGTGGAACAGCCAGCTCCGGCGAGGGCAAGTGGGTGGGGCGAGCTGCGGGAGTGAGGGGGAGCTCGTGGACATGTTGGGAGGAGGGGCGAGGGGCTAGGCACGTCGGGGTGGACCGAACTCCGGCGATGGCCACGGTGGTCCAGGAAGAAACGACGACCTGAAGAGCACAACGGCTGAAATTTTTTTGCACCCAAAGACTAAATTAGCGTCGAGGCCTTTTCAGGAGACCGAAAAAACGCCTCATGAAGGGCACAACGGCTGAAGATGCTCTTAAAAACCTAGACCATGAAAGAGTAAAAATGATTCACACATGTGGATTCGGCGATCCTCTTCACCAGCAACGACCGACCTCGGTCGGCGGATGGAAGCCGCCGAAGGACGGCGACGGAAGGAGACGCCCAGTCGGCTGCCGCGAAAGCACCCACTCTTTCTTCCTCAGAAAGAAAGAGTCTGGTACGGTGCGAATAATTCATCTTTGTCCTTGTTGAGACACGTGGTGACCTGAGGTTACATACGAGTTCCATACAGTACAGCTACAAGGCTCCGACGAAATCGTCGCGACAGACACACACACCCTTCACTTTTCTCTCCTCCTCCGCAAAGGCCTCGACCTCCGCCGGAAATGCTCTGCCTCTCGCCGCGCGCGCCGTGCCTCCCCGGTCCACACGCAAAGGCCTCGCCTTCCGCCGGCGCCGGAGGAGGCGGCAATGCTCACCGCCTGACGCTGCGCGCGGCGCCGCGGCGGTGGCCGCTCGTGAGGCCCCGCAGCTGCTCGGCCGCCGCGCCCGTGCCGGTGCCGGCGCCGCGGACGACCGCGGAGCGGTGGGGGTCGCTGCGGGAGATGCGGCGGGTGTGGTGGGTGTGCGGGGCCGGGTACTGGGTGCAGGGGTTCCGGTGCTTCCCGTGGCTGGCGCTCAACTTCCACCTCACCCGCGGGCTCGGGCTCAGCCCCGTCGCGCTGCAGCTGGTGCAGAACGCCGGCAGCCTCCCGCTCGTCGCCAAGCCGCTCTTCGGCGTCCTCTCCGACGCCGTCTACATCGGCCGCGAGCACCGCCTCCCCTACATCTCCATCGGAGGTGCTTAACTTCATCCGCCCCCTTTTTCCCCTTCCCCTTCCGCTTTACCACGATTGCGACCCCTTCTTCTTCCTCATTTGTTGGACATCGTTGTGTCCGTTCATTTTTTCCGATTCTTTCAAAATTCAACCGAAACATACGTGATAGTTCAGGTCATCTCGGCTTAAAATTCTCATCTCAGAAGTACTGCGCCGAATGAATATACTACTCCCTTACAAAAGTTTCAGGTATCTGTCTGAAATTGGAAATTCCTATGAGTACAAGGGTTCAGCAGCTGCAGATATGTTGTCCAATTTGACAAGAGCTGTGAAAACTAGGGAGGAGCTCTGAGCTCAGTGATAGTGACAACGTTTAATTTCACGTATTCAAACCGCATATTCTTGTGAGTACCAATTTCACTGTGTGATAGGGATTGCCATTTGTCTCAAAAGATTGCTGTTTCTCTCTGTATTCTATTTCTGACCAACAGATTGGTCGAACTAATCCCTTGATAGCTGGGGGTCAGCTGTTGTAGACTTGTAGTTTAAGCAACTTCTACTAGAGCAGTCGGCACTTGTTCTAGAGAGAGAGAATTGTTTGGAAAGCAACATGGGTATATACTAGCGTAGTCGGCACTTGTTCATTCTAGAGGAAGAGTTGTCTGCATCATGGGTATCTACAGTAGTCGGCACCTGCCGGAGAGAAAGATACGTTTCGGAAACACACCGCACCTTCCTGCCCAGTGTGTGTGTACGCCACTCTTATTGCTGGTCACACATTTTGAGCTTCGCCAAGTTGGTAAATCCCGGAGATTACTTGCTCCTATTCTGGTGGCTCCGGATACTTGCATGTTTTACTCTGAATGATTGGTGGTCACACAATCTGAGCCTTGCCAAGAGAGTTCTCCAGAGGACGCCCCGTGCCCTCTGTGGTGCTTGCGAGAGGTTGCTAGAGGCTGTTTTGTGGTCCACTAATCTCTGAAAGCTGCCTCTGAGATTCCCCACCCCCCATGCTACGCCTTAGGAGGATGATTGGGACAGGCTTTGTGATGTTTGTCCTAGTTTAGGAGGATGATCCAAATGAAATGATGCCGATTTGTTTGTTTGTTTGTTACCTGCTGGTTTCATGTTTCCTGTTCGTGACTATGTAAGAACACTCTGGTCCTATAACTTCTACTGTCAAGATATAAAACCTGCCGCTGGTAAATTGCTGACAAACTGAACAACAATCATATTTCCGTGTCCGGTGGTTATCTTTCTATGCAAACAATCTGTATTCTGAAAATTAAATGTTAACTGCAGATGATTTTTTTAGGAAACGAAGTCTTAAAATCGAATGAATTGTTCAGTTGGTCTGTGCTAATGTTGGCTACTGTTGTGAACTTTCAGCACTACTACAGCTTACTGCTTGGGGAACACTTGCGATCATGCCAGTTACGGGCGACACATTTCCAACTCACATGATATGCATTCTGATTGGAAATCTTGGAGCATCCGTGACGGAAGTTGTAAGCGATGCTGTTGTCACGGAGTTCAGCAGAACACAGAGGACCGGCGTACTACAGTCTTATGCATTCATAGGTCTGGCAGCTGGAGCCCTCCTGGGAAACTTGTCGGGTGGATACGTTCTGTTGAGAACACAGGAACCAAAGATCATGTTCACAGCATTCTCTGTCCTCCTTGGCCTCCAACTGGCACTCTCCATAGGCACAAAAGAAACACTGCCAAGCTCCCATGGAAGCTCCAGAAGCCTTCTTGTCAAAAGCTCTTTGTCGGCGAATCTTCGTAAGCAGTTCTCAAACCTGATGACAGCGGTCCGCGAGGAAAGGATATTCTACCCGCTTGCATGGATCATGACCTCGTTCGCTGTCGTGCCCGTTCTCTCTGGAA
This sequence comes from Triticum urartu, assembly GCF_056163025.1. NCBI lineage: Eukaryota > Viridiplantae > Streptophyta > Magnoliopsida > Poales > Poaceae > Triticum > Triticum urartu. The sequence continues at coordinate 46,097,141 of NC_141875.1, forward strand.
CCATGTTCTGCTTTCAAACACAGCATCTGAAGCTCGACTCATCGATCATCGGTCTTTCAAAGGTCATGGGGCAGGTCATGGTCGTCTCCCTAACCGTCCTCTACAACCGCCATCTCAAAAGGATCCCCTTGAGGCGACTCGTGGGCGGAGTTCAGATAATGTATTCTTTCGCGGTGCTGTCGGAGCTGATCCTGGTGAAGCAAGTGAACCTTATGCTGGGGATACCAAATGAGGTGTATGTGCTTTGTTTCTCGGCTCTCGCCGAAGCGATCGCGCAGTTCAAGGTCCTGCCGTTCTCGATCTTGCTGTCGAGCCTCTGCCCCCCTGGCTGCGAAGGTTCGCTCTTCGCCTTCTTCACCTCTGGATTGGTCTTTTCGGCGATTCTGAGTGGTGTGTTTGGGGTTGGACTGTCTGCCCTGATTGGGCTGTCCTCTGGGGGCTACTCGAGCTTGCCTCTGGGTATTCTGCTGCAAAGTTTGGCCGCGTTGTTGCCTTTGGCGTGGCTGTCTTTTGTGCCTGAAAACTGGACTGCCGACGGGAAGATTGTAAAGCAAAGATGACGAGCATATTGACATCCGAAGTAGATCTTGTTAGGTACTGAATGACGTTGTACAGGAATTTCTTCTAGCCCAAGCAAGTCAATGGGATTACATGTATAGGTATCCAAATGTGTTCTTTATTGACCTTCAGTGTACACAAAACACACACACACAGATTCCAAAATAGGAAAATGCATCCAACTGCAAGGTGTAGGTACACCTAGGTCAGTATATACTTTCATTGGGTAGTGCACATGCTACTCACGCCGTCCCAAAATAAGTGTCGTTGGTTTAGTTAAAAATTTAGTACAAAGTTGTACTAAATTAGCGACACTTATTTTGAGACGGTGAGAGTACTTTATAACTTTGAGTATGTTCATACACTATTTTATTTCTAGGATAGTGAGGTCCATGATTTTTTTTTTTACAACCAAGCCCATAGTTTTTAGTGGGTTTTTGAAAGATCTTCATATTTGAACAAGTTTGCCAAAAATGTGGTACACACTAGGTAACATCCTAGCTCAATAACAATGATAGACTACTCATATTAACAAGATGCACCTTCTTTTTTGTAAGTCGATCTTCAAAGAACTCCAAAGTTAAGTATGCTCGGCTTAAATTGTGTGATAATGGTGTCGGAGCAGTGTTGATTTGGTTATGTTTATATGTGAAACGTGTGAAGTGTGCTGCATTTTGGGTGATAAGGCCATCATATTTGAAAGCGGTGTGCAGAACAATAGCCAAACAACTGTGATTTACATCTACTTACTCCTGAAACACAAACGCATGCAACCAAACAGCGGTCCTTAATATGTCCTAGTGTAATGTAGGCTACCAAATGATGTGCACAACATGATTTTTAGCCTGCATCATCTCAACCAGACCCAGTCGAGTCACATATGCAAGGGGCGAAAAAACAATGCAGGTAACTAAACCGGCTGACGTTGAGTGGCAAATTAAGTCATTGACTGACTTAGCCTCTCATACACCATGCAATCTCCATCCGAGGACAACGGGACCCCTCAAAAGAAGTGAAAATTATAAAATTAAAAAGAAGTCTGTGGAACAAAAAGATATATGAAATGAAAAGCGAAACTTGTGTGTGATACCAACTGGTATTTGTGCAATAAAAGCCGAATTCTATTAAATTAGAGAAATAAAAGGTGAAATTTTTGTGTGGTAGCACTTCACATTTCATTGCTCATATTTCAGAAAATTCAATTTTATTACTCCCTCCGTTCCTAAATACAAGACGTTTTGACGGTTCCTAAATATATGAAATTTGAACCGCCAAAACGTGTTGTATTTTGAAACGGAGGGAGTACTTTATAACTTCACTCACGATTATTTTTTGGGAAAGAAACTTTCATTAATCAAGCCAAGTGATTGCAAATCAGAGAATGTAAGGCGGGATGCAGTTTGCTGTAGCGAGCGAACCACTAGAATGCAATGCAAGACAAGAATTCTCAAAAAAAAAAAAAGAATGCAATGCAAGAGGCACAACAGTCGTTGGATGAAGATTGCACGGTGGATAAAGAAAAGGCCATGACTTTTTTTCAAAACTATCATGTTCTTTGTAGCAATTTCGAAACTATAGCGTAGAATGAAAAAAACGCAAAACTGTGACCCTGTCGGCCAGGAGTGGGCCAAAAAGGCAGTTTTCGGCCAGGCCATGGCCGAAGTAGGCTTTTCGGCCGCGTTTGGGCCGAAGACCTGCGTACCTGGGCCGAAAAGTCGATGTTGGCGGGGGCCAGGCCGAAAATAGTAGCTTCGGCTACTGGGCGGCCGAAGTGGGCCGTTTTCGACCAACCGGCGACCGAAGCTGGCCTTTTCGGCTAGGCTTCGACCGAAGCCGTTTTCGGCCAGATAACGACCGAAAAGGTGCGGATAAGCACCGTTTGCCCCCTGCGCTGTTCGCCTCTGTTCTTCGTTTCCCTTTCTCTCTCTCAGTTCTTCTCTGTACCTCCCCCCTCCCCCCCCCCCCCCGCGCCGATCTCCTCCATTTGCCACACATTTGCAAATCCAACCCACAGAATCGGTAGATCATAGCAATCCCCACCAGCCTACGGTGTTATTTTTTGCTATGGGATAGTTTTTGATGTGTTTGGGGAGGAGCAGCCATGGTGGGGAGGAGGAGCCATGGTGGAGAGGAGGACGGGTAGTAGGTGGTGGTGACTAGTAGCAGCAGTTGCAGAGGAGGAGGTGGTGAGGAGGAGGAGCAGGTTGGGGGCTGACCGGAGTTGAACCTCCGGTCGTCGGGGGCGGCGTTGTCGTTCTCCGGTGGTGCAAGTACTTCGCGAGGTGGCCGGTGCCGCTGAGTCAAAGAGAGAAGCAAGAAGCGGACACACACTTCGAAGGTATAATCACGTCATCATAAATTTTATCTAAATTGTATAGTTTAGTTAGTGTATATAAGTCATATTGTGAATTTTAGTGTTAATATATTTTTGGAGGCATTTTAGCGCATAGTTCGTGTAGCGGATAATATTAGTGTTCGTTGTGAATTTCAGTGTTAATATATTTTTGGAGGCATTTTAGCGCATAGTTCGTGTAGCGGATAATATTAGTGTATATTGTGAATTTTAATGTTAATATATTTTTGGAGGCATTTTAGCGCATAGTTCGTGTAGCGGATAATATTAGTGTATATTGTGAATTTTAGTGTTAATATATTTTTGGAGGCATTTTAGCGCATAGTTCGTTGTGATTAATGAGAAGATGGCAATGTCTGACAGGTGAAAATGTCTGAATCAGTAAATCTGACTGTTTACTACGGCGCTGGTAATGTTCGATATAATGAGTTGGGGGTTGATCTTAGCGAGTTTAAAAATGGCGTCATGACACTAGCTGACCGGACAGACTGGACATTAGACAGTTGAAGTACTGGTTGACAACTAGTTTCGGCCTGGATCCTGAAGTATGTTCTGTCAGTATTCATGCATTGTGGACCAAATCCTGTAAAAATGTCAAGTGGGAGTTGATGCCGGTAGATAGGAGCCAGCATTGGTTGTCCCTGTTAAGACGCTGCCGAGACCGAAGAATCCACCCATATGCACTTGTGCAACCTGTGCCGAAGGAGGAGAATACCGTACAACTCCACAGGGGGTATGAACCCGGCCAAGGCAGTGAAGTGGCTAACGAGATTGTTTTATCCGGGTCACAGCCACAAGATGTGGATGCTAGCCAACCCGAGAAAGAGTCAGACTACGTGCCACACAATGTTTGTGGTCCTGATACTGGGCAGAGTAGCCAGTCGATAATATTAGCTGGTTCTGGTTTTGCTGATGGGGATGAGGAAGGGGATGAAATGCAGAGGGTGATGGAGGAAGAGGACGAGGATGGATTGGTGGAGGAACTGGATTCTGAAAATTCTAAGGATGAAGTTGAGATACCGATTCCTTCTGCATGGGAGCAGGACATATCCACCGGCCTTACGATGAACGATGGCCATGAGACTCCATGGCAGTATAATCTGAACCAAGAACAAATAGGGGCTATGTTTGATACAAAGAAAAAATTGAAGTATGCGGTGATAAAGTGGGCTATGTCTACGCAGAGGGTTTTCAAGACACACATATCAAGTCCAACAAACTATACCGTGAAATGTGTTGTAACAGGTTGTCCTGGGAAGGTGCACGGGCACGTGCCGAAGTATGACATCCACTGGGTTGTCACCATTGTCATCCCACATAATTGTGTGAGGACGAACCTGCTGGTCAAGCATCCGAACCTGACTTCAAGTCTCAGTGCGCAACTCATGTATACTGAGATAGTAGAGAAGAAAGATATGGAAGCAAAACACATCCAGACAGCAGTGAAGGTCGGATGGAATTATGTCATTCCTTATGGGAAGGCTTGGAGGGCTAAGCAGAAGGCTATGGAGGAAATGTTTGGGACGTTCTTCGACTCATATGATAATGTTGTCCGTCTCCTGGGCATACTGAAGGAGAGGAATCCCGGCACTTATATGAACGTACAACACATGAGGTTGCTGAGTATACCAGATTTCAAGGTGTTGAAACGAGTGTTCTTCTCTTTTGCTATGTGCATCGAAGCTTTCCGGCATTGTCCTCCTGTTATGTTTGTGGATGGTACATTCCTGACCGGTCAGTATAGAGGGCAAATCCTGACTGCTATTGGTGTGGACGGGAACAATCAAATCATCCCACTTGCCATGGCATTTGTGGAGTGAGGGTGAGAACTTTCTCAGCTGGGTATGGTTCTTCCGCCAAGTGAAAATTGCCATCGTGAAGGACCGACCAAACGTGTGTGTCATTCATGACAGACATGCTGGTATATTGAAGGTCGTGAAGACACTTCGTAATCCAGCAGATGACGAACCAACACCTTGGAGGGACTCGCAGAGCCGGTGGTGCATGCGCCATCTTGGGGCTAATTTTTTCTCACAGTTCAAGAACAAGCGGTTGATGAACTTGTTCAAAAAATTATGCAAGCAGAGCCAGCAGCGGAAATACGAATTTATTTGGTCAAAACTAGATGAGTTTACTAAGAAGCAGGTCCGTGCGAGGAAGAAAATGGAAGAAGATCAGGTTAAATTAGCAGCACTCATCGCGGAGCTAGAGGAGCCAGTAGGTCTTTGTGACTTGCCAGCAATTGACCCTCCTAATACTAAGAGAAAGAAGGGAAGGGCAATAAAGAATTTTTCTGAGTGGATAGAGAAAGAGCCTCCAATGAATTGGTCTTTGCTGCATGACACACATGGAGCTAGGTATGGCCACATGACAACCAATCTTGCAGAGGTGTATAACTTTGTGCTGAGAGGGAATAGAGCATTGCTACTCACAGCTATTGTGGAGGCTGTATTCCATGGCACTTTGAGATATTTCAAAGAAAGGCACGAGTTAGCAAAGAAGCATATTGAAGATAATCAGAACACACCTTATTGTAGCCATGCCATGGAATACATGGCAAAGAAGATAGAGAAAGCAAAGAAGCACACTGTCAGACTCATAGGGAATCAAGAAAGGAGGTATGAGGTTCAGCTTCCTACCGATGGTTTTGGTTCTGGAAATGAGGTGAAGACACACGAGGTAAAAATTGGAACGGAATTTTATCCAACGTGTGAGTGTACATGCAACAAACCGAAGTTGTTGCACCTACCTTGCTCTCATGTGTTGGCTGCCTGTGGCCAGATTGAGTTGGATGCTATATCCTTCGTGTCCCCATACTATTTAAAAGAGGCAGTGCTCAACACCTGGACAGGCGAGATGACAGGGTTTAGAGTCGTCGGCAATTTCAACAAGGTAAACGACGGTGAGAGAGTATACATCCCGCATCCAGACCTTCGGCGAACAAGTAGGGGCAGACGAAAGGCCCGTCGCATCCGGAACGATATGGACCAGTCTGAAGCTGGTGGAGCAACCAGACAATGTTTGTTATGCGCGGCTTATGGGCATAGGATGAAATATTGTCCCGACCTGAACAAAGATGGTGCTTCCGCATCGATGAGTGCTTCCACATCGACGGCTACGACAACAGGAGCAAGAGGCGGACGTGGTCGTGGCAGTCGAGGCCGAAGGGGCGGACGAAGAAGAAATAACTCACAAGCTATATAATGTGTCGTAGTGGGTTTTAATATGTAATATGTTAGGATCATGTTTTATAATATGTCAGGACTATGTTTTAATTTGTAATATGTCAGGACTATGTTTTAATTTGTAATATGTCAGGACTATGTTTTAATTTGTAATATGTCAGGACTATGTTTTAATATGTAATATGTCAGGACTATGTTTTAATTCGTAATATGTTAGGACTATGTTATAATTTGTAATATGTCGTACTATGTTTTATTTGCACCTGAGATTTGTTGTTTGAATTGCAGATATGTCTTCGTATCCATTGCTTAATGGTAACATCGATAGAAAGCACCGGGGCGCCCTTATGGAAGCGAGCAACAACTTAGACGTGTTGGTCACTCGTACCCCAAAGACTAACTGGCTGATACACGATTCATGGGTTGATAGGTATGTGTGCATATAATGGAGTCCATATAATGACTTACTATGTTTGACATACTTTTCATAACCGCTAACAATCTTTTTATTTTGTAGGTTAAGTTGGGCTGGACTTCTATCCTTGGCACGGCTGGTTGAGGGTACATTGGATGAGTGGATTGATGGTCCGGACTTAGATGAGGCAGGTGAACCATTGCAGTTACACAAGAGGCAAGTGAAACGTTTCTCTTACGACAAGTCACTCCTTACCTGCTTAGTAGATAGATGGAGACCAAAGACACATACGTTTCACTTTCCCTGGGAAGAGATGGCGCCTACTTTACAGGATGTGTCTTACTTGTTGGGATTACCTCTGGCCGGTGCTGCCATAGGTCCCTTAGAGGCAGAATCTGGGTGGCAAGCAGCGAAGCAGACCCGTTTTTTGGCTGCGGTCCCGACTGCTAGGGCCATAGACAACGATCCTCATGGACCTCTTTTTAGATGGTTGAGCCAGTTTCAGGTAACCATCACGGCCACTTAAACAAATGTTGTTTTTTAGTTGTCTGATGTTCATACAATTATTACGTTTCTATGTAGATTGTCTCGTTAGGACATCCCGACGTTCAGTTGTCGGAGGCACAGATTGACCGGTCCCTATAGGCATATATTCTTTGGCTGTTCGGCAAGACAATGTTTACGGAGAACCACGTGACCACTGTCGATGCACGACTCATCGGTATTGCACGAGAGATAGCTGACGCACGTTGCCCTGCGGATATTCTACAGAGGAGTTTTGGTTCTGTTGTGTTAGCGGCTACGTATAGAGGCCTGTGCAAAGCTTGCTTGTTGAAGTCTAGAAAATCTAGTCTTGTTGGATGTCCATTATTGTTGCAGCTCTGGTCATACGAGAGATTCCCTATTGGACGACCCTATGTCTACGTTGATAAACTTTTTGGTTTGGAGGACTTAGCTGGGACTTATGTGCCTGCTATCGGCGACTTACCTACTATGGGATCTGTTTGGATATGGCGAGAGGTACTTTTATATTAAGTAACAATTAATTCAATTATTTCTTGCCATTCAATAGTATTACTAATGCTTATTTGTTGTCATGCACAGAGACAGTTTGCGCATACTCAGGTTAGGGGATGCTACCCGTCCTTCATGGCGCAGTTTGATAGTTTGCACGAGGATCAAGTTATTTGGGAGCCATACTCGCCTCAGGCTATATCATCGAGGTACCCAGTTGGGATTTCTGGATTGTGCACTAGAGATCAGCACTTTTGGATGACCAAGGCCAAGTTGGTGTTCGACGTGACGGTTGAGGAGATGTCTCTTCATAGGGTGATGAGACAGTTCGGTCTATATCAACAGCCTGAGATTCCAGATATTCCACACTTGCCAGACCACATGCACAAGTAAGTACTAATACTATTTTAGTTGGCAGCTCTGCATTCATAATATACCTAATCATGTACCGCGCATGTCAATCTCAGGGACAGTCGCCTAGGAGGAAACAAGTCCATGGCTTATTGGCTTCAGAGCATGACCCCTTACGTTGACGAATGGACTACCGCTGCGACAAATATCTGGGGTGAGGTTCGGCCCTTTAACTGGGAAATGTTCGGGTTGTATCTGCAGCGTTACCGGCATACAACGAGGATCTACTTGGTTCCATCAGCTGCTCCTGATCAGATCGAAGCCCCTCTCACCAGCGATATGTACCCAACTGCCTCTGTTGTGGGAACCAGACACCACGCGACAAATGCCTTGGTTCTCATATGTTAAGTCTTTTGTTAATCTGGACATATTCGCTTGGTTGTCTATTCGTGTTGTCTATCATACAATGAGGATATAATTGGTTAACTCTTTGTGTACAGGGTGACTCGACACTACAGGCGCGAGAGGAGGTTTCCGCTTTAATGCGGCGCTTTCAGATGGGAGAAACTATCCCACCGCGAGAGGGCGTCTCATGGTTGAGGCGTCTTGATGACAAGCTACGCGGGATTTACGCAGCTGTTACGTGTAGACGGACTTCGAATGTTGCACTTCCTCCTCCAGCACATCGTCCGCCACGTCCCTCTGTACAGCATTCAGAACCACGAACCTCTGTGCACCGTTCAGAATCACGACCCTCTGTGCACCGTGCAGAACCTCATCCTTCACAGCCAGGGAGATCTTCCTGGCATGAGCCACCTCCTTCACAGCCAGGGAGCTCTTCCTGGCATGAGCCACCTCCTTCACAGCCAGGGAGCTCTTCCTGGCATGAGCCACCTCCTTCACAGTAGGGAGCGCTTACTGGCATCAGCAGATGAATCTAGGTAACACTACTCACTACATTCTTTTGAACAGTGTAGTAATCGTTCTTGCATTCTCAGCAGTCACTGATGCTTATTGGTGGTGCTTCGTTCATGCATTTGTATCAATTTTACTTTACCGCAGGCGGCAACCAGTCGCAACTGTTCATGCATTCAGAGCAGTCACCGATCCTTAGTGGTGGTGCTTCGTACTTTGAGGGCGACCGCGAGGATGATGACCAAACTACAAACATTTATGGCTTCTCGCAGACAGTGTTTCACACTCCACCACCACCACCGACGCAGGAGACACTGATGAAGCTATGTACCTAGGGTAGGGGCACGGACCTGTCCAAAAGAGCCCTACCCAAGGACATCCCTAGAAGAAGTCACCTTTCAATCGACTTGAAGGTATCCCACTCGACGGGTTCAAGACACTCGACCGAGAAGTTATCACTCGACCATGAAGCCAACCACTCGACTGCCAGGAGGCTTAAAGTCACTCCGTAGGCAAACGATCGGCTATTAAGTAGTCTTTATGGTCGTTATGGCACTTTATCAGGGGCGTTACCAGTAACGCCCAACCTTAAATGTACCTTAAACCCTGCAGTACTGAGGGCAGGAGAGGACCGGCGAACTCTATATAAGCCACCCCCCTCCTCAGTATGAAGGGTTCGCACCCCTGTTATTCATACACACATAATCCAATCGACCGCCTCCGGGCACCGAGACGTAGGGCTGTTACTTCCTCCGAGAAGGGCCTGAACTCGTAATCCTCGTGTGTTTACAACTTCCCAATAGCTGAGATCTAGCCTCTCCATACACACCCCCCTACATCACTGTCAGAGTTAGAACCACGACAGTTGGCGCCCACCGTGGGGCAGGAATCTTAGCGCCTGATTGGAGAAGTTGCGATTTTTCCGATCCCTTTGATCATGGTTTCGTGCGGAGTTTTGGTGGAGGGCCGCGAGATCCGCCTCGGCGCGCTCACGTTCATCGCCGACGACTCCGCCTGGCTTCAGGAGGCACCACTCGACATCGACGCGCTCCCCGTCCGTGGTGCGACGCACTTCCGCGCATGCGTTCGTGGCGTCCTCCTGCGGCAGCCGTCGACCCAGTATCGGTCGGCCCCGTGTCGTCTCCCTGCTCTGTCTCCCACCGGCGCAAGCGCTCCGGTCGGTCGAGACTTCAGAGGTGGGTGAGGCATGCCGTGGCTTGCCAGTCGGCCGCCCCACAAGTCGCGGCAATCGAGCCCGACGAATCCCTCTGCGGCCTGTTCGACCTGTCGACTGGCTCCGCGGAGACCGCATTCGAGTGCGACAGCAGCGACCCAGCGGCTGAGGTTCTGGCGGTCGATGGAACGCACAGTCCTCCCGGTTTCCCTCGCGCTGATGGAGGCGTGGGTGGGGGCGACCCGTCGCATCCCCACGATGAGTATCTCCCCGAACCTCTCACGTCATTACAGCGAGAGGAGCTTCGCCGCCGGAACATGGACGCACTCCACACTCCTATCGTCGGAGAGACCCCCGAGGCCCGGGCCTTGGAGGACGCGCACTTGGCTAACTTGGCCGAGCGCACTCGACTGGAGAATCTCCAGCGAGCACTCGACGAGCAAGCGCGACAGCGGGCTCCCGAGTCTAGTCGACGTCAGCTCTTCCCGCCGATGCAGGTATACCGAACCCCAGTTCAGAATTTGGCCGCCGCGGCCCGTATAGCAGAATCGATTCAGCCCTCCCAGTCGGAGGCTGGCAGGGGCTTGTTGCAGATCAGAGTGTTGCTCCGGGCGGCGGGAAACCAGAATTCCGCTGTTTCTCAGTCGCGGAATAGGATCCACAGTCGATCCGTTGCAACAGATACAGTCCAGTCGGCTCACAGCCCGAGATCGCCCCCGAGGCGTGAGGGACGTGGTGACCGGCATGATCAGTACAGAAGGAATGAGCAGTATGATCACCGATCCGATCGTGATGATCGACATCGAGTGCCAACCCCTCCCCCGAGGAGTGGGTCATATGCGCCTCGACATCGAGATGATAGGCGCCCTCATAGTGTTGGGCAGAGGATTCCAGTCGACCCCAGGGACCCAGGCTTTGACGCGAGATCTATCCTCGTTCAAGGTTTGGTTGACAGGAACAGAGCTCATCGGGAAGGCCACAACAGAGATGCGCCTGCCCGCAGCAGAGTACATGTTTCGGGGCCAGAGTGTTTCAGTCGAGCCATCAGAGCCGCAGTGATTCCTCCCAACTTCAGGTTGGCGACTGGAGTCAGCAAGTTCACCGGTGAGTCTAAGCCTGACACTTGGCTCGAAGATTACCGAGTGGCTGTACAGATTGGCGGTGGCAATGATGAGGTGGCCATGAAGCATTTGCCTCTCATGTTAGAGGGCTCAGCCAGAGCGTGGCTAAATCAGTTGGCACCCAGCAGCATCTACACTTGGGAGGACCTCTCCCGAGTGTTTGTCACAACCTTTGAGGGAACATGCAAGCGACCCGCAGGCCTTACAGAATTGCGTTCTTGTGTACAGAAATCGAATGAAACTCTGAGGGATTACATCCAGAGGTGGATCACGTTGCATCACACAGTTGAGAATGTGCCTGACCATCAAGCAGTTTGTGCCTTTAAAGAAGGCGTTAAATACAGAGAATTGAATCTGAAGTTCGGTCGAACTGGAGAGATGTCTCTGAACCGGATGATGGAGATTGCCACCAAATACGCTAATGGTGAAGACGAAGATCGACTCCGGAGTGGCAAGCACAAGGCAGCCGCCCAAGAAATCGGAGGAAATTTCAGTCGGAAACAGAAGCGGAAGGCCGAGCCAGCTGCCCCTGGGGAGGCCCTGGCCGTAACCCAGGGAAATTTCAAGGGAAAACCCAAAGGCCCCTGGAAGCCCAAGAAAGTCAAGGATCAAGATGGAAATGATGTTTTGGATCTGCCGTGTCACATCCACACCAAGAAAGATGAAGAGGGTAATTTTATTTACCCAAAGCATACCACTCGACAGTGCCGGCTCCTGATCCAGCAGTTTCAGGGCAAATAGTCCAAAGATAAGGAAAAAGAGTCGGACAGAGTTGAGGACAAGGAAGATAGTGACGATGGATACCCCCAAATCAATTCCACCCTGATGATTTTTGCTGATGTCGAAAGCAAAAGTCGACTGAAAGTCATTAACCGTGAGGTGAATATGGTTGCTCCGGCAACACCCAGTTATCTGAAGTGGTCTCAGACTGCCATCACATTCGACCAGTCTGATCACCCTACGCACATTGCCACCCCTGGGAGGCAAGCTTTGGTGGTCGACCCAATTGTCGAAGGCACTCGACTGACCAAAGTCCTGATGGATGGTGGCAGTGGCCTGAACATATTGTATGCTGGAACATTGAAAGGAATGGGCATTCCGATGTTCAGGCTCAGTACCAGTAACATGAGCTTCCACGGAGTCATTCCTGAGAAGAAAGCCGAATCACTCGGCCAGATCGCTGTTGATGTGGTTTTCGGTGATTCAAAGAATTACCGCAAGGAAAAGTTGACATTCGAGGTTGTGGACTTCCAAAGTGCTTATCATGCCATTTTGGGCAGGCCAGCTTACGCACGCTTCATGGCTCGACCATGTTATGTGTATCTCAAATTGAAGATGCCTGGTCCCAAAGGTGTGATCACTGTTACAGGCAATTGGAAGAAGGCAGAAGAGTGTTTTCAGAAAGGCTCAAAGATTGCTGACGCTCATATGGCAGTTGTTGAGCTGCAAGAGTACCAGAAGACTGCTGATCCGAGTGAATTGCTACGAGCCAAGAAGCCTGCTTCAGAATCTGCTTTTCAGTCGTCCGGTGAAACAAAGCCAGCCCACATTTACCCGACCGACCCCGATGCTGCCCCGACTCACATCTCAACGACGCTCGACTCCAAATAGGAAGAAGCGCTCATCCAGTTCCTCCGTGAAAACTGGGACATCTTCGCATGGAAGCCTTCTGACATGCCTGGAGTTCCCAGGGGGCTGGCTGAGCACCGTCTACGAGTCGACCCGAAGTTCAAGCCTGTGAAAGAACATCTTCGACGGTCCGCCGTCCAGAAGAGGAAAGCTATTGGCGAGGAGGTGGCTCGGCTCTTAGCAGCGGAGTTCATCCGAGAGATTTACCACTCCGAGTGGCTCGCCAATATTGTCATGGTCCCCAAGAAGGACAAGTCACTTCGCATGTGCATTGACTTTAAACATATCAATCGGGCCTGCCCGAAAGATCATTTCCCTCTCCCCCGCATCGACCAGGTAGTCGACTCGACCGCGGGGTGTGAGCGTTTGTCTTTTCTAGATGCTTATTCAGGGTACCATCAGATCCGTCTGTATGGACCCAACGAGATCAAAACGGCTTTCATCACCCCATTCGGGTGCTTCTGTTACATCACCATGCCCTTCGGCCTCAAGAATGCTGGAGCCACGTTCATGAGGATGATTCAGAAATGTTTGCTCACTCAGATCAGTCGGAACGTAGAAGCATACATGGATGATATTGTGGTTAAGTCACGGAAAGGTTCCGACCTACTGACTGACCTTGCCGAAACCTTTGCTAACCTCAGGAGATATGATATCAAGCTCAATCCATCAAAGTGCACATTCGGAGTTCCAGGTGGAAAGTTACTTGGTTTCCTCGTTTCCGAACGAGGAATCGACGCCAATCCCGAGAAAGTTGGCACCATACTCCGGATGAAGCGCCCTATGCGTGTACACGATGTCCAGAAGCTTACAGGTTGCTTGGCCGCTCTAAGTCGATTCATTTCTCGTCTCGGTGAAAAGGCGTTGCCTCTTTACCGACTGATGAAGAAGTCTGACAAGTTCGAGTGGACTCCAGAAGCTGATGCAGCGTTCGCAGAGCTCAAAGCTCTGCTCTCCACCCAGCCGGTGCTTGCTGCCCCAATCAGTAAAGAGCCTCTGCTGCTTTACATTGCGGCCACGGGACAAGTTGTCAGTACAGTACTTACGGTCGAGCGGGAAGAAGAAGGAAAGGCCTTCAGAGTTCAGCGCCCAGTATATTACGTGTCTGAAGTTTTGACTCCTTCGAAGCAAAGATATCCCCATTACCAGAAGCTTGTATATGGGATTTACATGACCACGAAGAAGGTTGCACACTACTTCTCTGACCATTCCATTACAGTCGTCAGCGACGCTCCGTTGTCAGAGATTTTGCACAACAGAGATGCAACTGGTCAAGTGGCGAAGTGGGCGATTGAACTCCTTCCCCTAGATATCAAGTTTGAAGCAAAGAAGGCTATCAAGTCTCAAGCAATTGCAGATTTCGTCGCCGAGTGGATTGAACAGCAACTTCCGACTCAAGTTCACTCGGAGCACTAGACCATGTTCTTTGATGGATCTAAGATGATGAATGGTTCCAGTGCTGGGGTAGTATTGGTCTCCCCCCGAGGAGATAAGCTCAGATACGTTCTCCAGATTCACTTCGATTCCTCCAATAATGAAGCAGAATATGAAGCACTCTTGTATGGGTTGCGCATGGCCATTTCACTCGGCGTCCGGCACCTCATGGTCTATGGCGACTCAGATTTGGTGGTCAACCAGGTGATGAAGGAGTGGGACGTTAGAAGCCCAGCCATGACTGGCTACTGCAACGCAGTAAGAAAGTTAGAAAAGAAATTCGAGGGGTTAGAGCTTCATCACATCCCCCGACTGAAAAATCAAGCAGCTGATGATCTGGCAAAGATAGGCTCCAAGAGAGAAGTCATTCCCAACAATGTGTTTTTGGAGCACATCCGCTCGCCGTCGGTCCAGGAGGATCCTTTTACAGAAGAAGCCCCGCAACCGAAAAGTGCCACAGATCCGACTGAAGTCGAAATTCCTGCTGTGGTCGACCTAGTCATGGAGGTCTTGGCTATCACTCCCGACTGGACGATACCATACATCACGTATATCTTGAGGAAAGAACTTCCAGAGGACGAAGAAGAGGCTCGACAGATCGTCTGTCGATCTAAAGCTTTCACAGTCATAAAAGGACAATTGTATAGAGAAAGCGCAACTGGAATCGGTCAGAAGTGCATAACGCCAGAAAAAGGTCAGATGATCCTTGATGATATCCACTCGGGGACCTGTGGTCACCATGCGTCCTCTCGGACCATTATGGCCAAAGCATACCGAGCAGTTTTTTTCTGGCCCAGGGCAAACGAAATGGCGAAAGAGATAGTCGACAAGTGTGAAGGCTGCCAGTTCTACTCCAACATGTCGCACAAGCCAGCATCAGCTCTGAGGACCATTCCACTCGTCTGGCCCTTCGCTGTTTGGGGACTGGACATGGTTGGTCCACTGAGAACAGGCAGGAGCGGATTCACACATGTGCTTGTGGCAGTCGACAAGTTTACCAAATGGATTGAAGCCAAGCCTATCAAAAATCTTGATGCTAGCACTGCTATCAGTTTCGTCAGAGAGTTGATATTCAGATACGGGGTCCCGCATAGCATCATCACTGACAATGGGTCAAACTTCGATTCAGACAAGTTCAGAGCTTTTTGCGCCTCTCAAGGCACACGAGTCGACTACGCGTCGGTCACGCATCCCCAGTCGAATGGACAAGCTGAAAGAGCAAATGGTCTAATTCTCAAAGGACTGAAGCCTCGACTGATGCGTGATCTCAAGCACGCAGCAGGCGCTTGAGTCGACGAGCTTCCGTCAGTTTTGTGGGGACTGAGGACCACCCCGAACCGGTCGACTAGAAGAACGCCATTCTTTCTGGTTTACGGAGCCGAAGCCGTCCTGCCGAGCGATCTACTTCACAACGCCCCCAGAGTCGAGCTTTATAACGAAGACGAAGCAGAGCAAGCCCGGCAAGACGCAGTCGACCTCCTAGAGGAGGAGAGGGAAATGGCTATGATCAGATCGACCATCTATCAGCAAGACTTGCGTCGATTCCATGCCAGAAATGTGAAGAGCCGAGCCTTCCAAGAAGGAGATTTGGTCCTCCGAGTGGATCAGCAGAAACCACACAAACTTGCTCCTACTTGGGAAGGACCCTTCATCGTCACCAGAGTCCTCCACAATGGAGCGTATCACCTCTACAATGTTGATCGCCAGATCGACGAGCCACGAGCTTGGAATGCGGAACTGCTCCGCCCCTTTTACACTTGAGTTCTCCCTTGGACGAGATGTAATAAGAAAAATTTCTGCAGTTTATTTTTACCAAAGACAAGAGTGTTCCAATAATTGCTGTCACTTTTGTTTGCATACGAAATCCCCCAGTGGGTGACTTAGCTGCGAATCCGTTCCGCCTAAGTTTGAAAAATCCTACCGAGTGGAGAGCCAGACTCCCACTCGGGGGCTTAGCTGCAGCCCAGTGCTTGCCTAAGTGTTCAAAAATCCTACCGAGTGGAGAGCCAGACTCCCACTCGGGGGCTTAGCTGCAGCCCAGTGCTTGCCTAAGTGTTTAAAAATCCTACCGAGTGGCGAGCCAGACTCCCACTCGGGGGCTTAGCTGCAGTCCAGTACTCGCCTAAGTTCTCCCACTTAGAGACTTAGCTGCAGTCAGGCACTCGCCTAAGTTTGAAAAAATCCTACCGAGTGGAGAGCAAACCTCCCACTCGGGGGCTTAGCTGCAGTCCAGTACTCGACTAAGTTCTCCCACTTAGAGACTTAGCTGCAGCCCAGTGCTCGCCTAAGTTTGAAAAAATCCTACCGAGTGGAGAGCAATCCTCCCACTCGGGGGCTTAGCTGCAGTCCAGTACTCGCCTAAGCTCTCCCACCTAGAGACTTAGCTGCAGTCAGGCACTCGCCTAAGTTTGAAAAAATCCTACCGAGTGGAGAGCAATCCTCCCACTCGGGGGCTTAGCTGCAGTCCAGTACTCGCCTAAGCTCTCCCACCTAGAGACTTAGCTGCAGTCAGGCACTCGCCTAAGTTTGAAAAAATCCTACCGAGTGGAGAGCAATCCTCCCACTCGGGAGCTTAGCTGCAGCCCAGTGCTCGCCTAAGTGTTTAAAAATCCTACCGAGTGGCGAGCAAACCTCCCACTCGGGGGCTTAGCTGCAGCCCAGTGCTCGCCTAAGTGTTCAAAAATCCTACCGAGTGAGAGCAAACCTCCCACTCGGGGGCTTAGCTGCAGCCCAGCGCTCGCCTAAGTACAGGACACAACCCAATCCGCAAGGAGTTACGCCACAAATACAAAGTTATTCCGAGTGAAGATCGAGTTCCACTCGACGAATCAAATCCTGAAGATATTCAACGAGAAGTCAAGTTCAGATAAAGCCTAAAGGTCCCAGACCTCAGATCAAAGTACTCGAGCCCTCGGCTCGGCGGAGTTTAACGGTTACAAATCCACTCGGCATTCCAAGGCAAATTTAAAAAGTGAAGCATAAACGTTTTTCATTCCTCAGGAGGAGGACTGGAAGGGGCGACGAACTCGTCCAAGTCGATCCCGTCTGCAATACGAGTGGCAGCGGCGATGAAAGTCTCCATGAAGTCTTGAAAGTTGTGCTTCCTGGTATTGGCAACTTGGATGGAGGCCAGCTTTTCCTCTCGCACCTCCTTGCAATGGACGCGGACCAGAGACAGAGCGACATCAGCACCACATCTAGCGGAAGATTTCTTTCATTCCGCCACTCGACCCGGGACTTCATTCAGTCGAGCCATCAGAGACTCGAGGTCGTTCTGAAGCGTCGTCCCAGGCCAGAGCGATGTGTCGATCCGCGACATCGCAACTTTCAGCCGAGCCAGATAGTCAACCACGCTGGCAATACGAGACTCCAGACGGAGCACGTTCACTGCAGCCTCGTCCTTCACAAGAGAGTTAGCAGGGTCCAAGCCTGGCTCCACTCGACTGGTCTCCTCTTCAAAGTTCTGACAGAATTCTGCAAACACGATTCAAGAGTAAGACAGTGGCCCTACACAGGCTTGGTAACTGCAAGACAGTCAGGTCGGAGTAATTACCTTCGAGTATGACAAACAGCTTCTTGGCGAGTCCACCGAGATAAGCCTCCAGATCGTTCCTCTTCCCCACCAGCTCACTCGCCTTGTCGTGAAGAGCCACGTTGTCGTTCTTCAGTCGGCTGACCTCTCGATTGGCTACCTCGAGAGCAGCTTTCAGCCTGGAGTTCTCCTGCTCAAGAGCTCCAACCGAAGCCAGTTTCTCTTCAGCAAGCCTCGCTTTGTTCAAGACCTCCTTCTGTGCCTCTGCAAGATCTTGATCCTTCTTCTTCAGAGCTTCCTCCAGTTTATCTGCGGTGCGTCGAGTGAAATCAACATCAAGAATGGACAAGAAAGAAAAGCCACTCGTCAAGAATGGAGAACCTCACCAGCCATACCTTTTGCTTCTTCTTGCGCCTTCTTCAAATTCTCCTGAGCAAGCTTCAAGTTAAGGTTGAGCTGGATCTGCTGATTCTCCAACTCAGTATAGCGAGCTACAAGTTCGCAGGATTTCTGTAAAAAGAAAAATCAGTCGACAGACATCCAAAATAAGTTGCTTCCGAGTAACTAAGAGACAATGATGACGTTTCTAAGACTACAGCCGAATCAAGAACATTCGGCAGTAGTCTCGGGGACTACACCCAGTGGGTGCACTCAGCGTGCCCCCACTGTAAAAAAAATTCGACTGCCCGCAGTCAACCAGATACAGTCCCATTCGACATGGCCTGACCAGACCGAGTGAAGAAATACAACTACAGCAACACAATATAAAGACTACAGTCGACTGCCAGCAGTCCACCGTAGTCTCGGGGACTACACCCAGTGGGTGCACTCAGCGTGCCCCCACTGTAAAACACACCCAGTGGGTGTACAGATACAAAGATCTTCGGAAAATAGGTTCTTCAAACAGCATATCGTGAACAGACCAAGTGTTGAATCGACTGACCTGGACGTTACTCTGAAGAGCCGAACTTGCGTCGTAAGCTGCTTGGCTGGCCTCCCGAGCCACCTTCACTTGCTCCATCATGATCCCCGCCTGGCGTATAGCCTCTTTTGCAGCAGCCGCTTGGTCCTCAGGGACGGGGTATGCGGCAAAAAGCGAAGACGGATCCGCAGTCGACGTCGAGGGCCGCACACTCGTCAGAGGAATGGCGAAAGTCATAGAAGCCCGAGTGGTGTCACCACCATCCCGAGCTACGGCCTCAGACGCCGGAGCGGATTGGGGGGTCTTGTCAGCCGACGCCCTCTTGTTCCTCCTCACTCTCAGCGGTTCGTTGTCGTCGTCACCCGGGAGGTCGATAACATGAGGAGGAGCTACAAGGAAAACATTCAATCGACCAGAGTTGCAATAAATGTTCAGTCGACTCAAAGTGGAACGTCAGTAATCGTACCAGGGTTGGAGGTAACAGCATCCTCCATCTCTTGGTCGTCGTCCTTGGCGGAGATCTCAGAAGTAGCAGCGCTGCAAATCTCGAAAGTCAGTCAGTTGGCTCAATGAATCGACCAAGGGTCTGTCCACGGTCGAAAAGGAAAGCAAGTTTTGTTATTACCCGGAGATGGTAGGGACAGCCATCTTCATCTTGGGCAGAGCCTTGGGCGGCTTGGACGGCGTCGCGCGTGGGTGCTTGGGAGCCTTCCCAGTCGGCGTAGGAGAAGAGGCCCGAGCGCGTTTCGACGACTGCCCAACGGGAGCAGTCGCCTTGCCACGTTCCCGCGCTGGATCGTGTGTGAGCTTGGATCGCCCCTCCGGGCGCGGGGGGGGGGGGGGGGGGTTCAACCTCCTCCTCCTCCTCCTCTTCGCTGGAGTCGACGTTGTCGTCTCCCTCTCCTTCACCGTCGGACTCCCACTCGTCTTGGTCATCTCCACTCTCACCTCCGCTCGCCTCCCCTTCTTCAGTTGGATCCTGTGCCCCGTTGGGCGTCGAGTACATCTCGGTAGTCGCCTAGAAAACAACAGACAAGACGAAGGTCGACCGACCTACTCAAAGAAGACCAATGAAAAAAACAAGATCTCAGTCGGGAGCATAAAGTCAGACCTGATCCACTTCATATGAGTTGTCGAATGGAACAACCCTCCTGGCTCCTCGGGGGTTGTCTTTGTTCCCCGTGATGCTCGACAGCCACCCCTCCAGCATCTCATCAGTGACCTCCTCCGGGTGGACCCGAGTGGTGTCGTCGAGACCCGAGTACAGCCACATCGGGTGGTCACGAGCCTGGAGCGGTTGGATGCGCCTCCGGAGGAAGACCTCCAGCAAGTCCATACCAGTCACGCCCTCACGGACAAGCTCAACCACTCGACCAGCCAGCACTTTGACTTGGGCCTTTTCCTCCGGCGTCACTTTTAGAGAAGCAGGTTTTTCAGCTCGGTCGAGAGAGAAAGGGGGAAGACCAGTCGACTGTCCTGGGGTCGCCTGGTCTTGACAGTAGAACCAGGTCGCCTGCCAACCGCGGACCGACTCCGGGAAAGTGATAGATGGAAAACAACTCTTTCCCCTCGTCTGGATCACCAGGCCCCCGCACAGCTGGATCACCTGCGTCCTTTCGTCACTCGACTTGGCCTTCTTGACCGATTGGGAACGGCAGGTAAAGATGTGCTTGAAGAGTCCCTAATGGGGGCGGCAACCTAAGAAACCCTCACACATGGAGATGAAAGCAGCAAGGTATACGATGGAGTTGGGAGTGAAGTGGTGGAGCTGCGCTCCGAAGAAGTTCAGGAAGCTCCGGAAAAAAGGGTGGGGCGGCAGAGAAAACCCGCGGTCGACATGGGTGGCTAGGAGCACGCACTCACCGTCGCGGGTTGAGGTTCGATCTCTCTCCCCGGGAGACGCGCAGCTTCGTGGGGAATGACTCCCCCCTCGACCATGTCGTCGAGATCTTCTTGCCGGATCACCGACGGCATCCAATCACCCTGGATCCAGCCTCGGGGCAGAGCGGACCTTGAGGAGGATCCGCCCCGAGCAGACCTCTTCCCCTTTCCCTGCGTCGCCGCCTTCTTCGCGCGCTCCAGAGCGGATGTCTTGTCCTTCGCCATCGTCGCCGGCAAATCTTGCACGGGCCTGCGGCGCTAAGGTGAGAGCGGAGGTGGCGGAGGAATTTGCGAAGGGAGAGAGGAAGAAGAAAGCACACTGTTTGGAAACCCCGAGCCGGCGACTTATAAGAGGCCGCTCCCGAGTGGCTGACTGGTAGGCCCAGGCTATCCAGTCAAATCCCGCAGCAGACGCGCACGCAGTACGTGGCGAAAAGGTGGCGCGGCAATCGAGGAGCTTCCGCTTTATCGCTTCCGATTACTGCGGCCGCTCCCGTCCCGCGCGCTTCCCGAAATCCGAATCCCGCGACATCCGCGGGCTGCAGAACAACTTGTCAAAACAGAAGACCCCGCTCGCGCCGACACTCGGTATGTCACAAGTAAAGAAATTCACTCGACGAAAGGCCTGGAATGGATCAAGGCGACTGAAAGAGGTTGATGACGTCATCCGTGACGATTGACCCAAAACAAGGCACTCATGTAGCCTGAAGAACCAGTCGGAAAGATCCTCAACTCTTTCCCCACTCTAACCTTGATCCATTCGGGGGCTAATGATGAAGCTATGTACCTAGGGTAGGGGCACGGACCTGTCCAAAAGAGCCCTATCCAAGGACATCCCTAGAAGAAGTCACCTTTCAATCGACTTGAAGGTATCCCACTCGACGGGTTCAAGACACTCGACCAAGAAGCTATCACTCGACCATGAAGCCAACCACTCGACTGCCAGGAGGCTTAAAGTCACTCCGCAGGCAAACGATCGGCTATTAAGTAGTCTTTATGGTCGTTATGGCACTTTATCAGGGGCGTTACCAGTAACGCCCAACCTTAAATGTACCTTAAACCCTGCAGTATTGAGGGGAGGAGAGGACCGGCGAACTCTATATAAGCCACCCCCTCCTCAGTATGAAGGGTTCGCACCCCTGTTATTCATACACACATAATCCAATCGACCGCCTCCGGGCACAGAGACGTAGGGCTGTTACTTCCTCCGAGAAGGGCCTGAACTCGTAATCCTCGTGTGTTTACAACTTCCCAATAGCTGAGATCTAGCCTCTCCATACACCCCCCCCTACATCACTGTCAGAGTTAGAACCACGACAGACACAGACCGTGACAGACGAGGTTAACTATGGTCGTGGTTATCGCGAGCCTCGTCCACCGCCTCAGCGCTTATCGCCTTTCGGTCCTCGCCCGAGGAAGACCCAGACTCGTCGTCGTCCCCCGCAGTGATATGCTTATCTATCTATGTATGACTCATTATCTATATTAGTTTCAGACTATTCGCAGTTGTGTGTCAGTATTTATGTATGAGACATGCTTCATGTATGTGTTACTATCGCACTTGCTTCTATGTGATCAGGAGACATATATTGTTTTATGTATGCGAGAGACATGTTACTATTGATTCGCATACTTATTACAGTTACATTTCCAAATAGACTACAACCGATAATTAAGATACAAGTACATCTGAATTAAACGGTGCGGCTGAACTTGTGCAATACATCTTACATACTACAAAATGAAATTCAGATAGAACATAATGCCCTACAATAATACAATACAAACTAATAATGCAAATACATCTGAATGAAACGGGACAACTGGAATACATCTTACATACTACATGAAGTCATCATCGTCATCCTCCGTTGATGCAGCCCTCTTGCCCTTCGACGATGCGCTCCTCTTGCCCTTCGTCGATGCAGAACTCTTGCCCTTGGTCGATACAGAACTCTTGCCCTTCGAGGATGCAGAACTCTTTCCTTTGGACGATGCAAAACTCTTGCCCTTCGACGATGCAGAACCCGGAAGCGGCGGCATGAAGATATCATCGTCGTCCTCGCTCTCCTCAGTCCATAAAAATGGATGCTTTTCTGCAGTCCTTCTGAAAGTTTCACTCTTCGGCTCCACCACCTTCTTCCACCTTTCATGCAACCTAAGAAGTTCTTGACGTACCTCCTCATAGGTCCTTTCAGGCCACCCAGACCTACGTAATTGGTGAGCCAACTCATTCATTATGGTGTCACTACCGGTGAGTTCGTCCCATGAAACTATCCTATTGTCCATCCTGAAATCGGTAGCTAGACTCAGCAGAGTGCTTCTCATCTCAGGGTGAAAACTACGATCGAATGGATAATGGGACATCTCGACTACACTACACTGGAATGCTTATCCACCTCCGCCTGAAGGGGGTTTTATAGATACAGAGGAGAAAATGGCGGGAAAGAATAACTGCGGTATGGCGGGAAAGGGTTGGCGGGAAGGGATTGGCGGGAAAATAAGGCGGGAAGGGATTGGCGGGAAGGGGTTGGCGGGAAACGGGTGGCGGGAACATATGACGGGAAGGGGTTGACGGGAAACGGGTGGCGGGAAAGGGTGGGCGGGAAACGGGTGGCGAGAAAATACATTTCAGCATGAGCCATGCAACTTCGGCCTAGGGTTGATCAAAAAGTGACTTTTCGGCCTAGACTTGACCAAAAAGTCTATTTCAGCCTAGAGTTGATCAAAAAGTGCCTTTTCGGCCAGGAGATGGCCGAAAACTATACTTCGGCCTAAGTGTGGCCGAAAAGTAGTACTTCGGCCTAACTGTGGCCGAAAAGTACTACTTCGGCTAAAAGATGGCCGACGGGCTACTAATTTTGGTTTTTTTGCATTACGTTCTATAGTTTCTGAAATTGCTATAAAAAATAACATAGTTTTGAAAAAAAATCATGACTTGGCCACTCCAAAAAGTCAGCGAGTCCTCTCCGGGGAGGGGCACGAAGCAGAGCAGAGCAGCGCGGCCGGCTGTTGCTGTTTCTTTTGGCGCGAGCGCACCACGCGGGCGCTCTCTTTCGCGCCAGCGAATTTCCCGAGGGGCCGAGCGGACCCGATGCCAACAATCCTCTGGAATCCGATCCTCGGGAATCTCAGCGCCACGATCCTGAGGACCGGAATCCCGTGAAAATCCCCTCCAATGAACCCAAAGCCGGCCTGAATTCTTTCTTTCTTCCTCTACCCATCTGGCCGTCGGAGACTCGGAGGCCGGCCCTCTCTCCCCTTCCTCCTGCTCCGCCGCCGCCGCCCCCACCTCCCCGCCAGCGGCCCTCCGCCACAAGCTGCTCCTCGTCGCCCGACCACCATCCTCGCACCGCTCCACCTCGCAACCGTCGGGTCGGCCCGTGCTCCACCGCCGACCCGCCGCCTCCTCCTCCTCCACCTGACCAGGTCGCCGTCCGCCGCCCACTCCCTCCAGATCCGCCGCTCGCCTCCTCCGGATCCAAGGGCCGCTCCACCCGTCTCCAGGATACCAGCGACCCACCCGCCTGCCCACCCTCCGTATCCAATTCAACAGTGACTGAGGGTAAGCTGCGATTCTCTGGAAATTCAGCAGCGAGGTCTACTTCTGCACTTAACCATCTGGGTTTGCTCTAGTGTTAAGCCGCTCGCGCTTGTTTGTAGCCTGCTGATTCGGGCGGCGGCGGCAAGATGAGGCTTCTGCGGGTGGCCACCTGCAACCTCAACCAGTGGGCCATGGACTTCGACACCAACCTCCGCAACGTCAAGGAGTCCATCTCCCGGGCCAAGGCCGCCGGCGCCGTCGTCCGCATCGGCCCCGAGCTCGAGCTCACCGGATACGGCTGCGAGGACCATTTCCTCGAGCAGGACACCACCGCGCACGCGTGAGTGCTCCTTCTCCATGTAACCTACTTACTGATGATGATGAGCTGACGAACCTGTGAGTTGTGCAAAACCTGTACCGCTGTCGTAGCAGTGCTAAGAACCTGAATGAACTGCTAAATGTTAAGTCGTACTGTTTATCACAAAATACGGCTAAGAAAGTTATGGTTCTCCACTGCTAGTTATTAACTCAACCTATGTATGGAAATCACTTGTAAATTGTAATTGAAGTGGTTGGAGTTCTTTAAGGTATTTATTTTCTCCTGTAAACAGTAATTTCATTAATCTGTTTAGCATCTTTTATTGTGTCATGCAAACTTTACTGTATGCATACGGAGCTTGAATTTGTATGTCAACCCTTTGAGTGCCCATTGGGCTACAATTGGTAATCCTAAATTGTACTCCCTCCGTCCCAAAATAAGTGTCACTAATTCAGTACAACTTTGTACTAAATCAACGACACTTATTTTGGTGGAGGAAGTAATGAACAATAACTAATCCCTGGTAATGACATTCTGCCTAGGGTTTCACATTTCTATGAAATACTTGCAAGCTTTAGTTATACTCTCTGTTAATTGCTCTTCTGTATCAACAACCTGCAGATGGGAGTGCCTGAAGGACATTTTGTCTGGTGACTATACAGATGACATCTTGTGCAGCATAGGAATGCCTATTATTTTCAAGAGTGTGCGGTACAACTGCCAGGTTTTCTGCCTAAATCGCAAGATAATTATGATTCGGCCAAAGATGTCCCTTGCAAATGATGGGAACTATCGTGAATTTCGATGGTTTTCTGCTTGGACATATAAAGATGAACTTGTCGATTTTCAACTCCCTATTGATGTCTCAGAGGTTATAGACCAGGAAACTGTACCTTTTGGTTATGGTTATCTGCAGTTTCTCGACGTGTAAGTACTAATGCTTAAATTGGTTTTTTATGATTGTGAACTTGTGATTTCAGGCTGATACTGTCTTGGCTAGCATACTGGATAGAGCAAACACTAATACTGTCATTTCCAACTAACATTTTCTGAATCAAGCTGGATATAAAAAAGGAAATATTCATTGTCTTGGTGTTCTTCCAAATTACAATTCATCATGTGCTTCTAATTTCGAGTCCCTATCTAACTGCTACTCTGTGAGACTATATATCTTACGATGGCCTGTGGTGACTTCATGTTAAATCAGGTCACCCCTGTCTACAAACTAGCTTAGACATTTGATCCTCACCATAGGGAAATATGTACAGCGCAACTACAATTTATTTCATACATGTATGAATTTTTAAAGTCTTGATGAAGAAATTGTCCACGTATGTTACATATATCGATGTAAGTGTCTAGGATGTTCTAATTTTGTTAACCATTAATTGTAGTCCTCTAGGATCATTTTGAGCAAATATCATCCTTGCCTTGCCTTTTCCTGCCTCTTTACGATATTCATAATGCATATCTAGTACTTGACACTTAGCTAGTCCCATTACCTAATGTAAATGTAAATGCGCAAATCCTCTAAAAAATGTTAATGTGCTATTCTTCTAAAGAAAATGTAAATGTGCTATAACATGTTTATGATTTTAGCATATATGCTCAAATTGCTCTTTGCTAATATGTTTCATTTTACTACGTATTCTTAATTAGTAATTGTATATGGTATGTGATTGATGATCTTGCATTTGTTGATGATATTGGACTGCTTAATTAATTTGGTTATATTATAGCTTTTCATGTTAGTTACTAATTTTCAGATCTTTGGCCGCCGAAACCTGTGAAGAGCTATTTACTGCAAATGCTCCTCGGATTGATCTAGCATTCAGTGGCGTTGAGGTCTTCATGAATGCAAGTGGAAGCCATCATCAGTTAAGGAAGCTCAACCTTCGGATTGATTCCATGAGAGACGCAACCCGTTTATGTGGTGGTGTATACATGTATGCTAATCACCAGGGTTGTGATGGTGGCCGCCTTTATTATGGTATGCTAATATGTCAGTGTTTTCTCTATGTTTTTCTTAGCATTATCCTATATCTTTGGAACTTGAAAACTCCATACCACTTAATTATTAGTTATAGTCCGACGTTTAGGTCTCCTGTTATTCTTTCCAACATTGAGGATGCATTGGATCGTGGTTCACTTTGAAGGAAGTGCGTGCGATTGGAATTTCTCAAATGTTTGTGTGACATAACCTTTGTATTTGGATATACCCAACACATGATCACTGACAGGTGGTAACAATATTGGTATTTTGCAAAAACTGAAGCTTGAGTGGTATTTCAGTGTCTACTGAATTAACACTATTAACACTACATGGTGATTTTTTTCCTGTTTCGTTGCTCAAGTTGCAGTGATGATATATAGTGCTTTTGGTTCTATTGTTTTTGACTCCCATGTATCGCAGCCCTGCATTCAATTTAGTACTAGCTTTCTTTTTCAAGACTAAACAAAAGACATGGGCACCATCTAAATAGAGGGCCAGTAAGCAAAGTACACATGCTAGAGAAAATGCCTTAAGCGATGCAACCATCACTAGCATACCCAGATTGTTAATCCAGCAGTAGTTATGTGTAAAGTTAGTTTTACACATTCATGAGTCGTCTTTATCAGAGTTGTATTATTTGATTCATTTGTTCTAAGTTATCCCAAATGTTCTCACTAGATGGCTGCTGCTGCATTGCGGTGAATGGGGATGTGGTTGCCCAGGGATCACAATTCTCATTGAAGGATGTTGAAGTGTTGGATGCTTTGATAGATCTGGATGCTGTAAGTTCTAGCTCATTTGGATCTTAGTTGCAGTTCTATAATGCTGTCAGTGATTCATATTCTTCTTTGAGTTAAAGGATTTCCATAACTGAAGGCTCTTGAATTAGTATTAGTGGAAGTATGAAAACATGATTTGCACTTCACATTAGGGTAATCCAGTTACACTCACAGAGACAAACAATTTCTGCTCAATTCTGTATTTATTTTTGCTCACTTTCTTTGTTTTCGCCTGGAAGAATATTTGGCAACAGTCGTTGCATCATTATATGTTGTTCAGCAGTTACTGGTATCTCCACTATTGCATCATTATATGTTGTTCAGCAGTTACTGGTATCTTCACTATTGTTAATCTTATTCTTGTGTTATTTTTCAGTTGAATTATCTAAGGTCATAAGCTTTTGGTTCTTTTCTCATATTTGTTAAAAGTAACTTTTCTAGCTCGTAAATTTCTAGTTCTATTAGATAATGATTTATCTTTGACATAATTATATGGATCAAACTTTTGCATAACCGGACATTCTTTTGTTGAACCAGGTATCAAGTTATCGAGCATGTGTTTCTAGTTTTAGGGAGCAAGCAAGTCATGTAACAAAAGTACCTTGTGTTAAGGTACAATATAAGCTTTGCCAAACATTTCGTGATGGAATGATCCCAACTGATCCAATTGAGGTTAGTTTCTGTTTGTAGATTTGATATATTTCATTATTTCTGGAACGCTGCAGTATAGAATATTTTACTTTTTATAACCGTGTCCGAAAGAGATAGAATTGTTTTAGAACCTATCGTATTGTAGGATCACGATACTATGAGATTTTTATTTTCAAGTGATATTTATTTCGTGTATTATCTTGAAAAACCTGAGATGAATTATCTAACACAATTTTTACTAGCACCGCTAGAACGTTTTTAGTGAATGCAAATTGTGATTGTAATTCCCAATGAAAACTACAGCCC
This sequence comes from Triticum urartu, assembly GCF_056163025.1. Classification (NCBI taxonomy): domain Eukaryota; kingdom Viridiplantae; phylum Streptophyta; class Magnoliopsida; order Poales; family Poaceae; genus Triticum; species Triticum urartu. Next base: position 46,125,217 of record NC_141875.1, read on the forward strand.
AGCTTGACAAGTCACAGTTAGTAACCCATTTTTATCACTCTGAAGGTTATGTATCACTGTCCTGAGGAGGAGATTGCATTTGGACCTAGTTGCTGGCTGTGGGATTATCTTCGCAGAAGTCGAGCATCTGGATTTTTGCTTCCACTTTCTGGTGGTGCGGATAGTTCATCCGTTGCAGCAATTGTTGGCTGCATGTGCCAGCTTGTCATAAAAGGTCAGGTCAAAAGTCTTAATTTTCCTACATTAGCATAGTATATTTTATAAAATGTCTTTAGAGATGTACTCTCTACTTGCCAAATTATAGTGCATATTAGCAACAACTCACATTCCAAGGATGAGTTAAAACAGATTGTTTATGCTTCATGCATTGCTCATGGAGTCTCTGGGTCATAAATTTGGCAAGGAGGGAGTAGGTTACAGAACGCAGTTAAATAGTTTATCTGCACACTGGATTTGCAACCATATGTGCTTAGAAAAGAAATAGGAGGAACTACATCCCCATCGGTGCAACTATCAGCACTGATCCTCTGTACATATTCTTAGCTGTAGTATTCTTATTATTTTCATTTCAGTAATAATAGGTTCCACTAAGACAATACTGCCTGAATATAAGGCATATTTTCACTCTCCAAGTTAAAGTGTTTAATAGCTAGAAAATTCATCATCATAATTTCTTTCCAACACGAATCGAACAATACCAAATTTATGCCACATAACCTACACATTATTATTATCGGATTAATTGTTGGTCAAAGCTTGAACTTGGAAGTTAAAATTTTGCCTTTTTTTTTTTGAGAAAACGCAAGAGACTTTGCGTTTCATTTCATTGAACAGGAAGACATCAGGGGTACAACCTCCAGAAAGGAGGGACACACACGCACACACATACACACGACCGTCCTCACCAAGCGACTACAACTAGGTGAGGAGGTGCCCTCAACTACAGACACGCAACGACATTAGGCCTCGCCCAGCAGGGCAGCGTCACTGCCATTGTCAGACAGCTCCAGGGACGATTGCAGCTCCAGGACTGCCCAGGCCAACGTACCTCTCACCCATGTGCCTAGAGAGTCGGCGGGTGAAGGGCAGGGCTCAACAGGAACTGGTGTAGCAATCGTTGGGGGAGCGCCGGCGCTGGCATACATTGCGATCTGCTCCCTGTGTAGCAGTCTACGCTAGAGCGATGCATCACCAGCCTCCATCTGCCGCATCAAACTCCACTTGCAGCCAAAGCAGCACCTACAAGAGGGGAACGGCGCTGAGATGCCGCCGCTGCCCGGTCCGGGAGGCCGGACCTGGGATTTCTCCCGGTGCTCGAGGAGGAGATCTGGTCAGGGTCATGCCAACGCCTCCAAGGAGGTGACGGCACCCTTGGGCGTCGCCGTTGACAGCGCAGGCCGTCGCCGCGCGGGGATTTCGCCCCGACCCATGAACAAGGACCTCAGATGCAATGGCAGACCGGACTTGGAGAAGAACGTCGGAGAAGACCAGCACACATGGAGGGATGCCTAGGAACGTTGTAGTCGCAGGAGGAGCACCGACCGGCGCAGTGCCAGCAGGCCGGCCACCGCCGGGAGCGCGACGAGCAGGCGACAGCAGCCACCTGCACCGCGCCGCCGCCGTGCCGGCCCGCAGCTACCGCCGCCAGGAACCGCCGGGGCACAGCAAAGCAGCAGCCGTCAAGGACCGCCGCGCGCGTGCTCACCCGCCCAGCGGCTACCACCGGCAGCGGCCGGGAGGGGTGGAAGGAGGGGGACGGGTGGGTTGGGGCAGAAACGCGCAGCCCCGATCTAGGTGCCCTCATCTCTGCCGCTCGCAGCAGCGGCCGGCCGCCGCCACAGCAGCGCCACCGCGCACGCGTTCCACACCATCACGGCCTCCCCTGAGCGCAGACAACCGCCTGCCTCGCCACCGCGCGCTCCCGCCGCTCCAGCGCACAAACAGCAGCGCGCGAGCTCACGGACGAGGGCCCCGCCGCCGCCGTCCAACGGCGAGGGCTTCGCCCGCCGGTTATCCTCCGGCGACGGCCAGGGGAGGAGGGGAGTTTGAGGTGGCAGCTAGGGTTTCGCCACCCGAGTCACCCCCTGGGAGCGACGCGGGGGCCGGGAGCCAAAACTGTCGCTTCTTGCCGTATTTTCTGAACGAAGGGAATACCTATTTATGAGACTAATTATCATTTAATACACCCAACATGCAGATATAGATAAAGGAGATGAGCAAGTTAAGGCAGATGCTATGCGGATTGGTCAGTACAGAGATGGGGAGTTCCCCACAGACAGCAGAGAGCTTGCAAAGCGTTTATTTTATACTGTTTACATGGGAACAGAAAATAGGTAATCTTTGGCTTAAGGATTCAGTTCTTTTCAGTGTACCCTTCTCTAGAGTATCGTTCTTTCCATTTGATATGCATCAATACATTCTCTTTGTAAATTGATTAACTTGATAATGATGATATGTACTGTGTTTTCTCTCAAGCCCTGCTTGGCTCGTATCATTTGTATTGTATCTCATGGAACTGAAACCAGCATTTCGGACACCCTTGGCACAATATTGTATACTCTGACTTCAGTTCCATGAGAGTACTAATGAAATTTGCATTGCTTGACTGTTGGAGAGTCATCTCATGGAACTGAAGTTGGCATTGATCTCCGAAACAAGAACAATACAGTTTACTACCGAAATGGCTACCAGAATTTCACAAGGCATTGGACTTCTTCACATATGCCACTGATTGTTTCTTCTTTGATTTATATCTTTACTATTTCTCAATTTTCTTCACAAATGAGTGTAAATTATGCTTTGCATATACTTTGCTTCCCCACACAGTATGTTTTTGTTTTCCCTTATTCACAGTATTGTTTGTCCACAGTTCTGAAGATACCAGATCACGCGCCAAAAGGCTGGCGGAAGAGATTGGTTCATTCCACTTTGATGTACCTATTGACAGTGTAGTGTCTGCATTTCTTTCTTTGTTTGAAAGATTAACTGGCAAGCGACCACGCTACAAGGTATTTTGATACTATGACATTCTAATCTACTAAAGAAATTGCTTAAATGGATTCTGTGAATATATATTATTTATTCGCAATATTTGTTTATCCGCATTTCACAACATTTTGTTTTTGCGGCCAACAAAGAATGTTGAACTGAAGCTTTTGTCCTATATCCTTAGTGGTGGGTAAATGTTACCTAGTTGGATGCAATATTTGTGAAATACAAAATATCCCAAACTTAAGTATTCATCCATTCTGAAATAGTGAAATATATAAGCAGAGAAACATTTCTTTGTAAATATGGAAGTAGAAACGGAAAGAAGCCAAGAACAAGTGCTGTGTGACATACAATTCTGAAATCCCATTTTCTAGTTTGAGAAACCAAATGTATTAGATAACCTACAAAGCAAGAACTAATTCACAAAGTGGCTAGGAACAGTGACATGCTTGCATTTGGTTCCTTGACATGCTGGAAGCTGCCAAGGCAAATTCTGATGATCACATATGTATGCTAATATAATTCAGGTTGACGGGGGATCACATACTGAGAATCTGGGATTGCAAAATATTCAAGCTCGAATCAGGATGGTGCTGGCCTTTATGATGGCTTCTCTAATGCCATGGGTTCATAACAAGTCTGGGTTCTATCTTGTTCTTGGAAGCTCAAATGTGGATGAAGGATTGCGTGGTTACTTGACGAAAGTAAGTTAAAAGTTTAACACAAGTCTGCTCTCTTTTAGATATAATGTTCTCACTCATGTCGGCCCTAGGAAACCATGTATATATTTTCCTTCACGGATCCTTCATTGCAATCAGCACTTGTTGGAACTCTTTGATAGTCCGTGATGGCAACTAATGAGTAACGACAATAACTATTGCTTTGTTTGTTTAGTATGACTGCAGTTCAGCTGATATAAACCCCATTGGAAGTGTAAGTAAGCAAGACCTTAGGGCTTTCCTACGATGGGCAGCAGTTCATCTTCAGTATTCTTCATTGGCTGAGGTTGAAGCTGCACCTCCTACTGCAGAGCTTGAGCCAATCCGCACAGATTATAGCCAGGTGACCAAATGTCCAAATAATTCTATTCATTTCCATTTTGGCTCTAGTTTGCTGACGGGAACTTGGTGTTCCCGGTGCTTTTGACCCTGCTCCTTTGCCTTATAGCTTAAAATATATGTAGATTCTGATTCTGTCTTGCGATTGGTAACAGAACATTGTTTAGCTCACTTGTTACGTTGCACTCAAAATATTTCATTAGCATATTGTCCATTCAAGTTTCAGTTATACTTGTGCATAAGGTTGTCTTAGCTAGCTGCTATCAACAAAAATTATGGTAGGTATCTGTACTCAAGTATGCTCATTTGACCCTATTTCCATTTGTGTAGTTGGATGAAGTGGACATGGGGATGACATACGAGGAGTTATCGATATATGGGAGATTAAGGAAAATATTCCGATGCGGTCCTGTTTCGATGTTTCAGGTTGGTCTACAGTTGACTTGATTATTTTGTTTCCTAACCGAAAATTAGAATTCAAGATATCCTTTTGCAGCACACTTAAAATGTCTGTATGATGTCGAGCTTTTGCATCCTTTTGTTTCTAGTTACTGTTACATGAATTATGTCTGCATTGTTAAGGAGTTCCCTTTAGGGGGGGGGGGGGGGTCCTTTTTTTATGATTTTTCGTGGATTGCAGTGCAGTTTCTTTCGGTTAAACGATACTTAAAAGGGGATGGCTGCACAGAGTTTGATATTTTACTCGCCTGCATCGTTTTCACCTCTCCTCTCACTATTAGGGTGGATAGTAGATGGTAGAAAAGTTCTTTTGTGAAGTAAAAAGACTGACACTTCCACGAACTTTTTTTTATACTTGAATAATAAAACTTAGCAATAGACATCAAAAGTCAATCTATGTAATAACAAGACTGGGAACATCTGTTGTTGTTTCTTTGGTGTATATATGTGAGAATTTTTCATGACTTTTATGGGGTTTATTTTTGAAGTTAGGAGTACCGTGAGCACCCAATACTTTCTCTTAATGTGTTATGTATTGGACTGAATTTGTGCAGTATGCTAGATTATGCTACTTTCCATCTACACAAGAAGTTTCAGATTTTTAAAATTATTTTTAATGGTGCCGCCGTGTGTTTTCTATTGTGTTTAGTAGTGTTCCTATTTCAGTAGTCTTACTATTGCAATGATGTTGCTGAAAAAATGTTGGATTGGATATAGGAAATAACTGCTCCCTCTGATCCATATTAATTATCACTGATTTAGTACCTCTGATCCATATTAATTGTCACTGATTTAGTACAAATCGGAGGGAGTAGTTTATCTTAAAATTGTCAGTGAAATTATTGAGTTTATTGTCATCAGTGCAAATATGCTTCCAAGTATTAAATGCTAACACATCTTGCTACAGAACCTCTGCCACAGGTGGTGTGGGCGACTATCCCCCTCAGAAGTGGCCGATAAAGTGAAGCACTTCTTCAAGTACTATGCCATAAACCGGCACAAGATGACGGTCTTGACACCATCCTATCACGCTGAGGTGCTCGCTTGTTTCGGTGTGTAGGTATAAGATCTGCCCCCACCTTACGTTGTTATAACATTAGTCTACTTTTTTTGCAGAGCTATTCACCAGAGGATAACAGGTTCGATCTCCGGCAGTTCCTATACAACTCGACATGGCCGTACCAGTTTCGCAAGATTGATCAACTTGTACAAGATATCGACAAAGATGGCAAATGGGTGGAAGATCGTCGCGCAGACTCGCAGCTGAGACAACGCGGAGCCGCTAGGCCTGCCCAGGGAGGTGGAATGGGAGTCGTGGCCGCGGGATCTGCCAATCCCGGTGTTGGGCTGTAAGAAATAGGGCATGCCGACGGTTGGATGAAGTAGGTCACGCAAGGTAAATTTTTTTTTTGACCATTATCTCAGTGAAGCTTTTTTAGTCGGTTATTATGGCCATGTCCTCGATGTAAACTTGATGTTTGGTGGTGACCTCGGGTGTCTTGTTGGTGCTGATGGGTACTTTGGCTTTGCAGGACTTTAGTGGCGCAGGTTGGATACATTGGGAAACCAGCCTAGTACATAGAATAATTGTCAAGGTGCAAACACAAGAGTTCCTCAAGGCATGTGCGATAGATGTTGATTTTTTCTTTTTAAATTTCTTCTCCCTGCCTTCCCCGTTTCCTTTTTAATTGCTACGACTTCAGTCAACCAAAATCATGTTGGTTGCGCAGTTCAAGTTAACAATGCCAAATGCAGCCACAACTAGACAGTAAGTTCCGTGAGATCTTAATTGTACAAGCAGTTTGCTGGCTACACATTTCGGAATCTAGAAAACCAAGGCGAAGCCGAAAGCAAGCGATGGCTTGTGGGCGGCACGAACCGTACAGCCGAAGAAATCGCTGGGCAAACATGAGAGGAACTGGCAGCTAGTAGGATGCAGCAAATGCTAGTAATGGAAGAAGGCACCAGGTAAAAAAGGGCCGAGCAAATCAGGGAGCAGAGTGGGATGCCTGCAAGGGAGATTCTTGAATACCCCTGTTGGCAAAATGCTTCCATCTCTGGAGGCGACCCACACCAAGTTAAGTGCAAGCCTAGGGATTCCCATCTCTGGCATCCCCCTTTTTGGTCATGTTGAGAGGATAAGGCTGGTAGCCTGGTAATGGGGAGAAGGCTAGCTACCTTCTGGAATGACGTCTAGATATGCGATCATAGCGTTGCAGATGCCTTCCATAGGCAGGCTCTTCGTCCACCATTCCAGGATGTGATCCTGATAAGCTGATATGGCTCGAAATGGACAGCCCACCAGCAAGGGCAGGTTATATGGCGCAGAGTTGTGCGAGATCCCTCTCGTGTAAGGAGACACTTTATATTCTTTTCACAGGCACTCCCATCCTGGCAGCCTTCTAGCTAGTGACATAGAGAAGCCAAAATATTTTTTTCCTGTGTTCCGAATGAATGTCTCCGTCGTCATTCATCATAATAACGAAGGACAAGTCTTTTGTGCTTGTTTCTGAAAGCAATGTGTTGGATACATTTTCTTTTTCTGAAAGGCGACGTGCTGGATACATCATAGTACATGGAATGGAAGTTGATGTTTCTGAAGGCGACGTGTTTCCTGGAGAGACCCAAACGAGATGGATGATAGCCGGGGTCGCCCAGCCATGCATATCTCTATTATTAAAGAAGAATCGGACATCGTGATGGTTCGACCTTCACGTATAGCACGAGATCCACGTCCCCTCGTACGACTCCCGCATGGAAAAATCGTTGTCCAAACAAGAAAAAAACGGAAAATTATCCCACGTCCACCACGCCCCCACACCTTCTTCCCTTGACCTGCATATCCGTCGCCAGACCCTCTCCCTCGAACCCAAACCACCCCAGCGTCATCCTCCTCCTGGAGATCCACCGCTAGGGTTTTGCGGCGAGGAGAGAGGGGGGAGATGGACGTGGTGAAGGAGGCAGCTCTCGGGGTGGACGCTGGAGAAGGTGGTGGTGCACCCGGTGGTGCTGCTAAGCATCGTCGACCACTACAACCGCGTCGCCCGCGCGACACCCGGAAGCTCGTCGTCGACGTGCTCCTCGGCACCTCCTCCCACGGCGTCGTCGACGTCACCAACTCGTAAGCCGGTAAGCGAGCGAACCCCCCGTCTCTGTCCTACTAGGGTTTGCGTCATCCGGTCCGCCCCGCCTATTTCCCGAGGAATCCGCACCTCTGGCGTAACCTAGGGTCCACGGAACCTGCCCTGACCGTAGCTGCAATTACATCTGCTGGCGTGAAACCCTTGCGTGATTAGATTTGTAGAGCTGTTTACGGTGGAGGTTTGCTGAATTTGTGATTTGGGCCGGCGTTTGATCTTGCAGTGCCATTTGAGGAGGATGACAAGGACCAGATATGCAGGTCTGGTTCCTCGACCATAATTACCATGAGTCTGTGTTCTCCATGTTCAAGAGAACAACATTTTGCTGTTTTGGAATTATCATCAGCTATGCTGGACTTGCTGCGTGCAGTTTATTTCTTTTGTGTACTGATGAGCTGTTTCGGATTGAGCCAAGGAGCATGTTGTTGGCTCGTACACACAGGTCCAAAACTAAAGGAGAAGGACTTGGGATGTTTATGCATTGTTTACCAAAAGTATGATCCTGCTTTGCAACCCTTTGTCCTGCAGTAATCTAGAAGCTCTTCTCTGTTTATACACAATTATTTGGTACAAGTACTTACAACTTATACATATGGACCAATCTTGGAATGCAAGCGTGAACTCATTGACCCCGCGCAAGGGTCCATCCTACCATCCACCCCGCAGGAGCTGTAGCCCAGCATCCTGCCGTCCACCCCGCAGGAGCCGTAGCCCAGCATCAGCCAACCTCAGGAGCCGTGAAATCTCCGCTTTTGGTTATGCCTGACAGTGGTGCTGTTATGCCTGAGTAGCTTTTGTTTATTGTTGATGTATGATCGTGTTGTAGTGATGGGGCTGCACATAGCCCCATGAGTTCGCTACTACCAAGAGTAATGTGAGGATCATCAGACCAAGGTTATCAACATAATCGTCCCCTTGTGTGCTTCACGATTAAGCTTGATGATCCTGTCAAATTTAACAATTTCTAATATGTGATATCTATTGCCTTGCTGATTAGTGAAGAGGAATCCAGAGTCATGTCATGTGAAATTACCTTTACGGAGATAACATCCAGTGAGTTAAATTATCTTGAACGTCCACTTGCCGAACGTTTTTTTTTGCAAGGTTTCAATTTCAGTTACTTGATTACAACAGGAATATTAAAAACTTATTTTTGCTTGATTCCGGATCTTTCTTGGAAATAAGCTATTTTTTCTGCAACCATTTGCTTACCTTGAGCATAGGCCATTTCAAAAGCCATATACTTTAAGTCACTATAGTTATTCAGGTTGTTTATCTATAACAGAATTGTATGCTGCAAGGGGAAAATGGTATATATATTCCAGGGGAACAATACCTAGCCGATGAAGTTGAAAAGAAGGTTATATACTAGGCTGTAAATATTAGACTTGAGTTTGCTGGTTAAACATTTCAGGCTATGTCAGAGAAGCTGGACCGTTTAGTGCTTGATTTGCAGTCAAATTATAAGGTATACATTTAGTCTTGGTGGCGGTGTGGATTTGGAATTCTAACTGATTTGAGAACTAAAAGTATGATTTATAATTATAATAGCAATTGGAAGAGCTCCGAGGATTGTACAATTCTCAGAAAGTGTTAAGTGCAGACTTAAGCGAAAAGCTTCAGACATTGCAGGTACACATGTTTTCTTGTCATATGCTTGTCGAATGACTGAATGATCATTTGTATTCTTTTTTCATTCTTTTTCCGAAAAAGATGCAGGAAGCTGAATCCACCCTAGCAGTCCTTGAAGAGAAGTATATGCAGGCAAACAATATAATAAAAGAGAAGGGTAATCTGATAGAAAATCTTCTTAAAACAGGTTAGAGTAAAAGGGAACTTCTAAGTTTCTGTTACTGAATATTGATATGTTGGCTTAGTGTGATCCTTGTGAGTTGGAATACTATCTGTTTATCAAGCATGATCATGTTATATGCTTAAGATTTAATTCATGTATAATATTATCATTTGCCTCGATAGAAAATGCTACTGACTTAACACTTTGTTGACTGCGAGGTAAACAACTCAGAAATGGTGGATCCGTATGTGTGCACCAAAGATGCAGAACTACTGCTGCAAGCAGGCAACATATATTGAAAATCAAAACTGTGTAATGCTCAGTGTAAACAATCTGGTTTTGCATAGTTTTCATTTTTAGTTTTTCATTCTCAGTTGAGGTGACTTGTCTGCACAATAATCTCTTGGTGAAAATATTTCGAGCAAATGCACAACAATCAGGGTGGCTGAAGTACATCTAATGAGATCATCCAACATCCAAATTACTGAATATCGTAGGTCCCTATGCATGCGTCAATTTTCATGTCGTCTATGCAGTTGGAGACATGGTAGCGATGGAGAAATAGTCCACATGGTGGCTGAGAGGGAGGGAATGAAAGAAAAATGTTCGCGTTTATAGCCAAGTGGTGAAAATCTAAACATATGTTATGCTTGGATGCATTTGAGAAATAGAATTAGTGGTGCACACATACTTTGTTTGTTGCTGCATGACGATAAGAACAGTGAAGAAGGCACATGATAAAGAGGGACATAAACTGAGGTTCTTGAGTCGCAAGGGAGAAGGCATAGGAAAATTGGTCAATGTTAAGTTACGATTGGAAATCTAATGTGAGCAACTAAGCACTACTAATCTATGTATCGGTCACAACCAGGTCACATTAAACATGACTAGCACGTGCTGAGACGATGGCATGACCCAAAAAATCGTGTGAGCAGGCTAGGAGGACCTGGACGTGGGAGAGAAAGCAAGCGGGAATGAGGCCGCAATGATTTGGGGTGGCATGACTGCTCGGGTGACCAAGAAATACGATCTCCGCGGTCGGTGATGCTATAGAAGATCGTGCCGGAGGGCACACGGGAAAAGGTTAAAAAAATAAGAAAGCGCTCACCATTATTAGCTTACCACGGTAGGAACAACATGAGAGGACGGAGATAGAACAACACGTCGTTCGCGATTAGCAAACGATAGAGCGGAGGGGGTCATGAGGACACACTCGGAGATGATATTTGTCTCAACCCAGTCGTAAGCCGCGTACAACAAGCACATTATAAATTACAATGACATTTGATATCAATATTTTCATATAAAAATTTATTATTCCGTGGCAACGCACGGGCACTCAGCTAGTCGTATCTAGATGGGCCTTGCTACCGTGACACCGTGTACACAACTGTAACAACCAGCGCAACGAAATGGCCATGGATCCGCTCTGACGGCGACGCATGCAATGACTGGCTTTGGTTTGTTTGCCCATTTGTAGGAACTGCCTTGCTGAGTGTGTCCGGCCATGGAACTGCCGCGATTCCGTTTCGTCGGAGGCGTAAAAGAAGGCAACCGGGTGCAGAACAAACTTTACGCCCGCTGTACTAGTGTTTGGTCCTCCCAGATGTTGGGACGACTCTCTGACGCTGCCAGCAGCAGGCAGCGGGGACAACCCAGCCATTTCATCCTTTTTTTATTTTTATTTTTTCGCCGAAATATGACTGCTGGCCTGGCCACGCCAGTCACGTGTGCGGTGTGGCGTGCCAACCATTTTATCCATCGACCGATCATTACGCACGACCGACCTCTCAATTCCATTCGAATCGGAATCGGAACGTGTGTGGGTGATTTGATTTGGCTGGAGACAGCGTGTGGTGCGATCCGCTGTTGCAATCTTGTCACCATCGTGCGAGGCGAGATGTAGGCCAATAATTCCTTAATTTTGTGTCGCCTGCTCGCTCACCCAATCACTGGACTGTCAGCAGTCACACTCCCCACATTAATTAAGGACGCCCACATGTCATTGCCCCAATATTACTGTACTCCAAGTTTCAAAGAAATTCATTTTTTCCTATGGGAACATTTATGTGATCTTTACCTATGTATCTCTACGGTTTCATTAGTACAAAAAATACAGTACTACGGTGATTTGTGTTGTACGCAGACAAGACAAGATTCTGACCCAAATACAACAAGAAAGTAGGTCTATTTTGATTTATGTATGCACAGTATATATACTTTTTATTTCTGCTACGTATGAAAAATGTATATTGATGTAGTACCTTTTTATGATGAATAAAGCGGCTCATTTTTCGTAGTCAATGCTCCCTTTTTTTTTTCTTTGGCCAAGTCGACAATGCTCAAGGACCAGAGAATTGTACTGCAAACATGCGCATCCGATGCATCTAGACAGTTTTGCCGCCATGTGTACATAATTTATGAATACTCTCTGACATGACATGAACCGCGACGCTTGTAATGGCTTCCTGGTTTGCCCAATTGCAGATAGTCGCAAACAGACATGCGGCCGGCGGCGAGATCGGAGAGAAAGAGGAGGAATTGAGGCGTGGAAGAAAATACTACTACCAGTTGCAACTAGGAGTACAAGGGAAGGGGGTGGCGTCTCGTTTACAAGCGTGACCACGACAGTGACATCCTTCCTCCTAGTTGTTCCCTACAAACTTGGATTACCAGCTGGTCCTTTTGCTACGGCCACTCTGCTCTCTGATAGAAAAACACAAAGTAATTTCCTTTTTCTTTTCACTTTGTTCTTCCAAAATGATACTATTTCTGACTTTTTTCTTTCGAAGAAAGGGATTTCTCCCACGATTTCATTAACGAGACCATGAAGCTGATCATGGTCACCTCACCCTGCAAGCTGACAAGCACCAAGTAGTACTTGTGCACCACTTTTTTTCGAAAAGGAGGAATACCCCGGCCTCTGCATCTGGACGATGCATACGGCCACTTTATTGATTATACACAAGACCTTACAAAGTCGTACAACAGTAAGACCAAAGCCACCATCTTCGCAACCTCTGTCGCTACTCCTATCTAACTGGTGAAGGGGCGCTGATGGTCTGGGCCTAATACTAAACAGACCTCGCAGCCAAACCTAACATCTGAGACCTGAGGTCCCAACCAGGACTCCTTCCGGGTATGGGCACCCACCAGTCCGGCGTGCTCTTCAACCAGGCCCCCTGCCGGGTATGAGGCCGCCGTAGCCACGTACCATCAATCCATGTTCAGAGCTGTACTGTTGCATGAACCGTGCCAGGCCTCTCTGCCATCGACGCCACCACGACGCCAGACGGCGCCACCATCCTGCGCTCGTCCATCATCACACGCCCACCGGCGAGACCCCCGCTGCTCCATGCCGCTGAGACCCGCCGTTGTCGACGTGCCAGATGCCACGCCGCTCCTCCTCTTGTCCCCTCCAGTCAACACTTGCTCCAAAACGATGCCCCCAGGAGGGAGAACGACATCGAAACGTCGCCATCATCCGATCCGGTAGATCCAGATCTAGGGTTTCCCCCGGAACCTTTCGATCAGGTTGACGTGACCTGCAACGACGATGCCTCGAGAAGGGAACGACGTCCGAGACGCCGCCATCGTCCGCCATGACCGCAGTCAGACGCAATTTTCACCGGAAGCCACGGCGTCCCGATCTCGCGGTTGGCTAGAACGGAGCCCTCCGCCGAACCGGTGACGTTGCCGCCGATCCGATCCCACCGTCGTGCGACGCCCCCGATGGAGATCCCGATCTAGATCGAAGACGACCTCGACCGAAACCCTGCCACCAGCACCGCCACACCGCGCCACCTCCTCCTAGCCCAGTCGCCGCCGGATCCAGCCATCCCCACCTCCGGGAGACCAGCCGGACGAGGCGCCCCTTGTCCCCGATCTGACGGCCCGCGCCGCTGCCACGAGGACCAGAGGAAGGAGGGAATGCCCCGCCGCCGCCCGCGCCGCGCGGGCTTCGCCCGGCGGGCGCACTCCGGCGGCGGCGAGGGGAAGGCGACGCTGGGGAGGCGACGGCGGCGGCGGCCGATCGGGATCTCCCGAGGCGCGCACTTATCTGCTTCCCTGTCCACAACGAGAGCTAAAAAAGTACTCCACTAAATAAGAAGTGTGGGCAATCCACACCGGTGCCCTGGAGCAATTAAGCAAAGGTTGCAATTTTTTTAGTGCCGAATTGGATTAGTTTGGAAAGAATCCTTGCGATTACGTCTACCCTTCCCCTTCTGCATTTTGTATTGTGAAACTCGGTCCCTGATCGTGTCTCGGGTCATAGATATATTCACAACGAGAAAACTAACAGTGAAAAGTAGAGACTTTTTTGGCCAGTTGGAGGGAGCTATAAAAAATCTCAGGCCAGCGAACACAGAGCACTACGGCAGCACGCACCGTGAGCTCTCACCGCCCAAAGAATCCTCTCCTCCTTGGCTCCGTCCCACCCTTGGCCGTCCACGGAATCTCCGGCCATGGCCGCGCTGCAGAGCCCGCTGCTCGGCGGCGCCGGCGTCTCGCCGGACGCGAGCTCCCCGCGGCGCAGGGTCCGCCGTCCGTGCGCCGCGCTGGGCATCGCCGTGGCGCTGCTCGCCCTGGCCGGCGTCCTCCTGCTGCTCCTGGGCTCGGGCGTCGAGCCTGCCACTGATCGGGGCCGGAGCTCGAGGGTGTCTGGCGCGCGGGAGAGCAGGCACGAGGTGCAGTCCGGCGTGGCCGCGGTGGCCGCGGACGATGGGCGGTGCTCGGAGGTGGGCGCCGCGGCGCTACGCGCGGGCGGGCACGCCGTGGACGCGGCCGTGGCGGCGGCGCTGTGCCTCGGCGTGGTGCACCCGATGTCGAGCGGCCTGGGCGGCGGCGCGTTCATCGTGGTGAGGGACGCGGCCTCCGGCGACGCCGTCGCCTTCGACGCCCGCGAGACCGCGCCGGCGGCGGCCACGCCGGTACGTTTACGCTGCTATTACTATTGTACGTTGCAATCATTCGTGAGAGCGGCACGACAGCGAAAAGCGAGATTTTTTCGCCCATGCGTTCGTTAGCTCGCTCGTTCCGCTCGTGCGTATGGCCCGTGGGTCCCTTTGCCAGCCGCTATGGTTTGCGCGGGAGGTCGCTGTCTGGTGGGCCCGTCGTGCTCGCGCTTGAGGTCGCTGTACGGTGGGCCTCGCATGCTTACGAAATAGGAACCGACCTGTGTCATCTAGCTTGTGCTCTTGATTATACCAATGGAGTGGTAGCTCAATGAATATGACAAGCAATATGCATCCAGATTTAATTGTTATGGCGACAAGGACTATGCATCTACCAGTACTATGTCGAAGCAAAGAATGTAAAATAGGTTTAGTTACAGCGAAAATGCCAAATGAAGACCGAGTTTGATGGAGGCCTTAATCAATTTAAAAAGACGAATGTACGATGTGTGTGTAAATTTTAAGGTTGAAATGTGTTAAAATGAGAGCTACACAAAGAAGACGAATATGTGGCTTTTTAGCATATTTACTGTTCATCTTCAAAGTCCACAATTTGTGTTTTTATTGCTGCTCACAATTCAAGGTATTTCATCCTGAAATTTTACACACATACACATTACATCTTTAAATACATGTGCATTTTTCAGATTTTTTTGAAAATGAAAATTTGGATTTTTTTTCTAAATTAAGGCCTTCATGGAGCTCGGTCTTCAAAATGCCCTACTCTAGTTACAGCGATAATAATAATAATAATAATAATAATAATAATAATAATAATAATAATAATAATTTCATAAGGATGGCAAAACATTTACAGTTTTACTCGTCACACTCATCCTAGCTACCCAGTTTGTACAACTAAATTTGGCTTTAATTAGGCCATCCCCTTAGCTGTAGTGGGTGTAGTAGTGCTTGGCCTATCCAGTTGACAACATTTTCATATCTGTTTTTGGCTGAGATCTTAGAATCATCTCGTGCTCCACGAGCGACGGATCAACAAAAACTGTATATTATGGCTTATGGGGTATCTTATCCATAATAGTAAACAAATCAAGAGAAGCCTTTGCGATCTGTAACCCACCTACCATGTCGCAAAAGAAAGAGAAAAGAAATTCAGCAATGTGTAGCGTGCCATGTGATGAACTGCAAAAATGTCTTACATTGTTGTAAAAAGGGAGTACTTCACAACAATTAAGATTTGGATTACTATTTTGCAAAAAGAAGATTTTGCATTTGATTTAGCTAGTACAATGATTTAGATTAATTAGGCATTCTCCTTAGCTTAGCTCACCCAGTTGACAACATTTTCATCTCTGTTTTTGGCTGAGATTCTCCCCGGCGATAGTCCTTATAGCCACACGGATCAATACAAATGGTACTCCACATCTTATCCGTAACAGTAAACAAATCAAGAGAGGCCTTTGCTTTCTGGTACCCACCTCCACCTACCCCATGTCGAAAGAAAGAGAAAAAATTTTAAGCAATGCGTAGCATGCGTGTGTCACCACCATGGTTCATATAGATCTATGCTAATCATTTTCTCTCACCTTGGTGAGTAGTTCATGTGTGTTGAACGAGAGCGAACGTGCGTGTCACAACAGTTCAGATTTTGCACTGCTAACCTAATTTGCATTGATCGGTCGCTCGTGGTTAATTCCATTGATTTGCGCTTTATTATGTAAGTAGTAATTGCTAATTAGTTGGCCATGTTGATTCTTCGCACAAAATTAGCCATGCTAATTAGTTTCTGTAACAGTGTAACTCATTGCCAATTGTACAAGAAAGCCAATGCATGGATGGATGGATGGCTAGCTGAAATTATTAGGGTTTGATCGGCCATGTTAGACTAGACAAGAAAGAAAATTGCACGGATGGATGGATGGATGGTTGGCTGAAACTATGTGCATTGTGTGTTGCCAGACCATGTACGCCGCCGACCCGACGACCAAGTTCAAGGGCGCGCTCGCCATGGGCGTGCCGGGGGAGCTCGCCGGCCTGCACGCCGCGTGGGCGCGCTACGGCCGGCTGCCGTGGAAGTCCCTCTTCGCGCCGGCGATCGCGCTCGCGCGCGACGGCTACACCATCGTGTCATACGTGGCCAATGCGCTGAAAGACGAGGAGGTCGACGTGCTGGCCGACCCCGGCCTGCGCGCCGTGTTCGCGCCCGGCGGGCGGCTCCTGCGCGACGGCGAGCTCTGCCGCAACCCGGCGCTGGCGGACGTGCTGGAGGCCGTTGCGGAGGAGGGGGTCGCCGCGTTCTATGGCGGCGCCGTCGGGGAGAGGCTCGCGGAGGACGTGAGGCGGGCGGGGGGCATCGTGACGGCGGAGGACCTGAAGGGGTACAGGGTGGGGGTGAGCAAGGCCATGGAAGCTGACGCCATGGGGTTCACCTTCCTCGGCATGCCGCCTCCGTCCAGCGGCACCGTCGGCCTGTCGTTGGTGCTGAACGTGTTGGGTGGGTACAAGTCGACGGAGTTCTTGAAGGGGTTCCTCGGCGTGCACCGGCTGATCGAGGCGGTGAAGCACATGCTGGCCGTGCGGATGGACCTCGGGGACCCCGGCTTCGTCAACGTCGCCGGCAACGTCTCCGAGATGATGTCGCCGGAGTTCGCGGACAAGATCCGGCGGAGGATCGCCGACAACACCACCTTCCCTCCCGCCTACTACCTCGCAAAGTACGTACGTACGTTGGAACAAAATTTTATTTATGGATGCCATTGTCGATCATGCATCAACATTTGTGCACGCACCGTTCGTTTGCACACCGAGTAATTGAAAGGTTTCGTGTGTGTCGGTCAATCAGATGGAGCCAGCTGCGTGACAACGGCACGAGCCACCTGTGCGTGGTGGACGGCGACCGGAACGCGGTGGCGATGACGACGACGGTGAACTACTACTTCGGCGCGCACGTGCTGTCGCCGTCCACGGGCATCGTGCTCAACAACGAGATGGACGACTTCTCGGTGCCGTCGTCCAACCCGACCCCGGACAAGCTCCCGCCGGCGCCGGCCAACTTCATCGCGCCGGGGAAGCGGCCGCTCTCCTCCATGACGCCGGCGATCATCCTCAAGGACGGGCAGCTGGCCGGCGTGGTGGGCGCGAGCGGGGGCACCAACATCATCACGGCGGTGACGCAGGTGTTCCTGAACCACTTCGTGGTGGGGATGAGCCCCCTCGCGGCGGTGCAGAGCCCCAGGGTGTACCACAAGCTGGTGCCCAACGTGGTGCGGTACGAGGACGCCACGACGGCCGACGGCGAGGTGATCGAGTTCAGCACCGAGGCCATGGAGTTTCTGCGGCGGAGGGGCCACGTGCTGGAGAGCACGTCGCCCGGGGCCGTGTGCCAGTTGATCGTGCAGGACTTGCTGGCGCCGGTCTCCGGTGGTAGTGGCGGCGGCGGCGAGAACGTGTTCCGCGGGATGCTGACGGCGGTGAGCGACCCGAGGAAAGACGGCAGCCCTGCCGGACTATGATGGACATATTGTTCAGACGTGTCAGGTGTACATACATTCAAACAGATTGTTCTGAACCCAATGATCTTTCTGAATGTTACAAAGTATTTACATGTAGTTGTCACTCCCTTCAGCTTCAGCTAAGGGTTGAGTTGTCTCCAAAAAAAAAAAGAGATGAGGGTTGAGCCCTATATCACAAATATTCTTTGATACTTGCGTTCATTTATTGAAATTTGCCGACGTTTTTGAAAACACGGTTATTTTTTAATTTTGTTGAACTTTTTATAATGCAAATATTTTTTGAATTCGTGAATAATTTTAAAAACATGTTTTTATTTTTTTGAAATCATAAACCATTTAAAAATTGTTCGAGCATTTTCCAAATTCTGAACATTGGTTGAAATCACGATTTGTTTGCAATTTTTTTAACTTTTTAAAAATTTGCGGACATTTACAAATTATTGTTTGTAAAATAAAAATAAGAAGCAGAAAAAAAATCAAAATTAAAATAAAAAACCCAATAAAGAAATAATCAGAAAACAAAAAAACCAGTTTAGAATGCTTCTAGAAGGTTCCCAAACCGGTACTAAAACATGAGCCGGAATGCCTCTGTGTACCCTAAATGGGCGGCCCACTTGCTCTCGCTGGTGCGCTCGCCTGTGCGTTCTGGTGACAATTTGCCGCAGCAAGCGATAAATAAGGTTTGCGGCATCTACTGGGCTCATCTTAAAAGAAAAACAAGCATCTAGTGAGAGCGGCGTTGCAAAGGATAGGCTCGATGGAGCCTTTAAAATAATATGTTCAAAAGTTAAAAAAAAGACATTTTTTGAAATAAATACATATGCATGTTCTTCAAGTATGTATAAAGTTTGATCAATTTTTGTGTGTGGAAAAACTTCTTTTATTAATCAATAACTAGGTTTACAAGGCATAACAAATGGGTAATGGGAAACCCCTGCCACAAGTGGCACTCTGTTTCTAAGGAACTAGAAAAGTTTAACCAAGTTATGTGCCTCTTTGTTTATGTCTTGACCTTCAAACACAAAATCATGTGGTGATGGCGCGCGAACTTCACAGTGGCCAATACGTTATCTTTCGACAAGGACTCGCACAACAAGTTCTCACACATGGCCTTCATTCTCGTCAGCCCAAACCGGCACGCCGCCGTGAGCATGTCCCCAGCCAGCAACCTAGTGCCATCTCTAGGAAGAAGCTCGTCGGTGTAGATAAAATGGAGCACGGCCTTGAACACCGCAGCCTTCATGTCGTCGACCCGTACCACGGCAGCAGTGGCGTGATCATCCTCCTTGTTGCTGGTGGCCACCACCGCTTCGTGTAAGGATGGTGCCCGCGCGGCGATCACAAGCTTGTGCGCGCGGATCTCGCTCTGCTCGACTAGGAAGGCCACGTCCGAGCCATTCTCGCTTGCCAGCAGCTGCTCGAGTTGCGTGGAGACTTGGGAGGGAGGCACCACTAGTAGAAAAATGGTCAAACGTGAAGCACATTAGTGCCGGTTTGTATTTGAGCCGGCACTAATGTATACATTAGTGCCGGTTCCAACGGCTAGCCGGGCCGCTTTCATTAGTACCGGTTCGTGGCGAACCTTTAGCACCGGTTCGTGCCACGAACCGGTACTAATGAGAGTGGTGGCAGGATCGCACGAACCGGTACTAATGAGAGTGGTGGCAGGATGTTGTCAGACTGGGGCCCCTCCAGCCCCTTTAGTACCGATTCTTGGCACGAACCGGTACTAAAGGTCATCCTACATAGACCCTTCGTCCACCCGAGCTCGCTCTGTTCTTCCACTTTCCCCTCTCCTCTCTGTTCTTCCCCTCTTCCTCTCAAGCTCATCACACATTTTGCCCAAAATTTGTCAAGATTTGAAGGCCCCCATCCATTCAAATCATCACAAAGGTTAGCAACTTTGTCCTTTCATCTCTCATTGCTAGATTAGCTCGTGCAATGCTTTATATAGTGATTGATTTTTGAGTTTACTAATTTGGGAGGATATATATATATATATATATATATGTGCTAGTATTTGATTTATATGCAATTTGAGGTCAAAAATAACACTTAGTTTGCATATGTAGGTGTGGTTTACTTAGTGCCTTCTAAATCTCCGTCGTAACCACCGTCGATCGCCCGCACCGTCCCGTCGCCGGCACCACCTTGTGGTGAGCCTCTTGTTCATGAAATTTTATATAAAAATTGATGTTTGTGTGATTTGGATATATAGTTACTCGTATAATTATCTTACCCGTACGTTGTTTGTTATACATATAGTGCCATGGTTTTGATATCCGTCCCCGTCGGCCCTCGTCCTCGTTATGATTCGGATGTGGTATATATATTCTCTTTTAAAACTAGTTGTATTTCGTGTTTATGACAAATTATGCCCATCAAGTTGACATAGAAATTTTTTCTAGGAGGTATGTGAACCGGAAATTCCAACCGACCCTATTGTCGAAAGGTTAAATTTAGTTGAAAGAGAAAACGAGTACTTGAAAGAAAAATTGAAAAGAATTGAGGGGGAGAAGATGGAATTGGAGTTGCATGTTGCCGATGTCGTCGATGATCACAAGATCAAGATGGAGAAAATGCGCTTGAAGATGAGAAAGATTAGAAAATATGCCATCGATAGTGAGGCTTGGTATCATTATGCTGTTGGATCCATTGTTACCTTAGTTGCGATCTTGATCGCATTTGTTGTTGCATTTAAATTCTTTAGCTAGAGAGTTATTTGTTTGTTGCATTTAAGTGTTGTATGAACTTTATGTATGAACTTGTATTAATTTGGTCTATTCGGTGTTGTGTAATGAAGATGAGCCGGCAATGGATGTACGATGACCGATGCTCTCCCCAGTTCGTTGAGGACGTGCATACTTTTCTGCTTGCGGCTGAGGCAAACAAGCGGGCGGATGGTTTTATGCCTTGTCCATGTGCTGGCTGTAAGAATGGTCACAATTACTCTATGTCAAGAACCATTCACGTCCACCTGTTTAAGTCCGGTTTCATGCCCCACTATAATGTTTGGACCAAGCACGGAGAAAGAGGGGTTATGATGAAAGACAATGAAGAAGAAGAGGACGACGACAGCTATCCTGGCCATGGGTTCCCTGAATACGATGATACAACAATGGGGGAAGAAGTTGAGCCGGTAATGCGGGAAGAAGCTGAGCCGGCAATGCGGGAAGAAGCTGAAGAAGAGGCATCAAATGAGCCCGTTGATGATCTAGGTCGGGCCATTGCCGATGCAAAGAAAAACTGCGCAAGTGATTTGGAGAAGAAGAAGTTGCAACGCATGTTAGAGGATCACAAAAAATTGTTGTACCCAAATTGCGTAGGTGACAAGAAAAAGCTGGGCACCACACTGGAATTGCTGCAATGGAAGGCAGAGAATGGTGTATCTGACAAGGGATTTGGAAAGTTGCTGGTAATGATAAAGGATATGCTTCCAAAGGACAACGAATTGCCCGAGAGTACGTACGAAGCAAAGAAGGCTGTCTGCCCTCTAGGGTTAGAGGTGCAGAAGATACATGCATGCCCTAATGATTGCATCCTCTACCACGGTGAGTACGAGGATTTGAACGCTTGCCCGGTATGTGGTGCATTGCGCTATAAGATCAGCCGCGATGACCCTGGTGATGTCGAGGGCGAGCGCCCCAGGAAGAAGATTCCTACCTAGGTGATGTGGTATGCTCCTATAATACCACGGTTGAAATGTTTGTTCCAAAACAAAGAGCATGCCAAGGCGATGCGATGGCATAGAGAAGACCGTAAGAAAGACGAAAAGTTGAGAGTACCCGCTGACGGGTCGCAGTGGAGAAAAATCGAAAGAAAGTACGGGAAGGAGTTTGCAGATGACGCAAGGAGCGTATGGTTTGGTCTAAGCGCAGATGGCATTAATCCTTTTGGGGAGCAGAGCAGCAACCATAGCACCTGGCCTGTGACTCTATATTTGTATAACCTTCCTCCTTGGTTGTGCATGAAGCGGAAGTTCATTATGATGCCAGTGCTCATCCAAGGCCCTAAGCAACCCGGCAACGACATTGATGTGTACCTAAGGCCATTAGTTGAAGAACTCTTACAACTGTGGAATGGAACAGGTGTACGTGCATGGGATGAGCACATGGGGGAAGAATTTGACCTAAAGGCGTTGCTGTTCGTGACCATCAATGATTGGCCTGCTCTCAGTAACCTTTCAGGACAGACAAACAAGGGATACCGCGCATTCACGCACTGTTTGGACGATACCAACAGTATATATTTGGCTAATTGTAAGAAGAATGTGTACCTGGAACATCGTCGATTTCTTCCGAGCAGGCATCCCGTAAGAAAGAAAGGCAAGCATTTCAAAGGTGAGGCGGATCACCGGACGAAGCCTCGCCACCATACTGGTGCTGATGTACATGATATGGTCAAGGATTTGAAGGTGGTCTTTGGAAAGGGTCCTGGTGGACAACCTGTTCCGAATGACGCTGACGGACGCGCACCCATGTGGAAGAAGAAATCTATATTTTGGGACCTGCCCTATTGGAAAGACCTAGAGGTCCGCTCCGCAATCGACGTGATGCACGTGACGAAGAATCTTTGTGTGACCCTACTTGGCTTTTTGGGCGTGTATGGGAAGACAAAAGATACACCTGAGGCACGGGAGGACCAGCAACGTATGCACGGAAAAGATGGCATACATCAGGGTCATGCAAGCTACGCTCTTACCAAAGAAGAGAAGGAAATCTTCTTTGAATGCCTGCTCAGTATTAAGGTACCGTCTGGCTTCTCGTCGAATATAAAGGGAATAATAAACATGGCAAAGAAAAAGTTCCAGAACCTAAAGTCTCATGACTGCCACGTGATTATGACGCAACTGCTTCCGGTTGCATTGAGGGGGCTTCTACCGGAAAACGTTCGATTAGCCATTGTGAAGCTATGTGCATTTCTCAATGCAATCTCTCAGAAGGTAATCGATCCAGAAATCATACCAAGGTTAGAGAATGATTTGGTGCAATGTCTTGTCAGTTTCGAGTTGGTGTTCCCACCATCCTTCTTCAACATCATGACGCACGTCCTAGTTCACCTATGCGAAGAGATTAACGTTTTGGGTCCTGTATTTCTACACAATATGTTCCCTTTTGAGAGGTTCATGGGAGTCTTAAAGAAATATGTTCATAACCGTGCTAGGCCAGAAGGAAGCATCTTCAAGGGCCATGAAAATGAGGAGGTCATTGAGTTTTGTATTGACTTTATTCCTGACCTTAAGCCGATTGGTGTTCCTGAATCGCGGCATAAGGGTAGACTGGATGGAAAAGGCACGCTAGGAGGGGAACAAATAATATGTATGGACGGACATTCTCTCACTGAAGCACACTACACAGTTCTACAGAATTCCGCCTTGGTGGCTCCGTATATGGATGAACACAAGAATTTGCTACGCTCCAAAAACCCGGAGCGGTCTAATGACTGGATTACACGTGAACAAACCAGGAGTTTCGCCAGCTGGTTGCAGACACGTACCATGCATGACACCTCTATTGAAGATGACCTGTACTTGTTGTCCCAGTTACCATCTTCGAATATAATGACTTTCAAAGGGTACGAGATAAATGGTAATACATTTTACACGATCGCCCAAGATAAGAAGAGCACCAACCAAAACAGTGGTGTCCGCTTTGATGCATAAACCAAGACGGGAAAGGAAACATATTATGGTTATATACATGACATATGGGAACTTGACTATCGACGTAGTTTGAAGGTCCCTTTGTTTCGGTGCAAATGGGTCAATATGACACGAGGCGGGGTAACGGAAGACCCGCAGTACGGAATGATAACAGTGGATCTCAACAATCTTGCGTATGCAGACGAACCATTCGTCCTAGCCAATGATGTGGCACAGGTTTTCTATGTGAAGGACATGTCTACCAAGCCAAGAAAAAAAAAGATAAGGAAGCGAATGCATCGTACGATGAGCCAAAGCGGCACATAGTTCTTTCTGGGAAGAGAAATATCGTGGGAGTGGATGACAAGACAGACAAGTTAGAAGATTATGAAAAGTTTGATGAAATTGCTCCATTCACAGTGAATATTGACCAGAGCATCCCGTTAAATGATGAAAATTTTCCATGGTTACGGCGCAAAGGGACACACGGGAAGAAAAAGTTTCACACCCAAAGATCTGGGATGTGATCGGCTTCACTATCATCACTTTCTTCTGTGTTTCACACCCAAAAGGGAATCTCTATAATAGTTAGGGTAGTTATGTGTTTTGGCATTTGAAACACGAAGAAATTTTATGTGCAAACAAATTCTTTCATGCCTTTACTGATTTTTAAAGTTAAGTTATTCACAAACTAGTGATTCACACTAATTTCAAATAATTCAAAATTTAAACTATTCAAATTTGAAAACTATGGACACTAACAAAAAGTTTGTAATTTTTTGTACGTAAAGCAAAAATATTCACAAAGAAACTCTAAATACACACAAAAAAAACTCAAAAATAAATAAAGCAAAAATAAGCCTGCCTACTAGGCCAGAGCAGCCTGCATACGACTAGAAACCCAACCTGTTGTTGGGCCAGGGCGCAGGCCCGCAAAGGCCCTGTAGGCCCACAGGGCAGCACAGATGACATAGGGCCAGTAGGCCTGCTTTGGAGAGGAGCTCGAGAGAGCTACCGCACGGGGGTTTATAAACAAGTGTGGACGCCCCTCGGCTAGCGAGGTGGGACTAAACTTGCCGCACCGCACCTGCGCCAGCGCACCCCCTTTAGTACCGGTTGGTGGCTCCAACCGGTACAAAAGGACCCCCTTTAGTACCGGTTGGTGCCACCAACCGGTACTAAAGGGGGTGCCT
Organism: Triticum urartu; assembly: GCF_056163025.1. Lineage (NCBI taxonomy): Eukaryota > Viridiplantae > Streptophyta > Magnoliopsida > Poales > Poaceae > Triticum > Triticum urartu. Next base: position 46,149,922 of record NC_141875.1, read on the forward strand.
TCCCGCCGCTTGGCCTGGCCAAAACAGGCCTTTAGTACCGGTTGGTGGCTCCAACCGGTACTAAAGGCCCCTCCTATATAAACAACACTTACGAAAATTTCAGTTTCTTATCTGCTTCTTCTCCTCTGCACCGCCGCCCGCCGCCCCCGTACGTCTCCATATCCCTCGTCGCCACCCCCGTCGCCGCCCCGCCCTCGTCACCGTCCCGTCGTCCCCGTCCCCGTCATCCCCGTCGTCACCGCCGCCCCGTCCCGGCCCGTCCCGCGTCGTCCCCGTCCCCGTCGTCGCCGCCCCGTACGTCCCTGTCGTCGTCGCCGCCCCGGCCCGTACGTCCCCGTCCCCGTCGTCGCCGCCCCGTCCCTGTCCCCGTCGTCGCCGCGCCCGTCGACGTCCCCGTCGCCGCCCCCCGTCGCCGCCCCCGTCGCCTCTCGCCTCGCCGGTGAGCGCACACACACACATACATTTTTTGTTTTTTAGTTATACAAATAGTTAGAAATTTTTCTGTTTTTTAGAAATTGTTAGAAATTTTTCTGTTTTTTAGAAATAGTTAGAAATGTTAGAATTGTTAGAATAGTTAGAAATGTTAGAATTGTTAGAATAGTTAGAATTGTTAGAAATTGTTAGAATTGTTAGAAATTGTTAGAATAGTTAGAAATGTTAGAATTGTTAGAATAATTAGAATTGTTAGAAATTTTTCTGTTTTTTAGTTATAGAAATAGTTATAAAAAAGTTAGAATTGTTAGAAATTTTTCTGTTTTTTAGTTATAGAATAGTTATAAAAAAGTTATAAATTTTTCTTTTTTTTAGTTCTAGAAATATTAAAAAATGTTATACAAATGTTAGTTATATATATAGAAATGTTATAATTTTTTTTTCTGTTTTTTAGTTATAGAAATATTAGAAATTTTATAGAAATGTTAGTTATATATAGCATTGTTAGAAATGTTATAAATTTTAGTTATCAAAATCCAATCATTAAAAAAATGTTACTTTTTGCGGGCATATAGCTAATATTTGTTCTCGACAATGCCCGGCCCGCATCCTCGCCGTCGACACGTCCGCGACGACGTCCGGCTGACCCATGTCCGGGACTGGGCTCCGCCGGGCTGGCACTGCGAGGTGCTGCCTGGAGGGACGCGCCGTTTGATGAGGAACCCGGCCCCGGGTCCCGTCGTCGACCCTGATCTCGTTTGGTGGCGTTCGCGTGGGCTAGTTTCGGTGCGGAGGGAGCCGGCCCCGCCGGAGGTGGTACATCGCCGTGTCAGGGAGGAGGACGAGCACGTCCATCGCTACATGGTTGCGTTAGAGGGCGGCAGGTTCTCCAATACCTGGCAGTTTCTTCAGGGATCTCACTTCAGCTATGATCCTGTGAGGGTTCCTTCTCTTTGGGTGTCCACCGCCCGCGCCGCAGGAACCGCGAGTGTCCTAGATACTTCTGTAGTATTCGATCTTTATTAGCTACCTAGCCAGTGATGTATTCGATATTATATCTATTATTCGAGACGATGTATTCGAGATTATATCTATTATTCGAGACGATGTATTCGAGATTATATCTATTATTCGAGACGATGTAATTTGAATACTAAATTGTTTTATATTTCTTTTGGATTAGTTAAATAAAAGCTATGGCGGACAATACCGACAGAGAGGGAGAACAGAGCATGTTCGATATCATACGTGGGCCAGATGATGATCAGAATGAAGAAGATTATGACGGCTCCGAATTTCTAAACAACACCAGAGAGGGTGATATGATATTCGATCGCGACGACCGAATGGATGAAGTCATGAACTACGATTATGACAATGACGAAGAACATGTTGATCCTAAAACAACAAAGACCGGCGAGGTATATATATTTATATAAGCAGGCATCTGGTGATCATCACATGTTTTAAATGAGTTGAAGATATATTAACGAATCGATCTTTCTTCTTTCAGCCATCCGGATCGAGCAAATCTTCAGGCAACAGGACGAAACGAGGCCCGAACAAAAAGTTGAAGGAGGGCGTAAAGTATAATATCGAGGCAATCAAACCTAATGGCGAACCATTAGCGCCTAAGAAGATTGCGGACAAGTTCGTTCGTCAGTGCGGAGTTCTTGTGAAGGACCAACTCCCGATCTCCCTTCAAGAATGGAGAGAGCCAGCAAAGCCACGTCCAAATCTTACTTTTGTCGATGATAGACAAAAAAGTCTGCTTTGGGATACTCTCATGGAACATTTCACCCTACCAGATCATTTCACAGAAGCAGATGTGCAGAAAGTCAAGGACGCTGCTCTTAGGAAGATGGCGGTTGCATTCAAGAACCACAAGAATCATGAATGAGACAAGTACGTCAAGGGAAGAAGGAAGACTCCGGTATTCGAGGGAACACTAGAGAATCAAAGTGCTCATTGGGACGATTTCGTGAAATTCAAGGATTCAGAATTAGCTAAGGAACGGTCGAGAATAAACAAGAAGAATGCCGAAAAAAAGGATAAGTTCCATAAGCTGGGGCCAGGTGGCTACGCGGTGGCAATGCCTAAGTGGGATAAGTCTGAGAAAGAGATGGAGGATGCAGATGTCACTCCGGTTACTAAGAGCTGGCCCCACAGGTGCAGGACTTGGTTCTATGCGCATGGGGGGGAGTTGGACCCGAAGACTGGCAAAGTTTTGACGAAGGCATGTCTGAACGGAGCCGACGATAATTTACTTGTTGCAATAGAAGAGGCTCGAACGGGGGTGTTCCAGCCCAACAGAGAGAACGACGAGCTTACGCGTGCCCTGGGAAATCCTGAACACCCGGGAAGAACATGAGGCAAGGGCGCTATTCCGTGGTATGAGGGGTTTTCTGACTGGAACGCCGACTACAGAACCCGTGCGAGAAGGAAGATTGCGGAGGAGAAGCAGAGGAAGATGGAGGAGGAGAAGAGGAAGCTGGACTATGAACGCCTTCAAGGCCTAGAATCAGCGCACGCAGACTTGGTAGTCAAATTCCAGCGGCAGCAGGAGCAGATCGACTCACTTAGCCAGCAAAGGGGGTCTCAGCAGCTGCAGCAGCTAGCGGATGATCCAGCATTGGATACCACCGCCCCATCCATGCCGAGAAGCAGCGTGGGTTCCGCCCCGTTTGACGCAATGCTGGATAGATACCCCGTGGATGACATCGCGGAGAACACTAACTGCGAGCTACACTACAAAATTAAGAACATATCCTTGAAGGTGGCGGACGGCGTTGCTTATACAAATTCCCCCGATGCAACCTTCCATTGCAACCCGATTCCAGCAGGCTATGCTCGTGTCGTGGTTGATGAGGTGGTGGACCAATATTCGGGGCTAGAGCTTGACATTCCTGGAGATGACGAGGAGCACACACTCGGAGATGCCAAACATCATATCATCCTATGGAGAAAGGATTGCATCATCTTTCGAAGGCCACCGACACCGCGTCACCCGACTCCTCGTCGAAGTCCGCCACCGAGTCAGCAGACTCCCGCTCCTCCAAGTCCACCAACGCGTGAGGCCACTCCTCCTCCTCCAAGTCCGGCAAAGTGTCAGGCCACTCCTCCTCCAAGTCCGACACAGCGTCAGACGTCCACTCCTCCTCCAAGTCCGGCACAACCTCAGGCCACTCCTCCTCCAAGTCCGGCACAGCTTCAGGCCACTCCTCCTCGTCCAACTCAGCCCCGTCAGCCGTCTCCGCCGCCTAAGCAATCGCAGAAGAGACACCCCGCAGCTATGGTGAGTAGCGGTACGAGTTGAGGTCATAGTACAGGAAGTACAGGCGGAGGCAAGCCATATAAATATGGTCCAAACCTCACTACTCCTCTTCCTGAGAGGGCTTACGACAGGACCGAGGAGCAAACCAATGCCATAGTGCGGGCAGAAGTCGACGCCCATTTTGGACCGAAACCGCCGCCGCCGCCAAGGGAGAAAGTGCCTGTGGAAGTAGTTGACCACTTCATTCATATGGCTCAAGCACCAGCTCCTAAGCCTGTTGACACAGACTATGAGCGCCACATCAGGAAGTTACATCGACAACGTCTATAGAAGGAGGCGAGCTCGAGCTCGAGCAAACAACAAGCAGCTGTCAAAAAATGCGGGAAAACCGTTGCCCAGCTGGGAAAACAGGCGGCGCAATCGATCCCCCCGCTTGTTGTGCCGCCAACAACACGTGACAGTACGCACGCCCAATATTATTGGGGGCAAACAGTTTACGTTCCCGAGGTGGGCGATGTGGTAATAACCCAGCAGCATATAATGCAGGCTGAAACTCTCAACATCACTGTTGGACAACTCCTCGAGATCGAGGACATGCCTGTGCTTACAGAGGAGGAAATAAAACGGAAATATGCCCGGGGCCAACCTTTGGTCAAGCCAGAAGAGGTCAAGAAGCTCCCAACGAGAATGTATGAATTGCATCAATGGTACATGGACATTACCAAGAGATCCGATCGAGAGTCCCTCATGGTGCAAGTCAAGAAGGATCATTACTACCATCAGAAACCTGTGACCGTTGACTATTCTGAACTGTTTCAGTTATACAATCAAGACGCACTCGACAAATCTATCGTCAGTTGCTATTGTCTGTAAGTGATTTCTTTCTGTAATTTAAGTCTCAAGCTAGCTGTAGTGATCCTTTTGATCAATCATTACCTGTAATTATCCTCACTATATTCTTTTCTGTGGTATTATGCAGGATGAGGATGTATGAAATGAGAAAAGGTGGACGCTATGGCATTGGGTTCATTGACCCAAACACCGTTAATGAATACACATGGAAAATAAACAAGCATCATGAAAAGCAGGTAGAGGACAACATGCTAGAGTTCTTGAAGAGCCTCAAATACAATGAAGATATACTACTTCCTTACAACTTCCAGTGAGTCACACTTTCTTGTACTACAAATTCTCTGTTTTTGCCTACTAGCTAGCTACATGTTTTTGCTTACATATGCCCGCTTAATTAAGACATGCAAACGTGTGTGCATGCAGATATCACTGGATCTTGTGTATCATTAAAGTTGACGCCGGAACAGTTGAAATACTGGACTCACTACTCAAAGCAAATAGTGACTATAACATTTTGTTGGGATAGTCAACAGGTAATTTCAATCATTATTAACTATATATCTCGGCCTATTTACTTCGTCATTTCATGATATGAACTATTTAATAACCCCTTTATTCATTTTCTTTGTCGGCGGGCAGGGCTTGGGCAAGGTTCATCAGCGTCACGGAAGGCGAATGGAAACGACAACTGAAATGATTTCGAACGAAGGTAAGTAATTGAAAGTGCGTTATATCGACTAGAGGGGGGGGTGAATAGGCGATTTTTATGAAAGTCTTCAAAACGTGAGAGTTATGAAGACAAACAACGAAGATTATGCCTATTACTATGTAGCGGAAGTTAGATTACACTAGGCCAGCCATGGTCATGTATTCAATAGAGTGAAAGCACAATGACAAACAGCTGCAGTGTAATAAGGATCAGGTAGGAAGAAGTTATGAAGCCAAACAGATCATACATTCATGTTGTGAAGACAAAAGATAAAGCAAGCATGCAATGGCTTCACAATGAGTAACAGTAAGAAAATGAAGTGAAGATGAAACCAGTGACTCGTTGAAGACAATGATATGTTGGACCAGTTCCAGTTGCTGTGACAACTGTACGTCTGGTTGGAGCGGCTAGGTATTTAAACCTTAGGACACACAGTCCCAGACACCCAGTCCTGAACACACAGTTCAGGACACCAAGTCCTCACCGTATTATCCTTGAGCTAAGGTCACTTAGTCCTCGCCCAATCACTCTGGTAAGTCTTCAAGGTAGACTCCCAAACCTTCACAGACTTCGTTCACTGGCAATCCACAATGTCTCTTGGATGCTCTGAACGCGACGCCTAACCGTCTGGAGGATTCACAGTCCTCAAGTGTAATAAGTCTTCAGATCACACAGACAAGAAGACTTAAGTGATGCCCAATGTTCTCTGGCTCTGGGTGGTTAGGGCTTTTCTCCTCGCTAGGAATTTTCTCTCAAAGGCTTCGAGGTGGGTTGCTCTCAAACGACAAAAGCCGTGCACTGAAATCTGAGCAGCCAACCGTTTATGGTTGTAGGGGGTGGGCTATTTATACCCACTTGGCAACCCGACCTAATTTGTCCGAAATGACCCTGGGTCACTAAGGAACTGACACGTGTCTCAACGGTCAGATTTCAAACTCTCATGGCAACTTTACTTGGGCTACAAGCAAAGCTGACTTGTCCGGCTCTGGACAAGATTCGCTCTCATTGTCTTCACTCGAAGACATAGGTTTTTTGATTTAGGCATCACTTCAGTCATTCTGACTGGTTCTCCTGGACCCCACTTAACAGTACGGTGGTTCCTATGACTCAAAACAAAAGAAAAAGAACTACGAAAGATCTAAGTCTTCGAGCTCCATAGGCTTCATAACGTGTCTTCTTTTGTCATAGTCTTCAATGTGAATATCTTCATATACCACCTTTGTCTTCAATGTCTTCATACATTTTTAGGGGTCATCTCTGGTAGTAAAACCGAATCAATGAGGGACTTCTACCTGTGTTATCCTGCAATTCTCACAAACACATTAGTCCCTCGACTAGGTTTGTCGTCAATACTCCAAAACCAACTAGGGGTGGCACTAGATGCACTTACAATCTCCCCCTTTTTGGTGATTGATGACAAACTAGTTGAAGTTTTCAACGGGGAATATAGTCTGTGAAATTGTAAAGGATAAGGAATTGTCTTCATAAGTTGCAAGGGCTCCCCCTGAAGATGTGCATATAAGTTAATTTGCTTTTGGAATGCAAATGCACATGGCAGGTTGTACTTGTGGAGATCCACTTCAGCTTATGATGACAATCCACTATGCATGTGAAAGTATATGAAGATAATGACATGCATAATGGAAAATGGACGTCTGCAGAATGAGATAGGTGCGGAATTTATCGTCGCATGCGGGATTTATCTTCGCATACAGGGTGGCAAACGAGTAGCAGACGACCATCGAGTTTTAGTGTTACAACTCAAAGAACCAAATGAAACAAAAACGAGAGTTGTAAACACGAAGCAAAATATAGCAAAGCACCCGCCCATATGGACCCGCTTGAAGACTATCAACCCATATGCTTCTCCCCCTTTTGTCAGCAAGGACCAAAAAGGTTTGAAGACATAGAGTGTCTACTCGTTTCTAGGAGCAGCAGGGTCGTTGGAGTTGTTTGGCGGTGCAGAAGAGCTTGGAGGTGCTGAAGCAGGTGGCGGTGATGTAGCATCGTCTTCTTCATCAATAATTCTAGAAGTGACTGTGGCAGCAGATGAAGAAAACTCAGAGTCTTCAAGTGATGGTGTGTTGCGCATCACAGCCCTTCTAGGAGGTGTGGTGTCAAACTTGAAGCGCTCAGTGAAGCCATCCTCTTCAAGTTCAGCTTCAGTACATATCATTGAGAGCCCTTTCCTTGTACGACGGCAGGTTTCATGTGTAACGAAAGCATTCTTGGTGGCAAGGTTTCGAAGACGATTGGCATCCACCAAGAGGCTTTTCATCTGACGCTTTAGCCAGTCGTGATGCCTATCTTATTTTTGATGAAGGGCCACAAGAGCTCTCGGTCAGTGAGAACACGAGCGCGCTTCTTGGGTCTTGAAGCAGTTGCACTATCAGTGGCTTCAGTTGAAGCAGGGTGTGGCGCACGTGTAGTGCCAGCCAAAGGATACACCCTGGAGATGGCTTCAACACCTTCATCATTCTGAGTGAAGCTATGGTGTTCTGCATTCTGAAGACTTATCGGTTGCTTGGCAGGCTCAGGATATATAGCTTCAGCAGAGGTATCTACATCTGGCAAGAAGATCCGATGGTTTCGGGCTGAGGGCTGATACGAGATCACAGAGTGCAGTTTGATTAGCTTCATCACCCAAGGAGCATAGAACTTCAAACCAAATAAATCTGAGCCTGACGCTGCAAGTTGGTGTATGAAGAACTCCTGTGCGTTGAAGCATTTGCCATGAAGGATATAGAATATGAGAGTCTTCATTGCACCCTCAATCTTGGCATGTGGAGAGTGTCCCTTAATGGCCAGAGAGTCCACTGGATGATGTGATATATGGTCTTGGGCAGGTACTCAAGGTCTTCAACGAAGAACTCAGTTGGATAGGGTGCATCATGAGGCAATGGCTTCATCATTGAGAGCATCTGACTCATATTTGGTTCAGGCGTCTGGAATATGCTCTCAATAGCTTCAGCATGTAGTTGACAGCCTTCCTCGAAGAATTCGCCAGGAGTGGGTAGGCCGGTGAGCTCAATGATATCAAATGCATTGGCTTCATGATGGACATTGCCGGTCATCCACTCCAGGACCCAAGTCTTCGGATCTCTGTTGTATCCTTTAATATGGAGGGTGGCATAGAACTGAAGCAGAAGCTCTTCATTCCGGTGCTCTTCATCAGTGACAAACTGCAGCAGACCCACTTGCTTAAAGCAATCCAAAGCTTCCTCTAGACATGGCAGACTAGCAGTGGCTTCAACCTCAAGGCGCTTGTGCGGGAAGATGCGACCTTGGTTGTATAGGATGCTTGAGTAGTAGCTGCGCTGAGGATAGCTCCAGAACCTATCTGATACAATCCTTTCCCTTGAATAGGGGTTCTTGGAGCTGTTGAAGAATGTGTTATCTGCCTTGAAGCTATTGATATCAAAGGAGCCAGGTGCTGATGCAGGACCTGGGAACCTTGGAAACCTTGGGACTGGCTTCTGGACATGAGGCCTGTGCTCAACATGATAATCAAATTGAGGACCAGCAGCAGACTCAGGAACAGAAGTGTCTGGATCAGTAGCTTCGCTGTCTGCTGAAGCTTTTGGTGGGGAGGGCTCCACATTTGCTTCAGTGTGTGTTGTGGCAGCCTCAACATTTTCAGCCTCCACTTGTGTAGTTGGAGGGACAAACTCAGGCACGTTCTCCTGGAGAATTGCGTCTTGATGGAGCGGGGGAGTGGGTTCTGGTGGTGCTTCTTCATTGTCTTCGGCTGATGCAGCCGGAATTTCTTTAGTATAGACTTGAGGCCTTGGACCTTTGCGAAGCCTGCGGAATGCAGATGACGCCTGTGGGGTTGGAGTGGGCTGGGCCTCAATGTCTTCTTCCTCTTGAGGGCGATCCGCCCATGACGCATCTTGTGCAATTGGCGTCAGAGGACGACCAATGCTGATGAGTTCGCTTGTTTCAAGCTGAGGAAGGGCTGCATCATCTTGCACATTGTCCTGGTGACCAATGTCTTCAGCAGCTATGGGGTCGGCTGTTGGAATATCTTCAGCTTCAGGAGCCTCTGTGGGAGCAGGCTCATGAACTGTCAGTTGTCTTTCTGCATTGGGGTGAACTATAGAGAGGGGTTCAACCATCAAGGGCTCTGTGGGAGCAGCCCGAGCTTTCTTGATCTTGCGCTTCTTCTTGCTGAGGTCAGAAGGAGAGGCTTCAAAGTGTTTCCTCTTCCTAGCTTCAACCTCTGCATTCCGTGCCCTTTTGAGCTCTGAAGCGGTTGACCGGCTCTTTGGCTTCGAGCCAGTCATGGCGGTTGGGAAGACAATCGGAGCTTCTTGCCTTGGTGCCTCTGGTTCAGCTGGAACAACCTTCTTCTTTTTCTTTGCGGCCATCTTGGGGTCGATGCCAGGACGCCCAAGTGCCTTGCGCTTCTCGGCCTCATTGTAGGCCTGCACACATCTTTCAGCCAGAGATTTCATCCGCTCACGCGAGCCCTGAGCTTCAGCACGCTTCTTCAGAAAATTTTCCTTGAGCTCATGCAACATGGTTTTGAAGCTCTTCACTTCCTGCACGCTGAGCCTGGCCATGTGCTTCTTGAACTGAGCCTTTTCATGATCAATTTTCTGCTTCAGCTCAACAATGTGCTGAGCAATGGCAAGTTCTGAAGCAATTGCGCCTTGGAAGGCGACGCTGAGGCCGACAGGCAGCTGCAGATCTTCGAAGCTGATGTCTGGTGAGGCAAACCATTCGTCGATGAAGTTGTGGATGATGGCGACATCAAAGAGAGGCAAATTGTTGAAGATTTCAGCTTCTTCTTTGCGTTTGATAAGCTGCTCTAGAGCGTCATCTCCAAGATCTTCATCGCTTGATAGATCAATGGCTTCGCTGCGCAGAATGGCAGCAGCAGTGAGCTCTTTGCCGGTGTGTTGCTGGGGCACCTTTTCCTTCTGGGGCTTGGAGACGCGGGATACGTCTTCAGACTGCACACTGACTTCAGGAGGTGCAGTTTTCAATGGCTTCGCCCTTGAGATTTTTGACGAAGGGGCCGGCTTTGAAGCTTTTGGCTTCTTGGACCGCTTTGGCTTCGGTACAGCAGGAGCTTCATCAGACTCAGAGTCAGCTGGAGGGTCATTCACAGCAGTCCCTTGAACTAAGATGTGGGTGATGAGGCCCTCAAGGTTGGCAAACGGACCGATGACATTGGGTTCTGCGTAGCGTGTGCCATCTGCCCTTGGTGCTGAGGGACCAGGGTTGAAGTCTAACCCAAATTTCTTCTTATTCAGCTTCGCTGATTGTTGGGCAAACTGAAAGTTGCGCTTGAAGATATTGTCGTCACGACACCAGAGGAGTGACGACGTATGCGCATCATCAGCTGTGGTCCTCGGACCATGCATGGGTAGAAGCCTTGAGCAATGGCTTCATCTCTGGTCCTGGGTACGAGATTCTTGTAAAGGATGTCCCCCCATGGTTTCTTGATGGCACATTTCTCAGCATACTCCTGGGTGACGAAGCGGTATTTGAACCATTGTTCTGCCCAATAGCGTCGAATCCATTGGATTCGGGTCTTGCGCTGCCCATAACTCTCTTCAGGATCCGTTTTTTACATTTCTGCCAGGTCTTCAGGTAGATCTTTGGAAGTCCCTTCACGTCTCTGTCTGCCCCCCTTCCTTGCTGCTGCTTCTGAAGCCATAAACTTTAACTTGAAAGGCTTCAAGACTTTCAAAGGCTTCAAAGGCTTTCTTTTTCTGGACCAACAGGAACTGGCTTTAGGAGAGTTTATGTGATGCTGTAGGAATTCTGCAAATGAATGCAGACTATGAGAACCGAAGGATTCTCCCACGGACATGTACCTGTGACAGCATTAAGGTGCGAGGGAAGGGGAAGAGGTCATATGCATTCTCAGAAGGTTTTGAAGATTAATCAGTTTAGAAGACATTGACCTCATCGTGCGAAGACATTCACTCATATATAAGAAGTTGGTTCCAGATTTGTACGAACCCACAGATCAGTACAAGTGAGGAATCTAACTAGTTTAAGCACAAGTGAATATACTAGGCATGTTATGAGATGCAGATTGAGAGATCTAACTTGTGTGAAGATAAACCTCTTATGGTAGAAAGTGACAGAACCATGAGATCAAAGGGGCTGTAAAAAGAAGTTTTATTTACCACACTTGGAACTGCTAGACGGAAGTAAGAGATGATGCTGAGCAGTTCAGTCCTCCATGCCCTAACTTGGCGACGGAAGACACCTACGGCGACGGCGGAGAAAATGATGTCCGCGGTCGGCGTGAGGACGGAGTCGGAGAGGTTGCGGCAGCAAAGCGCTTCGTCGCCGGCGTCGTCGAGTGCTAGCGGTGGCGCTAGGGTTCTTGCGAGGGTGGAAGAAGGAGATAATGACCGCGGTAAGTGTGAATTTATAGGCTCAGGGGAGGCACTGTGCTATTACACAGGTGCCCCTGGCGATTCGCATCTGAGGAACACGTGGCCAGTTTGCGGAAGTTTTGGGTCTGTTCCACGTCCCACACACGCCTGGATTGTCGGGCGGTCGTTCCTGCTTCTCCGGATTTTATGTGGAGGAATGAGCATTAAAAACGGACTTTATGGTTGTCTCTATATCTTCAGCTAACAAGGACACAGTGAAGACATTCGACAGTTTCAATAGAATGCATATGACTTGGAGAGATAGAATTTGAGATAGAAAGCATAGAGAGATTAGGGTCCGATCACATTCACTTAGTTCAAAAGATTCAACCAAGAAGACATAGCTATAAGTGAATGCTGTAGAGGACAGAACACTAGTATGTATATATCTATATAATCAACGTAGTGAAGATAATCATGAAGACATGTTGAGTTCGAAGCCAAAACAAATGTGAAGATATTGCAAGGTAACGCCATGAGTGAAACACTTCAAAATGGAACGTTTGGTGGTGGCGTTACCCACCGTATAGGAAGTATTAGACCCAGACACGACGCACAATTATCGTGGCGCTCCGAAGTCAAATTCCACATTAATGTATTCACACTTAGAATGTATGTCTTCATTGATTGAAGATATACTTTACTTTGTGTGTTGCTCATCTAAGTCATCATATGCACAAGTGTTAGGATGTGTGCCTGATCACAGGACATTTGAGGATTCCAGGATATTTAGCTCACACCGTAACTTGCAAAACCTCTTCTCATCCAAGGGCTTGGTGAAGATATCTGCCAATTGCTCTTCAGTGTTGACGTGTATGATATCAATGTCTTCCTTCACAACATGATCTCTGAGAAAGAGATGACGAATTTCAATGTGCTTTGTCTTCGAGTACTGAACTGATTTGTTGGCAATCTTGATGGCGCTTTCGTTGTCGCAGTAAAGTGGTACTTGCTTCAGATGAATGCCATAGTCCCTGAGTGTTTGCTTCATCCACAGAAGCTGAGCGCAGCAAGATCCAGCAGCAATGTATTCAGATTCAGCAGTGGAGAGAGATACACAGTTCTGCTTCTTTGAAGACCAACATACAAGTGATCGTCCCAGAAAGTGACATGTGCCTGATGTAGACTTGCGATCAACTTTGTCACCAGCATAATCAGCATCCGAAAATCCAACCAAATCAAACTCTGAGCCCTTTGGATACCATAATCCTAGAGTTGGGGTGTGAGCCAAATATCGAAGAATTCGCTTCACTGCTAAGTGATGCGACTCCTTTGGTGCCGCTTGAAATCGAGCACACATGCAAACACTAAGCATAATATCTGGCCTAGATGCACATAAATAAAGCAAAGAACCAATCATGGAGCGGTATACCTTTTGATCGAACTCTTTACCATTGTCGTCAGGACCTAGATGATGTTTGGCTGACATTGGTGTTGTGAAGCCTTTGCAGTCTTGCATACCGAACTTCTTCAGGCAATCTTTGAGATACTTCTCTTGAGATATGAAGATGCCATTGCGTTGTTGTCGTATTTGAAGACCAAGGAAGAACTTCATCTCCCCCATCATGGACATCTGATATTGCTCTTGCATCATATATCCAAATTCTTCACTGTACTTCTGATTGGTGCAGCCGAAGATAATGTCATCCACATATATTTGGCACACAAACAGTTCACCATCATATGTCTTCGTGAAAAGAGTGGGATCCAGGGAACCAGGTATGAAGCCTTTGCTCTTCAGGAAGTATTTGAGTGTGTCATACCAGGCCCTAGGAGCTTGTTTGAGGCCATACAGTGCCTTGTTGAGCTTGTATACCATGTCAGGATGTTTTGGATTTTCAAAGCCAGGCGGTTGTGCAACATACACTTCTTCTTCAATCTTGCCATTGAGAAAGGCACTTTTCACATCCATTTGATATAGAAGTATGTTATGATGATTTGCATAGGCCAGCAGTATGTGTATGGCTTCAATCCTAGCCACAGGAGCAAATGTTTCATCGAAGTCAATGCCTTCCACTTGAGTATATCCTTGAGCAACGAGACGAGCTTTGTTTCTGACAACTTGACCATGCTCATCTTGTTTGTTGCGGTATATCCATTTGGTGCCTATTATGTTGTGCTTCCGTGGATCAGGACGCTTGACCAGTTCCCATACATTATTCAGTTCAAACTGTTGAAGCTCTTCTTGCATAGCTTGAATCCATTCAGGTTCCATGAAGGCTTCTTCAACTTTCTTGGGTTCTGATATTGATACGAATGCGAAGTGCCCACAGAAATTTGTTAGCTGAGTTGCCCTTGAACGAGTGAGTGGACCAGGTGCATTGATGCTGTCAATTATTCTGTCAATCAGCACTTCATTGGCAACACGAGGATGTACAGGGCGAAGACTTTGCTCTTGCTGATCTGTGTTGTTGTTGGGAGGAATGTCTTCAGGCTGAGCATTGTCTTCATGTTGATCAGGTGCTGAGATGATAAGTTCTTCTTCAGGATGAGCTTCAGAAGGTATAATCTCTCCAGTTCCCATTAGCTTGATTGATTCACTAGCTGGAATCTCATCTAGCACATTTGGCAGTTGCTCTCTTTGTGAACCATTTGTCTCATCGAACCGCACATCCACTGTTTCAACCACTTTGTAATGAAAAAGATTGAAGACTCTGTAGGAGTGCGAATCCTTTCCATATCCAAGCATGAAGCCCTCATGTGCTTTTGGTGCAAACTTTGAGGTGTGGTGTGGGTCCTTGATCCAGCACCTTGCGCCAAATACTCTGAAGTAACTGACATTTGGCTTCTTGCCAGTTAGGAGTTCATAAGATGTCTTGTTCAGAAGCTTGTGAAGATAAACACGATTGATTGTATGGCATGCAGTGTCAATGGATTCAGTCCAGAATTTTCTTGGAGTCTTGTATTCATCTAGCATTGTTCTGGCCATCTCAATGAGTGTTCTGTTCTTGCGTTCGACGACGCCATTCTGCTGTGGCGTGTACGGAGCTGAGAATTCATGTGTGATGCCCAAGGTATCAAGATATGTATCAAGGCCAGTGTTCTTGAATTCAGTGCCATTGTCACTTCTGATGTGCTTTATCTTGGCGCCAAAATTGTTCATAGCACGATTGGCGAAGCGTCTGAAGACATCCTGCACTTCAGTCTTGTAAAGGATTATGTGCACCCAAGTATATCTAGAGTAATCATCAACAATGACGAAGCCATAGAGGCAAGCAGTAGTAGTAAAAGTTGAGTAGTGAGTGGGGCCGAAAAGATCCATGTGGAGCAGTTCGAAGGGTTGAGTAGTAGTCATGATTGTCTTCGAAGGATGTTTTGCCCTTGTCATCTTCCCTGCTTCACAGGCACCGCATAAGTGATCTTTCTTGAACTTGACGCCCTCGATGCCTATGTCATGCTTCTTCTTCGCAAGGGTGTGGAGGTTCCTCATGCCAGCATGCCCAAGCCTCCGATGCCAAAGCCAGCATTCTGAAGCTTTTGCAAGAAGACATACTGCAAGTTGTGGCCCTGCTGAGAAATCTACCACGTACAGATCATCTTTTCGATACCCTTCAAACACTAGAGACTTGTCAGGTTCCATTAGTACTAGGCAACGATATTTTCCAAACATTATGATCATGTTCAAATCACAAAGCATTGAGACAGACATTAAGTTGAAGCCAAGGGATTCAACAAGCATGACTTTATCCATGTGTTGATCCTTTGAGATTGCAACTCTACCTAGACCCAATACCTTACTTTTACCAGTGTCAGCAAATGTGATGTGGCTCTTGTCGGATGGACGTAAGGTTGAGTCCATAAGAAGGCTTCTTTTGCCAGTCATGTGATTTGTACACCCACTGTCAATAATCCATTCTAAAGACTTTGAAGACGCTGGTGTCGTACCCTACAGTGCAGTTAGGGGGATAGGCTTCACGAAGAGAATTGTGAAGCAAAAACATTTGACGAACCAGTGGATTATGAAAACTTAGATCCAGGTTAGGACTAATAGGGAGAGTAGCATGCGATTCAGGAACGAAGTACATAATGATGCCATTCGGGCATTTTATCTTGCGCCCTACAAGATTTTTAAGGTCCCCAGCAATAGCGTTAGAAGGTTTTGTTTTTCTGCTGGAGACCTTTCCCTGCAAAAGAGAGTTAAGCTTTCTTAACCACCCACATCTTCAAGGGTGGCTTAGAAGCAATAAGTCTAAGTGCAGCATCTGAGAATTTTGGCTTTGAAGCCTTAGCAAACAGTCTTGCAGGTGGACAATAATACTCATAGGAATAAGCAGAATAATTTTTGGTCATATGAACATGACGGTTCGATGAACCGCTCTCATATTCATATGCCTGAGTATGGTTTCCCTGCAAAACATTTGCGTTAGTGTGACTCAGGTGAGTCCTCTGTTTGTATGAAGCCTTTGGACCGGATGAAGCCTTTGGTCTGAGGTTTGTCTTCTTCAAGTGAGGTGTCATGAAGACATTCACAGGAAGATTTTTCAGACACTTTTTCGGAACCCAGATCTTCTTCATAGGAGGTCCATTCCTGCAGTTAGTACCAATGTACCTGGCAAACACTTCACCATTCTGATTCTTAAACAGTTTATAGTTTGCATCAAAGGATTCATCAATGATAATGGGGTTAGCACAGGTGAAGCCAGATAAATTGGATGGATCTGCTGAAAGTTCCTTTGCAGCAACCCATGTGGTTTTGGGGTACTGCTCAGGTTTCCAGTAAGAGCCATCTGCATTTATTTTCCTTACGAACCCAACACCCTCTTTCCTAGAGTTTCGGTTCAGAATCTGCTTCTTGAGGACATCACATAATGTCTGATGTCCTTTAAGACTTTTGTACATCCCTGTTTCAAGCAATGTCTTCAACCTAGCATTCTCATCAGCAATAGTAGTGGTATCCTCAGCAGAGGGGTTAGTTACCACATCAACAGTTGAAGATATTGCAACAGCAGTAGCAGTGGAACATTCAGCAACAGAAGTAGCATTATCACGCTCAATGCATTTAAGACATGGTGGTTCAAATCCTTCCTGAGCGGGACTGATCTGTTCGGCGCGAAGTGACTCGTTTTTCTTTTGAAGATCTTCATGAGCCGCTCTCAATTTCTCAAGTTCTTGCTTCCTTTGAAGATAATCATAGGAAAGCTTTTCATGAGTTGTTGAGAGAGTATCAGGACGATCCTCAAGTTCCTGATACTTAACGTGAAGATTTTTTATGTCTTCAATTAAGGATTCAGATCGAGTCATTTCAGCACCCAACAGATCATCGCTTCTGTCTAACAGTTTTTGAATATGTTCCATAGCTTTCTGTTGTTCAGTTGCAATTTTAGCAAGTGTTTTGTAGCTGGGTTTTGAATCACAGTCAGAGTCATCGTCACTAGATGTTTGATAGCGAGTAGTGCGTGTGTTTACCTTGGCACCGCGTGCCATGAAGCAGTAGGTAGGAGTGGAGTCGTTCTTGTCATTTGCATCAGTGTCGGTAATGCAGTCATTGTCTTCAGTGTTGAAGATGGACTTGGCGACGTATGCTGTAGCCAGACTCGCAATGCCAGAATCAGACTCCTCCTCAGACTCCACCTCCGCCTCCTCAGAAGCGGACTCCTCCTCTGAATCCATTTCCTTGCCAACAAACGCACGTGCCTTGCCAGATGAGCTCTTCTTGTGTGATGAAGACTTTGAGGAAGACTTGGAAGAAGACTTTGAGTATTTCTTCTTCTTCTTCTTGTCGTCAGAGTCATATTCCTTACTCTTCTTCTTCCTTCTGTTCTCATTGTCCCATTGTGGACACTCAGAGATGAAGTGTCCAGTTTTCTTGCACTTGTGACATGTTTTCTTCTTGTAGTCATGAGCAGAAACTTCATCATTCCTTGAGCTTGATCGTGAAGATTTTCTGAAGCCTTTCTTCTTGGTGAATTTTTGGAACTTCTTCACTAGCATTGCAAGTTCTCTTCCAATGTCTTTAGGATCATCAGAACAGCTGTCAGATTCTTCTTCAGATGAGGAAATAGTTTTTGCCTTCAAGGCATGAGTTCGCCCATAGTTTGGACTGTAGATATCTCTTTTCTCAGAAAGTTGAAACTCATGTGTGTTGAGCCTCTCAAGTATGTCAGACGGATCGAGTGTCTTGAAATCAGGACGTTCTTGAATCATCAGGGCTAGGATGTCAAACGAACTATCAAGTGATCTCAGCAGCGTCTTGACGATTTCATGTTTGGTGATCTCAGTGGCGCCGAGGGCTTGAAGCTCATTTGTGATGTCAGTGAGCCGATCAAATGTGTGCTGGACATTCTCATTGTCATTTCGCTTGAAGCGGTTGAAGAGGTTGCAAAGAACACTGATTCTTTGATCTCTCTAGGTTGAGATGCCTTCATTGACCTTGGAGAGCCAGTCCCAGACCAGCTTGGATGTCTTCAAGGCACTCACACGGCCATACTGTCCTTTTGTCAGATGGACATAGATGATATTTTTGGCAGTAGAGTCCAGTTGAGTGAACTTCTTGACATTAGCAGCAGTGACACCTTCTCCAGCCTTGGGAACGCCATTCTCGACGACATACCATAGGTCGACGTCAATTGCTTCAAGATGCATGCGCGTCTTATTCTTCCAGTAGGGATATTCAGTTCCATCGAAGACGGGGCACGCAGCGGAGACTTTGATTATCCCTGCAGTCGACATAGCTAAAACTCCAGGTGGTTAAACCGAATCACACAGAACAGGGGAGCACCTTGCTCTGATACCAATTGAAAGTGCGTTATATTGACTAGAGGGGGGGGGGTGAATAGGCGATTTTTATGAAAGTCTTCAAAACGTGAGAGTTATGAAGACAAACAGCGAAGATTATGCCTATTACTATGCAGCGGAAGTTAGATTACACTAGGCCAGCCATGGTCATGTATTCAATAGAGTGAAAGCACAATGACAAACAGCTGTAGTGTAATAAGGATCAGGTAGGAAGAAGTTATGAAGCCAAACAGATCATACATTCACGTTGTGAAGAAAAAAGATAAAGCAAGCATGCAATGGCTTCACAATGAGTAACAGTAAGAAAATGAAGTGAAGATGAAACCAGTGACTCGTTGAAGACAATGATATGTTGGACCAGTTCCAGTTGCTGTGACAACTGTACGTCTGGTTGGAGCGGCTAGGTATTTAAACCTTAGGACACACAGTCCCAGACATCCAGTCCTGAACACACAGTTCAAGACACCAAGTCCTCACCGTATTCTCCTTGAGCTAAGGTCACTTAGTACTCGCCCAATCACTCTGGTAAGTCTTCAAGGTAGACTCCCAAACCTTCACAGACTTCGTTCACTGGCAATCCACAATGTCTCTTGGATGCTCTGAACGCGATGCCTAACCGTCTGGAGGATTCACAGTCCTCAAGTGTAATAAGTTCTCAGATCACACAGACAAGAATACTTAAGTGATGCCCAATGTTCTCTGACTCTGGGTGGTTAGGGCTTTTCTCCTCGCTAGGAATTTTCTCTCAAAGGCTTCGAGGTGGGTTGCTCTCAAACGACAAAAGCCGTGCACTGAAATCTGAGCAGCCAACCGTTTATGGTTGTAGGGGGTGGGCTATTTATACCCACTTGGCAACCCGACCTAATTTGTCCGAAATGACCCTGGGTCACTAAGGAACTGACACGTGTCTCAACGGTCAGATTTCAAACTCTCATGGCAACTTTACTTGGGCTACAAGCAAAGCTGACTTGTCCGGCTCTGGACAAGATTCGCTCTCATTGTCTTCACTCGAAGACATAGGTTTTTTGATTTAGGCATCACTTCAGTCATTCTGACTGGTTCTCCTGGACCCCACTTAACAGTACGGTGGTTCCTATGACTCAACACAAAAGAAAAAGAACTACGAAAGATCTAAGTCTTCGAGCTCCATAGGCTTCATAACGTGTCTTCTTTTGTCATAGTCTTCAATGTGAATATCTTCATATACCACCTTTGTCTTCAATGTCTTCATACATTTTTAGGGGTCATCTCTGGTAGTAAAACCGAATCAATGAGGGACTTCTACCTGTGTTATTCTGCAATTCTCACAAACACATTAGTCCCTCAACTAGGTTTGTCGTCAATACTCCAAAACCAACTAGGGGTGGCACTAGATGCACTTACAGTAATTAAGTAGTACTAGCTAGCTAGCTAGCTGCCATCTCTTTAATTATCATGCTTGATTAATTATTATCTGATCAAATTAAATTCCATTCTCGTAATAAAGGCTCTGAAGCAGGCGCAGGGGACTGATCTGTATGCATTCTGCGTTTGCGAGAACATTCGCATGATAGCGTCCGAAAGGAGCAGATTTCAAAGACAGGAATGGGTACGCTTGTCAGAACACTATTCATAATTTTTACACCATTATCGATATCTAGTCACACAACTAATACACATGCATATTGATCTCCTTCTTAACAGTTCAAAGAGGTGCGGGACAAGCTCCTACAAACGGACCGCGTAGAAGCACTTCAAGAGGAAATAGCGGGATTTTTGCTCGACCATGTCATAAATCCGAATAGAGAATACTATTACCCGCTACCGCCCCCATCGACCAGGTCATGAACCACTTCCAATTGTCATCGTGCTCCGAAGGCACCAATTAGGCTAATGCCACTAGCTCCGAAGGCAACATGCATATGTAGGAGAAATTATATATAGCTATACATGTGTGTATGTGTAAATTAATATGATGGTTTGTGAGACATTGATGATATATATATGATTGGTTCTACTAGAAATTCTCTCTCTCTCTCTCTCTCTCTCTATATATATATATATATATATATATGCATAACGTGTACAATGTGTAGTATCGTAAAATACCAGCAAACGAAAAGGAATTAAAATGGAAAACACAAAATTAAATGAAAAAGAAATCATAAAACCAAAAACCCCCCAAACATTTTAGTACCGGTTGGTGTTATCAACCGGTACTAAAGGGTTCCCGGCCCTCGGAGCTGGCTCGTGCCACATGGTTGCCCTTTAGCACCGGTTCATGCTGAACCGGTACTAAAAGGGGAGGGGCCTTTAGTGCCCACACTTTAGTGCCGGTTATGGAACCGGCACTAAAGGGCCTTACGAACCGGTGTTATTGCTCGGTTCTGCACTAGTGCACGATGACCATGAATCTGGCGCCAATGGTGCTAGCCCTACTAGTGCAGGGCTCCTTAGCGACGTCGACTTCGCAGCGTATGGTCAAGGAGCCATCACTTGCCATGTACTTTGATTTCGCATTTTCTATGCCGACACACTTGAGACAACCCCACGACATAGCAGTGTCCCTCGCAAAGAGAGTGACAGAGCTGTAATTCACGGTGAGCGGCCACGTCCCGCTGGGGTCTTCGATCTTGAAGCACCTGGACGCCCTGACGCCGGGGAATCCTTTAGGAAGATGAGATAGAAGCGCGAGGAAAATGGAGATGTAGTGCCGAGCGTCGTCGGATCTCCCCGATGGGTACACGTCTAGCACCCAGTCATAGCCGCCGACCTTAAAAGGGCTGGAATGGATCCTTTGGCCAACGCCATGACTCCTCTGCACGGCGTTGAAGTTGGGGATCTTGAAGTCATGCCAGCCGTGCACCTCCTCCGACGCGTTGAACGTCGATGAGCTCTTCTCCGGCAGAAGGGAAGAGTTGCGGTAAGGCCATGCATGGCCATTGCAACTCTCTCTACGATCTCGAGTACCAAAGGGCTGCAGGTTTCCTTGAGCTCCTCGTACTCCTCCGTCGCCATCACGGCCGCGAGCACGTCGGGATGGGTTGCAATGTAGAATGTACTCGATGCAGGACTGCTCGAGCTGCCGGCAGCTCTTCCGGCCACGCACCAGCAGCAGCGTCGACATGACGGTCGATGCGTTGAGGTTCTCGGAGAGGATCTTCTCGCACATGAGCCTCAGCCTTTCCAGGTCGTACCGGTCGGCTGCCACGAGCAGGTCGCGTGCCATGGCTTCACAGCGCCTCGCCTTGGAGGGGCGCCGTCCCACGTTTTTGCTTGGTCTGATGGGCAGCTCGTCGGTGTAGATGAAGCGGAGCATGGCCCTGAAGGTGGAGACGCTCATGTCATCGATCCTGATGGCGCGCGCTCCCGCGGTGGAAGCCGAACTGTGCCACCTGAACTCCGCGGCGAAGACGGACGAACACATGGCGGGCACGAGCTTGTGCGCCTTGATCTCGGTCTGCTCCACCAAGAACGTCACGTCCGGCGGTATGCCGCTGGACGCGTCCGGTAGCACAAGTTTTTCGAGATCCTGGGAGATGGTCGGCGATGATGGCACCGCGACGACGAAGCGTTTCGTGCTCTCCGTTTTGGCAACCAGTTTCTCGTCGAGCACGTCGACGGTGCAGAGAATGGTGAGGCAGTCGTCCTCCACATATAGCGCCTCATGGCCACGGAATAAATCTGGGAGCGTTAGCTTCCAGCTCTTGCCGGTTTTGGAGAAGGCGTTGTGGCCGTCGCTCCGCCACACGGCAGCCGGCCACCGGCCGCGCGGGTCGTCCATGCGGAGGCTGGCCATGGCGACGACCACGTCTCCCTTGCTGTTGCCGCTGGCGACGAGCTCGAGGGTGATTGACGAGAGGTGATCGTCTCCTTTCTCACTGAAGTCGCAGAGGAGGGCCCATGTGTGGCCGCCGGCAAGAAAGTCGCCGGATTTGATACGGCTGTTGATCCTCGGCAATCTGTAGCCCACGATGTGGAAGTGGTGCGTCGCTCTGAAAATGGACGACTTATGCGTCGACGCCGTGTTTTGCGGCGTCGAAGCCATGGCGGCCAGATTCATGGTTTGCTAGATCGATCTATATATGCGGGAAGAGGATGGGCATGCAATGCGAATAAAGAGGCCAATACCCATATATGGTTATTGATGATTCGAATCGATCCCAACCGTAAAAGTTTCAATCTCTTCCCAAGCAGCACGCGCATGCCCTTTTGTAGTTTGACGCGAGGGCCGGGGGTCAATGCACAATGGTCAGGCAAGAGACGTAGTGACTAAATATCCATATCTTTATCTTTATCTTTACCTTATACTAATAAAGCGGCTATGGCTTCTGCCCGTCCATCATTAAAACCGTCTCTAAAGTTGCAAAAATTTATCCACCAATGCCACCGATAAATGAGAAAAATGTTTGGTTTCTTATTTTTTTGTCCCGCTGGTCCATAACTCAATAAGAGGAGACCCCCTTACATTCAATGATGATGTGAGCAGCGCACTGATTGGTTCCTTACCTACCAAGTTGGAGGTCGTGGGTTTGATTCCCATACCCCCCCTTTTTCTTTTTAAGGGTTAATTATCCTTTTGCTCTTAATGGTGTTCATGTGCTCAGTTTTGCCCTCAGTTGCGAATCGTGCTCAGTTTTGCCCCTAGTCTGTCCGTACTGACTCGTTCCGTGAACACTGCCGTCTCCTTAGGTCAACGTTTTGACTCGGCCCTTACAGGTGGGACCAGGCGGCAGAGACACGCTAGACGATCAGACCGTTGCACGCGTGGCTTGTGGGACCCAACAAAGAGCCATTGAGCAGAGAGCCGTTGCGGGTGTGCTATATAAGCGGGCAACAGAGAGCGGCGGTGACCACGGCGACAGAGAGAGCGGGCGACAGAGAGCACGGCGGTGACCACGACGACATAGAGAGCGGCGGTGGGAAGATAGCTGTGGAGGGCGCGACCGCGTTGAGATCCCCTTCGGCTTCGAGCTCCATGTCTTCTTCAAGCTCCCGCGCCACCTCGCGGATGCAGAGCCCGGCGCGCGTGGAGATGCCTATCTTCGTCTGTCCGCGGTGCCGGGCGGGCATTGATCGGAGGGTTTCTCACACACCGAAGAACCATAATCGTCCGTTCTACATGTGAAGTGAGAAACGGGTAAGAATCGGGGCAATTGGACCATTTTCGTGGTCGGGATCATTGAGAAATGGGTTGATCTGTTTGACGTTCATGCAGGTGAAATGTTTCTTTGAAAATGCAACTATCCCTAGGTGGTTTTGGTAATTCATAACAACATATAGCTCATTGAGCTAATGCTATTCCAAGATGATTATTTCAGGAAAGCTCAATGATTGGCATGGCATGGATGGTGAAAGTGGAACCCTCAAAATGCTAAGGACAAAGGATTGGCTCAAGCTCAAAAGCTCAAGACTCTTCATTTTATATTTTAGTGATCCAAGATCACATTGAGTCTTTAGAAAAAGCCAATACTATCAAGGAGGGATGAGGTGTTGCTTAATGAGCCTCTTGCTTCATGTGCTTAGTGATATGCTCCAAAACCCTCAACTACTTTCCCATATCCACATATGACCTAAACCCTAAGCCAAACTCGGTCCTACCGATTCTTTCTATCCGGCGCCACCGAGTTTCACTTGTCATAAGCCACTGCCAAACCCTAGCAATTCGGTTCTACCGATAGGGATCTCGGTCTCACCGAGATGGGATTGCAAACTCTCTGTTTCCCTTTCGTAACTTTTCGGTCTCACCGAAAGAGCGAATCGGTCCCACCGAGATTGCAATGTAAATTCAGTGTTTCCCTTTTGTAACTTTTCGGTTTCACCGAAAGAGCAAATCGGTCCCACCGAGTTTGCCTGACCAACTCTCTGGTTAGCTAATTACCAAAATCGGTCTCACCGAGTTTGTGCAATCGGTTTCACCGAGATTACGTTATGCCCAAACCCTAACCATATCGGTCCTACCGAGTTGCATGTCAGTCCCACCGAAAATCTCTAACGGTCACTAGGTTTACCTTTTCGGTCCGACCGAGTTTGTTGATTCGGTCCCACCGAGATTGGAAAACTATGTGTAACGGTTGGATTTTGTGTGGAGGCTATATATACCCCTCCACCTCCTCTTCATTCGTAGAGAGAGCCATCAGAACACATACACAATTCCAACTCATATGTTCTGAGAGAGAACCACCTACTCATGTGTTGAGACCAAGATATTCCATTCCTACCATATGAATCTTGATCTCTAGCCTTCCCCAAGTTGCTTTCCACTCAAATCTTCTTTCCACAAAATCCAAATCCTATGAGAGAGAGTTGAGTGTTGGGGAGACTATCATTTGAAGCACAAGAGCAAGGAGTTCATTACCTACACACCATTTGTTACTTCTTGGAGAGTGGTGTCTCCTAGATTGGCTAGGTGTTACTTGGGAGCCTCCGACAAGATTGTGGAGTTGAACCAAGGAGTTTGTAAGGGCAAGGAGATCGCCTACTTCGTGAAGATCTACCGCTAGTGAGGCAAGTCCTTTGTGGGCGATGGCCATGGTGGGATAGACAAGGTTGCTTCTTCGTGGACCCTTTGTGGGTGGTTGCTTCTTCGTGGACCCTTCATGGGTGGAGCCCTTCGTGGACTCGCGCAACCGTTACCCTTTGTGGGTGGAGCCCTCCGTGGACTCGCGCAACCGTTACCCTTTGTGGGTTGAAGTCTCCATCAACATGGATGTAGGATAGCACCACCTATCCGAACCACGGGAAAAACATCCGTGTCTCCAATTGCGTTTGAATTCTCCAAACCCTTCCCTTTACATTCTTGCAAGTTGCATGCTTTACTTTCCGCTGCCAATATACTCTTTGCATGCTTGCTTGAATTGTGTGATGATTGCTTGACTTGTCCTACAATAGCTAAAATCTGCCAAGAACTAAAATTGGGAAAAGGTTAAGTTTTTATTTGGTCAAGTAGTCTAATCACCCCCCTCTAGACATACTTTCGATCCTACAAGTGGTATCAGAGCTTTGGTCTCCATTTGCTTTGATCTCCATAGCTTTTGGTGGTCATAGCCTTGGTTTCACAACCTAGGAGAGTATGGCGTCTAGCGAGAGAAATTATCACCGTAGAGGTCCTTACTTTGATGGTACTAATTTTGCTAGTTGGAAGCATAAAATAAAAATGCATATTCTTGGACATAACCCCGCCGTTTGGGCTATTGTGTGTGTTGGTTTGCAAGGTGACTTCTTTGATGGGAAAGAACCAAACCATGAAGCTACCGCGGATGAGTTGAAGATGTTGCAATACAATACTCAAGCTTGTGATATTCTCTTCAACGGATTGTGCCCCGAAGAATTCAACAAAATCGGCCGTCTTGAGAATGCAAAGGAAATTTGGGACACTTTGATTGATATGCACGAAGGTACCGACTCCGTCAAGGAATCCAAGTTGGATGTGCTTCAAAGTCAACTTGACAAGTTCAAAATGAAGGATGGTGAAGGTGTCGCTGAAATGTACTCTAGGCTTGCTCTCATCACAAATGAGATTGCCGGCTTAGGAAGTGAAGAGATGACCGATAGATTCATCATCAAGAAGATTCTAAGAGCCTTGGATGGAAAATATGATACCGTGTGCACATTGATCCAAATGATGCCCAATTACAAAGATCTCAAGCCAACGGAGGTGATTGGAAGAATTGTTGCTCATGAGATGTCACTTAAGGATAAAGAGGAACTTCACAACAAATCAAGTGGTGCCTACAAAGCCTCATGTGAAGCCCCTACATCATCATGTGAGAAACAAAACTTCAATGAAGAATTGAGCTTAATGGTGAAGAACTTCAACAAGTTCTACAAGAGTAGAAGCAAAGATAGAAGCTTCAAGTCAAGGTCCTACAATGACAAAAGATCTTCTAGTCGAGAGCGAAACTGCTACAGTTGTGGAAGACCCGGACACTATTCCAATGAGTGTACGGCTCCCTACAAGAGAAGAGAAGATTCTCCAAAAAGAAGAAGCAAAGAATCACCACCAAGAGAGAGAAGGAGTAGAGATGATCGTTACGAACAAAGATACTCACGGAGAAGCAAGGATTCGGAAAGGAAGGAAAAATCATCAAGGAGCTACACAAAACAAAGACATCAAGCTCATGTTGGTGAATGGGTATCCGGCTCCGACTCCGACAGCCACTCCGAGAGAAGTTATCACTCCGACTCCAAAGATACTCAAGATGAAGGTGTTGCTGGTCTAGCACTTGTGTCAACCAACTCCTACAACATATTTGACTCACCAAATGAAGGAATTGGAAGATGCTTCATGGCCAAAGGTCCTAAGGTAACACACCCCGAGTATGTTGAGTTCAATAGTGATGAAGATGACTTGTTAGGTGATGATTTGCTTGTTGACAACTCTAGTGATGAATACTATGATGAAACGTCAATTAATCATGCTAATCAAGATAAAACTAATGACAATGATAAGGAGAAAATTGAGGCTCTAACTAAAGAACTAAACACTCTTAAGTTAGCTCATGAAACTATCTTCGAAGATCATCGAGAACTTTTAAGAGCTCATGAGAAATTACGCTTTGAAAAGCTCAATCTTGAGCAAGAGCATGAGTTCTTAAAAGCAATCAATGATGATCTCCGCAAGAAAAGTTCTTCTTACATTGCCAAGCGTTTACTCTTATCCACTTACATGCCTCAAGTCAAGTCTAGTAACAAGAACAAGAAAGATTCTTTCTCTAGTAGTAACAATGATCAATGCTAAATCCAATATTGTTGCTTCTAGTAGTTCTCTTGATTCCACTAATGATTCTCTTAGCCAAGTTACACTTGAGCAAGAAAATAGCTTATTGAAGGGAATTATAGAGAAATGAGTGTACAAAAGCCTTGCCGGGAGTAAGCAATTCGAGGAAATTGTGCGTAAGCAAGGAATGCACCGGAAGAATCAAGGTGTTGGTTTTGAACGAAAGTTCAATGCCAATGGAGTTGAGTGGGAAGAAGATCAATACCCCAAGACAAAGTTTGTTCCTCAACAAGAGAAGTATGATACTTCTTTCAAGGGGACACAAGTTCAAGATGATCTTCCACCACAAGACTACAAGCAAAAAGGCAAGACAAGCTTCAAGAGGAAATTGATGCATTTGAAGAAGCTCCTAAGACCTTAGTCAAGTGGATTCCCAAGACTACTTCAAGTTCCACTTCATCAAGTACGACTACAACTCCAAGGATTCCCATCAAGATGGTGTGGATCCAAAAGAAGAAGAACTAGAGAGTTTTTGAGGGTGACTCCGCCAACATACTTCACTCTTATCATTTTGGCAAGAACAAGTGCAATCAACTTCCACATCTTGCACTAGTTCAAGGAGTCACAAACCCTCTTGTTGGTAAGACAAGGGACAAGGTAACCTAAAAGTTTTCATGGACATCATCTTGTGTGTGCATCACTCTATGTCTATGGATATCCTTGTTTGTTCCTTGTGGGACTAACCCATGTAGGTATTGAAAGTGCAATTCACTCAAATGGATAGCTCCAAGTGATCTACATCAACATTGAGCATCCACATCTTCAACATCTACATGAAGTCATCATCGACAAAACCCGAGGTTAGTTCATCCCTCTAAGGGGGGATATCACATCTAGGGGGAGCTTTACTCTAAGACTTGAGCTAAAGCAACTCTAAAGATGTGAACACAACAATGCTTTATGTAAAAGTGGTAACCCCACTTGAGCTTAAACGATGAGTATGACCTATGATCAAGTGTTCTCACTTGACTCCTAAGTCAATATACTCATATATAGATGACCTTGTCATCGCAAATTGCTTGATAGATGCTAGAATTGGTTGTGCATGCCTTGTCACATATTTCATTTGCCATCTTATTGTGCGAGCATGCTGGTTGCATATTTTACTCATTCGAGGACATCCACTTGTTGCTTTGATTGTTTTGTTTTATTTCCTTTTGCCAAGTGGATGGACAAGAATGCCTAAGAACCTCCTCTAGCTATCTATGCTTTTCTCGTCTCAAACTCTATTCATGCTACATCACAAAATTTGATCAAGTCAGATTCGAACCACTCTGTGTGAGGAGCGCTCGGAGTCCCCGATTCGTCATAGACTTAAACTTCCAAAACCTCTTTATGATTCTCGGTCTGACCGATACCCCACTTTCGGTCCTACCGAGATCATTAAGTTGATCTAGGTTTTCGATCTCGGTGCAACCAATTTGAACCTTTCGGTCACACCGAGTTTCAGTAACTGCTTGCAGTTATGAATCTCGATGCCACCGAGTTGTTCCACTCGGTCACACCGACAGGGTTGGGCTATATATAGTCACGGGCAAAAATTTGGAAATTTCTCCGAACCCCTTCGCCCGCGCGATAGCCTGCTCTGCCAACGTGGTCTCTGGATCGTCTCCTCGCCACCAGCCGCCTCCAGTTGCTGGTCTCCATCGCCGTCAACGGAATTCTACCCCGCCGTTGTCGCCGTCGCGAGTCTCCGCCGAATTAGGGTATAGACTCGATCTTTGTGCTATTCTCCAATCCAATTCTTAGCACATTGTGATCATCATGATTCTTGCCACGATTGAAACACTCCTATCCAGTCAATGCGCTCGTAGATTAGGTTTGATTCGAAAATTTTAGGGTTAGGTTTCCGTCGAAACCATCTCGGACCCACCGAGTTGAAAAACTCGGTCCCACCGATTTGGCTTATGCCATTGCACAAGTGAGACTCGGTCTGACCGAGAATTACTTATCGGTGTGACCGATTTTGGAACTCTGTGAAACCCTAGCAGTCTCGGTGCCACCGAATTGTGACTCGGTCTGACCGAGTTCACTAGTTTAGGTGCCAAAACTGCTTCGGTATCACCGAGTTTAAAAATCGGTAGATCCGAGATGATTTCAGTGGGAAACTAAAACTAAGTTTGTGGATCATTCTTTTGCAAAAATCTCTGCATTTTGTGAAGCTCATCTATTCTACCTCATCTATAAACTATTCACAGGGTCAGCAGACAGCTTGTTCATCATGTCAGATCAGAGTGACAGCCAGAATGTGTCAGAACAGCAAGTGCACATGAGTGAGGGCACTAGTCCCTCCAGCTCTTCAGATGATGGCAGCAGAAGTACCCCAAGCAATTTGCCAAAAGCTGCCACCAGATAGAGGAAGAAGAGAATTTCAGATTCTGAGGATGAAGATTATGTGGCAGAAGAGGAAGCAACTTCCAAGAGAGTTGAACCAGCTCAAGGCACAAAGCCAGGATTAAAGATCAAAAGGCCAGCAGGTAGGCAGCCTATGCCAAAGGCCAGAGCCTCAACTCAGATTCCTGAGCCAGTTGCTGCTGAAGGAAAGAAAAGGAAGGAAAGGGTCAAGAAGACCGTAGCCAGAGTGCTTGGAAAGGCTTCCATCATGGAAGAAGAGGAAGAAGAAGAGGTTTCTACACCAGCACCTAAGGCACCTAAGCTTATGGGTGATGCTATAAGATCAGGGGCTGCCACATCTAAGCCCAAAGAAGCACCCAAAGCTGCCTCCAAGCCCAAGTCTGCACCAAAGAGAAATACGAGGAGCATACCTGCAACTGAGAAGAACAAGGCCCCAGTGCCTGAAGCTGTAGAAGAAGATGATGAAGAGCAAGTACTCAGAAAACTCAAGCCCAAGATCCCAGACCACAACGATGCTCATCCTGTGGCTGAGGATATGAAGCTCAGGAGAGACTCAGGGCTGAGGAAGTGGAGAGAAGCAGATCCGTATGCTTCAAGGAGAAGAACTGCTGTGGATTACATATTTCACACCAAGGAACAACAGGACTTCTATGAGACAGTTTTGCTTGACAAGAAGCAAATAGTCTGTGACATGAAATGGGTCGACTGGGAATACATCAAGGAAAACGAAGAGTACTACCCTGGAGTGTATGACAGCTTCAATGCTTGTGGAGTAGCAGACTTTGTTGGGCAGAAGCTCACAAAGTGGAACGAGGAGCTTATCATGCAGTTCTACTCCACAGCACATTTTTATCCAGATGGGAGGATTGTATGGATGTCAGAAGGAACCAGATATCAGTCAACAGTTGCTGAATGGGCACAGCTCATCAATGCCCCAGAGGAGCATGAGGGTGACTTGGATGTCTATGCTAAGAAAAAGATGGATCATAACTCGATGTCCAATATGTACAAGGAAATTCCAAACGAGGCACTTGATACTTTCAAGTTTGGGTCTGTGCATTATCTTCTATCAGGGCTGCCAACCATCAATTGGATATTGAGGCACACCTTATTACCCAAGTCTGGAGATCACAAGATGATCAGAGGCCATGCAATCAATTTGCTTCATGTATTTGATGTACCTCAGAAATTCAAGGTCATGAGCCTCATAGTAGAGACTATCAGAGGACTGCAGCAGATCAGAAGAGGAGCTGTGGATATGCCCCACAAATTCAGGAGCTCATTAACTCTAAGATGGGCACGGGCATATACTTGTTGGACAAGGAACACCTGCCCATCCGTCCAGATTTTGAAGATAATCAAGTTGTTATGATTGAGAATGAGCCATCGTCTGCCCAAGCACAAGCAAAGAAGGAAAAGGCAAGGAAGGAGAAAGCTGCCAAGATGCCAACTCAAGAGGAGGCATCTGAGTATTTCTTGAAAACCAAACAAGAGAAGCTTGGTTGCATCCACCCTGCGGATTGAGAAAGGACTAGCCACCCTAACTCAGAACCAGGCAAGCCTAGAGAGAATCATGGAACAAAAGTTCTATGACTTGGATGTTAAGGTGACAGAGATTCAGACTGCTGTGGAGCAGCTCCAAAATGACATGCAGGAGAGGAGAGGCAGGACTACAACTGATGCCTTTGCTAGAGTGCCACGAGGTCCGAGGTCGTCTGCAGTGCCAGTTCCTGACACAAGAGCAACTGCCTCAGCTCCAGCTGTAGCACCAGCCCAACCTGCTCCAGCGTCTACTTCAGTGTCTACAGAAGCCTTCGTCCTTGGAGTGATCCGGACTCCACCACCACCTGAAGATCAAGCCTGAGCGTCGATCTAGCACTATGCATTTTCTAGGAACTTTTTGGTAACTTGTTGCCAAAGGGGGAGAAAAATGTATAGATCATAGGCTTCGAGAGAGAGAGTGTTGCTTTTTTCTCTCTTGCTTTATTTGGTGGTTTTTCGAACTTTGTTTGCTTTTGAGTGCTTGAGATACTATGTCATTGCTCGTGAGACATTGATGATCATGTGTTTGATCATAAGCTACACTTAATGCTTGATGAATGCTATTATCTTATCTATCTTATGTGATCATTCACTATTCTTGGTGATGAGTGCATGTATTTCATTCTTATCATTTTAAGCGCTCCACCAAGATGTATGTGACATGGAAGAGTAACCCATGACTCTAACTCTTTGTGCATTTGCAGTCCAAAGCAAAATTTAAATATGTACAAATTTAGGGGGAGCTCTTACTTGTCACATACTTCTCAAAGCGACGATATATTTCATGCTTATTATCATTTGTCGAAGCTTTGATCTATATGTTGTCATCAATTATCAAAAAGGGGGATATTGAAAGTGCAACTATCCCTAAGTGGTTTTGGTAATTCATAACAACATATAGCTCATTGAGCTAATGCTATTCCAAGATGATTATTTCAGGAAAGCTCAATGATTGGCATGGCATGGATGGTGAAAATGGAACCCTCAAAATGCTAAGGACAAAGGATTGGCTCAAGCTCAAAAGCTCAAGACTCTTCATTTTATATTTTAGTGATCCAAGATCACATTGAGTCTTTAGGAAAAGCCAATACTATCAAGGAGGGATGAGGTGTTGCTTAATGAGCCTCTTGCTTCATGTGCTTAGTGATATGCTCCAAAACCCTCAACTACTTTCCCATATCCACATTTGACCTAAACCCTAAGCCAAACTCGGTCCTACCGATTCTTTCTATCCGGCGCCACCGAGTTTCACTTGTCATAAGCCACTGCCAAACCCTAGCAATTCGGTTCTACCGATAGGGATCTTGGTCTCACCGAGATGGGATTGCAAACTCTCTGTTTCCCTTTTGTAACTTTTCGGTCTCACCGAAAGAGCGAATCGGTCCCACCGAGATTGCAATGTAAATTCAGTGTTTCCCTTTTGTAACTTTTTGGTCTCACCGAAAGAGCAAATCGGTCCCACCGAGTTTGTCTGACCAACTCTCTGGTTAGCTAATTACCAAAATCGGTCTCACCGAGTTTGTGTAGTCGGTCTCACCGAGATTACGTTATGCCCAAACCCTAACCATATCGGTCCTACCGAGTTGCATGTCAGTCCCACCGAAAATCTCTAACGGTCACTAGGTTTACCTTTTTGGTCCGACCGAGTTTGTTGATTCGGTCCCACCGAGATTGGAAAACTGTGTGTAACGGTTGGATTTTGTGTGGAG
This sequence comes from Triticum urartu, assembly GCF_056163025.1. NCBI lineage: Eukaryota > Viridiplantae > Streptophyta > Magnoliopsida > Poales > Poaceae > Triticum > Triticum urartu. Next base: position 46,182,689 of record NC_141875.1, read on the forward strand.
GCTATATATACCCCTCCACCTCCTCTTCATTCGTAGAGAGAGCCATCAGAACACATACACAATTCCAACTCATATGTTCTGAGAGAGAACCACCTACTCATGTGTTGAGACCAAGATATTCCATTCCTACCATATGAATCTTGATCTCTAGCCTTCCCCAAGTTGCTTTCCACTCAAATCTTCTTTCCACAAAATCCAAATCCTATGAGAGAGAGTTGAGTGTTGGGGAGACTATCATTTGAAGCACAAGAGCAAGGAGTTCATTACCTACACACCATTTGTTACTTCTTGGAGAGTGGTGTCTCCTAGATTGGCTAGGTGTTACTTGGGAGCCTCCGACAAGATTGTGGAGTTGAACCAAGGAGTTTGTAAGGGCAAGGAGATCGCCTACTTCGTGAAGATCTACCGCTAGTGAGGCAAGTCCTTTGTGGGCGATGGCCATGGTGGGATAGACAAGGTTGCTTCTTCGTGGACCCTTTGTGGGTGGTTGCTTCTTCGTGGACCCTTCATGGGTGGAGCCCTTCGTGGACTCGCGCAACCGTTACCCTTTGTGGGTGGAGCCCTCCGTGGACTCGCGCAACCGTTACCCTTTGTGGGTTGAAGTCTCCATCAACGTGGATGTAGGATAGCACCACCTATCCGAACCACGGGAAAAACATCTGTGTCTCCAATTGCGTTTGAATTCTCCAAACCCTTCCCTTTACATTCTTGCAAGTTGCATGCTTTACTTTCCGCTGCCAATATACTCTTTGCATGCTTGCTTGAATTGTGTGATGATTGCTTGACTTGTCCTACAATAGCTAAAATCTGCCAAGAACTAAAATTGGGAAAAGGTTAAGTTTTTATTTGGTCAAGTAGTCTAATCACCCCCCCTCTAGACATACTTTCGATCCTACATTCTTCCTTTGGGTCGATGCTCTGGCCAAGACTCTGATGAATGAACTGCAAGAAGAGCATGAAGAATGGTTGCGCATGCTGCCACGAACGGCAGTGGCCGCAACACGAGCTCCGGAAGAAGAGATGGAGGGCGAAGCATGCACTGACAGAGAGCTAGTTGCTGAGGTTAGGATGTTGAAGAAGAAGGTTAGGAAGCTTGAAGATCAAGCACAAATACCCATTTGCAATTACTTTTGTGCATTTGTAGGTATGGTAATCGCACTGGGTGTACTATTGAAATTATATGGAAAGGCATGAATTAAGGAGGAATTTGTAAGCTTGAAATTGTATGAAAAATTCACCTTGTTTAAATGTTGGTCAAATTTGTTTAAATGTTGAAAAAAGAGAAGAATGACCAACATTTAAATATGTTGAAAAAAGGAAGAAGAAATGAGAAATTCAGAAACTTTGATCAATGAAATGCAGCTCTCTGCTCTGCCTTTTTGTAAAAAAAAGTTCCTCTGTGGGCCAAATTCAGAGTGGAGAGCCAAGTGCCGGCTAGACTAATGGGCCAACTGCATCCAATTAGGCCCATTCGGGGGTGGGCAAATGAGATCTCTTGCGTGTTTTTCTGTTTTCTGTTCTGATTTAATTTAGATAGTAAATCATTTTATGTAATGCTAAAACTTTTTGTGAAAGCTAATTGAATTATTCCAGAGCCAAACAATTAAGTTTATATTTTTTTGGAGCTGTTAAATATTTAATATCAATTTAATTACTCCAATTCAAATACACCATGATTTAAATCAAAGACCAAAATGTCATGGAAAATGTGCCTCAGCTCTGGTAGAGGTTTACACCCGATGCCAAAATTAATGAACATTTTTGAAGGACATTACATTGAGAAAAAAATAATTTATCTAAAAAATGAAGGGTGGAAAATGCACAAAAAATTATTGCGGCTGGGACTTGAACCCAGGACCGCGTGGGTTGTGGCATTTAGGGCTGCACTAGTAACCGCTAGGGCAGATGGAAAGACTTTGACATGGCTAGAGAAGGAAGCTATACATAGTGAGACCGTTGAAGGAAATATGCTCTAGAGGCAGTAATAAAGTTGTTATTTATATTTCCTTATATCATGATGAATGTTTATTATTCATGCTAGAGTTGTATTAACCGGAAACTTAGTACATGTGTTAATACATAGATAAACAGAGTGTCACTAGTATGCCTCTACTTGACTAGCTCATTAATCAAAGATGGTTAAGTTTTCTAGCGATGGACAAAGAGTTGTCATTTGATGAACGGGATCACATCAGTAGAGAATGATGTGATTGACTTGATCCATCCGTTAGCTTAGCACTATGATCGTTTAGTTTATTGCTATTGCTTTCTTCATAACTTATACATGTTCCTATGACTATGAGATTATGCAACTCACGAATACCAGAGGAACACTTTGTGTGCTATCAAACATCACAACGTAACTGGGTGATTATAAAGATGCTCTATAGGTGTCTCTGATGGTGTTTGTTGAGTTGGCATAAATCGAGATTAGGATTTGCCACTCCGATTGTCGGAGAGGTATCTCTGGGCCCTCTCGGTAATACACATCACTATAAGCCTGGCAAGCAATGTGACTAATGAGTTAATTACGGGATGATGTATTACGGAACGAGTAAAGAGACTTGCCGGTAATGAGATTGAACTAGGTATTGAGATACTGACGATCGGATCCCGGGCAAGTAACATACCGATGACTAAGGGAATAACGTATGTTGTTATGCGGTTTGACCGATAAAGATCTTCATAGAATATGTAGGAACCAATATGAGCATCTAGGTTCCCCTATTGGTTATTGACCGGAGATGAGTCTCGGTCATGTCTACATAGTTCTCGAACCTGTACGGTCCGCATGCTTAACATTCGATGACGATTGGTATTATGAGTTTATGTGTTTTGATGTACCGAAGGTTGTTCGGAGTCCCAGATGTGATCACGGACATGACGAGGAGTCTCGAAATGGTCGAGACATAAACGACCGATATATTGGAAGGCTATGTTTGGACATCGGAATGGTTCCGGGTCAGTTCGGGCATTTTTTGGAGTACAGGAGGGTTACCAGAACCCCCCGGGGAGTCAATGGGCCTTAATGGGCCCTAGTGAAAAAAGAGGGCACCAGGCAAGTGGTGGGGTGCGCTGTTGGGGAACGTAGGAGAATTTTAAAATTCTCTACGCATCACCAAGATCAATCTATGGAGTCATCTAGCAACGAGGGAGAGAGGAGTGCATCTACATACCCTTGTAGATCACGCACGGAAGCGTTCAAGAGAACGGGGTTGATGGAGTCGTACTCGGCGTGATCCAAATCACCGATGACCTAGTGCCAAACGGACGGCACCTCCGCGTTCAACACACGTACAGTTGGGAAGACGTCTCCTCCAACTTGATCCAGCAAGGGGGAAGGAGAGGTTGATGAAGATCCAGCAGCACGACGGCGTGGTGGTGGATGCAGCAGGATCCCGGCAGGGCTTCGCCAAGCGCAAGCGGGGAGGAGAGGTATTACGGAGGGAGAGGGAGGCGCCAAGAGCAAGGGGTGCGGCTGCCCTCCCTCCCCCCTCTTTATATAGGGGCCTTGGGGGGGGGGCGCCGGCCCTAGGAGATGGATCTCAGAGGGGGTGGCGGCCAAGGGGTGGCTTCCCCCCCCCCCCCCAAGCTAGGTGGGGGGCGCCCCCACCCCTAGGGTTTCCCAACCCTAGGCGCAGGGGAGGCCCAAGGGGGGCGCACCAGCCCACTAGGGGCTGGTTCCCCTCCCAATTCAGCCCATGGGGCCCTTCGGGATAGGTGGCCCCACCCGGTGGACCCCCGGGACCCTTCCGGTGGTCCCGGTACAATACCGGCGACCCCCGAAACCTTCCCGATGGCTGAAACTGGACTTCCTATATATAAATCCTTACCTCCGGACCATTCCGGAACTCCTCGTGACGTCCAGGATCTCATCCGGGACTCCGAACAACTTTCGGGTTACTGCATACTAATATCTCTACAACCCTAGCGTCACCGAACCTTAAGTGTGTAGACCCTACGGGTTCGGGAGACATGCAGACATGACCGAGATGCCTCTCCGGTCAATAACCAACAGCGGGATCTGGATACCCATGTTGGCTCCCACATGCTCCATGATGATCTCATCGGATGAACCACGATGTCGAGGATTCAATCAATCTGTATACAATTCCCTTTGTCAATCGGTACGTTACTTGCCTGAGACTCGATCGTTGGTATCCCAACACCTGTTCAATCTCGTTACCGGCAAGTCACTTTACTCGTACCGTAATGCATGATCCCGTGATCAACCACTTGGTCACATTGAGCTCATTATGATGATGCATTACCGAGTGGGCCCAGAGATACCTCTCCGTCATACGGAGTGACAAATCCCAGTCTCGATTTGTGCCAACCCAACAGACACTTTCGGAGATACCTGTAGTGTACCTTTATAGTCACCCAGTTACGTTGTGACGTTTGGCACACCCAAAGCACTCCTACGGTATCCGGGAGTTGCACAATCTCATGGTCTAAGGAAATGATACTTGACATTCGGAAAAGCTACAGCAAACGAACTACACGATCTTTGAGCTATGCTTAGGATTGGGTCTTGTCCATCACATCATTCTCCTAATGATGTGATCCCGTTATCAATGACATCCAATGTCCATAGTCAGGAAACCATGACTATCTTTTGATCAACGAGCTAGTCAACTAGAGGCTCACTAGGGACGTGTTGTGGTCTATGTATTCACACATGTATTACAATTTCCGGATAATACAATTATAGCATGAATAATAGACAATTATCATGAACAACGAAATATAATAATAACCATTTTATTATTGCCTCTAGGGCATATTTCCAACACGCGCCCCCCTTGGCCCAAACCAAACTGGTTTAGGGTTTGGGGGGCCGCCCCCTCTTTCCTTCTCCTCTCCTCCTCCTTCCTCCTTCTCCTAGTAGGAATAGGAAGGGGGGGCTACTTGGAGTAGGATTCACTACAAAAAAAGACACATCCGTGACATTTTGGGCCGAACGAATTTTTTTTCTGTCATACATATGACACTTCTATGACGATAATTGTGACAAAACCCGGTATCATCATAGATGTGGTGGGCTCCTACTTCTATGACAAAAAATCATGATAGAAAATGGGCTTTTCGTCCTGGGCGGGCTGGAGGCGCAGCTGCATGACATTCTTTGGGCCGTCCATGACGGAAAAAACCATGGTAGAAGCGAGGGGGAGGAAAATTTCGGGGAGTTCCCGGTTATGGTGGGAGGTCGGGGGCCGAGCGATGCGCGTTTCTCTTGTACACATACGCACGTGTGTGCGAGGCGTTGGCTCTAACTAAACCCGAGCGAGGCGTTGGGCTCTAACTGAACCCGAGCGATTGCACTGCAGGCTACGTGTTACTGAACCCGAGCGATCGATCGATGGTTGTTAACTGAACCCGATCGAGCGATTCCTTCGCTACTACTGCTAACTGAAGCTGATCGATGCTGCCTCTGGATGAACAATGAGTGTTGCGGGGGGGGGGGGGTTGGATGAACAGTTCCCGGTGGGGGTGGATGAACAGGACCCCGTGGTGTTGCCTCTGGATGAATAGGACCCCGATCGATCGAGCCGGTTGGGGCTGGATGAACAGGACCTTGTGGAGGGCTGGATGAACAGGACCACCCCGTGGAGGGCAGGATGAACAGTAGACGGTGGAGGGCAGGATGAACAGTAGCCCATGGAGGGGTGGTTGAACAGGAGCCCGTGGAGAGGGCTGGTTGAACAGTAGCCGGTGGAGTAGCGCGCGGTGGAGGCTGGATGAATAGGAGCCTGTGGATGAACAGTCGCAGGTGGAGGCTGGAGGAGGTCGACGGTGGATGAACAGTAGCTCGTGGAGGCTGGAGGGGGTCGACGGTGTAGATGAACAGTATCCTACGGAGTCCCGTTTTGCGGTACGCCACACCCCTCCCGATGAACAGGACCCCCGTTTCGACCGTAGCGCTCCAACACAAGTCCGTTTCGTCCGTTTTGCGGTACGCCACACCCCTCCCGATCAACAGGACCCCCGTTTCGACCTTAGGAGGTCCGTTTCCTCCGTTTTGCGGTATGCCAGACCCCTCCCAATGAACAGGATCCCGTTTCGAACATGGCCGGTCGAACACAAGGCCGTTTCCTCCGTTCTGCGGTACGCCTGGCCTCGTTTTCATCGCCTGTTCCGTCCAAGCCCTCTCGATGAACAGACGCATTCCGTTGCCTCCCCATGAACACGACGCATTCCGTTGCCTCCCCATGAACACGACGACGACGCTGTTTCTCCGTTCCAACCCAGCCATGTACACGAGCCCTGGCCGTACGTATGCGCGAGTAGGCGTTCGAGACCCCGCCCGTATGTACACATACGTGGCCGTATTTTCTTTCTTGCACCCTGGCCGCTATACATACGTGTAAATGCTACGTGCGCGCCTCTACTACGACACGTGCGCGCCTCTACATCGACCAGTATGTACGTACACGTTCACGACCAGAATGACAACGCTACGTACGCTTCAACCAGGTGGGTCCCGACTGTCAGGCACTTCCTTGCCTGCGAAGATGTAGCTGGTCGGTCTCAGCAGTCAGGGGGTGAAACGTTTTTTTTGCCCGGACGCACTTCCTTGCATGCGAAGATGTAGCTGGTGGGTCCTAGCAGTCAGGGGGAAATATTTTTTTTGCGAAATACGGTGGCCCGTCCGGTGGGTCCCGCTGTCAGGTGGAGGAATAATTATTTTGCATGCAATAAGGAGGCACTTCCTTGCTGCGGCCGTGGACCCAGCTGTCAGCCTCTCCACGTACAGTCCACGTCCGATGGAAGTCGTTCCTTGACCATGTTGACCACGCCGCACCGAGAGCACCAGGGCGGTGGACGACGGCGAGGCCTAGGAAGGGGACGACGTGGAGCCGGGGAAGATGCGGCAGTGGATGCCCACGCATAGAGGAGTACGAGGGTTCACTGGTTCACTGCGGTGTGAGGCTGCCGTCGCCGCAGAATAATAGGGGTGTGGGTGAGTAGAGGGATGGCCTGGCCAGCGGTGGGAGTAGTAGGGGGCGGTGAGGCCTCCGCCGCATCGCAGCCGGCCACGGGAGGCAGGAGCACGAGGCACGACCGGCGCTGGTTTGGGCGGCTGGAGCAATAAGACCAGAGGTTGAAGAAGTACTACGGCCGTTGGATGGACATCGTACGGTCACTAGAGCTAGAATCGTGCATATTGACTAAGTTGACAAAGCCCTCCGTCCCCGTCAACTTAGTAGGCCCACAAGTCAGCCTCCCACCAAGGTGGGTCCCAGCTAGCAGGGGGGTATTCATTTTTTTGAGCGTATAAGGAGGCACTTCCTTGCGTGCGAAGATATAGCTGGTGGGTCCGAGCTGTCAGCGGCGGTAACGTTTCTTTTGCGAAATACAGAGGCCCTTTTGGTGGGTCCCTGATGTCAGGTGGATGAATCATTATTTTGCGCGTAATAAGGAGGCATTTCCTTGTGTGCGGCCGTGGACCTAGCTGTTGGCCTCTCCACGTACAGTCCACTTCAGATGCATGTCGGTCGTTGACCATGTTGACCATGCCGCGCCGAGAGCACCAGGGCGGTGGACGACGGCGAGGCCTAGGAAGGGAACGACATGAAGGCAGGAAAGACTCGGCAGTTGTTTCCCACGTGGAGGGGAGTACGACTGTACGAGGGTTTACTGGTTCGTCTTCCGTCGCCGGAGAATAATAGCAGGTGTGGGTGAGTAGAGGGATGGCTAGGCCAACGATGAGAGTACGGTGGGGCGGTGAGGCCTGCGCGGCAGCAGAGCCGGCTGCGGGAAGGAGGAAGCAGGCAGTCCCGCCGGCGCCTGTTTGACCGGCTGGAGCAGGAAGAGCAGAGATTGAAGAAGCACGACGGCCATTGGATGGCCATCCAACAATCACTGCTTGTGCGTCAACCTTTTTTTAGGAAAGTCTCAAATCTGTGGAAAACAGCATACAACCCATCTGCCATTATTTCTAATAATTTACAGCCCATTTGCTAATTATTAATGTTTTTTTGAGCCCATATTCTTTTTGTTAGCATTACAACCCATATTGTGGCCACGGTTAAAAAATTATATGAAATTTTGCATATTTCGGTGCGGTCTGAACTGTTTTTAATCCCGAAATTTCGACTCACATTCAAACTGATTTTTAAAAATAAATGTATATCAATATAAAATCCAACAAATTCTCCACACAGTAAAATTAATGTAATTTCAAATCTCGAAATGAAGAAAAGATATTTGAAACTAATTGCCGGTTTGATGTGTTTTAAAAATGTACAACCCATTTCTCATTACTGATGGGCCATTTTCTCGGCCAGCCGAATGAAAGCTCTCCTCGTCTTGAAAGATTTGCAGCCCAACTGGCCTGACAAAGCGACTTACTTGGCAAATCACAAAAAAACTGGGCTGTGGCCGTGGACCCAACTGTCAGCCTCTCCATGTACAATACTCTTCCGATGGAATGTCGTTGACCACGTTGACGACGCCGCGCCGAGAGCACCAAGGCGGTGGACGACGGCGAGGCCTAGGAAGGGGACGACGTGGAGCCGGGGAAGACGCGACAGTGGATGCCCACACGGAGAGGAGTACGAGGTTTCACTGGTTTGGTTGCGGTCTGAGGCTGCCGTCGCCGCAGGGCCTGGCTAGCGGTGGGAGTAGTAGGGGGCGATGAGGCCTCATCGGCAGCACAACCGGCCACTGGAGGCAGGAGCAGGCGATCTCCCCGGCGCTGGTTTGGGCGGCTGGTGCAAGAAGAGCAACGATTGAAGAAGCAGCAGGACCGTTCGATTCAAATCCAACGGTTACTGCTGCTAGAATCATTTGTTGACTAAGTTGACAAGCCCTGCATACGCGTCAACTTAGTAGGCCCACAGGTCAGCCTCCTAATCGGTGTGCCCCAGATGTCAGTGGGAGGAATCATTTTTTTTCGCGTAATAAGGAGGCAGTTGATTGCATGCGGCCAGGCCAGCGGAGGGAGTAGGGTGGGCCGGGGAAGCCTGTGCGGCATCACAGCGGGCCACAAGAGGAGGGAGCAGGCAGTCCCGCCGGCGCTAGTTTAGGCGGCTGGAGCAGGAAGATCAGAGATTGAAGAAGCACGTCGGCCGTTGGATGGACATCCAAAACTAACTGCTGCTAGAATCGTGTGTTCAGTGACAAAGCCTTGCGTAAACAAGTCAGCCTCGAAATCTGTGGCGTGTACAGCCCATTTGCTATTATTTTTATAATTTTTACTCATTTTCTAATTCATATGGAATTTATTGCAGCCCATTTTCCATTTTTAGAATTGCTGGCCATTTTTTGGTCAGTACCAAGGTCAAAAAATTAACTAAATATGTGGGAAATTTTGAAAATTCGCAAATTTTTGCTGGGGAACGAAATATTCTTAATCCAAAAATTATTAGCCATACTAAAACAAATTTAAAAATAAATTAGTACTATGTCATGTTAAATCCAATAAAATACGTATAAGATATCAGTGAAGAACAAAAACAAAAAAAGAAACTTATATCCCATTTGCTATAATTTTTTTGGAATTTTCAACCCCTTTTGATATTACTTTTAACAGACATTGACCATACTCTTAAGCCAGGCCGGAATGCATCCCTCCTCGTCTTGAAAGATTTGCAGCCCAGTAATTCGGAGAAAACAAATAGGCCTAGCTTGGGTATTCTTCAAAAAGAAATACTGGGCTACCTATTTTCCCAAAGAACTGGTGCATGAACATTTAGCTTTATTTATTTATTTATTTACTTATTTATGTTTAGGGGACCATGAGCATGTACCTGGGCCAGATTCATGTGAGAGCCTCCCTTCCAGTTAATTATGGGCTTCTCTATTGGGCCTTCATCAGTGGGCTGCATGTTATCAACAAGTGGAAAATGTGTTCCGAGTTTCAAAAAAAATGTGTTCTGTATGATAAATAGTATGCGCTACGTATGGTACGGGGCACTAAAGGATCGAACCATGCAACGACTTCCAAAACATTGTGTTTGTCGTTCTAACAACACATTTATTCAACCAATAGACGATATACTACTGATTGTACATTGAAAACAGCAGCAACAGCAACCAAGGCTGGGGGTGTAACAGAAGCAGCAAGCAGGCCAGAAGAGTGAAGACGCAGCTCTCTCCTCCAAACCAAACATCAGCCATCATTACAAAAGGGCTACCAAAAAAGAACAAGTGTATGCATCAAACTAAATAAAGATCCCACTACACCAAGTGTACGCATCTAACTAACTGGCTCAGTTAGACGTTACTAATTTTTTTCGAAACGGAGGAAAAAGAATTGCCTCATCGATTAATTTAGAAGAAGAGAATTGCCTGGTTAATCTACGGAAAACCGGGCTAAAACCGAAGACGTTACTATTTATTAAGGTACAGTGGAGTCGTAGATGGAGAGGAGTGGGAAACTTCACTGGTTCGGGTGCGCGGCAGCACAGCCGCAGTGGTTAGAAGGGAAAACATAAATTGGACACGGCATTACTTTTATAAGAGACATGCGTTTTATACCCCACAGTAGGCATACTAACAAGTTCACACACAAATACAACATAAAAGGTAAACATTCATATCAAACTCAGGTTCACAGGACATGTTCATATCCATAGCCAACATTCACAATCAACAACTCAAAAGATTCATATATACACAAGCTCAGCATATCTATGCATCCAAATGATTGATAGATCACACGACAATATTCATACATAATTTATAAAAAGATTCAGATATACGCATGTTCAGTATGTTTATGCATCCAAATGATTGAGATCACAGCCAATATGATCCATGGACGAACTTTAATTACCTAGGGTACATACTGGTAAATGGTGTTCAATCGGAGGTACTTCTTGCTAAATCAGTTCTTGTACGAGTAAACTTTCGAGTACATAAGAGGCAGCACAGACAATCTAAACTTTGCTTGTAGGTTTATCCTCAAATAGTGGCCTCGTGCCCAGGGAGGTTTGAGCAACTTGGCCACTACTTTCATCCAACCAGTTTACTGGGTTATCTTGGTCCTGTATCTCGCCAAAATTCTACATTGAAGACGAGAAAGGAGGCGGTTGAGAAAATGAACCACCCAAATTTTTTGTGCAGTTCAACTGAAATGGAGCATCCTTGGCGTGCAGACTGATTAAGTGCCAGATGAATATACGCGTCAACCAACTTGTCTGGAATCTTTAGACTCCATGCCATATAGTTCGCTACCATATGTGCCGATAACCAAAAGGCACAAGTTGGGACCAAAGACTGGACTGCGTTTTTCTGGGCTATGCACCAAGCAATATTTTTGGCGTTCACTCTCCTAACACTTGGAGTTTGACAATTGGTTGACGTCGGTTGATACTCGAATGAATATAGGCACTTCTTGTCAACATCGATGCTTGTCTGAGTGAGCTTTGGAGTACATAGCAGCAACATAAGTACCTGTCCATCTGATCATTTTGTGCAGTTCTACTAAAATCACCCGATGTAATGATTTGCCTGTGAGTTCAGGCTCCAAATTACTCCTTTATGAAATCGGCAAACAGTAGCACAATACCAAGTTACCAATACATATGACAGGCACAATAATCAGGATAAAGACTAGTACCAACCTGTGTGAGGTAGCATATCAATTACTATTTCCTTTGACTGGAAGCCGAGATAAGCCAAGCGACTGACAGCAAAGGAAGAAAGCATGCAGAGTTTAGCAACTGGCAGGAAAGGACGGAAGCTGTCGAGGCAATGAAGCACCCAAAGTTTTTTGTGCAGTTCCACCAAAATCAAGCATCCCTATTGGCACATATATTGAGAGAGTGAGATTACTGTAATAGTGGGACTAGTTTATGAAACATACACTAACAAATAGAAGCACCCTCATTATCTTAATGGGTAAAGTTAGCAACATAGTAGTCTTGCTTAAAGAGAGGTATTAGTTTATTTAATCAGTGCCAATTAGCTCAACTCAACACTCAAAGCATTGCCATTTATCATAGGTTGCAAAACTTTAACGTGCAAAGATAAAAGAGTTTCTCATGACAGTAGCACGATACAAATAGAGATGACAGCAAACTAATATGGATGAAGGCCTTAGGCCCGTACCAACCTGAGAAAAAAAGCTTATTCATGTAGTCCCATTAGAGATGATAAAGCACTCACTGGAATCACACAATAGTATATATTTTTGTGCACTTCAAATGTATGGTTGAAACCACTCTTGTTTACCAGTGCTGAGATTATATCGAAAGATTATCAAGAACTTCCAGCAGAGTTAAAGCACTGGCTGTGATACAGTTCATTGTATTGTCTTGTGTAGTTCCATTTAATGTATGATTGGCACAACATGATCCCTATTTGCACAAGTAGGAACAAGGTGAAACCTTCATTAGCTTAGTGAGAAAGGATAGGAAGACATTAGCATATTACTCAACCAGTAGCATCAAATTCATGATGGACAATACGCAAAACATTGCCTCATTGAACCGATGGCAATAAATTGACATGCAAAACAATAGCACTATTATGTCATGACACTAATAATATTCCCTCCCTGCTCCACCACATGATTCACCTCCATAGACAAACATACATGCGTACATGATTCAGCATAGGGTCCTACTAAAGATTTGTTTAACTCCAACAGGAAAATTAGGCAGTAATAAATTAGTGGTACTTAAGTACTCCTAGTTAATTAAGTGAGACAGCAGAAGTGGAAGGGCTCCCTGGAGGATCGTCTCACATGTAAGGTAGTCGTTGCCGGAGCCCTTGAATGGCCTCGACTGAGGCCTCTGGCTTCAGCAAGATCGCCTTGGCACTGTTTATTCTTCTTCGTCTTCCTCTTCATGCTCTGTTTCTCTTTCTCCTCACCAGTTGGTGAAACCAAGTACATGATTGACCTTCTAATTCAGAATTGGTTTTGTCAGTGAGGGAGTACAAGTATACTAGTAAAAACAACATTATTTTCTCATGGCAGTCGGAAAATAGAGATGAACACATGCATTAAATATCATTCTTACCTAAATGAAGGTTATGGCGCCAATATGGATGATGAGGATTGGAACACAGATCTCCCTTTGTGCAGTTCCACCAAAATGAACCAACTTTTCCATTCTGACATTCCAGTTAAACAGCACAAAAGTCACTTCTTTTAAGAAGAGTTTTGTGCAGTGCACCAAAAGGTCACAACAGCAACCAGGTGAACTGGATATCCCTGTTTGCATAAAAAGGCACAGAGGAAATAGTCAGAGTCTCAAACAATTACAGGCAAAAACATTTGGCTAAACTTGTCATGGCTTATAACAGTGGGTGCACCAGCAGTCTAGTACCATGTACGTAAACAGGGGCATAAAGTGGCGATTCATAGTTTGTTGCCCAGAGAAACAAACATCCAAGAAACTTATTTGGGTTGGTCCCATTTTTGTTCACTCTATCCACCTAATCCTATGTGTGGATAGCAAATCTAGTCCTGGTCATACCACTGTGTACAGCGTTACCCCTATATTTCCCTTTTCGACCAAGAGACCGGTTGGATGACCAGTCTGTACTACTTTCACCCCCTTTCCTTCCTGTTTGTACCAAGTCCGATGTACACACAGGTGAAGCTATGTGTATGGCTGAGGGGGCTGTGGCCCCCCAAACCTAGTAGCTTTTGTGAAGAATTTTTTTAAGATGGCATAGATTGAGAAAAATAGGGACTTTTACCCCTTCATAAAGCCATATTTTGCCATTGCCCCTCCCAATGATCCTGTGCTAGCTCCGCCACTGGATGTACATACTAAATTCCCCCACCCCCACTTTATTTCTTGTTTGAACCAAGTACTCCCTCCGTCCAGAATTACTTGTCATCAAAATGGATGTGTCTAGAACTAAAATACATCTAGATACATCCATTTCAATGACAAGTATTTTCGGACGGAGGGAGTACAAGATTCGACTCCATGAAGTAGCTTTACCTCTAACAATAGAAGAAAAAATATATGTGATGTTGGACCATCCGATCGAGAGAGGCTGAGAGGTAGAAAATGATGCACATGCAGCGACGTACCGAGCTGGGGAAGTAGAGCTAAGGCAGTTTTGAACGAAGATATACCTGAAGGTCGTCAGGATGTGGATAGGTGGGCGGCGGGAGGCCGGATCTGCCCACAGGCAACGACGAAGGGATTGGAGGACCTCCCACGCCGGCGCTCGGCCAGAGATAACGGTGCGGCTGGCAGTGGGTCTCCTCCCTCGCTGTCGACGACGGCCTAAACACTGCCCCTCCTCCCCTTCACCAGCGGAGGGGGATACGTCCGGATCTGTAACCAGCGGTGAGGATAGAAAGCCAGTGTTTTTTGAAGGGAGAAAGACGGTGTTACTACCCCTATCTTGTTTAAATCTGGAGAGGATGAGAGTGTGTGAATAGAGCAACCCTAGCAAGCAAGCGCGGAGGCTCTGGCCTATATACACGTAGTGAGCAACCCTAGCAAGCAAGCAACCCCTATCTTTGTCAACTCGTACAAGACCGAGAAATTTCATTACTACAACGCCCTCTCCCTCGCGGACTGAGCTCCGGTGCCTTAACTGCACCTGCCTTTGGCTGCATGACAGGAGGGCCAACCACCTGTTGGGCCCACTTGTCATGGACGCAAAGGCAGGAGCACTAAGTTGAAGCTTTCGCTATCCCTCCCGCACGAGGTGGACGGACATGCAGCAGTGCATTCGATACTGTAGAAGTAGGAGTAATCATTATTGTTCGTCTTCTCGAAGAGGCGAAGAGCCAAGCGCAACCCGAACGTGGCAGTTGCGAACGCTTGCGTGGTGCGGTTCCTTGGAGTACTAGCCAGGCTCTTGCATGAGACAAAATTGCTATTGTTTAACAATTAAACTCCATTATCCATTGGTTGATACTCATTCTGCATAGGTCCACGCGCTTAGCACCGTTTCCTCCTGGGGTCACCAATGTTTATTTGCTAATTAATAGCATTGCATGCAATGAACTAGCCATTGCAAGTCATTAAAAGCATGCACACCTCTCATCTTTTATTGGTTGATATATCAAGAAACAAGAAACATGGTAGAAGTTAATGCACCGCGTCTAAGTGTTTTGGGACTATTTGGTTTTCGTAAGGCTGGTCATAGTGGGGAGTAACTTAGACTAGTGTCATGCATATGACACTAGCCTAAATTACTACCTTCATAATGCAAAGTAACATAATAGTAGTATTTTAGATGGCTTCATTTATTAGCTTGTAGACTCATCTTATCTTGAAAAGCGCTATGTTACAGTAACATATTATGTTACCACCTCTCATTAATTACTTGCCACATAAGCAAAAAATTCTTGGAGTGCGCTATGTTACTAGCTAAGTTACTCCCACTATGGCTAGCCTAAGATGACTTAAACACCTAGACGGAGGGAGTAGTATAGCCCTGTAAACCGCAAAGGAGTATTTGCCTTTCTAGAGATTTCAACAAGTGACTAGACTACACCGTGTGCAGTACTCTCTCCCTTCCGGTTTATAGGGCTCAAATCTCAAATCTCATGAACCAAGGCATTTTGCGAATGGAGGAATGTATCTCGTACTTTAAAAAACTACCCTAATTAAACTCATGCATTAATTACGTAGTTCTCTCATTTTCCTCTCCGCCTTGGTCGCGGTGCACAATATTGAGCACTCCTATATGACTAGCCGCTCTATCTACATGCGGGACATTTCAAAGCATCCGTGCTCGCGTGCCATCCACCAAATCACAACGAGGTGCTACAGTCAAGACTCACCTGTAACCCCGGTGTGGCCGTCATGACCCGTCATATCACAAAACCCACACCTTTACCAGCAGTGGTAAGGTGGCCTCCAAGTTGGACTGGACGAAGCAACCATCATTTCACTGGAACGCTCGTTCAAGCCCTTTCTTCCCTTTCTTGAAGAAAACCTCACTCCAGGCTACTCACTTCTGCCATTTTTCTTCTGTACCGATGAAGGAAAGGTGGGCAAATCAGTTATGCTGCTATATTTTCATTCCAAGAATCTTCTTTTTGCGAAGCACTGACCTATTCTCACATCCTATTCTTTTCCCGTTTTCATTGCGATTGTGGTTTCCTTTCGATTGCTTTTTGTTTGTCAGTTCATTGATGAATCCTGGAGCACTAGGCAAAGAGTTGCCGGCGGACAACCCACTGGAGACAGCGATCTCCAGGAAGCGAGCACCGACCAACGAGTTGACCATGTTGGCGGGCCAACCCATGGAGACGAAGAACTCCAAGAAACAAGCATTGGCCAAAGAGTTGAGGACGTTGGCGGACGAACTCCTCAAAGGAAGTTGGAAGAACGGAAAGGGCCCCACCGTGCCTACCCCAGGAACTCTGATTGCCACCTATGTGAGGCTCAAGACCGAGTTTGAGGAGATAGTCGCCGTTGAGAAGCAGTATTCCCCTGGCAAGGTGATGGCCCCCATCGAGGACGAGGAGATTGCCCCCGGAGGGATGAGATCCCCCGGTGAGCTGCACAAGGTAAAAAATAATGGCTTATTACCATAGTTGTGGTTTTTGATTATTTGCAATGTTCTTGCTAATATGTTAGGGTTGTGCAGGTGCCGGTGGACGTCCTTGATGATTCCGATGTCGTGGCCCGTCCTGTTGGCATCGCCCCGGAGATCGATTCTGATGCCGCTGTCCATCCTGTGGACATCGCCCCAGAGATCGATTCGGATGTCGCGGTCAGTCCTGCGGACATCGCCCCAGAAATCGATTCCCATGCCGCTCTCCATGCTGTGGTCATTGCCCGAGAGATCGATGACAAGAAATAGTTGGTCGGGCTAATACTTCACGGTAGTTTGCATTGCCCTGTGTTTAATTACCAGAACGATGCGTGTTATCAAACCATATTAGGGCTAGTGCACTATCTTGTGTGGGCGGATCTTGCTACTTTAGTTTGATAGTGAATCGTGCGATGAATCATGCGAACCCTCTCCGAGTTATGGAAACAGATGTATCCTCACCAGCTTTTGATGTAATATATGGCATGATTAGATGTAAGTTTGAACTGTTTATCATATCAGCAGGGCTTGTTTGATGATTCTTGGTGTTAGTAGGCTAGCTACTGTGCGAGCTATAACACTTGCAAAATACTCACCGAAGAGAAACGTTGGGGCTGATGAGCTCGTGGTACGCTTATACTTATCCCTCGTCGATCGACCAATTGCCCTAGTTCCTAAAATTGTAGGCTTAGCGATCGATGACCTAGGCGGGCTAGTTTGGCCTAGTGGGTTTCAGTGATATGACATGCAACACAAAATCATAGCAGTGTAGAGACATACTCCCTCCGTTCCAAAATAGATGACCTAGGCGGGCTAGTTTGCCCTAGTGGGTTTCAGTGATATGACGTGGTACAGTGCCGTCCAGTCTTCGCGTGTGGTAGCAGTATTGCGGGTACAGTAAGTTTTCTTGAAGAAGCGGAATTCAACGAAGTCATGATGGTTCCTTTGTCCGAACAACTTACAGTGGGAAAGGTTGGGCCTGCGATACGACCGGGGTAGACCAGGATAATTTTGTGCATGGCAGGTGGACCAGGATGGTCGACGTCCCACATGTAGGCGAATGAAAGTATTCTTTCCGATATAGTGGACGAGCAACGAGTATTCATTGTTTATTTTTGATGAAAGCTATTGTCTCCACTGTTACGACAGAGGAGTGTGAAACACGGCAGCCCAGTGAACTTGGCATGTGCACCACTCCCTCCTTCCTCATGTAATGCCCAGGTTACAACTTTTTCTCACTTTCTCTCTATCTATTTCCTCTCAAATGTTTTTTACCTTTCTTTTTGAAGACACAATTCTTTTTATGCCTTTTTTTAGAATTATTTTTTATACCTAGGAGCACGTGTAGAGACGGGCTCTTGCAGAGCCCACTCCTTGACTTTGTCAATGCCTCTCTCTCCTCCACATAAGGAGTACTACTTGCTATGCATGCATGCGGCGGGCAGCTAGTGTCTTGAGGGGCCAGGGCGGTGAGAGCGGGCTCCAGAAGCGGTCCGGACTCTAGCATAATTTTGGTTTTTACAGTATTTCTTTCTCCATTGACAGGTAGGCCCGCATAGATAGATAAAGAACACGAGCTGATGAGGCGCATGCGGACTGTTTGACTGGTCAACCAGACAAATACGGAGCTATACACTGAGCTAGTGACCGTATAATCACCATATCTCGTATACAATGATCAAAGTGAGCTATCAAGACAAGTTCAATGACCGCCAATGCATTTTAGTCAGTAATAAATGACCAGGATTGAAGGGGAATCCAAATTTGCTTCGTCTTCTCTCCTTCAGCTCTTGACAAACCAATGCACTATACGGTTGTCCGGCCACTCCACCCTAGAGCTCTCACCAAGCGTCGTTCATGCCACCACGCCGCACACTAACCGGTAAGGCAGCGATGGCATCCCGCCGCGCCGAGTTCCTCACCGCCCACGACCGCACACAAAATGGTAGGGAAGCGATGACATCCCGCCGTGCCGAGTTCATCGCCGCTCGCGACCTCACAACTACGTGGGAGGAATTTGAAGATGCCAAGGCCGAATGGGCGGTAGATCAAGAGGCGGCCAAAGCCACACAAAGGGAGTGGAAAAGTCAGAAAGCACTCAAGAAAAGAGAGGCCCGCCGCCACAAGAAAGAAAAGGACGCACGCGCTGCTGTGGAGAGGTCGGCGGAGATCCAAGCATGGTGGGGTGTCGCCGACAAAGCCGGGAGGGAGAACGACGGCGTCTGGCCAGCATCTGAGAAGTAGTAGTACTAGTAGTTAGTGTGTGTGTGTGTGTCTGAGTACGAGCATGTGCCAGTACTACTAGTTACTACTGTAGTTCTTAGAGCAAATTACCAGTACATTGGCCTAGACTAAATGGAAAAATTCCTATCCTAAGCATCAAATGGCATCTCTTTCTCTATAGGAATTGAGATGCATGTCATCTCACTTCCTATGATTTTCATATTCCTATCCTATGAATGAAAGGAGGCCTCTGTTGGAGTAACTACTGTAGCTAGCAGTACTGCTGGTACAGTAGTTTTCTTCAAGAAGCGGAATTCAACGAAGTCATGATGGTTCCTTCGTCCAAGCAACTTCAAAGCGGGAAGTGGGCCTGTGATTTGACGGCTCATTAGTCATTGTTACTGCGGCGCGACAACCTGGGTGACTCCCTTGGAGTTCTGCATGCATGGCAAGTGGACCAGGATGGTCGACGTCCCACATGTTGGCGAACGGAAGTATTCTTTTCGATATCGAGGAGCAAGGAAACCGTGTGGTATAGTATCATTGCTGTTTGGTTCGCAAAAAAATAGTATCACTGCCGATTTATAATTATTTTTTATTTCTGATGAATGCTAGCATTTCAACTCTTACGACGAAGGGTGCCAAACACGGCACGTGCTGGATGTCCCACACGTCAGCGAAAGGAGTGGGACATGAACAGCGTGGTAGAGCCCAGCGTAAAAAAACAGCGTGGTAGAGCGTCTCCACTTCTTCCACTTCTGGGTCGAAGACCACACGTAGTAGTACTTAGTGGTATGAACAATACAAAGTGCGACCTGGAGACAAACACACGTATAGTTGGAAGGTCTCGGGGCATACACGTAAACAAATATAAAAGTTAATATGTGCCTCCAACTAATATAGTAGTAGTAGAGTACTTAGGCACGTACTCCATAACATCACCGTGCATTGCACGTACAACATTTAGTGGTAGTACGTAGTAAGAGACAAATGCCGCCCAAGAGTTCCCTTCTCGACCTACTTTTGGGTGTTTGGTAGAGTGTATGGAGGGTGCATGAGTCCACACTAGTTTAGCACAAATACACTAGAAGCATGCATGAAGAGGGGTGTTGAGTTGAGCATGCATGAAGAGGGAACAACTATGCTGAGACGAGAACGCAACCAAACACACCCTATATGCCACGCATGTTCATACCATTTGTGCCTTTCTACTTCACTTACTGCGCTACATTACTCAGGTTCGTACGTCCACTCCTGGGTACATGTTCGTCTCGTAGTTCCAGTCCCACGTGTTCTTCATATAGATGGAACTATCCTTGCATAACACGTGCACCTTGATGCTAGATGTCTCGCGTGTTGGCAAAAGGATGAACAAAGCTCACGTAAAAAAATAGAGTGGAAGAACATAGATTCCGGACGACCAGAAGGAGCAAGGAACCTCGTGGTGGAGCATCTGCACTCATAATATTTAATATTATTCAGTGATATAAAATTAACCAATCATCTCCACAGTGGACTGGAAGGGTACGAAACACGATAGCCCAGTGTAGTATCATACTAATACATGGCTAACCCACGCTATCACAATATTTCTTGGTTTCCATGCGACACCTATCTCTAGTAATCTAGCAGCCTGTATCGCTTCTCCCTCCTCATCTCTATCAAAGTGCGGCGGGCTGGTGTTTCTGCCGTCTATTGAGGTCGGTTAATTATCACATGTTAGCGACATGCCAAGAGCATTCTAAAAAAATTCCTTTCACGTTCCGTTTTCAAAATGAAAAAAAAACCCTTTCACGTACGAATTTCCCTGTATGCTTTGAGCAACTTGCATGTCCTATACTGCTCCTGTTTGATACTCTAACTTAGCTAGAGGTTAGACTAACTCATGACTAACCTTGAACTAACTGTAGCCAAAGAGGTGTTTGGGTGAGAGGGTTAGATTGACAATAAATGCACTTCATGGAGAGAGAAAAGTGATTTTTCAGTGGTCCCAATGAGAACTATCTCCAGTTAGCACCTCTTGGGTGGGATAGTTTTTTTGTGGGTTCGGTGCAACTTGCTCCAATTTAAACCCTCATGCTTGGAAAGTTTAGGGCTATTTGAGCCACAACTAGCTCAAACTAACTCTAACCCATGGATCCAAACAGGGCCTATGGCCAGTCTCGATGCGGAGCAGTCGCGTGCACCGGGAAGCGGCGCTCTCTCGGCCGTCGCGCCACTTCAAAGCTGGCGCCAGTGAGAGGTCGCCTCTGCTCTGGCCGGGCATTAATGCGGCATTGACGCTCTAGGGGGACGTTGACCGTTTCACGCGGGAAGCGTGCGCTGGCAAGGGAGTATAGGTTTTGAACCGTTTCAGGTGTAGTACTGGTAGTTTGCAAAACTACTCAATTATTGCACTCAGTTTCCTAAGAAATTGTGGTAAAAAACGTTACTCCACAGCCCGCTTCCCTTCTCCTTCCTATTCCACCGCCCGCGCACGTCCACGGAAGCGACCGCTAGCACAAAAAGATGCATGCATGACCACTAAAATTTCCATATTAAAGCACCGCTCCGGCGGGAGTATGGCGTATGTTGTTACCTTCGGCCGGCCCATGGCTACCGGGCGACGGCGACCAGAGAAGAGGCGGCGGGAGGGGAATGAATGCAGCTGCTGTTTGGGTTCGCCTTCCATCTTAAATAAATGCGCATCATCATGTGTACCCGCGGGTGCACAAATTGTAACATACGTGTCTACTTAAGTGGGCGTCACGTAACTGGTGTGTGTGTGAGAGAGAGATTCTGAGAGACAGAGTGCGTGCGTGCGACTCTACTCTTCGGACATGTACTCAACCTTTTGCATCGGGATATAAGTATAATGGTATTTACTTTAGCTAGTGATTTACGTGGCCATGTTAACGTGGTTGTGTCAAAAAAATGTCACTTCCTGCTCGTGATTTGCGTTATATAATTACAAGCAAGATTCTCGTGCATTGCACGGAACATCAATATGCATTTTTTTATAGAACACCTGTTGTGATTGACCCATGTAGGAGTAATCCCATGTGTAAAAACTAGTGATATCTCAAGAATTTTATCGGAAATCTGGTATCTCGAGAATGTCATCGAAAAAATGAAAGATGAGAGATAAGGCGAGGAGGAGTGGAGCGTGGTGGTGACTGGTGGTCGGAATGGGTGGAGGCATGGGGATGGACGACGCCGGCAGGCGGCAGCGGCCACCATGCATGCTAGATTGTTCCAGAGACTTATTCCTTTTTTAATTGCTGAGCAATGAGGTTGCGAGAGATAATGATGTGGAGAGAGGTGCCGGTATCTTTTGTAAAATTATCATAGTTTGCTTTCTATCCTCAGATATAGATCATACGGTCTGTATTACAAGATGGTAGGCACACCATCACCACCAACTCGTTTTTTTATAAGGGTACAGATGATAAGTTTGCTGACTACTAAAGTAAAGTGGAATTTGTCCATGTTATGCAAGTAAATAAAGGTGATTGTTTATCATACGGGTAAGGTTGGATGAAGGGTGGTAGGAACAAATGCTCCGCCTAGAGCATGAATGTGTGAGATGGAGTCTTAGTGTGTGTGTGTGTGTGAGAGAGAGAGAGTAGAGAGAGAGACGGAGTCTTAGTTTGTGTGTGTGTGAGAGAGAGGGAGAGAGATGGAGTCTTAGTGTGTCTGTGTGTGTGTGTGGGGGGGGGCGTGCGTGCTTGCGTGTGTGTGTTTGTGTGTGTGTGTGAGAGAGAGAGATGGAGTCTTAGTGTGTGTGTGTTGGGGGGGTGCGCGCGCGTGTGTGTGTGTCGCGGGGTCCTCTGTGGCGGATATAATTTAAGTGTGCATGGCTTTCATCATAGAGAGGTGATGTGCATGGCAGAGGCCACCAACGATGGGGTGCGAGAGAAAATGCCCGTAGAGAGGGGAGAGAAGGTGTGTGCGCGTGAGAGGAGTCGACTTCGAGAGAACGTGTTTGTTCGAGAGACACCGAGGAAGACTACTATATATCGATGGTGCATGTAGGCGGGAATTAAACTAAGGGATGGTCTTATTGGTTTCGGGGATATAGGGGAAGAGTGAGAGGCGGGCGGGGGGGGGGGGGGGGTAGCTAGAAGGAGATTGTTAAGTGTGAGTGTGTGTTTTACCCATCCAGGCGGAAGTTATGTGCACAAAAGAGGATAACGATTCGATGTGGCGTTAGGATTGAGGGTAATTAACTACGTATGGAGACATAGAGACCTTGAATGTGCATGTGTGAGAGGTATACATGTATACGTGGAATGTGTGTGTGTGTGCGCGCGCATGATCGAGATAAAAGAAAGATGACATAAGTCATAAGATCAACGACATGGGAGAGACGGATCGGTATGACAATATGCATGCATGTGAGAATGCATGGAAGAAGTCCCGACAATTGAGCATGTGTTTTTATCTTTAAGAGATAGTGGCGTGGGCTGGATCATGCATCTATGGCGAGCAGAGGGAGTGAGGCGCAACGATTGTGCAAAAGAGACCAACCTATAAATGCATATGTATGGAGAGACATATATAGTGTGGGTGATAGGAAGCAAGACTCCATGCGAGAAAGAAATGTTGACGGAGAAACTACAGATAGATACAGAGATGGAGATGCTAGCTAGAGGGACATCCGCTAGTTTGGGTGTTGGAGATGACCGTCGGGTGGTTCAAAGGGTGAAGTTATATATGTGTGTGAGAGGGCACTTGACTGCATGTAGAGAGAAACATATGTAGTGTGCGTGATAGGAATCAAGAGTGAGGGCGAGAAAGAAGGTTGATGGAGAAACAAATAAATAGAAAGATAAAGATGCTAGCTAGTGTGCGTTAGAGATAGGAGTCGAGTAGATCAGAAGGCTGGGTTATGTGTGTGGGTGTGAGAGAGATAGAGAGAGGGTGCGTGTGAGTCACATACAAACAGATATCAGAGAGAAATGAGATCCAGAGAGACGGAGTTTTGTGTCTGCGAGAGAGAAAGATATTTCACAACGAGAGTGATAGCTAGAGAGACATACGAGGGAACACAAGATATCTCTAGGGAGAGAGGGTGTGTGTGAGCGACATACAAGAGAATAATGGAGAAATATGAGACCCTGGGAGACCGAGTTTGTGTTTGTGTGTGAGAAAGAGATATTGATGAGGAAGAGTCGTAGGTTCTCATATCTAAGGAGGAAAGACATCTCTGTATGAGGGGTGTGCGAGTGGCACACATGGGAATAGTAGAGAGAAATGAGACCCCGGGAGACAAAGTTTTGTGTTTGTGTGAGAGAAAGAGATTCCACATGGAGAATCATAGTTAGAGACACATAGCAGGGAGCGAGATATACTTAGAGAGAGATAGAGTGATGAAGGTCGAGGGAGAGAGTACCTTAGTGTGTTACGAAGATAAAAGATCATTGTCGACATACAGGTAGCACGAGAGATACCTGAGAGATGATGAACGCGTATAGGTCCAGAGAGATAGTCCTATATAAGCATGAGTGATAGCTATATGAGACGAATATCTGGATTAAAGGGGATTCAAATATTTAAACTGGAGATCACGACATCGATAATATCATAACGCAAATTGGTGTATCAAACATGCATATTCATTTGAATTTGGGCACACGTGTAATGTTATATAGTTTATCAATATTGGTGATCCATAGATTCTTCAATTACAAAAAATGCATGGTTTATATGCAATTAATGTCTAAACGGGATTACACTATATGTTGCGTGTGTGAAACACATTATACATGTTTGAGAAGTAAAAAAAACCCGCATGAAACACACATTAATTGGAGACAGTTAGCGAGGAATGCATACATTGGATTTCAACATAAAGTGGTTTCAAATATTTGAAAATCCAAATTGATGGATACAACCTTATGAATCTGAGATCATGCCATTTGTAAACCATATTAATGTATAAATGGTGTTGTGCTTTTGTCAGGACCCCGATTCCAAGTCACATCGATCTAGCCGGTAACACCTCATATCACTTTGCGGCCTCACGCACGGTATCCCACGGGTGTCGCCTTACCATGGCCCGGGACCGTTTGCGCCTTTTGGCTCACATATATGATAGTGTCGCTAGCATCCATATGACAGAGAACCCGGGCCGACATGGCTAGTCGTGAACCCAAAGCACCACAGACCTATGGAGACAGGCATACATGAATCACATCGAGCATGTCGGTCATCAGCGAGTGATTCCGGGCTGTAGCACTGGGCTAACAGGACTCCGGGGAACCCGGGCTGTAGCAGGCTAGGCAGGACTCCGAAAGTCACCGCGTGACATTTCCCCGAAGGGACAGACATAGGAACGACGTGAAACACATGCCGGCCAGTCAAGTGTCCTGAGTAGTAGTGCTGGGCTAGCAGGACTCCGGTGAACCGGGCTGTAGAGGACTACTATGGCTCGAGGAACACTAGACTACATTTTCCCATAAGAAAGGCTGCCAAGGATAAACAACTAGATTGTCGGATCCCACTCATACCAAGCATTTCAATCATACATACAATATGCCTGGTATGAGTACATACAACATGGCATCACAACAAAACTCTACAACTCAAGTACTTTATTTAAAGGCTCCAGAGAGCCATACATAACATGTTCATACATATAGGGGTCACATGACCCGACACTCAAGTCATACAATCATACACGCACATGCGGAAGCAACTAGTCTGAGTACAGACACTAGAAAGAAAGAAGGCTTCTCGAAGCCTGTCTATCTACATAGGGCCCTCCATGGCCAGGATCACCACCTGGGTGGCTAGTCACTCGTCGACATCAAGGTCTACATAAAACCCATCGGAGGGGGCGGTGTTGTCGTCTGAAAACAATAAATAAGCAAACATGAGTACAAAGGTACTCAGCAAGTCTTACAACAGAACCTACTATACATGCTCATTCTCAAGAAGGTGGTGGGGTTATTGCAGCAAGCCAGCTTTGACTCTTGGCTAAGCTATCCTATGGAACTCCACTAGTAAAATAGTTTTTGCACACGAGTCCACTACTCACTAACACAATACTCCACCGGGGATTCTCCCTCGTCATCCTACGAGAGGGCCATCCTCGGTACTCACGCTTATCTTGAGTCTTTTAGTAGTATCCATTAACTTGTCTATGAACTGTATAGGCAACCAAGTAGTCCTTTACCGCAGACGCCGCTATTCGAATAGATGATGTTAACCCTGCAGGGGTATACTTCTTCATACACGCTTTCACCACTTACCACCGTTTACACGACATGTACTCGGCAACCTTCAAGCGGAAGCCCAGCGAGGGTGTCGGCCACGGCCTACCTAAACACTTAAGTCTCTGGTCCAGGTGTATTGCCTATCCAGGTTCCATCTGCAGGGAGTCCGGCCGAGGTTTCCACATATGGCCCCGAATGATTTGAACAGGGTTCCCGAGACACCAAACGGGTGACTCGGTACACCGTGCCACGGTGTATCTACCGCAACATAGCCCACCCCTAGGGTCAGCGCTATGCACGGCCGCCAACACATAACCTACAAACACCAGAAACTATTTGCAACTCCTGGACAGAGTACTAGGGTATTTAAGAAGCCGAGAGGGTCCATTGGTTTCGGGCCCAATGTACGGTAGTAACTGCATCTTAAATCACACATACAGATCTCAGTTCTTATGGATGGCCTCAATGAAACAACCCACTATGTACTCCTACATGGCCTCTCATCGATACCTTTACCAAAACATGTTCAACACTTCCCTCACATTAACGACATAATCATATCACTCTAGCCCATCACCCAGATGAACCAGACCTGACACCCCTCTAAGCATAGCAGGCATAGCAAGGTAGGAATCACATACATGGCTCAATCAACTCCTACACATGCTAGTGGGTTTCATCTAGTTACTGTGGCAATGACAGGTCATGCAGAGGATAAGGGTTCAACTACCGTAACACACAACAGTTTGAATCGCGTTGTCTTAATGCAGTAAACAAGAGCAGAAGAGAGAATATGGGTTTGTATCAGAATGATCAATGGGTTGCTTGCCTGTTGTAGTGGTAGTAGGATACTGCCCTTCAGACGGATACTCGGGATTATCCTCGGAGGCAGAACCTACCACGGAAATCACATCAAACATAATCAACACATGGCAATATGCAACAATATGATGCATGCTATGACATGGCAAGATGAAAGTGTCTTGGCCTAATGCAAGCTAAAAGAGAAGGGGATGAACTCATTTGAATCAAAGATTCAAATATTAGCTCATTAAACATGGCCTTATTAGTGCATCACCTTATTCTGCTTAAACAACAAGGTTAACTTGTTTTGTCATGCATGAAACCATTACAGATGGATAGATTGAATTTTTCTGATCATTTTTCATATATAAATCTTTGCATTTGGAGCTATGGTTGATTTTCTATGATTTTTAGAAGTTTTGACTATTTTCTGGAATTTCCTATTAAAGAATAATTCCAGTAATTGAATTAATGCGTCAGCATGACATAGGTGTGACGTCAGCGGTCAACTGGGTCAGCCAGGTCAAACCTGACTGGTGGGCCCTCTCTGTCAGTGTCACAACTAATTAACAGAATTAGATTAACACTAATTAGCTACCAGTGGGGCCTGGGCCCACATGTCAGTGACTAAACTAATTAAATTTAGTTAAAATTAATCCTAAACTAATTAGCAGACCGGCCCCACCTGTCATAGACTCAGGGGGGTCTACCTGGGCCCACACAGGGGTCAAACAGGGTCAACTCGCCAGCGTCTAGCCGCCGGCGAGGCCAGACGTGGCGGAGGGTTGCGGGTTTCGTGTTCCGGCAACCAAAACGACGGCGGAGAGCATCTACGCATAGGTTGGAGCAAGCCGCATCGAGTGGTGGCAGTGGGTTGAGCTAGGGTGGCCGGAAACGTCACCGGCGACGACCTTGGCGGCCGCCGAAGTTCGGGCGAGGCCGAAACCGAGGCTGCGGGGCACGGCGAGGCGCGTGGAGTGGTGCGTTAGGCTCCTGGGAGCGCGTGGAAGATGAAGGCGTGCTCGGATTCGAGCTTACGCGCGCGCCTGTGGCCACGACGGTGACATGGCCGGCGGAGCCGAGCTCTCGGCCTCGATGGCAGAGGGGGTTAGAGGATGCGGGCGAGTGCGGGGAGAGGGGGAAACGATGGCGGAGCTCACAGCGGTTGCAGGGGAGCGATCGGCGAGCTCGGGGAAGGGCTGGAGCGAGCGGGGCGGCGAGGGGGATCTCCGGTGGCCGGAGTTGAGAACGAGCTCGGTGCAGCGTCTCCGGGGCGAGCGAGCGCACGGGGCTCGGCCTACTTGATGCAGTCGACGATGGCGGAGCTTCCTGGCATGTCGGGGCAGCAAATGGACGGCGGTGGCTGCGGTGAGGCTTGTCGGCGGCGACGGTTGTGCTCGGCGGGAAGAGGGGGAGAGAGTCAGAGAGGCACGGGGAGAGTGAGGGAGGGAGAGAGGGGGACGTGGGGGTCGGCATGGCACCCCTAGACGCCTCCAGGGCGTCGGCAGAAGCAGGAGGTGGCCGGCGTGTGGCCGCGGGCGCCGGCCACGCGCTCCTCGTCCTCTTGGTGGGAGGAGGAGGACGACTGGCAAGGCCAGTCGACTGGGCCGAGCTAGGTGGGCTGGGCCAGCACAGGTGAGGCCCAGGTGGGTTTCTCTCTCTCTCTCTCTCTTTCTGATTTGTTTTCTTTTTCAATTTTTCTGCAACTGTTGGGCTTTATTAAAAATACTAAAACGTTTCCAAAAATCCTAAAAATAATTGTGGGCTCTGTTTAGAATATTTCCAACAGCCCACACTTATTTCCAGAATTATTTGAGCATTTAAATTATTTTATAGCATTTAAATGCCCATAATCAAATACTTATGATTTAATTCAATGACCTTCTGTTGACCTAGAAAATTGTGCACCAATTTTGCCAGAGGTTCTCACCCAAGACAAAGAGAGTGAACTTTTTAGAAGGGCATTTCAGGTTCATTGAAAATAATTTTAGTAAACCCTAGTTGTTTCCAGGGGGGGCTGGGGGTTCTGTCACCCCCATTTCAATTTTAAGAGAAATTTAAACATGATGCACACTCTAATGCTTGAACTAACTAGGGTGTGACAACTCACCCCCGCTCAAAAGAATCTCGTCCCGAGATTTAGGATCCTCCAGAAAGAAGGTGGGGTACTTGAGTCGAAGACGATCCTCCCTTTCCCAAGTGGCTTCTTTCTCATAATGGTGCGACCATTGAACCTTGAGAAACTTGATATTATGACGTCGAGTGGTACGCTCAGCTTGATCAAGGATACGAATGGGATATTCCCGATAGGAGAGGTTATCTTGTAGATCAAGCGTTTCGTGGTCCACTCCATGGATAGGATCCGCGAAGCAACGCCTGAGTTGAGAAACGTGGAAGACATCGTGAACTCGGAAAAGATGCGAAGGTAGTTCCAATTGGTAGGCAACTTCTCCTCGTTTAGCAAGAATGCGAAAGGGTCCGATGTAACGAGGAGCCAATTTGCCTTTGATACCGAAACGATGGGTTCCCTTTAATGGAGTAACCCAAAGGTAAGCCTTCTCGCCGACTTCATAAGTCATAGGCTTATGTTTATGATCATATTGACTCTTCTGGCGAGATTGGGCTGTTTTCAATTTCTCACGAATAACGCGAACCTGTTCTTCTGCTTCCTGAATCATATCCGGACCAAAGAGTTGTCTTTCCCCGGTTTCTGACCAGTTAAGAGGCGTTCGACATTTTCGTCCATAGAGAACTTCGAAAGGAGCCTTGCCCAAGCTGGCTTGATAACTATTGTTATAAGCAAACTCTGCGAATGGGAGGCAATTCTCCCAACCCATTCCGAACGAGATGACAGAGGCTCGGAGCATATCTTCCAGAATTTTATTGACTCGTTCTACTTGACCACTTGACTGAGGATGGAAGGCGGTGCTAAAGGAGAGATGAGTTCCCATAGCATTTTGGAAACTTTCCCAAAATTGAGAGGTGAAGAGACTCCCACGGTCTGAGTTAATTTCCAATGGAACACCATGAAGAGACACTATTCGGGAGATGTATAAATCGGCTAGCTGGCTAGTGGTGTTACTCTCACAAACAGGTAGAAAGTGGGCTACTTTGGAAAGACGGTCGATCACGACGAAGATGGCATTATTCCCTCTCTTGGTCCTGCGAAACCCAGTGATGAAATCCATACTGATTTTATCCCATTTCCACTCGGGAATAGCCAAAGGTTGAAGGGTGCCAGCAGGCTGTTGATGCTCTGCTTTAACACGACGACAAATGTCGCAATTAGCAATGTATTGAGCGATTTCTCTCTTCATCCTAGTCCACCAAAACCTCTGGCGTAGGTCTTGATACATTTTAGTACCACCGGGATGAATGGTGAGAGGGGATTCATGAGCTTCCTTAAGGATCAGCCGCCTCAGGTTTCGTGCCTTTGGAACCACTAGGAGATTTCCAAAGTATACGACACCTTGATCATCAATGGAGAAACAATTCGCGACTCCTTTCTTAATGTTTCTCTTAATACGGGAGATTCCTGGATCTACCTTCTGTGCCTTGATGATCTGATCCGTAAGGGTAGGTTTCACCACTAGGGTGGATAGGAATCCTCGAGGAACAATGTGAAGATTAAGCTTACGAAATTCCTCATGGAGAAGTGGTTGACTTTGTTGTAACATCAGGTTGTTACAATAGGATTTACGACTTAGTGCATCAGCCATGACATTGGCTTTGCCCGGGGTGTAAGTTATTCCTAAGTCGTAATCCGAGATCAACTCGACCCAACGTCGTTGCCTGAGATTCAAATCCGGTTGGGTGAAGATATATTTCAAACTTTGGTGATAGGTGAAGATCTCGCAACGATTACCGAGAAGGTAATGTCGCCAAGTTTTGAGTGCATGGACTACAGCTGCAAGCTCTAGATCATGTGTGGGATAATTTTCCTCATGTGGGTGTAATTGCCGTGAAGCATAGGCAATTACCTGACGATCTTGCATGAGTATGCAACCTAGTCCTTGTCGCGAGGCGTCGCAATAGATAATAAAGTCCTTGGAGAAATCTGGTGGTACCGGTACGGGAGCAGATGTCAGGCGTCTTTTCAGTTCCTGAAAGCTGAACTCGCACTGTGGAGTCCACTCGAACTTTTTATCTTTCTTGAGGAGTTCAGTTAGAGGTTTAGCAATCTTGGAGAAATTCTCGACGAAGCGGCGGCAATAGCTCGCTAAGCCAAGGAAGCTCCGAACTTGCTTGACCGTCTCAGTTGGAGTCCAATCAAGGACGGCTTGAACTCACTCGGGATTGACAGCAATACCCTTGCCAGAGATTACATGGCCTAGATAGGTCACTTCTGGCAACCAAAATTCACACTTGGAGAATTTGGCATAAAGGCGATGCTGTCGAAGTTTCATCAATACCAGCCTTAGATGTTCGGCATGTTCCTCTTCATTCTTGGAGTAGATGAGTATGTCATCGAGGTATACTACGATGAATTTATCCAAGTACTCCATGAAGACCGAGTTCATTAACCGAGAGAAGGTAGCTGGGGCATTGGTTAAACCGAAGGACATAATGGTGTACTCGTATTGGCCATAACGAGTAACAAAGGCCGTTTTGGGAATGTCCCCATTTCTGATTTTGATTTGATGGTAGCCCAACCTCAAATCCATCTTGGAAAAAACTGAGGATCCAGCGAGCTGATCATACAGATCGTTGATCCTGGGAAGCGGATACTTGTTCTTGATGGTGACCAAGTTGACAGGTCGGTAATCTACAACCATTCGATCCATTCCATCCTTCTTCTTGACGAAGAGGACGGGCCAAGCCCAAGGAGAGGAACTAGGACGGATGTAACCCTTTTTCAAGGACTCATCGAGTTGGTTCTTAAGCTCGGCTAGTTCTAAGGGTGCCATCTTGTAGGGTCTTCTAGAAATTGGAATGGTTCCTGGAACAAGGTCTATCACAAAGTCGACATCCCTGTCAGGTGGAACACCTGGCAGTTCTTCTGGAAAGACATCCGGAAAGTCTCGGACTACCGGAACATCCTCAAGGTCTGGAAGGGGGTTGGAATTTAGGGGGTAAAGCTGGCGCTTGGCCACTCGAGTTAAGACATTGACTGTCTTGCCCGATGGGTGAGTAAGTTGAACGGTTCTAGTGGCACAATCAATCTTAGCATAATGAGCTAACATCCAGTCCATACCCAAAATGATGTTTATGTCCGAGGACTTGAGAGCTATTAAGGATGCAAGGAAGACAAGTCTATCAACAAGAATTTCGTTCCCATGGCTTACTCTAGAAGTTTGCCATTTGGAACCCGGAGTTTGAATTACCATGGAAGTGGGCATGTCACAGAATGTCGTGTTATGCATTCGAGCATAGTTCTCGGATATGAATGAATGAGATGCTCCAGTATTGAAAAGAACAGATGCCGGATGGCAGTTAACAAGGAGCGTACCAAGGACGATGTTAGGATCCTCATGGGCCTCCTCGGCTGAAACATAGTTGACATGGCCACGTGCAGTAGTGTCCGGCTTGGCATAGAATGTCTTTCCCGCGGGCTTACCACGGCCAACGGACTTTCCAGTTTGATTGGGGTTGTTGTTTTGGGGACACTCTCGACTATAGTGACCCGGCTCTCCACACTTGAAGCACGTCACCACATTGGGGCGTGGAGCAGTATTAGCAGCGGGGCCACCATCGGGCTTGGGCGGTGCAAACTGCTGGTTGGGACGAGGCGCCTCAAAGGATGGCCTCGGAATGAACCTGGGTGGCAATGCCGTGCTTGGGATCCACACCCGGCGCTTCTGAGCTCTAGAGCCGGATGAAGAGCCAAAATCACGGGAGTGCTTGCGTGAAGCGTCATAATCAGTCTGGCCTGTCTCAGCACTAATGGCTTTATTGACCAACTTCTGAAAGGAGGTGCACTCGTGCAGACGAAGATCGCGGCGAAGCTCAGGGCTAAGTCCCTTGCGGAACCTTGCCTGCTTCTTAGCGTCAGTAGATACCTCTTCAGGGGCATAACGTGCCAGATTCCCAAATTCACGACTATATGCATCCACAGTCAGTCTTCCTTGGGTGAAATTGCAGAACTCCTCCCTCTTGCGATCCATGAGACCTTCCAGAATGTGATGTTCATGAAAAGCTTCACTGAATTCAGCCCAAGTAGTGATTTGGCCGACCGGGCGCATAGCTTCGAAGTTTTCCCACCAGAGGCTAGCAGGGCCTTCGAGGTGATAGGAAGCATAAGTAACCTTGTCGGCTTCGGCTACGTTAGCAGAACGTAGCTTGTGGGTGATGCTGCGAAGCCAGTCATCCGCGTCGAGGGGCTCGACGGAATGGTTAAACTTTGGTGGGTACAGCTTGATAAAGTCATTGATTGACACCAAGTCATTTCGCTGATGGCGTGCAGTGTTCTGCTCAATCCGCTCTAGCAGGCGGTTAGTCTCACGCTTGTTTCTTTCCGCCTCCAGCATCACTTCTGCCAGAGAAGGTGGGTGAGGCAGATTTTCACCCCTAGTTGCACTGTCTTCCCCCTACTCCGAGGTAGCAGGGTTGCTGCGGGTGTTGAACATCCTAGAAGAAAACAAGACAACGGTTTAGATAAGGATGGCTCAAACTTAGCAAGGAAGTGCAGAATGTAATGGATAACACGGAATGCAGAGATGTTCATCCATATGTCATGGTAATATAAAACTTCCATATATATACCAACGGTCATACACATCATACATAGTTTAGTACAAGCCCAGGCTACAGTACAACTATGATGTAAGACGTTACATCTCATCGGAGGCATTCCAAGCTCCTATACATTATTTGTCTACACCTCCGGAATTGATTACACACAAAGTCATATTCCACAAGTCACGCAGGACAGTGGAGATACAACTATTACAATACTAGTGATACTACTACTAACTCAAACAGCTCCGTAGTAGTCCTCATAGAAGTCACCTCCATAGCCTGGAAGTTCAACATGATCATCCGGGAACAAACGGTCCTGAGGAGCCTGTGGACCAAAGAGGCTAGGATGAGGTCTTGGACCAACAAACGGTGGCCTGCAGGGACCACGGGGTGGGGTGGTGCCTCCCACATCACGCCAATCCACCATGTCTGGCAGAGCAGATCTCACAGGATACAGATCCCTTGTATCCATACATCCAGCTTGCACCGCAGGTGCAAACCGAGTCAATGATCAGCACGGGTATTGAAAAGCTCCAACCTCATGGCCCGATTCTCTCGGTCCTTATCTTCGAGCATCTCGGCAGTGGTACAAGTTAATGAGTCCTCCTGAGTGGAGTCAGCATAGATAGCCTGAAGATACCCTTGCGCTCCCGGAAGTGAAGCTAGCATGTAACGGAAGTCGGTGTTCCGAAGCAGGCCAGTCCGGACTCGCATGATGGTCATCATGGAATAGGCAGCATCCTGCACAGCCATCTCAACAGTAACCCCGAGTCCATAGGAACAGTGAAGGGGCTCGGTAGATCCAGGATAAGAAGGAAATATCCTGACGGTGCAGAAATATTGGCTTTGATTAAAATCTCGGAATTGCTCTTCGACGGTGTATTCGGGATACCAACGGTAACCCGTCTCGATCATTACCCAGACTAACATAGCAGTATGACCGGGCACGTCGAGGCACCGGGTCAGGCGAACCACTTGGTTTTGAACACGGTTGGCCATCTGAAAGCACAACCACAATGCAAAGACATTAGAATTTCTAGGGAAAATTGGACAGCATAACAGCTGTAAATGCTCAGAAAAAGATTTGAGACATCCACAACAGTTCGCAATTGTAGGATCAAGAAGTAGATGTGTCTAGAGGGGGGGGGGTGATTAGACATTTAATGCTAAAGTTGCAATTTTTAGGCTTTTTGGTTTAAGTGGAGTTTAGGCACAATTTCAACACACACAATACATATCAAGCAAGCATGCAAAGAGTATATGAGCAGCGGAATGTAAAGCATGCAACTTGCAAGAATGTAAAGGGAAGGGTTTGGAGAGATCAAACGCAATTCGAGACACGGATGTTTTTCCCGTGGTTCGGATAGGTGGTGCTATCCTACATCCACGTTGATGGAGACTTCAACCCACAAAGGGTAACGGTTGCGCGAGTCCACACAGGGCTCCACCCAAGGGTAACGGTTGCGCGAGTCCACACAGGGCTCCACCCACAAAGGGTCCACGAAGAAGCAACCACCCACAAAGGGTCCACGAAGAAGCAACCTTGTCTATCCCACCATGGCCATCGCCCACACAGGACTTGCCTCACTAGCGGTAGATCTTCACGAAGTAGGCGATCTCCTTGCCCTTACAAACTCCTTGGTTCAACTCCACAATCTTGTCGGAGGCTCCCAAGTGACACCTAGCCAATCTAGGAGACACCACTCTCCAAGAAGTAACAAATGGTGTGTAGGTAATGAACTCCTTGCTCTTGTGCTTCAAATGATAGTCTCCCCAACACTCAACTCTCTCTCATAGGATTTGGATTTGGTGGAAAGAAGATTTGAGTGGAAAGCAACTTGGAGAGGCTAGAGATCAAGATTCATATGGTAGGAATGGAATATCTTGGTCTCAACACATGAGTAGGTGGTTCTCTCTCAGAACATATGAGTTGGAATGGTGTGTGTGTTCTGATGGCTCTCTCTATGAATGAAGAGGAGGTCTAGGGGTATATATAGCCTCCACACAAAATCCAACCATTACACACAGTTTTCCAATCTCGGTGGGACCGAATCAACAAACTCGGTCGGACCGAAAATGTAAACCTAGTGACCGTTAGAGATTTTCGGTGGGACTGACATGCAACTCGGTAGGACCGATATGGTTAGGGTTTGGGCATAATGTAATCTCGGTGAGACCGATTACACAAACTCGGTGAGACCGAATTTGGTAATTAGCTAACCAGAGAGTTGGTCAGGCAAACTCGGTGGGACCGATTTTCTCTTTCGGTGAGACCGAAAAGTTACAAAGGGGAAACACTGAATTTACATTGCAATCTCGGTGGGACCGATTCGCTCTTTCGGTGAGACCGAAAAGTTACGAAAGGGAAACAGAGAGTTTGCAACCCCATCTCGGTGAGACCGAGATCCCTATCGGTAGGACCGAATTGCTAGGGTTTGGCAGTGGCTTATGACAAATGAAAACTCGGTGGCGCCGGATAGGAAGAATCAGTAGGACCGAGTTTGGCTTAGGGTTTAGGTCAAATGTGGATATGGGAAAGTAGTTGAGGGTTTTTGGAGCATATCACTAAGCACATGAAGCAAGAGGCTCATTAAGCAACACCTCATCCCTCCTTAATAGTATTGGCTTTTCCTAAAGACTCAATGTGATCTTGGATCACTAAAATGTAAAATGAGGAGTCTTGAGCTTGAAGCTTTAGCCAATCCTTTGTCCTTAGCATCTTGAAGGAGTTCCCACAACCTTTAGTCCATGCCACTCCATTGTTGAACTTATCTGAAACATGCTAGATAGAAACATTAGTCCAACAAGAGATATGTTGTCATCAATTACCAAAACCACCTAGGGAGCACTTGTGCTTTCAATCTCCCCCTTTTTGGTAATTGATGGCAACATACATCAAAGCTTTAGATAAAGATATAAAGGCCAGCAAGTAAAGCTTTGGAAGGACATGTAACAAGCATAGGCTCCCCCTACATGTATGCACTCATGTAAATATGAAATAGAGAGGCATGTGAGAGCATAACCATGACAGAGTAGGCAATGTGTTACATGTATCTTGGCCATATGCATCAGAGCAAAAGATTATCAAGGAAAATACCTTCATGCTCATGAGTCCTTCTTGCAAACAGTATGTACATAAGCAAGAACTCCTCATACTCATGATTTTGATGCATATACTTGCCTTGTGGTCTTGAGTTGGCTTAGGATGGAATGAACCTGCACAAACAAGGTTAGATAACATAGGTACGTCCACTAGCCAGAGCAAACAAAAGAAACCACAAGAATACCAAGACTGGGATGACATGTAGAGAATGAGTACAAGGTACCATATTGAATTCAACATGTCCCTAAGAATAAAGATATGCAATGAATTTGACTGATTTCTTTCCCTTAGGTGTCTTGCTCCCCCTGAATCTTACATGGGATATTGGGAGAAGATAGGAAACAGAAAATCAGAGCTGAAAGATATGAATAGAACTAAATTCAAATGAGTTCATATGAACATGTCTTTCCCCCAAAAAGACATGTGGCATCTCTCCTCTTGAACATCAAGCATCTGGGATCCTTGAGTATTCTCTCCCCCTTGGAGATTTCTTTCTTCCCCTTAATATATGGGATCCTTGAGTATTCTCTCCCCCTTAGTACTTTCTCCTTTGTAGGTGATAAGCTTTTGATGTGATCTCTCTCTCTGATGATAAGCTTTGATGTGATCTCTCTCTCCCCCTTTGACATCAATTTCCAAGAAGGTTTTTCCTGGAATCCGTCGAATAGGTTTGGTCCTTGAGATTCACTACAAAGCAGTGAATAAAACTATGATGCTTGTAGAGGATAAGATTCATTGAGTGGAGCTGGATCAGAAGAAATATAGAATATGTGGCAAACTGTTTTTCCTGTTGCGAAATCGGTGGCACCGAGTGGCATGTTTCGGTAGTACCGAAGGGATTCGGTTGGACCGAAAATAGCTATTCGGTGAAACCGAGTTCATCACAGAGAAAAACACTTGTCACCTCAGCTCACTAGTCAAGTAAGATCTCACAAAGATTTGCAAGGAATTTGATGCAGAAATATGCAGAACAAAAATCAAAAAGAAAAGAGTGAAAGTTTCTAGATGAAGTTTTTTTTGATTGAAAAAGAAAGAAACAAATTTGCAAGGGACAAATGCAATAACTCAGAAAGGAACACAAGAGAACTTCATCTAGAATTGGGCGGTGACATAGTCACCTATGTTAGAGTATATTGACTTAGGAGTCAAGTGAGAACACTTGATCATAGGTCATACTCATCGTTTAAGCTCAAAATGGGGTTACCATTTTTCGTTTAAGCATCTTGATGTATTCACATTTGGTTGAGTTGCTTTGACTCATGTCTTGGAGTAAAGCTTCTGTAAGATGGAATAACATACCTTGGGTGGTGATGTGGTTCTTGCTCATGTAGTTGAACTTGTGTGGGTGCTCAAGGTTGATGTAGCTCATCGAGAGTTGGGAGCACCA
Source organism: Triticum urartu (assembly GCF_056163025.1). Taxonomy (NCBI): domain Eukaryota; kingdom Viridiplantae; phylum Streptophyta; class Magnoliopsida; order Poales; family Poaceae; genus Triticum; species Triticum urartu. The sequence continues at coordinate 46,220,556 of NC_141875.1, forward strand.
TTTGGAGTTTGAGTTCATCTACCTACATGGGTTAGTTCTTGCAAGGAAAAGCACTTGTGTATCCAAAAATGACAATCATGAAGCTTAATATAGAATTTGTCAAAGGATATGTTTGAATGGTTTTGTGCTTCCTTGTCTTCAACCACTATTGTGTAGAGTCTTGGTGATGTAGAGATCGCTCAGGATATGAGTGAGTCGCAATCTCATGGAATTAGATTCAACCAAGCACCTACATGGGTTAGACAACATGCAAGGTGCAAATATATCCAAGACATAAGATAGTTATCATAAGAGATATATCATGGATTAGTCATAAGCTCATGTCTTGCATGTATCCAATGGAGTTTCTACTCCAAGTTCGAAGCATCAATGATGTTCAATTCTCCTCTCAACCTGCAAAACACTTTCTCATCAAGTGGTTTAGTGAATATATCCACTAATTGCTTATCGGTGCGAACATGCTTAAGATTGATGTCACCCTTAGCAACATGATCTCGAATGAAATGATGACGAACTTCAATATGCTTAGTCCGAGAATGTTGTACAGGATTATGACCAATTTTGATAGCACTTTCATTGTCACAAAGCAGTGGAACATGTTTCACATAAATCCCATAATCTTTAAGAGTTTGGGTCATCCAAAGTAATTGAGCACAACATGAACCAGCGGCAATGTATTCAGCTTCGGCGGTGGATAAGGATACCGAGTTTTGTTTCTTGGAAGACCAAGACACAAGAGATCTACCAAGAAATTGACAAGTACCCGAAGTGGACTTTCTATCAACCTTGTCTCCGGCATAATCCGAGTCAGAATAGCCAACAAGATCAAAAGAAGACCTCTTAGGATACCAAATGCCAAAATTTGGTGTATGGATTAAATATCTCACTATCCTTTTCACAGCCTTAAGATGATAATCTTTAGGAGCAGCTTGATATCGTGCACACATGCACACACTTAGCATAATATCGGGACGTGAAGCACATAGGTATAACAATGAACCAATCATAGAGCGATAAACCTTTTGATCAACCAGTTCACCATCTTTGGTTAAATCATTATGTCCACTAGTAGGCATGGGTGTAGACATACCTTTGCATTCTTGCATATTAAACTTCTTGAATAAGTCCTTGGTGTACTTTGTTTGAGAGACAAATGTACCTTCCTTAGTTTGCTTGATTTGCAACCCGAGAAAGAATTTTAGTTCACTCATCATAGACATCTCAAACTTCTCTGACATTAGCTTTCCAAACTTTTCACTAAAGAGAGGGTTAGTTGAACCAAATATGATATCATCAACATAAATTTGGCATACAAATAGCTCTCCATTAACCCTTTTAGTAAAAAGAGTAGAATCAATTTTACCAATTTCAAAACCACTTGTAGTAAGGAACTTGGTCAAGCATTTATACCATGCTCTAGGAGCTTGTTTAAGACCATAAAGAGCTTTGTGAAGTTTGTAAACATGATTTGGTTTCTTAGGATTGATAAAGCCGGGAGGTTGTTTGACATAAACTTCCTCCTCTATTTCACCATTTAGAAAAGTACTTTTAATGTCCATTTGGTACAAGGTGATGTTATGGTGATTAGCATAGGCAAGTAAGATACGAATGGACTCAAGTCTAGCAACGGGGGCATACGTCTCACCATAGTCCATACCTTCAACTTGTGTGTACCCTTGGGCGACGAGACGTGCTTTGTTGCGAACCACTTGTCCATCTTCATCTTGCTTGTTGCGAAACACCCATTTGGTACCAATGATGTTGTGATTGTTGTCGGGCTTCTCGACCAATTTCCAAACTTGGTTTCTCTCAAAATTATGTAGCTCTTCATGCATAGCGTTTATCCAATCTGGATCTTCCAATGCTTCTTCAACCTTCATAGGTTCAATGCTAGAGATGAATGAATAGTTTTCACAAAAGTTAGCTAAACGAGTTTTTGAGCGAGTGATTCTCCCGGTTTGTATATCATTGAGGATTTGCTCGACGGGATGATCTTTGGCAATTCTTGCTTGAACTCGTGAGAGCTTTTGCTTGGGTCTTCGTTGAACATCTTCTTCATCTTGTTCTTCTTCTTGGCCTTCTTCATTGTTGACATCGTCGTTCTCTTGTCGTGGTGGAGAAGGAGGTTGTTGATGTTCATCTTGATGTACTTCCTCGTTTTCTTCATCTTGGTGTGTCCCACTTGTGGATGCTTCCGTGTTGATTCTTGGTTCACCTTGTCGTGAAGTAGAAGCTTCCACTTGGACGGATGAAGTACTCTCCTTCACCTCCGTTGGACAAATTTTGCCAATGGACAAGTCTTGAATTGCTTCTGAAGAGTCTTTGTCTCCTACATCAATTGGCAATTACTCTACTTGCGAGCCATTAGATTCATCAAACTTCACATCTACCGTCTCTTCAACCTTTCGGGTGAAATTGTTGTAGACACGGTAACTGTGAGAGTTTGAGCCATAACCAAGTAGAAAACCTTCATGAGATTTAGGAGCAAGCTTTGAACGATGATGCTTATCAAGAATGTAGCACTTTGAGCCGAATACTCGAAAGTATCCAACTTGGGGTTTGTTACCGGTGAGAAGCTCGTATGCCGTCTTGCCGAGTAGCTTGTGAAGATATAAGCGATTTGTTGCGTGACAAGCTGTCTCAACCGCTTCTGCCCAAAAGTGCTTTGGCGTCTTGTATTCATCAAGCATCGTTCTAGCCATTTCGATGAGCGTCCGGTTCTTCCTCTCAACAATTCCATTTTGTTGAGGTGTGTACGTAGCCGAGAACTCGTGTGAAATCCCTTCTTCGTCAAGAAAGGTGTCCATATTTGCGTTCTTGAACTCCGTTCCGTTGTCACTCCGAACCTTCTTGATCTTCACATCAAACTGATTTTGGGCCTTCCTAGCGAAGTTTTTGAAGATCTTCTGGACCTGCGACTTGTCATTAAGAAAGAACACCCATGTAAATCTTGAAAAATCATGAACTATAACTAGACCAAAGGAATTTCCACCGAGACTCTTGTAGGCATTGGGACCAAAAAGATCCATGTGAAGTAGCTCGAGTGGCCTCCTTGTGGTCATGATGTTCTTCACGGGATGTCTTCCTCCAACCTGTTTACCTGCTTGACAAGCACTGCAAAGTCTATCCTTATCAAATATGACATCGTTGACTCCAAGGATATGATTTCCTTTAATAAGCTTGTCAAGGTTTCTCATGCCAACGTGACCTAGTCGTCTATGCCACAACCAACCTTTTGAGGATTTAGCAACAAAGCAAGTTTTAGGTTGTGCCTTTTTAGAGAAATCGACAATGTAAAGATCACCTCTACGCATACCCGTAAAGACCATTTTATGATTGTATCGACGAAATACTTGGCAATCTACCTCAGTAAATAGGACATTCAAACCGAAGTCAGCAAGTCTAGATACTGAAAGTAAGTTGTAGCCAAGAGATTCAACGAGCATGACATTTTGAATGGAACTATCATGTGAGATGGCCACCTTACCAAGGCTAACCACTTTACCCTTTGAATTATCACCAAAGGTGACATATTTTCGAGGGCCGTCATTTTCAGCAATCTCACGAAACATCTCTTCATCTCCGGTCATATGATCAGTACATCCACTATCAAGAACCCATTCCTTTCCTCCTGATTCATATCCCCGAAGATTTGCCATAAGACCAAAATGTTTCATTGCATCATCAAGATCGAAGTCAGTATCATCATCATCATAATATTCATGTTCATCATGATCTTGTGACTCATCATTTCCTAGAGAGGGTAATTCATTAGATAAATGATCATCAAGGTGGTCACTTTTATGAATTCTTATAGCTTTGAATATGATATCATTAATGATTCCAACATCTCCTTTAGCATGCTTAAGATTGGTAAGTTCAAGTAGACATTTACCAAAACTAGGATCACTAGAATTCATCTTACTCAAGGCAATAGTTTTATGGAAAATTTCATCCAAAGTTTTCAAGGAATGATCGGGAAATCGTTCCTCAAGAAATTTCCATATAGTATAGGCACAACTTTGAGTAGGCAAACTAGCAATCAAGTTTTTGGGCAATCCTCTAATGATGAGCTCAATAGTTCTAAGATTGCGAATCAAGTCAATATCTTCATCTAGGGTAGGATGCAAAGGATCAATATGAAGTGCACAAGGGCTAGCAATATACTTGTTCAAATGATATTGATTGAAGATTACAAGCATCTCATTTTTCCACTCATGAAAATACTTTCCATCAAGAATAGGCACTCTATGTCTAAGACTCCCTAGGGTAGACACATCCATCTTCCTCCAATGGTGATTAAACCAAGGCAATGGAGACCAATGCTCTGATACCACTTGTAGGATCAAGAAGTAGATGTGTCTAGAGGGGGGGGTGATTAGACATTTAATGCTAAAGTTGCAATTTTTAGGCTTTTTGGTTTAAGTGGAGTTTAGGAACAATTTCAACACACACAATACATATCAAGCAAGCATGCAAAGAGTATATGAGCAGCGGAATGTAAAGCTTGCAACTTTCAAGAATGTAAAGGGAAGGGTTTGGAGAGATCAAACGCAATTCGAGACACGGATGTTTTTCCCGTGGTTCGGATAGGTGGTGCTATCCTACATCCACGTTGATGGAGACTTCAACCCACAAAGGGTAACGGTTGCGTGAGTCCACACAGGGCTCCACCCAAGGGTAACGGTTGCGCGAGTCCACACAGGGCTCCACCCACGAAGGGTCCACGAAGAAGCAACCACCCACAAAGGGTCCACGAAGAAGCAACCTTGTCTATCCCACCATGGCCATCGCCCACACAGGACTTGCCTCACTAGCGGTAGATCTTCACGAAGTAGGCGATCTCCTTGCCCTTACAAAGTCCTTGGTTCAACTCCACAATCTTGTCGGAGGCTCCCAAGTGACACCTAGCCAATCTAGGAGACACCACTCTGCAAGAAGTAACAAATGGTGTGTAGGTAATGAACTCCTTGCTCTTGTGCTTCAAATGATAGTCTCCCCAACACTCAACTCTCTCTCATAGGATTTGGATTTGGTGGAAAGAAGATTTGAGTCGAAAGCAACTTGGAGAGGCTAGAGATCAAGATTCATATGGTAGGAATGGAATATCTTGGTCTCAACACATGAGTAGGTGGTTCTCTCTCAGAACATATGAGTTGGAATGGTGTGTGTGTTCTGATGGCTCTCTCTATGAATGAAGAGGAGGTGGAGGGGTATATATAGCCTCCACACAAAATCCAACCGTTACACACAGCTTTCCAATCTCGGTGGGACCGAATCAACAAACTCGGTCGGACCGAAATTGTAAACCTAGTGACCGTTAGAGATTTTCGGTGGGACTGACATGCAACTCGGTAGGACCGATATGGTTAGGGTTTGGGTATAACGTAATCTCGGTGAGACTGATTACACAAACTCGGTGAGACCGAATTTGGTAATTAGCTAACCAGAGAGTTGGTCAGGCAAACTCGGTGGGACCAATTTGCTCTTTCGGTGAGACCGAAAAGTTACAAAGGGGAAACACTGAATTTACATTGCAATCTCGGTGGGACCGATTTGCTCTTTTGGTGAGACCGAAAAGTTACGAAAGGGAAACAGAGAGTTTGCAACCCCATCTCGGTGAGACCGAGATCCCTATCGGTGGGACCGAATTGCTAGGGTTTGGCAGTGGCTTATGACAAATGAAAACTCGGTGGCGCCGGATAGGAAGAATCGGTAGGACCATGTTTGGCTTAGGGTTTAGGTCAAATGTGGATATGGGAAAGTAGTTGAGGGTTTTTGGAGCATATCACTAAGCACATGAAGCAAGAGGCTCATTAAGCAACACCTCATCCCTCCTTAATAGTATTGGCTTTTCCTAAAGACTCAATGTGATCTTGGATCACTAAAATGTAAAATGAGGAGTCTTGAGCTTGAAGCTTTAGCCAATCCTTTGTCCTTAGCATCTTGAAGGAGTTCCCACAACCTTTAGTCCATGCCACTCCATTGTTGAACTTATCTGAAACATGCTAGATAGAAACATTAGTCCAACAAGAGATATGTTGTCATCAATTACCAAAACCACCTAGGGAGCACCTGTGCTTTCAGCAATTATGCATAGCTGGGAGCAAGCCGCATCGAGTGGTGGCAGTGGGTGGAGCTAGGGTGGCCGGAAACGTCGCCGGCGACGACCTTGGCGGCCGCCGGAGTTTGGGCGAGGCTGAAACCGAGGCTGCGGGGCACGGCGAGGCGCGTGGAGTGATGCGTTAGGCTCCTGGGAGCGCGTGGAAGACGAAGGCGTGCTCGGATTCGAGCTTACGCGCCTGTGGCCACGGCGGCGACATAGCCGGCGGAGCCGAGCTCTCGGCCTCAATGGCAGAGGGGGTTAGAGGATGCGGGCGAGCGCGGGGAGAGGGGGAAACAGTGGCGGAGCTCACAGCGGTTGCAGGGGAGCGATCGGCGAGCTCTGGGAAGGGCTGGAGCGAGTGGGGTGGCGAGGGGGATCTTCGGTGGCCGGAGTTGAGAACGATCTCGGTGCAGCGTCTCCGGGGCGAGCGAGCGCACGGGGCTCGGCCTACTTGATGCAGTCGACGACGGCGGAGCTTCCTGGCATGTCGGGGCAGCAAATGCACGGCGGTGGCTGTGGTGAGGCTTGTCGGCGGTGACGGCTGCGCTCGGCAGGAAGAGGGGGAGAGAGCCAGAAAGGGAGAGAGGCACGGGGAGAGTGAGGGAGGGAGAGAGGGGGACGTGGGGGTCGGCGTGGCACCCCTAGACGCCTCCAGGGCGTCGGCAGAAGCAGCAGCTGGCCGGCGTGTGGCCGCGGGTGCCGACCACGCGCTCCTCGTCCTCCTGGCGGGAGGAGGAGGACGACTGGCAAGGCCAGTCGACTGGGCCGAGCCAGGTGGGCTGGGCCAGCACAGGTGAGGCCCAGGTGGGTTTCTCTCTCTCTCTCTCTCTCTCTCTCTCTTTTTCCAATTTGTTTTCTTTTTCTATTTTTCTGCAACTGTTGGGCTTTATTAAAAATACTAAAACGTTTCCAAAAATCCTAAAAATAATTGTGGGCTCTGTTTAGAATATTTCCAACAGCCCACACTTATTTCCAGAATTATTTGAGCATTTAAATTATTTTATAGCATTTAAATGCCCAAAATCAAATACTTATGATTTAATTCAATGACCTTCTGTTGACCTAGAAAATGGTGCACCAATTTTGCCAGAGGTTCTCACCCAAGACAAAGAGAGTGAACTTTTTAGAAGGGCATTTCAGGTTCATTGAAAATAATTTTAGTAAACCCTAGTTGTTTCCAGGGGGTTGGGGGTTGTGTCATCCCCATTTCAATTTTAAGAGAAATTTAAACATGATGCACACTCTAATGCTTGAACTAACTAGGGTGTGACAGCTTTTGAAAGTATATATAAAAAAATGATGTATATAGAATGTAATTCCAATTGAAAATGGATCCCGCCCGAAAAAATAGAATACAAACGGGATTCGAATTGAGTTGGCACGGTAAACGTGCACTCTGCAAAATTTGAACGAAGCGGGGAAAGTCGCAGTAACCACCCGGAACCAAAATTTGCGAGATGGAAATCACTGCTGCCTATCCCTGCCACGCAAAGCCTATATACTGGATTTCTATAGGTTTCGATACGGGTAGGTTTGTAATTTCACCCAAACGTGACGTAACCGCCTCTCACCCGGATTCATAGACGGTGGGCGCCAAAACATAGTGTGTCCTCGGCCGAAATCGACTCCCTCCCCGATTCATATTCATACACGGTGGGCGCCAAAAACAAACTCTCGTCGGCAAAGATTCGGTGTATGCGAGATTACCGTCCTATCCCCGACCGACTAGTGTTGCTGTGATGTAGTAGAAATTTGAAACGGGGGCTAAGTTTGTAAATTTCCTCGCATTTGAGACAAGCGCGCCCTGAATACATGGTTCCCCCTTCCTCCCTATCTCCCTTTTCCCCATTCGTACTCCGTGGGTGCCAAAACACCCTCTCCACGCCACCCTCCTCCGTCCGCCGCCGTCCGCCACCCCATCCACCGCCGTCCTCCTCCACCATGCCGGAGCTGATACCCCGATGCCGCCGTCCATTACAAGAGATCGACCTCTCTCATCCACGGCTTCGGACCGGGATCCTTGCATCCCGTCCTCTCGCTTCATCCCCGCCGTCGTCCACCTTGCCGGCGCCGCTCCTACGACCATATCGTCCACCGCTCCCCGCCGCCACTGTCTACCCTCCTAGATCTGCTTCCACGCCACCGACAGCCATCGCTACCGCAGCATCGTCAAATTCTCAGCAGATGCCTACACGGCGCCGCACCAGAGGCGGTACTCTTTTGTATCTGCTCAACTTATTTATCGCAGCAAGAAAATAGATCGCCACTGCTTTACTCTGATTTCTTGTCTTGGTTGCAAAGTTGCCTTTGTATGGTTTGCACCTTCAGATCCGCCATGGCACGCTCAACACCATACTCGCAATGCTTATGGTTTTCCCCTTTTATATTCCACACTAGTTAAATCACAGTAGACTAAATTTCAAAATTGGGCCAGTCGATTTTTCGGAGCTCGCCGGAGTTTGCCGGTGCGATCGAAGGGGACCGGGTGGTTGTGGGGCCTCGCCGAAAGAAGAAAACTCGATGCGGGTGGGGGTTGGGGTGGGGGTGGGGGTGGCGGAGGAACACAGGCGGAGGGGGCCGGTGGTCCGGCCGGCGGCCCGTGCGGTGTTCTGTATGGGAAGAATCAGAGACGAGGAAGAAGAAGGGTTAGGAGATGTAGGATCTTCATCCAACCGCCTGAAATGGTCGAGAGACAACTAGGAGTTGCATTCTTAATGCGCTCTGGTTCATCATGTGTGGGCACTGCGCAACCAACATTTTATTATCCAAAATCTGCTTGCTCTTCTTTACCATGTTCCTCTTCCGTTCTTCTTTAATATGTACTCTCTCCGTTCCTAAATACAAGTCTTTGTATAGATTCCACCATGGAGTACATATGGAGCAAAATGAGTGAATCTACACTCTAAAATGTACCTGGATACATCTGTATGTGATCCATAGTGGAAATCTCTACCAAGACTTATATTTTGGAACGGAGGGAGTATGATAGTAGTACAGTATGTTCCTTGTACTGAAGATGAGCATGGACATTTGAAGTGTAGAGGTCTATACGGTCGGTTGTGATGGAAACTTTGAGCCTCTTTGATTCGTAGGATCTTGTAAACATAAGAATAGGATTTGTAGTGGCCTGCCCACTTGAATCCTATAAGAATAGCAAGGAAATGCGGGGAGCTGTGTCGCCTTTGAGAGTTACATTGATATTAACAGTACCCGCACCTTCACTTGAAGAGAGCTGGTATCCGAAGCCCTTCTAGCCGTACCGGCAATACTAGCACATATATTCCAGCAACTTCCACTTTGCTAATTTTACTCTGATGCTTAAGGTTTTCCCGTTATATCTACACTATGATCTGTGTAGCTGCTTTGTGTCGCACTAGCAGCAGTCCACTCTTGAAGCTAAACACTGCAATGACTTACAAAATTGGCACCAAGGCATTGAGTGCCATTCTGGATGCAATGAAACTCATATGCTCCCCACCTGTTGATTCTTATTCAGAATATCATCCTAATGACTATTCTAACCTCGAGGAGTCAAAGGCAGTGGCCTGTCCTGTTCACCCATCAAGGTGCCTGTTCTAATTTGGCAATGTTTTATTGATTGCGGGTATCTTGCATATGTTGTCTTGCATTTCTTCTACTTTGTTGCACCGCCATCTGCTTAGTTTACTCATCATATATGTCGAGATGCCATGCCCATCCATTATCAATACATATTCCATCTGTCACCATACCATGTTTTTCCAGTCAAATGCTGTTCTTGTGCATCAGACATCAAAAAGGAAGAGGGTGATTGCCGAACCTGAAGGAGCACCAGCAAAGTCATTGAAAAACATGGTGGTGCCGGAGAAATCAGACATCACCCCACTTATATTGGCTGTACAACCAGTGACACAAAACGTAGGACCGACTCCAGCAGACTGTACCCATACTTCACTGGCCACACCACTAGCCCCACCACACAGGACCTGCACTCCAGCAAAAGGTATACTGATTTCATTTTCCATAGCACCTGCTGTACCACAGAAAAATCCCACTCCAGCAAAAAGTACAGCAAGTCTACCGGCCGAAGACCTATCCCAACTGCAGAGACGGCCAATTCCTACAGATTGGAACCCCATTCCATTTATTCCCAGTTTAAAAGACAATGCTTTCAATGTTGTTAGGGACTACATGCATATATTCCTATCATGGGAAGATTATTGTGAAGACAAACACCATTTTCACATCTTCCTGTCCAACTTACGTGTAAGTGCTATTATTCATGGCTATTATTTTCCTGTTTTCTACTGATTGAACACATCAATGATTTACATTACATTGTTGTAACTAGGCGAGGGTCAATCTGGATAGTCATGATGAGCAAAGCTTGCTTGTGCTTTTCAAGGAAGCATTGCAGCAGTATTGGTGTTACCTGAGGAAATCACACTTTGCTGGCAAGTCTATAAAAGAATTTCTGGTGAAGTCTCCTGTGCTAAATTTAGAAGACATTGAATGGAAAAACCTTGTTATGCACTGGTCTCGTTCCCAGGATGAGGTACTGTCTATGAAATCACATGACAATTTGAACTTCTACTTTTTCACATGTGCCTAATGATCTTTTTTGCAGGAAATCTGCTCGAAGAAGAATTCCGGTTGGACAAGAACGACATGATATCTCAAATATGCTGCCCGCTGCTTTGCTCTTGTTAGTACCTGTTGTCCTGTATCACTGTACTTGCATACATACCTGGTTCATTATGTGACAGCAGTATGCATGATAGCTTGCTTATCAATTGTTCGCTCCAAATTATCTGATCTGTATGAATGGTTACATTAGTGTATAATATATCCAATGCCAATGTTTTTTTAGCTCTGCATTGTTCTTGTAAGTACATGCTGTCCTTTATCAGTGTACTTATAATGACAGGTAGTTGTTCATGTACCATCACTCTGCAACTTATTTTCCTTTGCCCTCCATTTTCTACACATCAGATCTATATTTACTCTTACCATAAGGTTGGTACTGAAGAAGTTTAGCTGTGCATTTCTCTTGGCTGTATCTTTTGCCTGTATCGCTGCACTTACATTTATAGCCACTTGGTTATGTAGCATAACTCTTCATCTTATCTTAAATATTCTCCATTTTTTCGTATATTATCACATCTATATTTACTCTTAACGAAATGTAGAATAAAGGCAATGCTTTTGAAGAAGATTCTGTGGTAAACTTCTTGAATTGCCCCCCATCAGCATGGACAAGGCCTTTATAGAGCCTGTCTTCACCAATAATGTAACTTTTTCCATCTGAAGCCTTCAAACTTTGTTGTATATATTTGGTTAGGCATGACTGCAACAGCTGTTTATTTTTGGTGTTTGCATCAAATTGCTTGTTTAAAGTTTATTATATGTAGTTCATAAACAAAAGTTCGTCCTTTCTCAATTTAGGTTTTCAGTTGTACAACCAAGTTCCTTCTTCATACCATGTAAATTAAACTATACAGAGCAAGTGATCTTCTTTTGCACTGCATGTATGCTTCTGTTCTTCATCTGTAATCCAGTGGTGTGGTGAACCTACCCACTGCAGCACAATGTCATATTCTGCAATGTCTTAACTATGAAAAATGTCATATCATTCTACTATTATTTAAACCGTCTCTTTATTTTCTAATCTGAAATGGTATAAATTGACAGCACACTAACCATTGCTACTTATGAGTTCTTGATCTGTAATCCAGTGGTGTCGTGAAGCTGCCAACTCCTTCACAATGTCATTTCCTGCCATGTCTTGACCTGAACAATACCATATTGTGTTCATGCAAATTTAAACTGTGTCACTTTATTCGTCAGTAAGAAATGTGATGAATTGTCAGCACTGATAGTTTTATGTGCAAAACCTGTCATCTGTCTTCTTGTTTATCTTTTAGAGTGAGGAAGATATAAGTGTTGAACAAGCGCAGTCCCATCATCTTGCTCAGCTGCTTGCGCTGCAGCTCCCCAGCAGGGCTAACCTTTCTTGAACTCTATTGAAGTGCTATCGGTTTTGTATATTATTTTGTCGGTGTGTTTATTTGCACTGGTGGCGATCTTTGATGCCCAGTGTATGTAATCTGTTGTCTGCTTGTGCTTTATTATCATAGTGGCGAACTTTGATGCCCAGTGGATGTAATATGCCGTAATTTCTTTATTGTATTGTATAGGTTTTTTCTTATTCACAATGCTGCAGTTATTTTACCGTATATATATCCTGTCTTCATAGTAAACCGGCCAAACCATAAAATTACGGTACATAATCGGGCCGTCATGCAATCACGATGTAGGTTGGGCCTGAAACGTGCCGATCAGCTCATGGGCCGGCAGCAGCCCAAAATGAACCCCGACCCATGATTGTGCGAATCAAATCACGGGCTTTTAACATGCCAAAATTGTCTGGGTCCTTGTTTGGCCCAATCAGATATTGGCTGCGAGCAGGCTGGATGCAAACCAGGCCGTAGTTAGGCCCAACTATATGACGGACTTTTAACAGGCCGAAATTAATATAGGGCCAAAATGTTAAACGGGCCCTTAACAGGCCAAAACTAATATCAGGCCGAATTACTAAGTGGGCCTTTAGCAAGTGGGCCCAAAAGCATAGTGTCCAGTTGACGGGCCGAATTTGATATGGGCCATAATTGAGCCCAAAGCCTATTAAAGGGTCGGACCTGATCTGGGCCGTAATTTGGCCCAGAATGTGGTAGACTTTTAATGGGCCGGATCTCATGTGGGCCACTATTAGGCCCGGAGCATGGCAGGCCATTAATGGACCGGATCAAATATGAGCCGACATTTGGCCCAAAACATGGCAGTCAGTTAATGGGCCGGCCTACTAGGGTCCTCAAAATCTTGTGGGTCTACAGCTGGGCCGGCCCATTAATGTCGCCAAAATCTCGTGGGCCTTTAGCTGGGCCGGCCCATTATGACCCGCAAGAATATTGTGGGCCTTTACCTGGGCCGGCCCATTATGGCACACAAAAAATCTTGTGGGCCTTTACCTGGGCCGGCTCATTATGGCCCGCAAAATCTTGTGGGCCTTTAGCTGGGCCAGCCCATTATGGTCCGCAAAATTTCGTGGGCCTTTAGCTGGGCTGGCCCATTATGGTCCGCAAAATCTTGTGGGCCTCTAGTTGGGCCGGCCCATTTAAACTTGTTGGGCCGTGCCACGTGTCGACGTATCATAGGCGCCTTCTGTCCAGTGAGTGGATGACATCTGTCCCGACGATGAGCCGACACGTGTTTCCTCTAGCCAATGATGATTTTACACGTGGAAAATCCCCATTGGTCGGGGCTGTTAACGGGCTATCGGATCCAAAACCCGACCCGATAGCTTAACGGAATCCGGTTACGGTGGATGCCACGTGCCGGTCACCCTTGACGAAAGCACTTCTGTGACGCGCGATTTATCGTCATGGAAGTGGATACTTCCGTGATGATAATTTTGGTAATGTCATGGAACACTTCTACCACAGCACAGGTATGACTATCTTGATTCTGTCATAAATTTGTCATGGATGTACATGCATGACAAAAAAAGCGACCTACTGTGACAAACACGTATCATCACGGAAGTGTATTTTTTTGTAGTGATTGCCCCCCTTGGGCGCGCCTCCTCCTAGGCCGGCCCTCTCCTCCTCCCCTCCTTTATATACGAGGGAGGGGGCACCCCATAGACACACAAGTTGATTGTTTAGCCATGTGCGGTGCCCCCTCCACAGATTTCCACCTCAATATAATATCATTGTAGTGCTTAGGCGAAGCCCTGCACCGGTAGCTTCATCATCATCGTCACCACGCCGTCATGCTGACACAACTCTCCCTTGACCTCAGCTGGATCTAGAGTTCGTGGGACGTCACCGAGCTGAACGTGTGCAGATCGTGGAGGTGCCGTATCTTCGGTGCTAGGATCGGTCGGATCGTGAAGACGTACGACTACTTCAACCGCGTAGTCATAACGCTTCCGCTTACGGTCTATGAGGGTACATGGACAACACTCTCCCCTCTCATTGCTATGCATTACCTAGATGGATCTTGCGTGTGCCTAGGAATTTTTTTGAAATTACTGCGTTCCCCAACAATGGCATCCGAGCCAGGTCTATGCGTAGATGTAATATGCACGAGTAGAACACAAAGAGTTGTGGGCAATAATAGTCATACTGCTTACCAGCATGTCATACTTTGATTCGGTGATATTGTTGGATGAAGCGGCCCGGACCGACATTACGCGTACGCTTACACGAAACTGGTTCTATCGACGTGCTTCACACATAGGTGGCTGGCGGGTGTCAGTTTCTCCAACTTTAGTTGAATCGAGTGTGACTACGCCTGGTCCTTGTTGAAGGTTAAAACATCACACTTGACGAAAAATCATTGTGGTTTTGATGCGTAGTTAAGAATGGTTCTTGCTTAGCCCGTAGCAGTGATACGTCTCCAACGTATCTACTTTTCTAAACACTTTTGCCCTTGTTTTGGACTCTAACTTGCATGATTTGAATGGAACTAACCCGGACTGACACTGTTTTCAGCAGAATTGCCATGGTGTTATTTTTGTGTAGAAATAAAAGTTCTTGGATTGACCTGAAAATCAACGGAGAATATTTTTGGAATATATAAAAATACTGGCAAAAGAATCAAGGCCAGGGGGCCCACACCCTGTCCACGAGGGCCGGGGGTGCGCCTACCCCCTAGGCGTGCCCCCTGCCTCGTGGGCCCCATGGTGCTCCACTGACCTGATGTAGGGTGGAAACCCTAGGGGCCGGTCTTTCATGAAAGGAGCGGATCCCACGATGAACACGAAGAACACGAGGGGAAACATGAGGAGAAAACACAAAGGGGCACAAAGAGAAACACTCAAACGAACAAGATTAAGTCACACATGTGCTAGATCCTCGAAACACGAGAGGAGATACAAGATCCAAAGTCAACAAGGGACGATACAAATGGTAACCGGTCTTCTCCGTGAGGAGGTCTTGATGGTCTTCTCCGTGAGGAGGTCTTGAATCCAAGTGGATCTTCTTCGAAGAGGGGCCGCGGTCTCTCTCATGGAGTAGATCTGGATGGATGAGCGAAGCTCTATCTCACAAATGATCTAACACAAAGCTAACCCTAAAACGTAGGTAGGAGGAGCCTATATATAGTCTAGGGGGCGAAAGGGTACATGGGCCTCAGCCCTTTACTGTGCGCAGATAGACGGGGCCGGACATCCGGGCATCGGGCCGGATGTCCGGGCTCTCGGGAGGAGCCGGATGTCCGGGGCTGGGGCCGGATGTCCGGGCTGCCGGTGCTTCTCTTCTATCCTCTGGATAGGTGGTGTCCAGATATCCGGGCGGGAGGTAGGATTTCCGGGTCGGGGACGGATGTCCGGGCCCTGTAGACTTTGTCGCTGGTCTATTGCTATAGGTGACACCTCCAGGGGCCAGATGTCTGGGGTCATGGCCGGATGTCCGGGGCCTGGGAGGTGTTCTTGACTCCTTCCGTTCGTTCTCTTCATCCGTGAACTTGGGGACTTGTTCATCTTCACGTGCATCTTCGGGAGGGTCCTCTTGGTACCTGATCATGCACAACATCTCAGATTTAGGTAGTATTCATGTCTCGAGGGGATCATATGCGATATCACTAAGGAGAGAACTCACCTCGGTCTTGAGAGCTCTAGCTCGTGCTCGTCTCATGGGTCCTCTTGGTAGTTCATGAGACGATGGTAGGTCCATGGGGATGTCCATAGGATGCTCCGCATCATCTCCCCTCCCTTGGGGAAGATCCGACCTCGGATCGAAACCCTCATCACCATGGTAGGGAGAGAGATCTTTGACGTTGAAGATGTCTCTCACGGAGTACTTGTCGCGTGGAAATGTAGATCTTGTAGGCATTGTTGTTATAGCGTGAAAGCACCTTGAAGGGTCCATCCACTCGTGGTCGAAGTTTGGACTTGCGTTTGTTGGGGAAGCGTTCCTTGCGAAGGTGTAGCCACACAGGAGCTCCAATGTTGAATACCACGGGGTGCTTGTTGATGTTGCGCTTGGTCGCAAGTCGTTGTACTTGGCGCTCGATGGTGTGCCTTGTATCTTCATGCACCTCCTTGAGATGGTTCACACGTGCACTTGCGTCCATATTGATGCGCTCTTGTAGTGGTAGAGGGAGAATGTCCAAAGGGGACAATGGGTTCAATCCGTAGACGACCTCGAAGGGGGACTTGCCGGTAGTTGAGTGTCTTGCACGGTTGTAGGTGAACTCAGCGATAGGTAGACACTCCTCCCACTCTTTGATGTTCTTCTTGATTAGCACTCGAAGTAGAGCGGAGAGTGTGCGGTTGGTCACCTCCGTTTGGACGTCGGTTTGAGGTTGGTAGGCCGTGGAGAAGAGTAGCTTGATTCCGAGCTTGGCGCATAGGGTCTTCCAAAAGTAGCTTAGGAACTTGATGTCGCGGTCCGAGACAATCGTCTTTGGCACTCCATGTAGACGCAATATGTCCCTACAAAAGAGATTGGCAACATGTGAAGCATCATCTATCTTGTTGCAAGGAATGAAATGTGCCATCTTAGAAAATTGGTCCACAACAACAAATACCGAATCCTTTCCATTTCTAGTTCTAGGCAATCCAAGTACAAAATCCATGCTAATGTCTTCCCATGGTTGATATGGAATTGGGAGAGGCATGTAAAGGCCATGGGATTGAGCTTTAGACTTAGCTTTGTGACATGTAGAGCATCGGTTGGTGAAGCGGTTGACTTCGCGAAACATCTTGGGCCAATAATAGTTCTTGGAGAGTGTAGCAAAAGTCTTGTCGCGTCCAAAATGTCCCATTAGTCCTCCTCCATGAGATTCCTGCAAAAGCAACAAACGAAGAGAAGACTCGGGGTTGCAAAGTTTGTTAGCTCTCATAAGATATCCATCTTTGATGTAATAGCGTTCCCAAGATGTATGTGTCAAACACTTGGCATAAGGAATAGAAAAAGTGGGATCATGCGCATACAAGTCTTTTATGTTCTCAAAGCCAATGACATCCAATTCAAGTAGAGTAACAAGCATGCATATGCAGGAAAGAGCGTCCGCCACAACATTTTCCTTACCTTTGATGTACTTGATGACATAAGGAAAAGACTCAATGAATTCACTCCATTTAGCATGACGCTTGTTCAACTTGGTTTGACCCTTAAGGTATTTAAGCGTTTCATGATCGGTATGAATGATAAATTCATGAGGGCGAAGATAGTGTTCCCATTCATGCAAAACTAGCACTAAAGCATATAACTCTTTGTCATAGATGGGGTAATTGAGTTGCGCTCCGGAAAGTTTCTCACTAAAGTAAGCTATTGGGCGCTTCTCTTGCGTTAACACACCTCCTATGCCATTACCACTAGCATCGCAATGAATCTCAAAGGGCTTGTCAAAGTTGGGTACTGCAAGCACGGGAGCATGAGTAAGAAAATTCTTAAGCTCAATGAAAGAGGTGTCTTGGGATGGTCCCCCAACAAAAGGCGCATTTTCTTGCTCAAAGCATGCAAAGGTGAAGCAATGGTGCTAAAGTCCTTCACAAATCTACGGTAGAAACCGGCTAAACCACGGAAGCTACGCACTTGATGCAAGTTGATTGGTTGTGGCAAAGTTTTAATAGCATTGATCTTAGAGTCATTAACATGAACACCCTTAGAGGAAACAACAAAACCCAAGAAAACGAGCTTATCAACGCCAAAAAGGCACTTTTCCATGTTAGCATAGAGCCACTCTTTTTGAAGAGTTTGCAAAACGGTTCGAACATGGGTGACATGAGCTTTAAGAGATTTTCTATAAACAAGGATATCATCGAAGTAGACCACGACAAACTCACCAATGTAAGGGCGAAAGACATGATTCATAAGACGCATAAAAGTACCCGGTGCTTCCGATAGACCCATAGACATGAGTAACCACTCATATAAGCCAAACTTTGTTTTGAAAGCGGTCTTCCATTATTCACCCTCTTGCATGCGGATTTGATAGTAACCACTTTTAAGATCAATTTTGGAAAATATAGTGGCACCACTAAGTTCATCAAGCATATCACCAAGGCGTGGAATGGGATACCTATAGCGAACAGTGATAGCATTGATAGGTCTACAATCGGAGCACATGCGAAAGCTACAGTCTCATTTTGGCACAAGAATGACCGGAACGACACAAGGACTCAAACTTTCACGCACATGTCCATGGCCTATGAGATGCTTTACTTGCCTTTGTATTTCTTTGGTTTCTTTGGGGTTGATGCAGTTGGGAGCTTTGTTTGAGAGGTGCTCTGGGGATGAGGTCGATGCAGTGCTCGATGCCTCATAGTAGAGGTAGTCCCGGAGGTAGCTCGTCGGGGAAAACATCTTGAAATTCCTGCAAAAGAGAAGACAACACTAAAGGTAGAGCATGAGAGGTGTTAGCTTTTGGTGCGTCGTCCTTGCACAAAAGGACAGAGTGTGTAGGACACTACATGGGTTCTCACACACTCCTCTTATCTCACTTTTGGTGGCAAATAGAACTAAGTTCTTCTTGTCGCTCATCGTGGAGGCACTCAATTTGGGCTTGTGGCGCTCACTCTCTTTTTTGGTGGTTCGCTCTCTCACTATTCTCTCCATGATGGGTGGGTTGCTTGTCAGCGATCACTTGGCTTGGAGACATATGGTGAATTACGTACTCCTTTACTTTCATCTTGAATATGTAGTGGTTCATTCGGCCGTTGTGGATGGCACCTCTATCAAATTGCCATGGCCGACCAAGGAGAAGGTGGCAAACGGTCATTGGAACGACATCACACTCCAAAGTGTCTTCGTAAGCTCCGATTTTGAAGGAGACTTGCACTCTATGCTCGACTTGAATAGTGCCGGAGTCGCTTAGCCATTAAACTTTGTAGCGATGTGGGTGCTTCGTCTTGGGCAATTGGAGCTTGGAGCAAAGTTCTTCACGTGCTAAGTTATGGCAACTCCCTCCATCGATGATGACCTTGACGGACCTTCCATTGATGCCGGCCTTGGTATGGAATATGTGGAATCTTTGGTCTTCTTCTTGGTGATGTTGAAGGGTAAAGACCTTGGAGACAACTAGAGCAGGACTTGAATCTTCATCATGAAAGACTTCTTCCTCTTCATCGTTCACTTCCGGTGCATGGTGACTTGCTCAAGTGCTTCCGTTTCTCCTTCGCTCATGGAGTCGTATGTACCATCGTCGTTGAGGATCATGGTCCGCTTGTTGGTACACTCAAAGGACTTGTGGCCTTAGCCTCCGCATGTGAAGCATTTGAAGGAACTTGTCTTGGCGGTCTCATCGGTTGGGGTAGATGATGATGAAGCTCTCAGCTTGAAGTTGCTTGTAGTAGGAGGATGATTTGGAGTTGTCGAAGTTTTCCTGTAACTTGACTTGTCGACGTTGCTTGTAGAAGGCTTGGTTGAGGTAGACGGTGGTGGAGTCGTTGAAGCTTGGCTGTTGGAGAAGCCGTATGACTTGGATGAGAACTTGGCATACTTGAAGTCTTCTTGCACTTGACATTCCGCTTTGGTAGCTTGATGCACTAGCTCGATGAGGTTCGAGTATGGTTGGAAGTCGGCGATCTTCTTGATGGGATGATTGAGTCCATTCAAGAAACGTGCCATAGTTTTCTCATCATCTTCCGTGACATTGGCTCATATCATTGCAATCTCCATTTCCTTGTAGTACTCTTCAACGCTTTTGGTTCCTTGCTTGAGTAGTTGGAGTTTCTTGAAGAGGTCGTGGTTGTAGTAGGTAGGCACGAAGCGTGCTCTCATGACATCCTTCATTTGCGCCCAAGTAGTGATGTGTGGTTCACCCTTTGCCTCTCGGCGCTCAATAACTTGTTCCCACCAAATGAGGACATAGTCTTGGAACTCAAGGGATGCCATCGCGATCTTCTTCTCTTCTTCATATTTGTGCAAGCGGAAGATTTTGTCAACCTTCAATGCCCATGAAAGGTACTCTTCGGGATCATTGCTTCCATTGAACTTGGGCATGGTGAACTTTAGCTTGCCATAGCGTTGCTCTTCATTATGTTCGGGTCAGGGATGATGACGTCCTTGACGAGGAGGATCGTCTCTCACAACTTGCTCTTGCTGTGGAGGATTTCCATTGTCTTCTTGTTCTTGTTGAACTTGATGTTCTTGGTGAGCTTGTGGAGGAACTTGTCGAGCTTGATGTTGCACGCGGGCTAGATATCTTCGTTCGTGAACTTCTTCGCGAAGTGCTTCTTCATGTTCACGAGCTTGTCGGCCTCGGTTGGCTATGACTCGACTTGATTCTCGGAGGGCTTGTTGCGCCTCAAGTGCTTGAGCATCTCGCAATTGTTGCGATTAACGTTGTGCCTCTGCATCTTGTGCTTCTTGGTGTAGATGTGCTCGCTCTTCCTCTTTGTGTTGGCATTGTCGTTGCCGTTCTCGTGCTTGTGCAAAGATAGCTTAGTTTTGACGATGTCATTGTTCTTGAGAGTTGTTGTCGTGTAGAGGGTTGCAGTTGGCTTGACGATCTTGGCACGTGGCACGACAAAGAGTATTCGATGTCGGTGTACTTGAGCCGGAGATGGTGTAGTCGGAGTGACGACTTGAGCGGCTCCGTCTTGATGAGGACGAAGTGGAAGAAGAGTGGTTGAGCAACAAAGCACGAATCTCGTCCATTCTTGCGTCGTTCTCTTGCTTGTGGTCGTCGAGCTTGTGGTCGAAGTAATCTCTTGTACGTTGCTCGGAGAGTCGCAAGTCGGTGGCGAGGTTGTCGATGCGTTAGCTCATTGCTTGTTGCTCTTGCTGCAAAGCACGTTGTGCACCAAAGAGGTGGCTCTTTGTGACGTAGGAGTTCATGTCGTCGTCTTGCCCGATGAAGAGTGGGTTGGTAGAAGTACTTGGCCTACCCATCATTCCAAACAAATATGTGAGTGGGAGAAGGAGAAGAACTTATACCAAATGTACCTTGACCGATGTTGAAGATGGATCAAAGATCACTCCAATGTGTAACAAGGAAATCGCACAATTGGTACCAATTCTTGTCGGTTTCTCACACCTACACAAGTAAAAGCTTATGGTGGAGCTTGGTTAGGATGGTGGCACAAAATTTGATGCAATTTTTAGTGAGCTTCAATAATGTTGGAAAAGATTCGCAAGTTTGCAATGCAACAAGTAGACCAAGCAATACAAGGTACACGGAAACACACACGCAAAGAGATAAGTGGGGTCGTGCAACCAAGGATTAGCCAAAATGTGTAATCCACGAAAATGCTCTTGTTGCACAACACTAGAGAGACGCTAGCACGATTGCACAATAGGCGGATAAGAAGACTTGTGCACAACCTACTAAGAAAAAATGCAACGACTTCTATCCCAAGTATGCTCTATGTATGGTGTCTCGATGATATGATCCAAGATGATCTAGTATGACAATCTTAATGTTGTATGATGCTATGGTTCTTGCTTAAAAGCTCTTTGCTTATCTTCCCCTTCTTGCTTAAAAGCTTGTTTAGCTCTTTGTGTTCGAGCTCTTTTCTCATGCAATGCTTCATGAACCAAGAAAGCAATTGTGTATGCGATGACAACCTTGTGACACAAGAGATGACACCAAGATATGCACTAATGATATGTATGTATGCTATGGGAAGTATGATCACTAACGTGCACAAGTCACGTTGCCGAAAGTACTCAAAGTCTAGTCTCGATGGGTAAGCGACGCAAAGGAGTAAGGCTATGATGGCTATCAATATAATAGCAAGAATGATGTATCACTATACCAAGATGAGGTTACCGCTTCTTGCTTACGGTATGGTGTCAAAATCTTGTAGTGGTTGTTGTCGATGACGCGTCCGTGGCAAAGATGAGCGGCGGTGATGTTGATGTCGAACCGTACCTAAATAGCCGAAACACAATAGGACACAGAACCGCAACTCAAATTCTCAAAGCAAAACGTGACAAAATTGTTGGAGTTGGTAGTGGTAAGCGATGGTGGTTTATGTGGTATATGGCGGTGGTATGCAGAAGTGGTGGTGGTATGCAGAAGTGTATGTGGGCACCGGAACAAAATTGGGCGAAATTTGGACGGAAAACGGGGCGGTGGATGGAAGTGGTGCTGCCAGGGGCCGAATGTCCGGGGTGCCGGATGTCCGGGCTGTCGGGCCGGATGTCCGGGCTCTGGGTCCGTGGACGAACTCGAAGGTCTTCGCGTGGAGAGGTCAAATCCGGGACAATCTGAGTGTGCCCTGAGAAAGAGATATGTGCAGCTCCTATCGGGATTTGTCGGCACATTCGGGCGGTGTTGCTGGTCTTGTTTTAACCTGTCGAATTGTCTTGTTGTACCGGGTTACCGAGTCTGATCGGTGTGTCTCGGATGGAGGTCTATTCCTTCGTTGACCATGAGAGCTTGTCATGGGCTAAGTTGGGACTCCCCTGCAGGGATTGAACTTTCGAAAGCCGTGCCCGCGGTTATGGGCAGATGGGAATTTGTTAATGTCCGGTTGTAGATAACTTAAACCTTAATTAATTAAAATGAATCAACCGAGTGTGTTGCCGTGATGGCCTCTTCTCGGCGGAGTCCGGGAAGTGGACACGGTGTTGGAGTTATGCTTGCGCAGGCTGTTCTTCTAGTTTCTCGCTCGCGCTTTGCCTCCTCTTCTCGCTCTCTTTTGCGGATAAGTTAGCCACCACAGATGCTAGTCGCTTGCTGCAGCTCCACATATATTTGCCTTATCCATTCCTACAAGCTTAAATAGTTTTGATCGCGAGGGTGCGAGATTGCTGAGTCCCTGTGGCTCACAGATACTACCACTCCAGATGCAGGTCCAGGTGATTCCGCTCCAGGTGACGAGTATGAGCTCAAGTGGGAGTTCGACGAGGACTCTCAGCGTTATTATGTCTCCTTTCCCGATGATCCGTAGTGGTGCCTAGTTGGGGTTGATTCAGGGCCTTGTCGCATGTTGGGTTCTTTTCTATTTTGGCGCCGTAGTCGGGCCATGAGTGTTTGTTTGATGGATGTTATTTATGTACTCTGATGTGACGTGGCGAGTGTAAGCCAACTATGTATCTCCCCCTTTTATTTCATATTACATGGGATGTTGTAATGATTGCCTGACTTGCGACATTGCTTTCAATGCGGTTATGTCTCTAAGTCGTGCCTCGACACGTGGGAGCTATAGCCGCATCGAGGGCGTTACAAGTTGGTATCAGAGCCTTCCCCGACCTTAGGAGCCCCATTGCTTGATCGTTTTTAGCAGCCGAGTTGTGTCTAGAAAAATGTTTTGAGTCATTTAGGATTTATATATCGGAGAGTTAGGAATTCTTTTTTACTTCCCAGTCTCCTCATCGCTCTGGTAAGGCATCCTGACGTAGAGTCTTGACTCTTCTCTTCTCAAATTTCACTAAATTTTTTTTAGGATCACGCGAGTATCTTGGGTTTGTTCCGATGGCTTATGATGAGAATACTGTCTTGGTGCCTCCTGTCAGGGGTTTAGTGGAAGTGTCCCGGGGAGTTGAGCTCTGAGGTGTTGTCATCATAATTTTATCGTTGCAATTCTGGAATACTTGAGATATGTTCGCCGACATCGAAAATCTCTTTTATGCAGTTCGTTGGTGAGATAACCTCGACGCCACCCAGTACTGGGGCGGGAGTTCGGGAGTATCGCCATAACTTGTATAACGGATGCTTTTCGAAGGTTGAGGTAGATGGTTTTCGAAGTTTTCTTGGTTATGTGTTGAAGGATGGATACAGCTGGATGTAGGATTTGCTAGTTTGGGTGAGATATTATGCTTCCCCTGTATCCCCAACACCTGATTCCATAACCAGAAAAGTTCGAGAGTTTCATAGGTGGGAATTCTAGTAGCTCTAGTTCTTCTTCCACGGATATTGGTTTGAGATTGGGATTTCTTACCGATTATTCGTTCTCGATCCGTACCTTGTTGATTTATTTCTCTACCTTAATTCTACGTGGCTTCTCAATTTATGGATATGTGACCATTTGAAGAGGAATGCATTCGTTCATTTTGTTCGGATGTGAAGACTATATGTTGCAATTTTCATTCCGTTGGTTTCAGCTTAAATAGTTATCTGTCAATGTGCTAATGGTGGTCAACCTCTTCAGGATGGCTCCCGCTAAGAGCACCAGTCAGAACCAGAATCAAGATCCGCCACCGCCTCCACCTCCTCCAGAGGCATGGCAAGCTGTGATGGCCGCAACCAATGCAAACACTCAGCTGATCATGCAAATTCTCCAAGAGCGCAATCAAGACAATCAAGGGAATCAAGGCAGCAACCAGAGTCACTTTGCTACACTCAACCAGTTCCTTGCTAACGGGCCAAAGACTTTCAGTAATTGTGTTGAGGCAACCAATG